>NW_026575132.1:22182500-22782500 GCF_905146905.1 Nyctereutes procyonoides | reverse complement strand
AGAGACCATCTGTAGTCAATTTGCATTGCCTGTTTAATCCTCCAAGTGGCTGCAGACTAGGACAGGATTTGGGGTGTGCAAGGCTCAAGTACAGCAAATACAGATAGGTATAGGTATGATGGAGCAGACAGATAAGAATAAAGGTAATTTAGAAATGTTATAATTGGTCTCAAATATGTATCAGAATGAATAAAGCTCAAAATGTTAAAAGTTGTCTGAAGAGCAAATGTAACAATAAATGAAGGTAACTCACGAATTCCATAAACAGGCTTACAAATTGCATTCATTTTACAAGAGGAAAATTAAGCCCATACCTTTAGAAGTATAGAATAATTTCTTGAAGCAATTTTAAATGATAAAATGCTGGAATGATGGCTTAATTGCATAAGAATTCTGCTTAATTCATTGGAAGTCCCCAGAAGAAGTCAGTCTGAGAACTGGGGAATTCCATCATTGGTTAGAGGCCATCTTCATTACTGTTGGAGGTGGGTTCGGTCTGGGGTGACTAATAATAAAAAGGATTCCTGGGTTTGTCAAAACATCATTTGCAAACAGCCTTTGGAAGGGCAACCTGGTTGGTGCTATGGGGTTAGAATTGGGCAGAGTGGATTTCACCTGCTGGGTGGCCTGGAGAGCAGCTGATTCCCATAGGATCAGATAAAACCAACCACAGCCCCTTAGGGGGTTTGGAATTGCTCTGGGCTTTAGAGGTAGAAGGAAAAAGGCTTTCATTGGTCCACCATACCTGCACCAGGAGGCTTGGGGCAATCTTATCAAATAGTTGCAATCTTTAACAGAATTCAAAAAACTGGCTTGAAAATCAGAACGCAGACTTTCTTGAGCTAATGAAAGACAAAGGTTTCCTTGGTATTAAGGCGAGATAAAAATAGTTAAATTTTTTTCTTTCTTTTTTATTAACTTATGCAATAAAGTGGGCAGGTCCTAAGTGCCCAGATCAATGAATTTTTGTCTATGCAAAGGCCCATGAAACCAGCAGCCAGGTCAAGATAGGAAAAATTTTCTGTCCCTCGAGAGGCAGTGTTGCTCCTCTTCCCCGTCAGTACTCCCAAAGGTAACCACTATTCTGACCTTCAATACATAGGTTAGTTTTACTTGTTTTTGAACAGAAAGGGTATTTGAAATACTTAACATAAATATCAGTAGTAATTACCTCCCAGAGATGTCACAGATCATATATTTATTTTCTTCATCTACTTATTTGTTTGTTCAAAACACTGTCTAATATCAACTCTGTCCACCAGGCATTGAGAATATAATATTGACCAAGAAGGCTTCAGTGTCAGCCTTTGGGAAAGGTTACAGTAAATGCGAGAACACATGCGGGTAAGCAGGTGATTATGGTGCAGAATGGTAAGTGCTGCCACGTGAGGAAGTGCCCGATGCTACGAAGAAGGGTGCGGAATGTGGACTTGGGGAATAGAGGTGGCTAACCAGACAGAGACCAAGAGGAAATCAGTACAGAAGCCCAGGGAACAGTGGGAGCAAATGCTCAGGGGCAAAAGAGGGCTTTGACTATTTAGGGAACTGAAAAGACAAAACATTCCTCAGGACCAGTCAGGGGAACTGGGGCCAGATCCTGGGGGACTTTGCAGAGCACGTTTCAGAGTTTTTACTTGGCTTCAAGGGCAACGTGAAGCCACTGAAGCCTTTTCAGCAAGGGGCTGTCATCAGTACATTGGTTGTTTGTTTTAAAGCAGCACACAGAAGTGGAAAGAACGGTATGGAGAGAGAAATGATTTGAAAAACAACTTTGAGATTTTTGTGTGGGGTGAAAAACTCAAGCTGGCACCCCTCCCGCCAGACACAATTTTTATGACACTGAGCGCAAGTGGCGAGAAAGTGTGCAACAAAATATACTCAAGGAAAGAGGCTGTGTCTAGAGAACATGAAGCAATGTTTGGTTGCCATGCTACTTGAGTCCATCTTAGTAGAAAGCCATCAATCATTGGAGCAATTTAAGTTATACGCCCAATGTTCAAGCTGCACATGCAGGGTTCCCTTCAAAGTCCCTCTAGTGAGACTTGTCCACTGCACCTGGGATTTCACAGGATAACTTTACCTAAATCTTTTTTTTTTTTTTTTTTTTTGGCTACCTACATTTCTATGATGATCAGCCTGAAAAATCTAATGGGAAAGTGTCAAAACCACCTCCACTAACTTCTCATTTCTGGGGTCCCCTTCTCTGAACCCTGTATTTAGATTAATGTCCTGAATAATTTTTTCAGACACCCACCTGCTCTGTTCACTTGAAGTTCATATTATCCAAATGGATATCCAAACTAATTAGATCGACAGGTCATCACCAAAGTCCCATTCTGCGATAACGTGTAGACACAGTTTAAGTTGTTAAAGGCTTTACTCCCTTGGCTGCGACAAATTTCCCTCTTTCCTAGTCATATGGAATCTATGATTGAGCCCTGTGACTTTCTGCCTCATACTAAAAATCACATAACATTTCTCTATAATAGTTTTTTCATTCAACTTTTGTCATGGCTGAGGTATTTGTATAATACTGATGTGTCTGGTATTATTACCATGCTGAGAAATTGTGGAACCAACAGTTGGTAGGTAGGTATTGTTAGAAAAATCCTTGCTACGGAAACAAATTCCAGTACAACTTCACCCTGGCAACTAGTGATTTATAACAAAGTTCAGTGACATATATAACTCTTTCCCTAAGTGGATCATAAACCTTTGGAGGACAAGTGTGGGCTGACTTGAGTCCCCCTACCCAAATTCATAAATTGAAGTCCTAAGCCCCATTGCCTCAAAATGGGGCCTTATTTGCAGGTGTAATTAGGTAAGATGAAGTCATACTGCGTTAGGGTGGACCTCTAATCCAATATGACAGAAGTACTTAAAAAGGGGAGAAATCTGAACATAGACAGCATTCAGGGAGGACATCATGTAGAGACTGACATTAGGCTGCCTCAAGCCAAGAAACTATCAGAAGCTGAGA
Organism: Nyctereutes procyonoides; assembly: GCF_905146905.1. NCBI lineage: Eukaryota > Metazoa > Chordata > Mammalia > Carnivora > Canidae > Nyctereutes > Nyctereutes procyonoides. The sequence continues at coordinate 22,779,520 of NW_026575132.1, read as the reverse complement.
GAGAAGCCTGCAACAGATCCTTCTCCAGTGCCTCCTAAGGGAGACTGGTCCTGCTGATACCTTGAATTTCAGACTTCTGGACTTGAGAACAGCGAGACAATAAAATTCTGTTGTTCTAAGCTATCCAGTTTATGGTACTCTGTTACCACAGCCTTGGCAAACTAATACAGCAAGGATTATGGTTCACTCATTTTTGTGTGCCCCACAGGGACTGGTGAATGTTGGCTAAACTGATGTTGCCATCATAGAACCCAGGAGACCAGAAGTTGAGCCAGTGAAGACACTGACATGCTTCGAATTGGGACCTGGCAAAGTTCCTCCCTGTCTTGAGATACACACTTGGGAATGTGCTGGGGGTGATACCAGTTGCTTGTGCCCGGTGAGCAGACAAACATGCAATCAGAGCATCCAACAATTCTCTATCCCACCCCTACTCTGAAAGGGGACCACAAAGAGGTTTCTTAATGTACCAGACGGGACGCCCATCCAGATGGGGCTGAAGCAACCACAGCAGGGTGTTTAGAAGGACACCCAGCCTCCTCTGTGTCCTGGGAAGCTCATCCCCCTCAGTTCTTACAGACATATGTGGAATCAGATGTACCCTTTACCAGCATTAAATGGATTTATAACTCTTGCCTGAGTGCACCTTTCTTTCAGTCAAATCCTTTGTCCATTGTGACTCATGAGAAAAAGTTAATGAAGCTTGTCTGAAATGAGCTTCCACTTAAATTGGAAGGAGGAGCCTACCAGCCACTGAATGGAATGGGAATATACTGGCGGGGGTGGGGGGATGGAGGGTGGGGATCTAGAGAAGACTAGTTTTCACCTTTTCTGTTTTGTGACGTCTTTTCTTCCACTACATATAACACAAGGGTTGCTCAGACTGGCCCTGTCTAAGCTGCACACTCCAAAGTGGAGGCCATTGCCCTGTGTACCCCTGCACTGAAGGTAGTTTGTTGGTGGGGAGATATATGTGTATGTCTCTACACATACAGACAGATGTGTGACACGTACGAATCTTAAGTGTGCAGCTCAATGACTTTTTATATATGGATACACTGGTCCCATGGCCCAGGTCACCAAGATCTAGAACATTTCCAACACTCCAGAAGATTTCCTGTGTTCTTTCCCAGACTTTTACATGTACAACTTTTAATTAACCATTAAATTATTTTTCCTAAACCTGCTAACAAAGAGTGTCTTCTGTACATTTAAGAAGCTATGGCAGTTCCAAGAAATACAAAATGTAAAATCAGGCCCAAAGCTTGCTGTGTTGTCTGTGTATGGTCTGAGTGGAACCGAGTTTGCAAACTGGCTGCCTGTGCGTGAAATCTGCTCTTTGGATATGGTTTGTGTAGACTAACTGCAAAGGGTCTTCTAAAAATTGAGCCATAATTTAAAATTAAGGTATTTCACATGAAAACTCAAATTGGAGAGGGGGAAAGGAGCTTCTCTCCAAAAACTGGGAAATGTTGTGCGTTCCATCTTGGAAGAAGTCACCTGGAGCTAGGCAATAGCTGCCCTCCTTGACATGAATGTGAAGATAGGGGTCCTGCTTCTCTCCACCATTTAAGGCAATGTCCTCATATGCACTCCTGCCCACTGACCTCAGGCATTCATGTCAGCTGCTCGGTCCTTGGGCCAGCTACAACTAGACAAAATGGTAAATGCAAGGCAGACTTTTTGCAGGAGACTATTTTCCTTCCAGAGGAAAAAAAATACCTTCAATACTACCCAAATATTTTTAAAGAAAAATGGAATTGGATTTTAAATTACTACATTATATCTCATAACTTAATACAGTGATTTATTTTCTGAAAGTGGCTATTATTTACTGTATATCATTCCAACTAGTTTTACACATGCACACACACATACGCAGACACACAGTGTTGATGTCTAACATCTGCATGCTGGCTCATGTTTAATTTTTCAACATCAGCATTATACTGGAAGGCACTCATCTGTGGTATGACCACAACTTCAATTTTGTTTTTGTATCTTTTCTGCATAACTAGTTCCATTGGGTTTCAAACTACAGAGTGAATTGAGTCATCTTTCGTGACTCTGTTTTCAAAGATGGTCTTGAATCACCTTGTCAGATCAATGTTAGACATGCTTAGTGTTGAACATTACTTCTATGTATTTCTGAAAATTCTCTATGAATGGCATTTGAAAGTAGTGTCTATCATAAAAACCTAAATATTTGTGAAAAAATGTATTGTAAAAGTTCCACATTCAGATACAGTACAAAAAGATTGCCATTTTCAAGGAAAACTAATGGAATATAGCTTTTGAATGGAGAGTGTCTTGGCTTTGCTTTTTTTCTAAGCAACTTTTTCTCCTTTTATGTTTTGTACAAGCTCATAACAATTTTGTTCCAATCTGTAAGATTTGTAATGTCACTACTTTCCATTTGTTCTACAGCATAAACGCCCACGTGTCAATGCTACCTTATCATCGAGGGCTCGTGAGCAGTATTTCTTTCTGATATGTCAAATTATTGTTAAGCAGCTCTAGAGTCATCAGAGGTGGTTAATTTGTAAAATCAACTAACAGACATGAGAAGCATACAGACAATGAATAACATGGGAGAAAGTAGAAGGTTAATAATACTAAATGCCTTTCGGAATTTATTTAACCATACTTGATAAAATTATCATTTCACACACACCCATATGCACACCCATATAAACCCATGTGCACACACCACCGTGGTTTTATTTTTTAAGTTGATATGAAATGCTCTATGTGCTTTTAATATGTATTTTGCATAGGATAAGGATAATCTTCATCTGTGCCAAGTCAATTTATAAGCACGATGACTATAATTCTTCAGTTACCACACATTAAAATGTCATTTTTTTAAAAACAAAGCCTCTAATAGGCTAATCATTTTAAGTATGATTTTCATCCTATTCATCCTCTAGGTTACCAGCAAAGTGCATGCAAGGCCTATAGCCATAGACCCTATAGTAGACTCCTTCATTATTTGCATTGCAAAACCAATGGATACTTGCCTCTTCATTGTGCCAGAAATCTCAACATATATCAGATCTCTTCATTTCATTCCACCCTAGAGTGGATTTCACAGTAAGAACATCCTGCAACCTCTCCAGCCTCCTTCTCCTTCCCCTGCTCCTTTTTATAGCAACAATCTTCCAATAAGTTTCCCAAGCTAGTTGTTTGTTTCCAACTCCTCCCTTCTCTTGAATATAATCCTGTTAGGTCTTCATCTTGGCCCACTGCAGTGAAATGGTTCTCAAATCCTGTGATGCAAAATCCGTTGACCAGGACTCAATACCATTCCCTTCTGGACTTGTTTTCCTTGACTTCAGCCACCACAACTCTTCTAGCTTTCCTCTTACCACTTGTCCCTCTTTCTCAATCTCCTTTGCTGGAGCCTCCTCATGTTCTGAGTCTCTAAACAGGCCTCAGTATTCAGACCTGGAGCCAAAACCTTTGATGCCCTGCCCCATGTCCCCAGGTTCATCTCTCTGTTCTTCTGCCTAAGGACTTTCTCTAGCTCCTCAGGCCTTGAAGATCCAGGGATTTAAAACCCTCAGCAGCATCCTCAATGAATGAAGACAGGAATTGCTGAATAAAGATGGCAGATTCTTGCCTCCTTGGCAGGCCAATTCTGAAGGATGTTCTATTGGGTCCCTCAGAGGGTCCTTAGTGGAATTGAACTTCAGTTGTCCTTGGTGGAAATCAACTTATAAACACACCATTTGTTCCTTTAATTGGTTTTTATCCTTTCCTTGTTTTCCTTTCCCACTTCCTTATCTGTATTTTCCAGGATCCCACCTTTCAGTTAAATTGCGTTCATTCAAGTCCTTGTCATAGGGTTATTTTCAGGAGAAATTGAAACTAAGATCTTTTCCTTCTTAGTTCATGTTGACTCTTTTAGTAACTGGGGATTCCTAATACTAGTTCTTTAAATATCAACATATTTTGACAACTCTCAAATGTACACCCAGCTAGGTCCTTGCTCATGAATCTGAGACTAGTATTTTTGGCCTCCAATGAGACATCTTTAGTTGATGTCCAATAGGCAGCTCAAATGTAAACTATACTGTTTTCTTCCCCTAAATCTGCTCTTCTTCTGTCTTTTCAATCTCAGTAAATAGCACCTCATCTGTCAAGTTGCTTAGATTAACTGGCGGTTGTCTTTGACTTGTATGCCTTTTTCTCACATCACATATATCCAATCACCCAGGGTGGCTCTATCTTCACCATATATGTAGAAACAGACTGTTTTGGCTTTTTCTTTACCCATTTCACCACCACTGCCCCAGTCCCACTACCATCATTCCTCATCCACATAATCAAATTGGCTCCTAGCTGGTGTCCCAATTTCCACACTTGGCCTCTTACATCCTATTCATGACATAGCCATTGGAATGAACTTGTTGAAACCAAGTCATACTATGTCACTTCTCAGCTAAAAATCTCTCAAAGTTTTCATTACACACTTAGAATAGGAGCTGAAAACCTACAAGATGCTCCATGACCTGGGTACCTTCATTACTCTGAGCTTATCTCCTACCACCTTCCTCTACTCTGCTTCAACCGCATTGACCCTTTATGATACCATTAACATGACAAGCACACTCACATCTCATATCCAATGATGCTATGATTTCACCAAACTTTAGCTTTAGCCATGATGTGTGTGCTTGTGTGTATTGAGGTCTATGATATCTATTTCTTACTTTGGGTCATAGTTTCAGAAAAGTACTTACCTAGACATTTACTTGAATCAGATTGCCTTTGCCGATGAAGGATTGAGATTTCCATGAATTTATGTTTCAATATTCTCTGAAGTAATCTACCCAGTATTTATATTGTTGCATACCAAAAACAAAAATGAAAAAACAATAATCTAAGTGTTTCAACTCCTAAGACATGAGATGGCAATTAATTAGACTGTTAGACTACTGGGCACAACACAATTTCTATTTGGGGTCTATATTCACGGGTCAAAGGACTTCATAGGATTTCCCCCAAACCGTGAAACATTTTACTTTAGCAGCATCTTTCATCACTGAGAAAGTAGGCATGTGTGAACATAAATGCCTGACCATTTGGAGAACCAGTAGCACATATTAATTGAAGGCATATAGGAGAGAATAATTTTTCTAATCAGAGAAAACATACAAAAACTCTAGTAGTACCTTAAACTTTCCATTTGACCAGTGTCCTGAAATAAGCAGCTTTATTTTATTTTCTCCATGTAACTTTACTTAATCCCTTGTCAGAAGTTACTTGTGATTTTCATGATGGTATCCTTAGAGATGACACAATAAATATTGCACAGAAAATTCCTGTCAAAAAATGAAGGGGAATGTACTGATTTGAACCATGTTAGGGAGAAGGCTGAGCTTAGATGTTGGAGGTGGGTTGAGTATCACAAGGAAAAAAAAGCTACGAGAGATCAGAATGAGAGCAGAGATTGGAAGATGATGTAGGAAGGTGATTAAATATTCTAAAGGATGATTTTTGTGCCATCTTGGAGATCAGTTGATATAAATAAATGTGAGAGCCTTCAGTGATTATTATTATCATCATTACTGTACTCATCTAGGAAATTATAGCTTATTTGGCACTTTATTCTTCATATTAATGATGTGAAGTTTCATGACAACCCACTAAGAAAATAAAAATGAAAATAATAAATCAGCCTGCGGCACTTAAAAGCCTAATGAAATCCAAACACTTCCCAATAGAAGATGACTCAGTGACACAGAATTGGCAGCTGTTTGTTGTTAGATCATTAGTTTTTACTGGCTTTTTTCCTATTTTAAGAAGACATCTGTAGAACCCTCCTTTCTCCCATAATCTGCTTGGATTTATTTAGAGAGACCTGGCGTGGAATCATCAATTGGAAAAATAGAGTAGAAGCATCCTTCAACAGTTTAACTACCTTTTTTCCAGTGGGTTTTAAATTATAGCAGTTTTTACTGAAAGTACAGAGTAGGCCCATTGAGGCAACTTTATTTGCCCTAAGAAAAAGTGAAAGGAAAAGCCCACCTGTCTTAAACTTGGGTAAGGGAGGCATGATCACATTTGAAATGACAATTTTTACAATACTGTAATTGGAGTGAGAAAATGCTGAGGGTAACATCTTGTCCTGGCTGGTATCTAGCAAATGAAAACTTCAAAAATGGCTCCTGGTGCCTCTAAAGTTGGGGATATGTTTGGTTTTTGAAATCTTTTAGATTTTTCAAGGATTTTTTGTTAATTCATTTGAAAGAGAGAGAGCAGAAGCAGGGAGGAGGGTCAGAGGGAGAGGGAGAAGCAGACTCCCTACTGAGCAAGGAACCTAGTGGAGCAGAAAGCCCAGATAAGCAGAAGGGTCCTCAATCCCAAGTCCCTGGGGACACGACCTGAGCTAAAGGCAGATGCTTAACCAACTGAGCCACCCAGGTGCCCCTGGGGATAACTTTAAATAGGAGGCATTCTTGTCTGCTTGAGGGGATAACTTGGCCCCTCAGTGGGTCAGCAATGACTGACTCCACGTGGATAATGACTTGACCATATTTTGCTTCTATAGCCCATGTACAGCTACTTTAGCATATTGAACTTGATGTATCTTGTGCCAATTCTGCCCCTAAAGATAATCTTTAAAAAGATTTTTTGCTGCTATATTATATATAGTATGTCATAAATAATATCATCAAATTTGGACGACAACCCTGCAAATGCTAATTTATCTGTGCAACACCCTTTACTGAATACTCTCAGGCACTTTATTGAGCCCTCAGAATATGGCGGTGAGCAAAAGAGCTATAGTCCCTCTGTGAACCTATATTTCAGTAAGATAGCTGAGCAAATGGCAATTAAACCAAACAAATGAAACGATTTTCAATTATGACAAGTGATATGAGACAGAAAATAATAAGGCAGGTCAGGGAAGGCCTCTCTGAAGAGGTAATATGTAAGCTGATCCAAAACAGGAGGTCAGAAACACTGATGGAAGAGCCCTTCCTGGCTTAATGTGAAGTCTGTGTGAAGAGGGAAGTGTTAAAATAGAAGATATTCTTTTTATTCTAGGCAAATAGCCTGGCATTTATTGATAGATTAAAGAATGGAAATTCAGAGAAATTAAACAATACCGTCAAGATTGAACAACAAGACCTCCAGTCTCCTAAGCCAGCTCTGTCTGATTCCAACATTCTTTCTTCAAAACTACACCCATTTATCCTGCTGAACATTCACCAGCTTTTTAGATTGTATAGACTAGCTTGGGATCACTTAAAATTGAAACTCACCCAGATGCACTCCCTGTCAGCAAAGCAAAAGCTTCCTAATGGCCACTTTGCAGAAGTGCCAATGTTGTTACCCTTTCCAAGTGAGCTGCTGGGGAAGGCTGTCCACCATATGGAGCAGGACGTGAGCTTTCTGTGTCTCCAGTGGGACTGTAGAGTTTATGGTATAAAATTTTGCACTTCGCAGTCCAAACTCATCGAGTTTTTGATGTGATAATTTAGCGCTATTAAAAGACATCCATGCTAGTGTTTGCCAGAGGGGAGGGGTTTGGGAAGACAGGAGAAATAGGTGAAGAGGTACAAAATTCCAGTTATAAAAGAAATAAGTTATGGGGATGAAAAGTACAGCATAGGGAATACAGTCAATAATATTGTAATAATATTGTACGATGGCAGATGGTAGCTATAGTTATGGTGAGCATAGCGTAATGCATGGAATTGTTGGATCACTATGTTGTGCACTTGAAACTGATATAACACTGTATGTCAGTTATATTTCAATACAAAAAAAAGACATTCATGGGAAGGGCTTCAATAGTTATTGAGTGCTACAATTTTTCTGCTTATTAAATGAATGATGTGTGTTTATTAATAAGTGCATATACTTCCAAATATATAGCCCTCTCAAATCCACACAATATTATTTTTATTTTGAATCACAAATGCATGTGCTACCTTTAATAATGATATAGTCAACCATAAAAAAGTCAAAAAACAAGAGATCGAATTCCAATTTATTTTTGAAGCCAAAGATTTATTTCTATTAGCTAAAAATCATGCCAAATACTTTACAGATATTAACGTATAAAATCTTCCCAATAATCCTACTCTGTAACATTTAGAATGTCTATTTTACAGGTGAAAAAATTAGGATTCTATGAGGTTAAGAAAAATGTTCCAGCTCAGAGAACTGAGCATTATCAGTGCTGGGATGAGAATTCAAGTTTTGTACCTTTCCCTGCTGCTCTCCTAAGAGTTCTCAAAAATATTTTCCTTTAAAAAAAAAAATTTAATTAATTATTTTTTTATTTTATTTTTTATTTTTTTATTTGACAGAGAGAGAGCACACAAGCAGGGGGAGTGGCAGACAAAGGGAGGAGAAGCAGGCTTCCTGCTCAGCAGAAGGAACTTACAGTATAAGTGTGTGCTTGATCCCAGGACTCTGGGATCATGACGCAAGCTGAAGGCAGACGCTTATCCCACTGAGCCACCCAGGAACTCCCAAAATATTTCCTTTTTTAAGAGGAACCAATAAACTGATGATGCATGTTTCTACTCCCGTATTTCAAAGCATAATCTCCTTTCTAGTTCATGTCTTATGGGTTATAAATATTTCTGCAGAAGCTGTTTTCAGATTGAAGGAAGAACTCATTTGAACCTATTATCTAAACTTTTACACATCCTTTGCAATTAATTGCCTAGGACATGCCAACTTTTCTCCTTTCATCAGTTGGAAAATATAAAAATGTCTCTTACTCAATGCTTGTGTGTGTGTGTGAAAGGAAAAGGTGACAAAGTGATACTTGCCTTTCAACCAAATAATTTGAAGGACATATTTGATTCTGCCATCAAATATACAATGCATTTTGTTATATTTTCATGATAATAGCACTGAAAAATAGGTACAGTTTCTTCTTTCTTGTTGTTAATCTGTACCTAGCATTCTGCGTAGCATGTTTAAGAGAGAAGGGTCAGGGTGCATGAGAAAAAGAAAAAATAAGAATTATTATTTTATAACATCAATCTATGAAGCCTGGCATCTCAGATTTTAAAAAATAAAAATGAAAAAGCCACACCATTACTAAAATTGTCCAAATGTGTGTGTGTTTATAGCCACCACTTACACTCTAATACTATAGGATCACAGATTTCCTTGTTTAAAATTTAAATAAGCCTAGGGATCAGAAAGAATGAACATATTCTTTTTTATTTTCTATTCACAGTGAGGATACACATGAGACTGGTCATATCAGAATATGAATATTTTGACACAAGCACTACTACTATATTTGGTATTGTTGATCTAGATTAACCGGGATATAATCAAGAAAAAATAAAAAGATGTTCTGTAGTAGCATTTTGCTTTCATGGAGCTAACACCTTCCAAAAAGAAGCAGGTATTTGGCCCACCCAACCTTTACTGCTTGCCAAGAAATGGATGTTTTTAGGGACTCATATTCTCATGCAAAGGCCCAGCTACACCTCTGCAGAAGCAACAGGGGTGGAAAACCCTAAAGTATGATTTAATTTTTATAAAAATGGAATGGGTTTTCTCCAATGAATGTAATGCTAAACCAAAGGCCAGATGTTCTGCTACTTTTAAAAAATGGTTTGGGGGAGAATGAGTAAGCTTTTTGATATCATTGTGGAAAGAAGTGATATATGGCCTGTGGCTAGATGAGAAAAGAGATGCCCAGCTCTATCTCTTAGGGCAGAGCAGAGCGTAACACTATTGGGCCTCTTGAGTTATTGAGAACAAGAAAACCTATGTTTAGAGCCAAGTGCTTATAGCTTTGTGGCAATAATAGACAAAGAGAATTGTAGACATTTATATTTGAAAGGGAGCTTGCCCTATCATTTCCTCCATCTCTTTCATAGCTTTTCCAGTAGGTAGACTTCAAATTTTTGCTTTAGAGGGCTCAGAGATGGTGTTCATTCCTAGTACTGATGTCCACAGTTAGAAAGAAAAGATTTACATATTCCTCTATAAAACATAATAGCTGCTTTAATATGTAATATAACCATCACATCTTCTTTAATCTTTTCTTCTCCACAGTAGATCATTTCATTTTTTTCCCTAACTTTCCTCATCTCATATGCTTCTGTATCTCTAACAGTCTCTTTTGCCTTCCCTCAAATGTTCCCTAGTTTGTTAGTATTATTCTGGTGTCTTTGCACTTACAATTGAACAATATATTCTGGTTAAGCTGAAGGATATGAGGCAGTGATGCTCATAGCTCCGTTTTCACCTTCAAGCCCTATTAGTAACAAAGAGGTGCATTGAATCTGGACTCTTTGACTAAAGGTTTAGGGTATTCAAATATTAAAGTTTCAGATCCCCAAAATTACTGAAAGCCTGCAAGATAGAATGGGGATACCCAGGCTCTTATTCCAGGTTAAAGAAACATAAAAAGAAAGAAAGAAAGAAAAAGAAAGAAAGAAAGAAAGAAAGAAAGAAAGAAAGAAAGAAAGAAAGAAAGAAAGATCATACAACTGTCCTGGGATGATGGTGACATTAGGGAGAGAGGAAAAAAATGATTTGGTTTCTTTTATAGTCTTAGAGTAGAAATTTAGGGCTCACACTAATTTCTAATAAAAGCTTGTATTTTACTTTTTAAAAAAATTTATGTGGGTTAAAAAATTTCTCCCTAATCTGTATATAAAAAAAAAAACATACACACCTATCAGCAAGTAAGCAAATGAAATGCACAGAAAGGGACTATTAGCTACCAAAAATTTTAGCCATATAATTATTGAACAAAAAGAAAACATTGGACAAAGCATTTTTAGAAACCATATAATTCTTCTACTTATCTATCTACATGTGTATATGTATGCATACATGTGTATGTATACAGATATTTATGTATATCCTTTTCTTATCAGGAGCTCTTAGGCCTTAGCGTACCTTGCCCAGAAATAATAGTTAAAATCCTATTAGTTACATAAACTTCTTGCCAAGTTTTTACATGGTGGTATCCAGGAGATTTCAGGGCCCATGTAAGGGTCTTCCTGAATATATGGAGGAACTAATGCAAACTACAGTGGGACTATATCAACTCCCAAATCTAGGACCTATAATTCTATTACCTAAAGACTCCAGGCAGGTCTCCAAAACCCAATACATATATATAATTAATTTTTGCAACTAAGAGTACCTATTCAGTTTGCCTTCATTTTGTTCATTTCACTCTAGCTGTCTGGCCTATGAACAATACTTTGAGTTTTAATTCCATTATGTGTAGTATTGAATAACTTTCTTTTAAGCTTTGACTTAATATTAAACTCTGGCAATAAACTTTGACAATAACATTAAACTCTGAATGTTTAATAAGCATGTATCCCCATTCAAGTCATCAATAAAATGCTAAACAGAACAAGGTCAAGAACAATGTCCTGGAGCACTTTGGTATAACTCTTTTTCTGGAGGACATGGAGATACAACTCCTCCCTTTGTGATATATGGATTCAAATTAACCTCAATGATATCTGGAGAACTGGTAATAAAGTTGACTTGCTGCTAGTTGCCTGAGTGTTGACCTGGGAGTTTCTTAAGGTGCACTTAGTTAAATCAAGATTTGACTCGATGGTCACTTGATTTCCGACAAGAGTGCAAAGACAATTTAATGGGGAAAGACTAATCTCCTCACCAATGGTGCTGGGATAATTGGACATCTACATAGAAAAGAATGTAGTTGATCATCCTCATACCATGTCAAAAAATAATAATATGAAATGAATCAGAAACCTAAATTTAAGAGTTAAATCTATAAAACTGTCAAAACAAGTTCACTTCATGATCTTGGATTGGGTAATGGATTTTTAGAAATGACACAAAGCATAAGCAACAAAAAAATATATATTTTTTTAATTCATCAAAATTAAAAATTTCAAGGAATTTCAAGGAAGATAAAAGACTGAATAAAAAATTTTGGTGAATCATTCTGCAAAAAGGAATGAAGTACTGATACATGACACTATTTGGATGAACTTTGAAAACGTTATGCTAAACGAAAGAAACCAGTCACAAAAGACCACACATTATATTATTCTGTTGACATGAAATGTCCAGAAAAGCTGAATCTATATAGACAAAAGTAGATTAGTGGTCTCCTGGGCCACTGAGGAGGGAAGGATGGGAAATGACTGCTAACAGATATGGGGTTTCTTGTAGGGGTGGTAAAAATGTTCTAAAATTGATGGTACTGATGGATGCACAAATCTGAATATATTAGAAACCACTGAACTGCATTCTGTAAATAGGTGAATTGTATGGTATGTGAATTGTATCTCAATATACAGTCTATAATTAGAATTTAGAATCTGGGACAGTGTTTTATTAATAAGAAAAAACCAGGATGATTGAATGACAACCATGGAGTCCCGGACAATCCCAGTTTCCAAAAAAGGAATAGAAAGAAGCCACTGGCCAGCATCCTTTTTGTAATTTTAGAAGAGTTTACGAGCCCTTAGGAAAGAAAGTGGTAAGCATTAGGAACCGATGTAAGTCTATGCTATATCAACCCCACTTTCCTTTCAACAGTTTTGGTACGTTGGGAAAGTTCTGTAGACATAGTGCACCTTGATTTCACCTAGTGTACTGAAACTATTTTAAAGATGAAGTTTTCCTGCTTCAAGACTATTTCCTTCAAGAGAATACTTACATAAATACCAAAAGAGAGCCATGGATCCTGCTTCATCAGAAAAAAATTTTTCTGGCTTCCTTAGTTAAAAGGGACATGTGTGGTCTACAAAAAACTGGTGTGAGACTTGGATCAAGTAGGTGTAAGACTTGCATCTCTAACAGATGTCACATTGAGCTTCTGGAGTCATTGCATAGGTGACATCAGCAGTAATGAACAACATTAAAACAGAACATAAATTTGCCTACGACGAGGCCATATAATGCTAACTGTTCCCAAAACTGCAGTGCCAGAAATCAGCTTCAAGATAAAGAACACCTCTCTCTCTGTCTCTCTCTGACTCTCTCTTTCCCTTCCCTCAGCTCTCTCAAAACAAAAAGACAGGGGGGAGAAAAAGATATAGACAAATACAGCTCTCAGCCACAGGGAAGAATGAATCTAGAATGAGGTGCTGGAGCTGGTTTGCCCTGGCTCACTTGTGCCTGTGCTCATCTTTTCCCGACTCTGTGTTCACTGAAGTCATTTTGGCAGTCTGAAATCATTCATGTTGGGAGGATACACCACAAAATTTGGCAAATGCTACAAATCTGGCCTTTATTTCCCCTGGAGAGCCTGTTGTTAAACACTTACCAGCATAGCTCTGGCAAGTCTCTCAGTGCTGGCCAACTAATAGTAGTGTGGAACAACAGGACATATTGTCTCTGAATGTTAACGGCATGCAAGTCACAGCACAAAGACACCAAGATGAGAGCTGTGGTAATACACACTACAGGAAGCAACACCCATGTCCACAGTGAAGAACAGCAGTAACTTAGAGACAAGGTTAAAAGGAAATGGGGCAGTACTTTTAATTAAACAACAGCATCCAATTTATATGCGAGGTACATATCTTGGTGAAACGGTTTAGTTTTTGATATATAACTATGGGAACCATTGTATTCATTAAGTGTTCTAAATTTATTGATTGCTTAGGAACAACTTTGCCTAGTTATAAGATTCAAGAATCCATTTAGTTTTATTTCTTGGAGTTTTTTCCTTTGCCTCTGACTCACACAGTGGCAGGCATGGCATCCAGGACAATATCCCCCAATAAGAGAACCTTTCTTATAAAGTACAAGTAAATGAGTGACACAACTTTTGGATTAACAGAAATGGTTAGAATAGAAATGTAAAGTAAATATACTTAAAATAGATTCTTGGGAAGACTGAAAATGAAATTAGGTGGGCATATGTTTATACCTATGTACCTTGTAGCCAAGAATTCCAATGGAAAAACCAACATCAGTAGAATTGGATTTTGTTCCCCCAAATGCAGTCAGAAACAGTATGATCTACTTTCTATGGAAGCATCCAGAGGCTTCCCTTATGGGAAGGCAACATCTGTTTTAAGAAGTCCTTTGAAGAAATACTACATAAACATGTGGGAACGGCATGTTATATACACTTCCTGGCTTAAAGAGTTGCCAGAGGAAGTAGGGAATTGAGCCCCCAAGACAGAGGCCATTTAGTTACCTTGACTGAGGCAGCAACACCAATTTCAGCCTCTCTGATGTTTAACACATCAAGAGAATGGAGGGAAATAAAGTTACAACTGGAATCAATCTTGCCACTTTCCTGGCATGATATCAAAGGTTGCTTAGGTATACCTTTGCAAATGAAAAATTAAAATTTGGGGCTTGGGGGAAGAATTTGGGAGGAAAGATTTAAAAATTTAGTTGAATCGTCCATACACAAACCTGTTCTCATAATTAGTCAAAAAGAAAATTTATCAGGTCCAATGTAACATCAACTCTTCTAGGCCAGGGGTTCTCAATCTGGGGTCCTTGGATAAAATTCAGAGAGTCTGTGAACTTGAATAAAAAAAAAAAAAGACATCTTTATTTTCACTAACCTCAAACTGAAATTTATCATTGTCTTCAATTATGAATGTAAGCAACAAACCATAGTGACTCTTCCTATGACTCATCGGTAACAGAAATCACAGATACTCTTTTATCACACTGCAGCAATCACAGAAATCTTCATATATCACTTACTCTCCTGCCATTTTGAAATTATGATAATGATTCTATTTGCCACTATGTCTTGTGATTTAAGTATTGTCTGCACATAAATGGCTATGTCAGAAATTTGGTGTTTTAATGGTTTGAACATTATACTTCAATATAATTGGTTTCCTTTGTGATTACATGTAATTCTTTGTGTTTTATTTTAAGCATTTTGAAACCTCTGGAGATGGAGTCCTTAGGCTCCATTAGATGGCCTAAAGTGTCAATGGCTTACAAGTTAAGAACAACTGGATGCAGAAGTGAAGAGCCATGGGGCAATAGATCTTTCATGAACGCCATCCTTCCTGTGTGTTGGAAGAGGAAAAAAGAGGCTCCTGATATACCTGTTCAGTTATGATATCTGCTTAAAGTTTGAAGACAAAGATGGCTTATCTAATATTTCCACCCTTACAAAGAAAAAAAAAGCAATGAAATAAGAAGAGTAAGAATCTAAATCTGGAAGGAAGTGAGGGGTAGGGAGAATTATACTAAGACCATTTGAAAGTGTGAAACCCTTCCTATTAGGTGTGATCAGATAATCCTGGGTCACGGAGTTCATGCTTGAGATGGACTAAGGACAGTGAAGCATCCGAGGGCCAAAGCTGTGAGCAAGAAGCCAGGACAACTCTGTGGTTTGTCAACTCTGACGTTAGCGTTACCTTCCTGTGTGATCTTGGACGAGTGACACAATGTTTGGTGATTCAGCTTCTCCATTTTCTTGGCCCCACATTCCATTCAGCTGGCTGTGCAGAAGTCCCAAGACAAACAGCCTGCTGAAAGAGAGACGATTTTTTGATGATTTTTTTTTTTTTTTAAAGGAAAGACAATGCCAAGGAGCTGCTTCCAGGCCTTCCATGATGGCTCCATTCCTACCTTCAGTTCCCACCCTTTGTCCTTTATGTATTCCTGGTTTCACTCCCAGCTTGGCTTTCCATTTGCTCCAGGCCAACTGTCTGTAACAGTCAGAGAACATAGTTCTATCTCAAAAGCCATCCTGTGGGCAGCACAAAAGAAGGGACCTGTCTTCACTGTCATTTCATCCTTGCACACCGTTTTTCTCCCAGACACCTTCTTCTCTCTCTCTCCCAATGAAACCTACGGCCAGACCATCCAGTGACACTGGCATGCAGCTCTGTTTTTCTAAACTTGAAAAACATAAAAACGTTCTCAAAAAAAAAAAAAAAAAAAAAAAAACAAAAAAAAAAAAACTCTCACTTCCTCCCAAATAAATGAACATCAATTACCAGTGCAAAAAACTTTTGACTTTATAACACTAAAATGCTACATGTCTGCAGAAATAAGAATACAGTTATGTGAGAATTCCCCTGGGTCTGCAGACCTCTGAGAAACACCAGTATCCATGCTTCATCACAGCTCTAACTGTTAATCTTTCAACGTTTATTTGATTTTGACAGAAATCAAAGTTTTACCCACACTGGGTGAAGCTCAGGTGATAAGATTTCAGGCATCGGGAATTGGGCAGGAAGAAGCAAAGGCAAAATGAATCCTTATGGACAATCCTGGAATTACATGCATTGTTAATCACTGATTGTGTCTACACCTAAGATTGGCCTTGGTGAACTTTCTAGCTAAAGTGTTTCAGGTAACCTTTTCACCATATTGAATTGAAAGAGACCAGAGGCCTCTTTACCTGCCCCAAGGACATGACAAATTGCATCTCTTCTGTCAAGGAAAGAGCAAAGGTAGTGCTGGTTGTCAAAATCTCTGTCATGCAAATCAGGCATTTAAATGGTTTTTAAAGATAATATTCAGTTTATCCATTTAATCTTGTGAATAACCTCTGACATTATTAACCAGAAATCAATCTCGTCAACCACTGTCCCATTTAAATAATTGGCCTGGAGATTTTTCCTTAAATAATCCAGCCCATCATATTTTCCAATGTGCTTTGCAGCAGAGCTAAATAGTTTTTTTTTAAAGCCCGCTTTCCTTACATTTACATTTATTTTCCATTTTTAGGCATGCAATCAGTTTTTTCCCCATAAAACTAGGTTTTATTAATTGGATTTCCACCTGTGTGTCAGGCAGAGGAAAATGTAAGTTTGAGCACAATAGTAAAGCCCTTCCAATCATAGCAAAGAGATGAAAAAAGGCCAGAATCAGAAAAACAAAAGTTTACTAAGATAAGACTTCTACTTTCACCATAATGACTTCTGAGTCGGGCTCTCTGAGATCCATGCTGATCTAATAAGGATCTATGTACTCATGATCTATAGAATCTATGTACTCATTCACACCCAGCTATATTTCTCCTCTAACCCTGACCTATGCTCTATTTTATTTTTTATTTTTTTAAAGATTTTATTTATTTATGAGACACACACAGAGAGAGAGAGAGAGAGACAGGCAGAGGGAGAAGCAGGCTCCATGCAGGGAGCCCAATGTGGGACTCGATCCCAGATCTCCAGGATCACGCCCTGGGCTGAAGGCGGCGCTAAACTGCTGAGCCACCCAGGCTGCCCTATGCTCTATTTTATAATGAAAGGAAAGTTTTCTGCCTTCAGGTAACTAAAAATATCTGGTGATCAATCCAATGCCATTTTTTTTTTTACCCCACTCACTAGCAGATGGACATAAATTAATAGAGATAAAGAAAGAAACCATCGTTCATGAAGCAGGCCTGCATGGCTTTTAAGAGCCTGGATTGCACTGCTATTCCCAAGCAAGAGCAAAAGAGCCTGGCTCCCACGTACTCTACTGAATGGACAGGTAGTTGTGGTCTCAACCCTGCCACCAACTTACCATATAGGTGAGACTTCCGGTGGTAGGCCACCAGGGTTGACCCTGAAGTGGGCAAGTCTTAGATAACTATAGCTTTGAATAAATCAGAAATGCAGCGCCCTTTCAGCGAGCCACAGGTAAGTGTGCTATTCATCACTGAAAAATCTACTATTCTTTTGATATCAAGATGAAGTTGATGTCAGAGTTTGGGCATCAGGAGGCACATGACCACATTCCTTGGAATGTTTACTCTTGCACCAGAATCAATTCACTTTTGAAACCCAGTTATTTTGGATCAAAGGAACTTTTTTTGTAATCTGGAAATGTTTTGGATTCCATGAACTCCCTCCCCCACAAAATGCAGCAACCTACATTCATACTTTTTTTTTTTCCTCTAAGCACCTGAAATGTAAAAACATTTTCTCTAACCACTAATCATTTACTTATAAGTAGTGCATTTAATGGGAACTTGACTTTACCTATTCTGCATTCATTCAGATTCATTGCTCTGAACACATTGGAACAGATGTTACAGGGGTCACAACATAAAAGGAATATTTACACTTGTGAGTTTGTAAGGCTTAAAGGAAGTTGTACCAATGGTAAACTGATACGAACCCTTCAAAAGGGGCTCAGTTTTACAGACCTTATTCCGGCAGATGACTTTTTATTTTTTTAATAAAAGCACATTCCCCTCCCACAGTCTCAACTGTGCCACTAAACCCATATGCATAGTAAGAATTGATATTGGGAAAAAGAGAAGACTCAAAGATAGTTCAAGCTCAATAACATAGGAAAAGATTTTCCTTGAACACGCATAAATGGTACCGAACCCTATATATATATATATACTATGTTTTTTCCTGTATACGACACTTATGCTGAAGTTTAATTTATAAATTAAGCACAGTAAGAGATTAACAACAATAACTAATTTAGCCTCATATGCTAAATACTATAATTTACTAAATTATCATATGCAATCAAGTATATTTCTAGATTTTCTATCCTGTTCCATTGGTATATCCAACTACTTTGAGTTTGATTTCTCTCTTCTCCAACACCCTTTTCTGTTACAAGAGCTAAAGATTCACAATATTTTAATGTAGAAAGTACTGGGGGAAAAAAAGAGGTTGCTACCATTGATATGCTAAATAATTGCTCCATCAATACAAATATTACCATTCAAAGCAATGGTGATTTTTCAGGATGGAATGATCCTCATTTAAAACCTTAAATATGTTGCTAAATTATGCTATTCCTGAGATTTTCTCATTTATAAATAAGAACCCAAGAAAAGAAATTATTAAGTTCCAATCAGATACAAAACTCTTTTGGAAGTAATAGTACCCATTGGTTGTTTATATGAGTCTTATATAAGTATTTTTATGAATCGGATCTTCTATTAAGACAGCAGTATCACTCAAGTGGCTTTAAAATTTTTGTTTGCCCACTTAAAACCAGTCCAAAACTCTAACTAGTCTTTCTGGAAAGAACATCTCAACCAGGTTTGAAAACTGTTACACTTTATCTAGAGGGGGGGAGATTTGTTCTCTAAATATCAGTTAACCAAGACAAAAGATTCACCTTATTCATCTGTTTCAAGTAAGAGGATTTGTCAGTTCTCAGAATTTGAAGTTAATATGTTTTGGAGTTGCTATGTGATTCAATTAGTGTTTCCAATAATTTTATACTTAGAGAAGTGGAGAGGTAGGATGGAGAATCTGGATCAAAGAAAATAACAACTTTATGTTAAATCAAGTATAAGGAATAATTTTAAATAGTATTCTTAGAGTACCCATAGCTAGATATTTCTCAGTAGAAAAAAAGTCATTAAAATGGACATACGATTCTTGGATGGCCATTTATGAAGGATTTCGTTCAGCAATTTTCAAATTTGTCTTTGGATTAACTGTCCTCTAAACCAGGCAAATTATACACAATGAAAAGAAGAGATCTCTGGCAATATTGTATGTAACTGAGAGGCAGAGGAAATGTTTTTAGGCAGCAGTCATAATTTTTCCTTGACTGCTAATATCTGCTTGCTAACACTTGCACACATCCCCAGGGTGCTGGGGTTTGTAAACATTACTTGATGATGACATACTGAATAATATGAAAATGTGTCTCTCATCCACACCCAAAACCCTCCAAAGAACATTTCATATTTTCAGACTGTGGTCAGCATGCTTTTTGGGGACTATTTGTAGTTCTTAAATGGAAAGTTAAATGGGTTCTTTATTAAAAATGAATTCCTGGGCTATCCTTGCAGGAAACAAGATGGCCATAAACCACATAGTCAATTTTACAGTCAAATGCTATAGGAATTGAGGTTGTTTCTCACATGTCTGATAGGAAATGTTGCAAATTCTAAGAATAAATTATTTACTGAAATGAGCATGTAAGTAGCCAGACATGTATGTCTTTGCTAATTTTTAAATACCTAAAAACCTCAAGCACTTTTAGGAGTCAAAAACAAAACAGTAACATTACTGTCAGTTCTTGATATCCAATAACACTCATTCATTTTTTAGCAACACAGAATATAGAGTTTGATAATGAGAAGAAAAGATACAATATTTCTAAGAGAGTTTAAATGCATCTGAAATAAAAAATATTAGTTTGACAGGTTTAGTACTTTTCTGTTGACTAAATTCAATAGGACTGCTGCAAGCAGAGGATATACGATAGGAAAAGAAACCTCACTTGACCTCAAAAGAACTTCTCTCTATAACAAAATACTTACAAAGCCATTGTGATTCATGAAAATTATGTACACAGCAAGCATCTTCAATGTAAAATTATGGGTGAATCTATAGTCCCAACCAAATCACAAATGAAAGAGTGAGGTTATATTTTATAAAAAGGGAGAAATAATGGAGAAAAGAGAAGAAAAATTTGATGCTGTTCTAAAAAAAAAGTGTTGCACATTTATTCCTTTATTGTCTGATTCTTGTTTTTTTTTGCATATGGTCACTGGAAAATGGACACAATGAAAAACATGAAAACTTACTCAACACATGGACATAAATCACAGGAAGAAAACCACCGAAGGATGATACAAGAAAGAAGTTATCAGTTAAGTAGAAATGATAACCAAGTTCTTTGGTCCTTATGCATTTAGCTTAATAAATGATATAAATTAATTAAAGTGTATTTACTGAGTCATATTGCCTTAAATCACTTTTTTCTCCAAAAAAATGTTTTTATTTTGCCTAACCAAAATTAAGCTCATCAAAACTAAAAGCATAGCCATTTCAAGGAAAAGCCTTCCTAGTTACAGATTCCTTAAACAACAAAACAAAAAACCCTGTAGAGGTCTTTGCCAAAGTATGAAACTGTCTCATTAGAATGAATGTATACTAGTAAGAGCAAAGATCTTACTTTGTTCACTGCTATATCGCAGCGTTTAGAAAAATTCCCAATAAATACAAAATATTTATGGTAATTGTCCCTTGCACAGAAGTAATAAAGAGCAAAATAGTACATTTTTTCCGGAATATGGTTGGATTAATTCTTATAATTTGAAAGAAACAGTGCTTATTGGCTGGAAGAAATTGGAACGCTGTTTAAGGAATTCAGAAGATAGTGTTGGTTAAGTGCTATTGTATACTTAATTAATTAAAATACTGAATATACTCTGGCATCTCATGTGTGAACTGGTGAGTCTGGGTCCTCTCTTACTGCCATTTATCTATAGATCAGAGCCAGCTTCCTGTGCACGCAACCTGCACAGCTTCACAAAACCCTGTACTTAGAAGACCCCTTGCTTGGTGTAATGCTGGGCTGCAACCCTGCTGGAATTCCTTACTTATGAACAAGAAGACCAGTAATATTTATTATATTGGGCCTCAAAAATTATGTAGCCGGTCCTGCTGCACATAGTTTCTATAAAACTTGAGTCAGCAAGAAAAGGATACTATATGAATGACACAACAGAAGACAGCCGAGGAGGAATTAAATGAAAGTCTATATATTTCAAAAAGTTCAAAATAACATCAACCTGTCTCGCTTCTTTAAATTTCCATTGTCCCCTCAAAAACCTGTTCTCAGGACGTGAGCCATCCCTGTGCATTTATTTGTCATCTCTGTGGCTGACAAAAATCTTCTTGGAATTCCAAAGTCCCCAGTAGTCTCTTCGCAGGGCAAGTTTTTATTTTGCAGCTTTTGAGAACCACTCACCCACTCCACTAAACATTTTTAAAGATTTTAATTTCACTTGGTAGGTCGCTCTTTGTAATGTAGAAATCATAGTGCTCAAGGGAACTGTAAAGTCAGCTTCTTTAAAAAAATGAAAGTCACATACCGGGGATTTACAAGTCTCCAAAGTCTGAAGGCTGTAGTGGGATGCTATTGTAGACATTCCAGACACACCGCCAGCACTTGTATTATACTTCCTGTATACTCCATGGTTCATGGAAAATGTCCTTCAATGCATTAAGACATACTATTTGCCATGACTTGAGTTCTTTACACTTAAGATTTTATCACTGAAGGAATATTACCACCTCTTACATTTAAATCTTAAAGACATTTACAATGCAGTAGTTTGGAGTTAAATATACATCTTTACTCTTCTGTCACAAGATATAAGGTTGGACTAATCTATTTTGGACTGTAGTGAAAGGGCACATGGCATAGTTAAGCTCACTCACTGGGTCATGAGTGTATTTCAAGCAAATTGTAAATCATGTTTAATATCATCATTTGCACGATATGTTTGCAAACCTAAAACTGTCCTGGAAAGAAGAAAATCCATAAGACTATCCTGAAAGTATATTTATTTAATTAAAACTAGAACCAGATATATTTGGGAAAAAAAGTAGATTTCAGAACCAATTTCGTCAAATTCATAAACAGGCCTTGGGTTTGAGTTTGGAGGCGGTTGTCTTGGGACACACATTTGCCACCTGTTCCAGTAGGAAAACTCTGCTTTCGTTGTTACCTTGACCAAAAACTTAAATCTTTATTGCTAATTTCAACTACTGCAAGTTGAGGGAAACTTCTATACCCAATACCGTGTTAGAGACTTTCCATACACCTTTTAATTCCTATAATATTCTGAAAAGCCCTGACCATCTCAAGCCCCGCCCCATGCCTCTGCCTGGCTTCTATAATTGGACCCCGGTCATGCTACCTCCCTATTCTCATTTTCCCGTCTCTCTATTTTGCATTCTCCAGTTGCCTCAGCGCGTCTCGGAGTGATGCCTGCAGCACACCACCACTTCTCTGACTTGTCGTCAAGCATCTCCCTGTCTGGAGGGCCCCTCTCTCCTCCTCTCACATATCCAAGGTCTTCTCTTTCTGCACCTGGTTTGTCTTTCTTCTTCCACGAATACTGCCCACATGTATATTCTTCCTATGAATTCCTGGTGTAGAACTTCCCTGGGAGAAGAATGAGAGCCTGGCAGATAGAATAGAGTTTTGAAATAAGGAAAACAGGTAGAAGTGGGAAGGAATGGGCTGTTGTGGCTGGATTATAAAGTGGAGGTGGAGGGGTGTCTGGGTGGCCAGTCAGTTCAGTGTCTGACTTTTGATTTTGGCTTAGGTCTGGATCTCAGAGTTGTGAGATCTGTATCTGGCTCTGTACCCAGCCAGGAGTCTGCTTCCTTCTTCTCCCTCTCCTTCTGCCCTCCCCCTGTTTGCACTCTCTCCCTCTCTCTCTCTCTCTAAATAGATAAACAAATAAACCTTTTTCTTTTTAAAGTGGAGGTTGAGAAATGGGAGCAGAGCAAACCAAAAGAATAGTTAGATTATTAAGGCTGTAGAGAATAATTCATTCTTATAGGCAGTAGTAGCCAGTGAAGGACTCACCGCATGGGGGAGACCAGATCATATATGTGCTTCAGAGAGGTCACTCTGGTGGTAGTAGGTAGAGGATGGATCGGATGGTGAAGATGCAACAAAGAGAAGAATATATCACAAAACGATACCAACTGTGTCAAGAGTTTAAGAAACAGCAGGAGGAATGGCCATGTGAAGTAGAGGATATGGAGAAAGAACTTTCCAGGCAGAAGGAACAGCAGTGTAAATGCTTCTGGGTAGAAACGTGCCTGATGTATTGGAAGAACACTAAGGAATCCAGTGTGACTGGGTTATTGAGCAGGAAAGGGAGAACGGAGAGACATGGCTAGGGCCAGAGTATGCAGGACCATATACACCTCCATAAGGATCTTGGATTCTGCTTCTATGTTTGAGGAAGTCACTGGAGGGTTTTGGGCCGTGGATTGAGGTGTTTATATTTAAGTTTGTAGAAGCATCACTGTCACTGCTATGTAGATGATTAGCTACCGGCAGGGTGGGCAGGGAGACAGGGCTATGACAGTATTCCTGATGGAACATCAGAACTGGTAGCTTGGGGAATCCCCGGGTGGCTCAGCAGTTTAGTGCCTGCCTTTAGCCCAGGGTGTGATCCTGGAGTCCTGGGATCAAGTCCCATATCAGGCTCCCTGCATGGAGTCTGCTTCTCCCTCTGCCTGTGTCTCTGCCTCGTGGGTGTGTGTGTGTGTGTGTGTGTGTGTGTCTCATGAATAAATAAATAAAATCTTAAAAAAAAAAAAGAACTGGTGGCTTGGACAAGGATATGCTGGTGGAAGTCATACGAAGAGCCAAGTGTCAGGACTTGGGGATGTGTCAGATATGGAGTGTGGAAGAGAAGGAGCAATCAAGGATGACCTCAAGAGTAAGCAATTACCATTGGCAGTGGATCAGGCTGTGATGAAAATGCAGAAAGCAGTGTGACAGCAACACATGGGATACAACTTGTACTAATGGATGCTCAGTTACTGCCAGGTAATTGAGTAAATGAGAGCCGTGGGCTGATCATCATCTCTACCTAATTGTAAGGCTATGCCTCACACTATTGCAGGAATGAATGGATTTTTCTTTCTTTAATAGTGGCCATAGCACCCACTTTTCCCTGCCTCAAATTCTCTAAGCATCTTATATCTTCAGATTCTTGAAATAGCAGCCCCAAATCCCTCCTCCTCACTGCCTCGTGCAGAATCTGGGATGATTTACTCCAATTTTCTGTATCTCGGATTTGGCTTTGAAATATTATTTCCTTCTGGCGTGCCCTATATTCTAACCAGAATAAACTGTGTTGTCAAGCTGTTTTTAACCTTAATTTTTTTTTGAATAAATGGGTACAAATGTATTTTTAAAAGGACTGGTCATGTTTTAGTTTTATATTAAGTCACACACATGGATTTCAGTGAAAAACGGTTTCCTCAAAGTTATAGAAAGAGCCTTTGTTACAAGTTTAAATTGGAACTTTTTTTTTCACTAGCAGATGAGAGCTCTGTATTGCAGCCAGTATCCAGCTGTGCAAGTTTTCAACAGCTGGAATTATAATAAGCTTCATTCTATGAAAATGAGCTCATTACTCTTTAGTTTGTGCTGATGCTCAATGAATCCATAAAGTGCTTCTCCAGGTTTGAGGAGAATTTCATGAAATTGCATAAAGAATGTTTAAGGCAAAATTTTAGATCTGGCAATATTAAAATTAGAGTCTTTTTGCTTCCCCTCAATTTTGAAGTCAAGTCTCATAGCTGGGCAAATTAAAAATGTTAGTATGTATATGCTAATGACATACTCAGCTACATTTAGTATATTAAATATGCAATATTGAAATTAATGTTTTAACCAATATTAAATTAGAAACCTATAGTAAAATAATAAAAGATATCATGAAGCTTGATAATTATAGTAGTTATATTTTTATCCCAATAGTTATATTTTTAAGCTCACCAGACACTATGATGCATTACCTCATCCTTTAAAACATGCGTCTTAAATCATGTAGAAAAATGAAAAAGTAATACAATTAGTTTTAGTTGTTTGGTTTTTTTACTTTCATTCTGATGCTAATATTTCTGTAATGTGATCAAATCCCATCCTTAGGGTTGATTTCATTACGTCTTTAGATTAAGTTTCTGATCACTAACATTATAATAAAGTACCTTAAATATGTAGAGCTACTGGAAGAAAAAAAAGCCCTGGTATTAAAAATGTATTAGATGCAGGAACAAAGAGTGAAAGATCAATTTTTCGTCTGAATTTAAGTATGTCTTAATACTTTTGGTTGAACATTTGAGTCATGTAGGAAATAAGAGGGAATAAAAGAGTAAACTTGCTGGGTCCTACAATTTAAAACTATCCACTTCTCAGTCAAAACATTTTCAATGTTCCATTTTTATATTCCTTTGATGCGAATTCCATAAAGCCTCAATGGAGAGACAGAGGACAGAAGACTCATAATTAAAACAATAATGGCAGTGAAATTCAACCTCTAGAGTATTTTTAGTGTCAACTTTCCTCTGTGAAAATTGTAGAAAATCACAAATAACTCAGTTTGATTTTGATCAGCTGGGAGTGTTCTAATCAGCTCAAACTCTGACACCTTTGACCAAAGTCCAAAGCTTCCATTCACTATTAAATCACTGAATGCAGATTTGTTCACTTGAGGATGTAACCTTTAAATGAATGCACTTTTGTAAATGCCACTTAAGAGGGTCCTTCTAAAAGCCACAGTGAGATGCCACACTGGTCTTCTTGTTAGATTTTTCCCAAAGCTGATTTCCTCAGAGGGAAGGGAAGAGTGCTGTCTGGCATCAAAACCAAAGAAATTCCTGGGGTTTTAATCCCAAACTCTACCTCTGACCACATTCAACCTGTAAATTTCCTCTGTGCAAGATTTCACAACGCAGAATAATGTCTTCACTTGTGTGTGCCTCGCAGAGTATAAAGTCCCTCTGTAACAGGATAGCATCCTAGGATACGTGAAGGAAGGAGATTCTTAAACAATTTTGAGCCCCACGACTAATTGGCCAGCCCCATCCCTGAGGAAAGATGTTAACATTATGTCTTAGGTCTAGTTTATGCGTTACAGAAGTGACTCCTATTCTGGAATATTTTCTTCTGACTCCAGCATCTGGATGCTATGTGATTCGAAGAAAGAGCCTTATTATTACCTTAATTTATTCTTGATTTATTAAAACATCAGACCTGCTTTTTGTGAGGTAAACTAAAATTTAGGAATCCTTGGAGCAAGCAGGCCTTAAGAATGCTGAGTTGTAAGGGCAATACTCAATGTTGTTATGTTGCCTAAGATGGTAACTTCCAGATACTTAGGTGAGATGGGAGAAAGTCTCAGACACAGAAAGCCTTTATAGCATACTTGCACTAATTTAGATTATGATAACGCAGCAGAAATGCCTTGCTAACAACCACCTGCTGGCATTGCTAGCTTGCTAACCAAACAATATTTTATTTGGCTTGCATGCAGCCATTTAAAGAAGGAATTATAGAAAAATCCATTAGTGTTTGGTCTAAAAGAAATCTTTCTGTTTGGAATATGAAACATACTCATTTTTCAAAATACTATGCATTGTTTATACAAACTCCTCTGAGAAGTTAGAATCCTAAATCAGCTTGTAAAGATGCTCAGAGACAGAATTCTCGGCTAATGTTTTGAGGTTCTCACCTCTGAATTTGTTTTTTAACCTATCCTAATGTGTGAAATGTATAAGATATGGGGAAGAAACCCACAAGCCCATTCCAAAAACCAGATTCAATCCTTTCTTTAAAAAAGAAAAAAAATTTTTTTTATTTATTTCTTCACAGAGAGAGAGAGGTAGAGACATAGGCAGAAAAGAAGCAGGCTCCCTGCAGGGAGCCCAATGCAGTATTTGATCCCAAGATCCTGGCCTGAGCCAAAGGCAAGCACTTAACCACTGAGCCACCCAGGTGCCCCTAATCCTTGTATTAATAAACAATAATTATTAATTAAATCTATATTTACTGGGAAGTTACCATGTGCCACCAACTTTAGTAGGCACTTAAAATATAGATTTGCATCAAACACAATCACAGCTGTCATGGAGCCTAGGGTTTAACAGGAGATGGCCTACAATAACTAATTATTAGCATGATATATGTCACGATGGAGACATCCAGGGGCTATGGGACAGTGCAATGGGCTAGGAGACCTAAACTGGCAAATGTCCTCTAGGACTCCTCTGAGGAAAGAGCCCTAAGTGAGGGCTAAAGTTCATATTAATCAGGGGAAAGTGTTGAGAGAGATGGGGGTTTGGGGGTGTAGGATGATGCCAGAAGCATAGGAAGGGGCTGTGGGAAGCCACAGAAGGGATTTAAGGGTTTAAATATACATATACATATGTCTGCATATGTATATGTATATATGTAATCATATATAAATATACACATTAGTATATAAATATGTATTTTAGAATATACATATATTATAGATCACACAGCAAGGGAAAATACAGGTAAGGGGGATGAAGTTAATTAGATATGGATCATCAGTGAGAGGACCACTGAAAAGACTCAATGACAGGTGCTCCTGGCTTAGTCTAGGTGCATAAAATGCATAAAATGCATTCCAAGATGGTTGGAAAGCCTTGATTTTTCTCTGAGATAAGTGAGAGCTTATCTCACCTCTAAGTAGAGTAAGGAAGCAGAACTACCTACCCGCAAGCAAATCCCCACTATTTGGAACTCGGGGTATTAAGAATAAAACTTGCCTCTTTTTCAGTTTTGGCTCAAGTTGGCACTATTTTTACCTGCCTTCCTGAAAGAAGAGAAACTTGCTATCTTGACAAAAATTGCAGCCAACATTTTTTTATTAAAGAAAGCAGCATTTATTTTGATCGAACAACTTTTTATTTTATTTCAGTCTTGTCCTTGATCCGATTCCTGTCAGAACTTTTCTTTTGCAAGAGGCCTTGAATACTACCAGAGGCGATATCTGTAATTTAAAACAAAGTGGTCTAGTCTGGACTAGTAATTGCTTCTGAGTGGTTTTCCAAAAGAGGGATGCCTCTATGGTAAATGCTCCTTCCCTGTCCAGCTCTCACCCAACCAGCATCCATCCAATATCTCCTAAGGCCACTTCTAGCCTATGTTTAAATCAAAGCTATGGGTGATCAAAATTATTCATAGATATGAAGCAAATCCACTAGAATACAAGTTCTGAAAGGGATTTTTTATGTTTTTCCCCCACTATGTTCTCCAGAATCTATATACTCAACAAATAGTCATTGAAATAACAAGAAAACAAATGCTGACTAAGAAATGTCAACATAACTTCAAAGATTACATCTTTCATCCAATATCCAGGGCTTACTGAACTAAGAAAGTAGATTCTTTTTACCTTGCTATTTAGATCCTCCTCAGCATGGTCCCATTTCATATGTTTTTAGTCTCGTAAACCTATAGCATTCCTGACTCTCCTCCTACAAAATAGTTGTAGGTTTTTGTTTGTATACCTTTTCTTATTTTGTTCTCTCAGCAGAGAGTTGTGCTTTTTGTCTTGCACCAGTCACTTCCTGTTCTACCATCAATATCCTCATTACCCTTGCAGGACCAGCTCAAAGACCAGCTCTTTCAGGGAGCTTTTCCAAGGAGTGTCTCACCAGATCTAGATATACTCATTTCTCCTCTTAAAAACCTAAGGTCCTTTGTCCCTCGCTGTGTCTCCTTTAGTCTGCCTTTCATTAAAATAATTTATGTACTATCCAGTCCTATTGTATTCAGTATTTGCCAAGGAAAACCAAACCATTCCAGGTATTTCCTCTAGAGGGAATTTAATAGAGGGGGTTTATTAGGTAGGTGACAAAAGAGTTGACAAAACAAATAGGTTTACGAAACAAGCCAGAGATGATCAATAGCAGAAAGCCCTTCCTACACTTAGAGCTGGTGAGATAATGAGAGAAGAGGGCAGAAATCATATTGCCAGGATCCAGGGGTGGTCACAGGGAGTGTAACTGTCTTCTAGGAGCTGTAGCACTAGAGGTGAAACAGCAGCAGCCAGAACTGCCAACCAGTTACATCCAAGGTCTTCTCCCCTTGACCAGGTCTCCAATACCATTAGCCAAATCTACCTGGAAACCAGTTGACAAGGGAGCCTAAGAAATGTAGCTCCATGAAATACGCAGAAGGGCCGTGGAAGGTGGGGATGAATATGAGAACAAATAGACAAATAAGCTGATCACTATTTTATCGAAAGAAAGAAAGAAAGAAAGAGAAAGAAAGAAAGAAAGAAAGAAAGAAAGAAGAAAGAAAAAGAAAGAAAGAAAGAAAGAAAGAGAAAGAAAGAAAGAAAGAAAGAAAGAAAGAAAGAAAGAAAGAAAGAAAGAAAGAAAGAAAGAAAAAGAATCGTATGACAATAGGTAACTTTATAGTACCCTTCGACACCGGCATAATGCCTTACACAAAAATCGTGATTAAACTGTATTATTATATTCTATGTTTAAAAAGAAGAGTAAGATTCTGTGCAAAGATGAAAATAAGAAGTTAGACATAAAGTGTTATTTAACCATCACTTCTTTCTGTATGTCCACTAACCACCAAAATAATTTTAAAATATATAGAACCAATTCTTTAAAATGTCTTGATGAATTTGTCACTCCATCTCTGCTAGTCTTGGCTTTCTCTTTTTTCTTCTGAGTCTCTCCTAGGTTGTTTGATTCACCAAAGCAGAGGTTTTAGATTTTGTCTGGGTCTTGAAACCCCGTGAAAATCTGATGAAACCGTCAATTCTCTGCTGGGCATACGGTGGAGAGGAGGATGTACATTTGCATGTGTACTCTGAGTTGTACACATGAGCTGGGGGTTTGCATAGCCCAAGGCCTGCCCATAGTCTCCTACATCACCGACACCTGGAAGTCTTGATATTCACCTTTTAATCAAGTGACATTTAGAAAACAGCACACAGCATATACCTGATGAGCTACCCCTTTCTTCAGTGTGGGCACCTCTAAGTAACCCAAACAGTGACCATAGTTTGAAAGAACATGGTCTAGAGCCTAAATATGTTCTCAGTTGGGGGTGAAATTGCCTCTCAAAAGACATTAGACTATGTCTGGAGCCATTTTAAAATTTTCATGACAGATACAGGCGTTCTGCTGGCATCCAGTTGGGAAAGTCTACAGTGGTGCTAAGTATCCTATAATGCACAGGACCACCCAGTCTTACAGGTTAGTCCTGTTGTGGCTAAGAAGCCCTATTTCAGAGCAAGAGCAGTTATATGCTTCTACCCGGTTCAAAAAGCTCATAATAGTTTACAATGCAAGATATAACTTCCATTCCTCTAAGAAGCTATTATGTGTCTCCAAATAGGTACTTACATATTGTAGACACACTTAATTAATCAGATTTTACCTGTCTCCTGAGTTCTAAGGTTCTTAATCTTTCATGTCAACTCTGACACTACCTTTGTGTCTAGTCTACAGCTTATTCATCTGCAAACAATGAATTTCTAGTACACTTAAAGAAAAACCCATTCTTCAGCCCAAGAAGGCAGGTGTTAAGGAAAATATATACCAAATAACATAAAAAGACATACCCCAAATCTTAACTATATAAAGATTAAGAATATGAACTCAAAGTACCCCAGAGCATCCAAGTACAAGTCTGCTTTGTTCTTTTTCCCCAGACAGGTATGTGTCAAAAGCCCCAGACTAAATACTCCCAGACCTCAAGCCACACTCCTATAATTCCACATCAATAGTAATGAGTTTCCAAAGCTGTTTCAAGGTAGGGCCTTGGGTAAACTGGACCCAGGAAATCTATTCTGGCATTCTATTTTGGAACAGGTTTATACTTCAGGTCTAGGCTGATCCTAGGGCAGTGGTTTTTCTGCTGGTGGCATATCTGATACACATATCTTACTGACTCAGGCCCCATGTCAGCTCTGTCAGGTGGAGAATCATGGTTCTAGAGAGTATAATCTCCCTTGAGGGGATCTTGTCCAGAAAAGAGCCTGGACTTCCATAGAGCTTCTCTTCTAGGGAAGGCCAACAGACAAGATTCCATCCATATTATACTGGAACTCTTACACTTTGGCTGTGCCTTGGAGACCTCAGAAATTCTAGAGATACCAGGCAGTTACCTGCAAACCCAGGCTCCCAGCTGGACCTGCTGTCAGACCAACTCCTGAGAACTCATACTTTTGACTTACCCCAGCTACAGGCCCCTGGCTCACTCCAGCACCAGGCCACCCTGAGATCCAAGCTACAAGCAGACTCTCATTATCCCAGGCTCCAGGGTCACCTTGTGCCAGGTCAACCTCAGACTGGTGCCTTCAATACCAGGCTCTGAGCAGGTCCCAGCACCAGACTGGTTCCCATGGATCCAGGTATTGGTCCCTGTGGGCCCAAGGTCCAGGTTGGCACATGTGCACCCAGGTGGAAGAGCCATCACTACAGACTCAAGCTCCAGGCCTATCCCCAGCACCAGCTCATGGGTTGTGGAATGAAGCCCACATCCTTTAGCCTCACACTATCTAAAATTCTGACACCTGGCCTCTGCATAACTTTTCTAACTTTATTCACTATTTTTAATACTGTGTGCTCCTGTTTTTTAAATAAGCTTCTAGCTCTGTGTTTTTTTACTATTTCCTCCTTCATCTGAAATGTCCATCTCCAAATATCTTAATGCCCTTATTTTTGAAATGCCCCCTCTTTCATAAAGACTGACTTCATCCCACCGTCAAAAATACTCTCTTTTCTTTTAGAATATCCTCTGAACTTGCTGTTTCACTAAAAGTACTTTTCACCTCCTTCCTCCTGCAATGTAACTGTGCATGTCCTTTATGGCTTGTTCATTTTGGTGTCCCTCCCCAAAGCCTGCCAGCATGGTGCTTTTCACAAAGTTGATGTCCCCCATGTTTTGGTGGAGCAAAGTCTGCAAGCAAAATATTGCTGCAAGCCTAGTGCTTATGCACACAATGATTTGTGTACAAGTATTTGCAGTTCAGTGTTACTTATAATGAAGGAAGTTTACAAGTCACTTAAATGTCAAATAATAATGATATGGGCTTTAGCCTTATAACGGACTGTAATGGAGATGTTAAAACAGTCTTGAAGAAAATTTAGTGATATGAGAAACTATAAAAGTATATATTGTATCAACCAGGATGAGACCAGACAAGCAGAACCAGTATCAGGTACATACATATGAAGAGATTTATTACAAGGATTGGCTGACATGATTATAAGTCTGAAATCCACAGGGCAGGCTGTCAGGAAGGGGTGCACAGTGGAGCCTGTGGATTGATACTATTGTTCACAGGCTGGGTCTTCCAGTCTCTCTCTTTTGAAAGCCTACTTGTAGGTCCTTTTAACTGATTAAATCAAGCCACACAGATAACTCAGAATGATTTCCTGTCCTCAAGATTAGTCAAAAACCTTCATTTCCACTTAGAGCACATCTTAGTGCTTGATTGCCTCAGTAGAGATGGTAGCCTAGCCACGTTGACACCTGAAAAGCCTTCACATACATACAATTGACCCCAGTTTGGTAAGAAGCAAATATAAAAATAAAAACATAGAAAACAAGACTGAAGAGAAATACCTGAAAATGGTGAAAATGTTTTTTAAGATTACAGAAGATTTGATCTTCTATACATCATCCTGCCTATGTCAAAACATTTAAATACATACGATATTGCTATTTTAGTCAGAAAAGTATAGGATTTTTTAAAATGTTAACACATTAAATACTCAAGGGGAGGCAAGCAAATAAATTGTCACATATTGGAACTCCTGGGTGGGTCAGCAGGTGAGTGTCTGCCTTTGACTCAGGGTGTGATCCCGGGGTCCCAGGATCAAGTCCCACATCAGGCTTCCTGCATGGAGCCTGCTTCTCCCTCTGTCTCTGCCTCTCTCTGTGTGTCTCTCATTAATAAATAAATAAAATCTTAAAAATAATAAAATAAATAGCTACTGATTTAATCAATACATTTTACTGTAAAAGCTGCTATCATCTAAAGACATTCTATTGAAAAGTATCGTTCATCATCTTAGGGGTAATGAATCTCAAAATTTGGAAAGCCTTGCCTGACACAAGGTCTCTAGTTAGCTCTTACAGAAAGGGACATGGGAGGGTCTGGGACTCAGCTGGTTTCCCCAGGAAGGTGACATCTCTTATAAGATGACTTATAAGAGGACTTATTATTGACTCAGGGGAGGCAAAGTTTCTAGATGATTTGGTTTTCAGTTGCATAACTATTGACATCTTGACAAAATCTAGTGTAGTACATCAGTATTATCCTGTGCGTTGTGAGTGTAATGAATAAGAAGAGAGTTTTTTCTAATATAAACAAAATATTGTTCTCATAATTACTGTCATACAAGTCAGCTTTGATTCCTCAGTGAATTCAAGATTACAAAAAATCACAGCTGGAAGAGATTTCAGATCAATCTCTTCTTTTGACAGAGGAGAAAGCCAAGGGTATGAGGAGTGAAATGACTTTCTCAAGGTCATCCGAATGAGTTGGGACAAAGACCGGACTGTCATCCAAACATCTTATGTGATTTTACTAGGTCACCCTGCCTTCTTCCTATGACTTGAGTCAGAAAAATCATTAACCCTCATGAAAGCATAATAGGAACAAGAAAAAATACTGTTGAGCCTAATAATTTTCCTTAATTGTAGTTATTTTTTAATGTAATTGCATCCATTGTGTTCAAAACTGTGCTGTCCAACATTGTAGCCACCAGCTATATGTGGTTAATGTGAACTTCAAATGTCTCTAGCATGACTGAGGAACTAAATTTTTTAAATTTAATTTTAATTAATTTAAATGTACAGACTTACACTTGATTAAGTTATTATAAATAAATGAACTTAATTCATAATAAATTAAAATGATTTAAAGTTAAGTTTGGAACAATGTGGATATATGAATCTACTTTTGTAACTAATTTTATGAAATCTAAATGAAGATCATATTTCCAGTGAAAATTGGTATGGATTGCAAGTATAAAATACACACAGGATTTCAAAGACTTAGTTAAGTACAGAGTAAGAGAACATAAAATACCTCATTAATAACTTATATTGATTACATGATGAAATGACAATATTTTGGATATGTTGGGTTAAATAAATGTTACTAAAATTAAGTTAACCTCTTTCCTTTATGCTTTTTCCATGTGGCTTACTAGAAAATTTTTAATAATATAAAATGACCCCCATTATATTTCTATTGGACAGAGCTAATGTAGAACCTCAATTTTTTCAGATTTGTAATAAGGTTTATCTAAATGTCTCTCCTGTACTTTTAATTACATTGGGGCACATATGAACACACCCTGCTGCTACTCATTCTGGATCCTTCTTTGTTAGTTTCTGAAACACACCAGAGAGGAACACCAGCAATTTGGAAGGTTGGCTTCGCGATGTACTTCTGGTGAAATAGACACTTCTGGTGAATTTTAGGGATTTGAGAGTAAAAAAGTAGTTGAAGGAAATCATCCTTATGCAAGGGACCTATGTTGTTCCCCTGTTATTGCACCACATTGAAATAACTGATGTAAATCCTAAAGATACATTTTTAATAGTGTCTGAACCACGAATGTTGTTTTGTTGATGAAGATGTGGAGGCTCTGAGGCTCCAATAGGACCTTTCCCTTGAATAGTGCATTCCTTAACACCCCCTTACCTTTTCAGTCAGGGTAACTGTAACAAACTTCAATATTGAACTAGGTTTCCTAGCATAATTCCATTTTCATAATCTTTTTATCCATGACATTTCAGGCATACAGTATGTCCCTCCTAATTGGCAGACAAATGTTTCTTACTAGGCTTTGGTTTCTTTTTTCTGTTACAGGCTATCTTCTGTCCCTTCCCCCAAATTCATTTGTTGAAATCCTAATCCCTATCACATCAAATGTGACTGGGTTTGAAGATAGAGTCTTTAAAGTTATAAATCAAGGAAAAGTGGGGTCAGATGAGTGCATCCTGATCTAATATAACTAATGGCAATATAAGAAGAGATTAGGATACAGACATGAAAACACAGGGGTAAGACCATAAGAGGACATAGTGAGAAGGTGGCCATCTGCAAACCAAGGAGAGAGGGAAGTCTCAGAGGAAACCCCAGACCTGCCAAGACCTTGATCTTGGACTTCCAGCTACTGGAACTGTGAGAAAATGAATTTCGGGTGTTAAAGTCATCCAGTGTGTTGTATTTGTTATGGCCCACCTGAGCAGATTAGCACAGCATTCTTCTCAATCGCACTTGATCAAGCAGCACTTCTCTAGATGGCCATCAAATGCCATTCTGTTGGATGTTACTCTTATTTGTCCTTGAAGGAATTGTTCCTCCACTTGTCCTAAGGCATTACCTGTGTATTTCTCAGTTTCCTCCATAGTGAAATTCGTAAATGCCACATAGTCTACTTTCTAAAGTGAGACCATCCCATATAGTTCCTCCAGATTTGATGAAAACCTCTCTAGCCAGTTTTTCATGATGGGTTAAGCAAACAGAAAAGTAATTTAATATTTATGGATTATGCCTGGAGTCTCACAATCAGCCTTAGGGAATTTGAGAAGCTGTGAATGAAGTAGAAGGAGCAAGGTCCATGCAGAATTAGTAATCCAGGTTGAAATCTGGCTTTGTACTTATTCCCTCCGTGGTCTTGGGAAAGATTATAATCCTCCTGAGTCTTTATTTCGTCTTCTTTAAATGAGAGCTACTAGTTCCTACCTCAAAGGGTTACTTTGAGGATTAAATGAGATAACATATGCCAGGTTCATGGCAAATAGTACCACATAATAAATATTAATCCCTTTGCCCCTAAGGGAATGAAAGTTCCTTTGAAATATGACTACAGATCCTTTTAAAAACAACAACAAAAGTGTTTTATAGTTAAAGAAGGGGGAGGAGGAACATCTGTTTATGGTGTCCTTTGGTGAAAGAACATTCATTTATATTCCAGGGTAATGATTTAGCCCTAATTCTCCAGACGCTTGAATGCAGTTAGTTGCAAATGCATCATCATTTAGCCTCTCTGGAAGGGAGGGGGTCCCTGGTGAGCTCTTGGAATAAAGGCCTCAGAGCAACCATTCCCAAATTCTGAGTTCACTTTACCACATGACTGAATTCTGGAAGACTTGCTTGCTTCTCTCCTTCTCTCTTGATCAAAATAATAATGGTAATGCTTGTTTCACTCAGAAGGAAATTTATGCTTAAGAAATTATTTATGGGAAGTTCTAAATATTATACCTAGAGTGTTCATATTGTGCATTTACACACACACACACTTCCATCTACCTACCGATGAGATGTACCTATTACAATGGGGAATTTTCCATTTTTGTAGAAGATTCAATTCAACAGACACACGGCACCAGTTGTAGGCAAGTTTCTCCCATGCTTCTAAGCTGAGGGGATACAAACAAATAAACTGGACCTAGTATTGCTCTCAAGTCCTGGCCACGATACCGCTATTAAAAATGGAGTTTGAACTCAGCACCCCACATGATTTTGAAGTGAACACTAAATGGAGTAGAAGAGTCATTTGCCCCTCCCACTTCTTCTCTAGTTAACTGCTCTGACAAGACGGCTTAGCCCCCTTGGTTTCATTGCTCTTGGGAACCTGTCCAGGCCATGTAATCCCTTGTTAAACTGCGTCTCCTCACTTGGCGCTGTGCTCCTGGCTGGTGGGACAAAGCCTGGATTTCAGCCCTCCATGCTGCGCTTAGTTGAGGGGTCTGCTTTAAATACACACACTCTTCATAAAAGAAAATAAATTGGTCTATCCAGATGTTTTAAACAATAACACATCAGCAAGGTGATATTCCACCAACACAAATGACAGGAACAGCAAGTTCATTTATGTGTTTTTTCCATCAACTTTTCCAAGATTCAAAGGAAACGTGACTCTTAAAAGCACAATACAATTAGAGCATAATCCTGTTAAATGTCAATATTTTACATTTCCTCCCTAAAGGCATTAGACGAGAAATAAAATAATTTTATGAAAAACACCTCTTAAAAGTATTAACTAGGTGCTATGAGTGATATACAGGTACATAAAAGCTTTTCTGTACTTGAATTGGTGAGAATGACTTTGGATGCCATATTAGTAGCATGCAAGGGCTGCCTTTACAAAACACCACAGGCTGGGTGGCTTAGAGAACAGAAATTTATTATCTCACTGTTCTGCAGGCCATTAGCCTCAGATCAAAACGTCGGCAGGATGGGTTTCTGAGGACTTTATTCTTGGCTTGTAGTTGCTTTCTCTCTGTCTTCATGTGGTCACCTCTAGCTCTGTGTGTGTATCCTAACATCCTCTTCATATAGGGACACCAGTCATATTAGATTAGGGTCCCCCCATTTGACCTCATTTAATCTTAATTACATCTTTAAAGGCCCTATCCTCAAACATAGTCACATTCTGAGGTACCTGGGGTTATGACTTCAACATATGAATTTTGTGGGGACACAATGCCATCCATAATAAACACTCAGGGCAGATCTTTGGACTCGCCTCATCAGTGAGGACATTGCTGATGTGACATTTGGGCCATCTAGTCATCCCTTATTCACTAGTCATTTGGATTGACCACATGGGGTGCCAGGGTGGTGATGACTACATTCTGGTCATTTGGGTGATATGGGCAGAACCAAAATCAGATTGTGGTTCTTCCTCTCTTCACCCACTACCCTGTATTCTTGCCTTAGCCAAAGTAGGTCTTTCAGAAGGCAGTTGAGGGATCTCTATAAAGAAGGAACAGATGAAACTAGAAGAAGAATAAAGTTTACTTTGATAATATACACCAATGGCAGCTGCATTCTGTAGAATAGAGATCAAAGGAACAATGTGAAACCTCTCCATGTACACTTTGGTCATTTGACAATTTAAGAGAATTTAGAAACGCTGGATTAGAATGTAGACTTTCCGGTCACATGGTAGAAAAATTACATGCCAGGCAGGGACAGGGCCTCTTTACTTCTTGTATCTATTCAATCGCCCTGAGACTCGTCCCTCCTCAGAATCGGAAGGGCTGGATGGGCTCTCAGGTTTTCTGAGAGCCCATCCAGTCCCACCTGTTTAGTCCTATAGGTGAAGAAGCTGAGACTTCTAGAGAAGAAGCTTGGCCAAAGTTATAAATATGGAACCAAGTCAAAGCTGCACTTTGTATCATCCACAACTCTAGGCCAGCACCCTTCCCACCACATCTTATTGCCTCTTGTTCTGAAATGCTGTGGTCCTGATGACTTTGTTTCTGGGGGCGGGGGGAGTTCTGTTGTTAAACTATCAGCATACTGCCCCCATTGCATGGTATATATTTATGCACATTTTATTACAGTATAGCAGAATTATGCACCTAACAATATATAATCTATACTGCCCTCATATTTTATATATAGTTTTATAATGATATATATCACATGATACAATAGTACAATTGTATTATATTGCATGTATACATTGCATTAGACTTATGGCTCCACTGTTTTGTCAGGCCCTACCTGTGTCAGGGGCTGCCTCTCCATACAGTGCCCTCTCTGGCTCTTAACTTCCTACTACTCACCCCTACCAATTTCTTTTGCTTAACGATCATACACTTTTCTCCCTGTAGCCCTAAGAAAACCATTTCTGGCTCCCTTGTCAAGGCCTTTTCTTTTCCATAATGCTTTGCCTCTGTTCTCCTCTTTGCTTTCCCTGTTTCTTCAGATTCTACAGATGACCTGGTTCCTAACTGATTGCCTGTATTGAACACCCCCCATCCCAGCTTCCCCTGAACTCAGGCATGCTCTTCTAGTTTTTCTATATTCCTCTGGGCTTCTGACCTGTGCTTTCCCTGAGGCCCTCTCTTCCTGTATGCACTGTCCTAGAATCTTGCTGTGATACAGAAGTCTTATTTAAGGCAATTTCATATTCTGGCTGAAGACACTGCTCCCCCATGTTCTTTAATCCTCAGTCCCATTTTCCAAGCACAGAGTGGATAACAATATACCTTAGTTGTAGTTTTCCATACTTGCTAATTTTCTTTCTTTGTTTCTTATTTGAAGCAACATCCCAGTTCCTCCTGACTCAATGGACCCAACCCAACAGTTATCCTCTGGGTCTTCTATCCTTTGGTTTCATCCAATAACCAAGAATTGTGATCATAAAGTCATCATATCACTGCAGCACATAGTCACTGCCAACTCTAAATGCCTTAATGAATTCATGGTTTAGGTCTTCAGAAATTCAGCTAGTCTTGTGTTTCACATAGACGTGATTTCCTTTTCGTCATGCTGAAAGTTTAATTTGGTTTTAGTGCAAGCTATGTTATATCGAAACATCAGAATCATGACCCTGACTTCCAGAAGATCGAAACACAAGCATGGATTCAGGCTTACTTCAAGAAGCCCTGAAGTGGTAGTCTATCTAAATTTCTCATAAAAACCATATAGACATTTGTTTTGGTCGTTTTTCAAGAACTGAGTTTTTGGCACAAAAAAAGACATTCTGAGAATAAGAAATTCAAGTAGCTATTAATAATACATCTCACCCAAAACTCTCCTGAAGTGCTTTTATACCTTTCCACTGATCATGAGACATGGCAATATCCAGGCTCCAGCGGGCCCAGCACAGAATAAGTGCCATTGGTTGGGAGGTGCTTCATCCAGGCAACATTGCTTTGCTGTGCTTTGCCCACCTGTAAAAGGTTGTGGATTATACTCTACTGGCTTGAAGTTAAGTCTAAGGATTTTGTCTACATTGAAAAAGCTTAATACAGTGGGAAACACTACTATGAAATGAAAAGTAAAATGAGCCTGACTCACCTGTTACTGTTCATTCCTTTGAAATATTCTTTAAAGCATAAAATTCCAGTTATATTTTCCTACAAATTACCAAATAACCACAGAGGTGAGTGTAGTCTCCTGTACTCAGACCACCTGGGAACAAGTCTTGCCACTTATTTAACTTCTCTATGTCTCTGTTTTTTTTCATCTGTAAAATGGAGATAATCCTAATACCCTCTTTTTCGTTGGTGTGAGGATTAATGAGTCAATACATGCCTGGTGCTCAGAATCATTTCTGGCACGTGGTAAGCACTATACATACAAGAATTAATTGACATAAGTAATTTAATGGACAGTCTTACATTTGAGCTGTAATGAAGAATCTTACTATCTTATTATTCTTTTATTGCATGAATGTGAAATTATTCACGTAGACTACAAATTATCCTCGCATGTACTAATGTAATTTAATGTATTAAAGTAGTACATAATGACCTAATATTCTACATCTGGCCTTCCCAATAATATAAAACATTTAAAACAAGTTGCAAAATTATAGAAGGTGGATTATTGGGGTTCTAGCCCTTGGAAAGTTGGAGAGAGAGTGAGTCAAAGAGGAATAAAGGCAATTAAGGACAGTGTTTGTCGGTAGCTACCAATAAACTCAGGGGGTCTATTTACACAGTACGTAACCTCAGACTACACCACCACACGTTCTAGGGGACAGTTGGTTTCTCAAGGCCAGATTTCATGAAACCAGCACTGCAAATGAACTTCCATGGAAAGGCTGTTTGGGGCTAAGGGTGTTGGATAACTTCAACCTTTTGGGAAATACATTTGGGAAAAACCCTGATTCATAAAATTAGAGAAACCACACTCTGCATATTTATTATTTTAAAGTCTGTCCCAGAGGGGAATCAAATCAAAGAGGACTTATTTTTATTAAATAAGATTCTAGAATTTGTTGCTAATCAGGGGCCTTTAAAAACAGTCACAGGATTGAAGGTTCAACTTGAACTTCTTTTTTTTTATCTGCTTTACCAAGTGCATGCATTTTCAACTACTCAAACAGATCACATCAAAAAAGATATTAAAGAAGTTTGTTCTCCTTCATCATAGATGGCTCTTACAGAAAGCATAACGAAAATCAGTTTTTCAAAGTAGATTCAGTGCTGAATGTATAAAGAGTATAAAAAGTATTTTGCTGAAGTTTTCACAAACAGAATGTTAAGTAGATTCTGTGTAGTAATCAATTTAAAAACTTATTTTTCAGGTAGTAAGAAGGTAATTGGCCTTTTCAAAATATTAAATCATTTTAATAACTGTTTAAAGACCTGGTCTGTGAATTCAGAAAGCCAAATATCTGCCTATTTAACATTGTGTAGAATAAACACCTGAAAAAATTAATACAAATTTCATTTTTCATTTAGAAGTACATATTCCCCTATGCATAAGCCCCCTTGATGCCAAATCGGTGCTTTATTCTTCTTCTTGGAGCCAGCTAATCACTAGACTTTGAGCATTTGAATATATCTGTGCAACAATCTTTTCATCCGTAAAACAATTATTTCTGTAATCTATTATATACAATAAATAATAAAGGTTACAAATTGCTTTGAACTGTTCAAATGAAACAATGTTTCCTAAATACAGGATTATTATTATAGAATAACAGAACAAGGAGGAACAATCAAAGTCCTAATAGTGTTTCTAGACCATTTATCCATCATCTTCTATGTGCTCTGCTATCTTGTGTGCATTATTTCTAAATATTCTGGGACAGGCAAGATGGTTGTTTGTATATAAATACTTATATATTAAATCCCTCTTTTTTTCCTTTAAGGATGCTGGGATATGAGGCTGGAGGGATGTGAGTAGGTGAGCCTGGAGGAAATCCGAGAAAATTAAATAAATATGCATTCAAAATAAAGACTGAGAGCTATGGTAAGGAGCTGAGAGGATTTATAAACCATACCTGGAAAGGAACAAGAGAAGAGAAAGATGATTTTTTAAAATACGAGAATAAAATGCAGTATAATGTAAATTGCTCCTTTCATTGCCCATACAACTTTTGAGTAAAATCACTCCACTAAAATGGTTTGGTCTGAGTAGAGTCTTCACTGCAGATGTGAAGAAATGTTGAGTTGATACCCTGGGCGCCAACAGACGGTGCGCAGGAAGATTGGTGCATATGGGCTTACACTACAGCACCTCTGAAGCTAAGTATTGACCTGATATCATAGACAAAGAAATCTTGGGCTCCGAAAAACTGCATTGTGTTCTCAGAGTCACCCCCATTACCAAGTAACAGAGTTGGAATTTGAATCAGGTTCTCTCCAGTCTCAAGGTCTATGTTCTTTTTGCTGATGATTTCCTACCCAGTGAGAGGTAACGTCCTCCACACTGAGAACCTATTAATTCATCTTCCACTGCTCAAAGCCTAAGAGTGCCTGGCACATGGGAAATGTTCAATCAGGCATTTGTCACGGATTGCAGGCTCACGTAATTCATGGCGGTACTAGATTGTGCAGCATTGTCCTGCTGCTCCGCTTTCCACTGCATTCTCAGCACTTAGCAGAGGACCTGGCATCCAAGAGGTGCCAAGAAAATGCTTAACGAACGCATTCTTGAATCAACACTATCTAGCCCACAAGGTCTTTCAATTCTTCACAATTTTTTGTAGCCCATTATTAAGGTGATGACTTTGGAATGGAATAGTCCAGAATGGTGGCTTTCTGAGTTTTTAATACTACAACCATGCTTAGATTGAAAATATTTTTGTCTGCAATCTACCTATTTCCACAATTGACATCTCATGACAAACCTACTGAATGCACAGGGCTGAGTATTCCAGACAAATCCAACAACTTTGGGCATTCTGAGCAAGAAGGATTTAGCAATAGCTTCTGAAGTCTTCATGATCCAGTTATTTCAAAGTGCCTCATTTTTTGCCTGAACATTACATTTCCAGATCGAGATGTGCGAGTTTTTGCTGGATGCCTCACAGAGTCTAACACGGGGCTCTTTCATTTGATTGCA
Source organism: Nyctereutes procyonoides (assembly GCF_905146905.1). NCBI lineage: Eukaryota > Metazoa > Chordata > Mammalia > Carnivora > Canidae > Nyctereutes > Nyctereutes procyonoides. The sequence continues at coordinate 22,736,505 of NW_026575132.1, read as the reverse complement.
TGATTCATTTCAAAGAAAAGATTTCTGATTTCAGCCCATGGCTTAGAGCCCTAGATGTTATCTCAGCATGGACATGTAGAACATAAGTGCCATTTCCAGCATCGTGTAACACAGCAGGGCCTGAGTAGCCTGCTGACAGATAAGCTTCCCTAGGAGCAAGACATGAAATAAAACCTTCCAGAGTTTAAACTTAAGAGCTAGTTTTGTTTACCCTTGAGGAGTTAATGAGATGCATCCTATCATGTTGATATGTCTGCTCACATAACACCATGTACCACTTCTAATAGAATTTGCCAAAGGTGTAATTTCACAATTATCTGTACGATGCTGAGATGAATGTCTATCTCCCTGCCCAAGACTATCAGCTGCCTGACTCTATGCTGTCATTATTGGTTGGTTGTTTTCTTCACCGCTGTATCCCCATTGCCTAGTGTCAGGCTTAAGTCCTCAATAAATATTGTTGAATGGATCAAAGGAAAAACTCTACACTTGTAAATGGACAGGGTCCGTTTCCTAAAAGAAGCATCAAAGCAGTAGTTCTTTCTTTTTTTTAATTTTTATTTATTTATGATAGTCACAGAGAGAGAGAGGCAGAGACACAGGCAGGGGAGAAGCAGGCTCCATGCACCGGGAGCCCGATGTGGGATTCGATCCCGGGTCTCCAGGATCGTGCCCTGGGCCAAAGGCAGGCGCCAAACCGCTGCACCACCCAGGGATCCCCCAAAGCAGTAGTTCTTAACTTTGCTTCAGACTTAGTCCTAAACCAACAGAATCAGGATCATTGAAAATACCTGACTGAGAGCAGAGTCCTGGGTTTCAAATCAGAATCTCTAGGGGTTATGGCCTGGCAATTTACCCTTTTAATACATAATCCAGGAGGAATCTTAGGTGTGCTAAAATTTGGAAACTCGCTGTTACCTAGTTCTTTTATTTGATGGCAGACTGCACTTCAAAGGGACGATTTTCATTTTAAACCTGTGATTTAGAGCCCCAATCTTATTTGGTGCCTATAAATGGAAGGCAAATGCCACCAGAGAAAGACAAGCCTTCACTCAACACTGATTGCACTGTAGACTTGCTTTGACCACGTGTTACTTCTGTCTGTTTTACTTTAAGACAGCACAAGTTCTAACAAAAAGCTATGCTTGAGATTCTGGAATTCTCAGTCATTGGGGACAGACATGCAATTCTTCCCATCATTCAAGAAGCACCTGGGACAAATTGTTCTGAGCCAAGTGTGTATGTTTGATGTGAAAAGCACACCTCTAATTAATCATCTTGTTCCCAGCTGGCCCGCTCTCCCCAGAATTGCTACAAGCATGACTGAAGGCCCAGTCCCACCTGTTTTCCAGGCACATAGGATTCATATAAATGGCCTACTAATTTTGTCTCTGAGCTTCCTTTCCTAATTTGGTTCATTTGTTTATTTTTGTCAGATTGTGAACTAGACACTTCACAATCAGGTAGCTGTAATGGGCAAAATGTTGACTCATTTTGTTAGGCATCTAGAAAGGGGGAAAGTGTTTCCTTTATTGAATTTGAATTATGAAAGGTAGAGGTGTTTCAAAACAGAAAAATAACCATAGTGCTTATAATTTGTGCTCCCAAAAAGGCTGGTTAATAGCCAGACCAAGTCAAATAACACCTTGTTCCCACTTGCTAGCAGTGAATTTCCAGCAGGATGGCTTTACAGAATAAATCTAATGCAGTCTTCTATTCTCCTTTACCCATTCTGCTGTATTTCTAGAGCATGTCTCATTTTTTGAAAAGATTGTTTTCATCCATCATGTTCTCCTTTATTTAAAGATCAAAATATTTTTTGTTTTACTCTTCTCAAATCTTAAATGAAGCAATTGATTACTATTACATGGAGAACTCTTTACACTTTAATGAATTCTTTATCTTAGAATAACATATTGTTTTATGTTTCAAACATGGTGACAAAAAATGAATCTCAAAGTCAAATCCATTCAAATGCCTGTTGTACTTAAGGTAGGCTTAAACATTGCCATTCATCTTGGCACTAAGAAAACAAAAACAGTTGTAAATTTGTAGAATTTATAGCTCATTGTCTGTCAAGCCAATTTGGATTTTCTGAAAGTCTCCCATGAGGTCACTATCCTGAAGATTCTAGCAAGATCTTTCCTTGTAGGAGACACATCTTCTGTGGACTGGCCTAGTTTTCCAGCCCCATGAATACTTGGAATGGGAAATCTCCTTTTTCTGGAAGCATTGTGCATAGAATGAGTGCCAGCCATAGATAAAATGTTCCCGAAAGTGTGAACAGAGCCTTAGTTATATTACAACATCTCTGTCTCTCAATCAGGTGTCAAACCTGGCAAGGAAGCTTTACTAGAATGAGCACATTCTCCAGTATGACTAGGCTAAAGGAAACCAGCTGTCACAGCTAATTTACCAAGTCCCAGATGGTAGTTGCTATTGAAAATCAAGGAGATGTCTGTAGTTGGAAAGTTAATCCAGTTTGGAGGAAATAAAATGACTGGGTCAAGTGTACAACTCTTTTCTAATAGAACAAGAAAAAAGGACCTAGGATTTGTGCCAATGATATGAAAGAAGAAAAATCTACATCAATATCTAAATGATTTAGTACTTTTTTTTCTCATGACTTTAGATTTAAAGGTAAAAACACAACCTTAAAATAGTGAGATGATAACAGACCCAAAATAGCACCTCACAGCCACACACAAACACAGTGAACCAACATTTTGTTACCTGCAGCCAATACAAAGCACAGACTATCATATTACCTCCAAAAAAAAAAAAAACCCTTTCCCAGTTTCCTGCCCGGGTCTTCGTTCCTGGTGGCACTTGCTACACGAGAAGCTCTCAGAATATGGGCCCTCTACCAGTGGCAGCAGTAGGTCCTGGGAATTTATAAGAAATATAAAACCTCAAGTAGCTCCCCAGGTCCTACAGAAGCCCCAGCTCTGGGGTAAGCCTAGGCAATCTGTGTTTAAAGGATCCCACCAGAGGGGGCGCCTGGGTGGTGGAGTTGGTTAAGACTTTGGACTCCTGATTTTGACTCAGGTCAAGATCTCAGGTCTTGAGATCAAACCATTTGTGGGGCTCTGCGCTGAGCATGGAGTCTGCTTGAGATTGTCTCTCTTCCTCTCTGTCTCTCTCTGAATCCCATTCCTGGTGCGGGTTATCTCGCGTGCAAAAAAAAAAAAAAAAAAAAAAAAGAGCCCACCATCTGATGCTGGAGTTCACTAAAATTTAAGAACTACAGTGCCAGGCCATGTGTTGCTCTCTCATCTTAATTACAATTTGCTTCATTTGCATTTAGGCATTTCTCATTGTAGAAGTAGCAAATGGGAACTGGTGCATGACTTAGGTGCCTAAGAGAGGGACTCACAATCCACCCACTTTGGGACCTTAAAGTTTGCACAGTGTGAACATTCTGCTGCATCTCTCTCCTTATTTTGATTTTGATGTCAAATAGATGCTTTCCTGAATTCATAGATTCCACACATTCCATATTTTATAACCAGCGATAATTTCTACTTATCCAATCCCGTAAGACTTTTAAGTCTATTTCTTTCCAATGGTTCCCAAGAAACAAATTCTTAAAATGACATTTCTATTATGAGCTCAAGTTCCTCCTATCACCTAGCCATTCGTTTTATTAAATACAAATATACAGCAACAGTTCTCAATTTTGGCATCATGTTAGAATTATGTAGATGAGCTTTAAAGAAAAATCCCAATACCTGGAATGTACCCCATATTAATTAAATCAAAATACCTGGGAGTGAGATTCAAGCACCAGTTTTGTTGTTGTTGTTGTTCATTTGTTCATGGGTTTCTGTTTGTTTGTTTTTTAATTTAGAGCTCTTCATTGATTTCAGTGTGCAGCTAGGATTCAGAACCACTATATGATAGCATATAGATATATTCTATTTTAACATCTTTATTATTCTTGGAAATTCAATTCAGGATCTGGTTGCACAAACACCTGTGTATCAAGTACTCTTTAATCCATTAAACACTTTTAAAATCCATATACTTGTTGAGGCAAAGAAAATAAACTTTTTTTTTTCTTGGAATTCGATATCCACAGAAGTTGACAATGCCTTACCTCAATGATGAAAATGTGATTTCTTTAAGTAAAATTCAGTATTAAAAGGGGGGAAATAAAAACATTGATAGAAACAAAATTTCGGATTCTCTTATATTTACAACTTGTTCCTGATGCAGACTAGCTTCAAAGGACTATCTCAGAAAGCTGAGTTTGACAATGTCAATACAGTTCTCCCAAATAATGTAAAAGAAAATATAGAGCAATAAGCTATGTGAGAATAGACTCTTAAACTCAAAATAAAAAACAGCAGCTGCTTATCTGAGAATTGACAGATATCTACTTTCTGACACTTCAGTCACTTTTATGTTGCATTTTTAAAAAATAGAATGGAAAAGGACTTTCATTCTTACCAATGCATTTACACTACATAAAATCATGGGTAATCGTGCCCGGAGGAACCCAAATATATAAAATGCAGAAACTTCAAACTTAATCATACCACGCAGTGAAGAACAAGCAAACAGAAGCAGAGTCATGTTTTCCACAGAAGAACAAATCTGACTTCAGTGGATTTATATTAAGAAGCCAATACGTTCAAAAGAAATGAAGGAATACAAAGCATTGTTATAGAAGTATGAAATTTATGCTTATTGAGCATACAGGATACTCTCATAATTATACAACTTGTTTTGGGTACAAAGGAGAAATATAAAGAATCCCAGAGTCACTTGCCTTAGCCCTTAATTTCACTGTCTAGTTCAGGGATGAGAGGCTGTTTTCAGTAAAGAGGCAGGTAGTAAATATTTTCTCTTTTGTAGGTCATACAGTCTCTGTTGATATGACACAACTCTGCCATTTTATCACAAAAACAGTCACAGACAATATGAAAACAGACGAGTGTGGCTGTGGTCCAATAAAATGTGCTTTAAAAAATAGGAAGCTAGCCACATGTGGCCTACAGGGAGTGATTTGCTGAACCCCTAGTCTAGTGCACTGTGTCTGTGAGTGACCACCACAACTCACTTGCCTTGAAAGGTCCCTGTCTCTGCCCACACTTAACGTGGCCTTGGGATCTGTCAACAGCCCTTGCATCTTCTCACATTGTATGTGAGAAGTAGTAATCTCATCCATTTCACATTTTATGCTGATGACTCTAAAACCGCGATCACTAGCATAAACCCGTGTCTTGAGATCTAGGCTCTTATAACCCGAAGACTTGATCCTAGAGCCCAATGCCTCCTCTCTATATCATTTAGATGTTCCATTGGCAACTCAATCTCAACACTAAAACCAGTGTCTTCCCTGTAAAACCTGCTCCTCATTTGGACTTTCCTATCTACCCAGTTATCCATGCTGACCCCCTGGGAATTAGGAAACACACACACACACACACACACACACACACACACACCCAGCCATGGCTAGGTAAAACTGTAGCTATGAACTACTTCTTGATGCTGTGCAGCACCAAAAGCCATAAGTTACAACTACATACAGTAACATGGATAAGTCTCAAAACACAGTGTTTTGAGAGTTCCACTGAGAGTGCCAAAGGTAGAACATATTGTGATTTAATACCATTTGTGTAATTTAAAACATTCAATAATAAAAATAACACTGCATATTTTTCAAAGGTATACAAAAATCCTGGTTCATAAACTAAACATACTAAAGTGGGAGTCTTCTGAGTGGAGATTGAGGGAAAAATATAATATCAATGAAATAAGAGAAGTTTACCAGTCCAAAGACAATAGTCACCACCATGATTAAATCAATTCTGCATTTTAAAATAAGTCTTTAAAAAAATAAGTCTTTTTAAGTAGAAGAGGTATACTACATGGCTGCAAATAATATGTGCTATTAAAATGACTAAAACGAAGGACTGCCTTTGCCAATACTTATATTTAAAAGTTTTACAAGCTTGACATTGGAATGTAACAATGGAAATCTTAACTATCTAGATATTGATATGTTTCAGTTACATAGCATAAACTTTTGTTCATCACATTGATCATTCAATGGTATTACCACAAATAGAAGTTTCTAGAGCTTCCTAAAAAGTTTCTAGAGCCTGATGTCAGCCTACTTCATGATGAACATTTCTTTAAATCTACTATTGTAATGAGCTGTTCAGACATGGTGTGGTGTATCAGAACCCAGTAACACATCCACCCAGGCATTTTTCAACACTACCTAAGACTTCTTTAGATACATCACATAAAAGTTTGTAAGAAGAAACTTGAAAGAATTAGGTTGTTGGTTTCAATTTGAGAAATTATTGCTGGATCAAAATATAGATACATACCTTTTATTTTCTACAATAATAATTCAAAGTGAAAACACCACCAGTTGCTGATAAACAGAGCCTAATCCTACTGAAAGATGATTGGCTGGCCAGTCTCTAATATGTGCCTTGATGAGATTTCCATATATTCTGTTAAATAACACCAACTCCTGAAAATTAGTTAGGTACTAAGACTTTCTGATTAAGGGAGAATATCCTGAATGTGAGACCAAGCCACAACTTTTGTCAATATAATAATAAAAAACAGGAAAAGGGTCTTATTTTATAGAGTATAGACCTTTTAACTGGTTACTAAACTTTTCACTTTTTTGTCAGTCACAGTGGCATCATGTAGAGGGACAGATCTAAATGTAGATTATTCCTGTGGCTTTTCAAGATCACTTTAATTCTATTTCTCTCAAAATGATAAGCATGCAAACTCAACATCAGAAGCATTCTTAGAAAAAGCTGTAACATGGGCAAAGACCATTGCGAGGCTCCTATATGTTCCCTGTCCCTTCCTCTTCATAACTTCCTTGCCCCCACCCACCTGGCCCTCAAGGTTCTTATTCCAGCTTACTCCAGACATGCCTCCCTCCTCCCATTCAGAAGACTCCTGTGCTCTGTCTCAAGACAGTGTGTGTCAAAATGCTTTCCAAACAGCAGGGCACTTTACAAGGGCCTTTTGCATTACCCACAACGTTCAATATTAAGTAGAGTAAAACAAATGCTGTTTACTTTAAAATAATAGAAATCTTAACTTGAGGAAGCAAGAATAAATTATTGATAATGGACTCACTGATCTTTTATTTCCAGATAACTTGGCAGTGAATGATGACAAGCTGATGTGTTACGGCCCTTGCTAGCAAAGTCTGCATTTTCATGGAGGGCAGTGTACTCTAACCCTAAGGAACTTAAAGATATCCATATCTAATGGTAAAATTCCAGACTGCAGGTATCATAGAGACTTTTGGCTGAGAGAGAAGTGTTAGAGTGGAGATCACCCTGGAAACCCCATCTAAGACAGCCACATGCCACACGGTACTGGCTGCCACTAAGCTCAGCCCAGGTTCTATAAATATTGACCTGGCATTCGAGAAAAAGTCCAAAAATAAATGGTGACTATATAAATTCTAATTTTGAGTGTGTTGACCAGTTTCTGTGACTCTATATCCTATTTTGAACAGTTAACACTTTGTCTTTAATTCCCATCTTATAAGATTTTATGATATGGGGACTTTGCCATTAAAAATAATCTAGGTGAACAGAGATGAAATTATGATTCTTTTAAGCAAGATGTATATTTTACATCTATAACTGAAGTTTGTTACTGCTGTATGGATTTTTTATTGTTGTTATTTGATGATGAGTCTAAAATTATTCATGTTTTGAAATCTCATTGGAAATGGCAAGCTATGAACAACTGGCCTTCATCCAAACTTTTGGAACAATCACACACGTTGACTCACTGGGGTCTTGTTACATCAGTCTGGATTTCAAACTATAAATTCAAGCCAATTTCCTCAACCTAAAGTGCTATGTCACCATATTTGGGCAAGGACTGTAGTGGTTCTATTATAAGCTTCTGGGCTGAAAAACAAAGTGGAAGCAAATTTTTTTCTCTACACAAAGTTAAATCACCGTGATATGGATGGTACACACTAAACAAATAAGTTCATTTTAATGTAATCATGTGCTATAGTTAGGAGACTTTCTGAAAATGATGTTAAAAATCTATGTTTCTTCCTCTTACTCCCACCACCTCTAACTGATGTTTTCGGTAAAAGTGATCCAAGATCTGCACTGGACCTTCGATGAAGATGGGAAACCCTTGCTCATATCAAGTTAATGCTGGAAACAGTTCTATGCCTATGTTGAATACCATTTTAATATCTGAGTCCCAATTCTCAGGGCAGATGTACAGGCTCAAAGTAAAGTTAGTTTTGTTAAGAGACAGAAGGAAGGACAGAGGCTGGACATCATACATCTTTGACTTAGGGATACACTCTCTTGGATTTCTCTGATATGATTCCAGCCTAAGAATTTTCTCAGCAGTTTATTCAGTGAATATTTATTAAGTCCCTTCTGTTGAGTCATGCACTGAACTGGGTGCTGGTAGTATAGTGGGACACTAAATATCATCTCTACCCACATGGAGCTTATAATCTAGTGTCAGAAACTAACATTTAGCAAATAATTACATAAATATCCATTTAAGTTACAACAAGCATCATAAAGTCAGGAGAAAAATAAAGTACTGTTAGATTGCATAATGGGAGATATACTCTGGTTTGAAGAATCAGGAAAAAAATTGAATTGAAGCTGGAGTTTGGTGATAGCCAAAGAGGAAAGAGAAGATTGTATCAGGCAGAGCGACATTCCAAGGTCTAGTCAGAAATGAGCTTGGGAAGGCACCTGGGTGGCTCAGTTGGTTAAGCATCTGCCTTCGGTTCAGGTCATGATCCCAGGGTCCTGGGACTGAGCCCCACATTGGGCTCCCTGCTCATCTGGGAGCCTGCTTCTTCCTCTCCTCCCTGCTTGTGCTCTAGCTATATATCTCTGTGGCTATCTCTCTCTTTCTCTCAAATAAACTTTTAAAACAAATGAATTTAGGTTATCCAGGGATTGAAAAAAGTCCACAGGGGTGAAGAATAATGGATGGTGGTGAGCATGAGAAAAGTTGATGTTGGTGATATAGGCAGATGCTGGTTACTTAGGACCTCAGAGATCATGGTCAGAATGTAGATCTTTATCCCAAGACTGTGTGGAAACACTGCAGAGTTTTAAGGAGGAGATCTGACCAACTCATTATTTTAAGATGTGGCTGCTTTGTATGAGAATGAACTAGGGGGGATCCCTGGGTGGCGCAGCGGTTTGGCGCCTGCCTTTGGCCCAGGGCACGATCCTGGAGACCCGGGATCGAATCCCATATCGGGCTTCCGGTGCATGGAGCCTGCTTCTCTCTCTGCCTCTCTCTCTGCCTCTCTCTCTCTCTCTCTGTAACTATCATAAATAAATAAATTTAAAAAAACAAGAGAATGAACTAGGAAGAGTCAAAAGGATAGAGTGATTATATTAATATAACAACTGTAGGCAGCAGATGGTGGGGGCTAGAACTAAGGTATGTTAAAGAAGAATGCATAGGTGTGAAATATATTTAGGTTTCAATTCAAGAGCTTAGTTGGGAATAGAGAGGAGATTAATGAGAAGAAAGTAGGAAAGGTGACTCTAATGCCCAAGTTTATGAAATGAACAACAGCATGAAGAGCAGTTCTTTTCCTGAACTTTGACCAGAACTATAATGGCAGGAACGGCAAGAGTTAATTTTGATGTTGTACATTTGCATTTTCAAACACACCTTAAACATTGAGCAGATAGATCAGATAGTGATCCTGGGATTCAAAATTATGGACTTGAAATTCACAAGAAGGTCGGGGCTCAAGAGTCACATTTGAGCACTTGGGACTCTTGCAGTATGATTAGAAAGCTAACCTATCACCATCTTCCACTGTCTCTGTAAAATACTTCATCCCCATCAGTGGATGAAGACATGGACCAGTACCATGTTAAGATGTCTTTGTGCTTCTCTAGGTTTGAAAGATATTTGATGCTGACTCTTCCCCAGCCACATCTGTGGATTCCTTCAAGAGCTCTCATTAGTGGGAACTTTCCCCACCCTGAGTTGTCAGGTCCCTCCTCTATAGCCCCTGAGGAATCTAGCAGACCACACCCATTTAGTCCTTTTGGCCAGTATCTAAAACATGTCCATGCTGTTCTTTCTTGAGAATTGCCCACCTCTCGTCCATGTGTATCTTAGATCAAGCCACAAAATACCATAGACTGAGTGACTTAAACAATATTTTATTTCCTCTCACTTCTGGAGGTTGGAAGTCTGAGATCAGGGTGCCAGCATGGTGGGTTTCTGGTGAGATTTCTCTTTCTAACTTACAGATGGCCACTATCTCGCTGTGTCCTCACATGGCAGCAAGAGAGAGAGGTCTTCCTCTGCTTTTAAGACAGCAGTCCTTATCAGATTAGGACCCCACCATTGTGACCTCACTTAAGTTTACCTCCTTAAGACCTTATCTCCAGATACAGTCATTGTATTGGGGTTGTGGCTTCAACATATGAATTTGAAGTTGGGGACACAGTTCTGTCCATGGCATTGGAAAACACATAGTCATTTCTCAGACAAATTAATAGCCATCTATCCTTTATTTCTGCCAGTGGCGCAGTCACAAAACCTCCACTAAATTTCCAAGGGGATTCAGACATCTGTTTATTGTGTCTTCCAATTCACAAAATAAATTTAATAAATAAAAAATTAAAAATGATTTTCAGTCTCACATAATTGATAACATGTAAATGAATGGAAAAAAGGTATCATTTGTACTAATATACTGGCAAAGATTTATTTTTATTTTATTATTTTTTTGAGATTTTATTTATTTATTCCTGAGAGACACAGAGAGAGAGGCAGAGACACAGGCAGAGGGAGAAGCAGGCTCCATGCAGGGAGCCCGATGTGGGACTCCATCCTGGGACTTTAGAATCACACCCTGGACTGAAGGCAGGCACTCAACCGCTGAGCCACCCAGGCATCCCTATTAGCAAAGGGATTTTTTAATTCAAAAAATTAAAATTATCCAGTGTTAATGAGATTATATAGAATGAGGCATTCTTTTTTTTAAGATTTTATTTATTTATTTGAGAAAGTGGGAGAGAGAGAGCTCATGCACACCAGCAGCTGGTGGGCGGTAGGGGTGGCAGGGCAGAGGGACAAGCAGACCTCCACTGAATGCCCGATGTAGGGCTTGATCCCAGGACCCTAAGATCATAGCCTGAGGTGAAGTCAAATACTTAGCCCTCAAGCCACCCAGGTGCCCCAAAAAAGGCATTCTTAGAACTGTCAGAGGAACTATAAGTTGATAGAATATTTTGGTCAATAAGCAATTAGGCAAAACCCATGATAATATTGAATTGACACACCTTTGGCCCAATTCTCAGAATTTAATATCCAGCATTATTTACATATGTGCTCAAATATACATATTTGGATCTGGATATAGACAGGATGGTAGGTAGATAGACAGATGGATGTTTGCAGGTACCCTGCTATTTAATAGAATAAAAAAAGGAAATTGTCTATGGCAAAATTATGGCAGGAAACAGAATCAATTCAGGTCACTCAAGTACCCTCAACTTTATGGTCAACTAATATTTGACAAAGCGGAAAGACTATCCACTGGAAAAAAGACAGTCTCTTCAATAAATGGTGCTGGGAAAATTGGACATCCACATGCAGAAGAATGAAACTAGACCACTCTCTTTCACCATACACAAAGATAAACTCAAAATGGATGAAAAATCTAAATGTGAGACAAGATTCCATCAAAATCCTAGAGGAGAACACAGGCAACACCCTTTATGAACTTGTCCACAGCAACTTCTTGCAAGATACATCCAGGAAGGCAAGAGAAACAAAAGCAAAAAATGAATTATTGGGACTTCATCAAGATAAAAAACTTCTGTACATGGGGGATCCCTGGGTGGCTCAGTGGTTTAGCGCCTGTCTTTGGCCACGGGGCGTGATCCTGGAGTCCCGGGATCGAGTCCCACGTTGGGCTCCCTGCGTGGAGCCTGCTTCTCCCTCTGCCTGTGTCTCTATCTCCCTCTCTCTCTGTGTGTCTCTCATTAATAAATAAATAAAATCTTTAAAAAAAAAAAGAAAACTTCTGCACAGCAAAAGAAACAGTTAACAAAACTAAAAGACAACCTACAGAATGGGAGAAGATATTTGCAAATGACATATCAGATAAAGGGCTAGTATCCAAGATCTATAAAGAACTTATTAAACTCAACAGCAAAGAAACAAACAATCCAATCCTGAAATGGGCAAAAGACATGAACAGAAATCTCACAGAGGAAGACACAGATGTGGCCAACAAGCACATGAGAAAATGCTCTGCATCACTGGCCATCAGGGAAATACAAATCAAAACCACAATGAGATACCACCTCACACCAGTGAGAACGGGGAAAATTAACAAGGCAGGAAACAACAAATGTTGGAGAGGATGCAGAGAAAAGGGAACCCTCTTACACTGTTGGTGGGAATGTGAACTGGTGCAGCCACTCTGGAAAACTGTGTGGAAGTTCCTCAAAGAATTAAAAATAGACCTGCCCTACGACCCAGCAATTGCACTGCTGGGGATTTACCCCAAAGATAGAGATGCAGTGAAACACCAGTACACCTACACCCCGATGTTTCTAGCAGCAATGTCCACAATAGCCACACTGTGGAAGGAGCCTCAGTGTCCATCGAAAGATGAATGGATAAAGAAGATGTGGTCTATATAAAGTGGAATATTCCTCAGCCATTAGAAACGACAAATACCCACCATTTGCTTTGACGTGGATGGAACTGGAGGGTATGATGCTGAGTGAAATAAGTTAATCGGAAAAGTACAAACATATGGTCTCATTAATTTGGGGAATATAAAAATTAGTGAAAGGGAATAAAGGGAAAGGAGAAAAAGTGAGTGAAAATATCAGTGAGGGTGACAGAACACGAGAGACTCCTAACTCTGGAGAATGAACAAAGGGTAGTGGAAGGGGAGGTGGGCGGGGGGTTGGGGTGACTGAGTGATGGGCACTAAGGGGGGCACTTGGCCGGATGAGCACTGGGTGCTATGCTAGATGTTGGCATATTGAACTCCAATAAAAAAAAATTAAAAAAGGAAAGTGCCAGGGTGGATAGGGTGGTGGTGTTCTGTAGCTGGTTCACATCAGCTCCCAAGAGCTGACTGTAATTCTTCCCAATATTGCATTCAGTAATTTCAAGTCGGTATCTTGAAATCAGTTGTCGTGGAAGTATTTATACCCACAGAAAGTGCCAAACGCCAAGCATTTCTTAGCCCACGACTGGTTTGGGGGAACAGCAAGGGATGGTGAGGCAGCAGATTAGCAACAGCATGAAGCCATTATCACCCTTAGGCAGAGGAAGGTAATGTTAGCAGAACAGGGGCAGAGGCTTGGCGAAAAGAGCCATCCGTGGGGAACGATCTTTATGGAAGAGTTCAGGCACTTCCAGAACATGCAGTTCAGAGAGGAAAGGAGTGGAAAATAAGACCATGATTTCTTTCCACACACCCAAATCCACTGGCTAAGCCCCACCAGTGGTTAAGGGTCAGCCTCCGTGGATAGAGAACATCAGGTTAGGAACAGAGCATAATCTGTGAGAAAGGCAAACAGAGACTAGCCAGTTCGTTATTTAAATATCTGTCAAGATGGAATAAATTATGTATTTTGGAACATGTGTTAAAACGAAAGACTACGAAGACGTGAAAAAGAAGGAGGCAGGCCTCTGTGTAGCAACACAAAATTCCAATAATACATTGTTAAACGTGGTGAAAAGTAAGGTATAGCAATGTATGCATTTTTAAATACCATTTTGGAAAAAATATACAAATATATACATATGCTCCTTTTCATAGGCCACACAAAACAGCTAAAAAAATATATATATACCAAACTCTGAAAGCGATTACCTTTAGAAGATGGGGTTAATCAAAGCAAAGGGGGGACTTGCACTTTCAACCTCACAGATTCCAAATATGCTTGAAGTTACGGACAGGCAGTATCTTTATAGCACATTTTCAACAAAGCAGTCGGTTAGTGTCTCCAAAGTGGATGACCTCAGGTTGGCTATGCTTTCATGTGTGTCATCTAAAATGCGTCATCTTTTCCTTCAGCTGCACACCTGACAGTTCTGCAGATCGGTCTCTGGAACGTGGAGGCATCGTCACATCTTCCTGCTACCTGAAAATCAGTATGGACATGGAGGGTATGATCATCAGCCCCGAGGTGTGGGTAGACTCATGCAGGAATATTCTAGGGAACTTACATGCAGATGTTCGGTGAAGAGGTCGAGGTATCCCCAGTACAATGCCTAAAATCAAAGCATCTTTAGGAACAGCAGCAATTGGCTTTAAACTCTCAAACACTCCCATAGGTTTCTATGTTTTCATTTTGTTTCCGCTTAACAGAAGTGGGAAAAAACAATGATAATTCGTGATATCTCAGTAATCTATCTCTGGAACTCTCTGGCAACATGCTTAGAAAATTATGCTTTTTTGAAAAATAATCCCTCCCAAATACAACTTATTTTACTACCTAAAACAAATGAATCCTTTATTCCTAATATTGAGTACACATAAATCATTCCAAGTAGGGCTCTTTTTGTTGTAAAGCTTGATTTTTTTTTTTCATAGAAAAGAAGACCCCTGTACCGTGTATTAGATATATGAGGAAAAACGATCAGGCTTTTCAAAGCCAACAATACTTGCAAACTTGAATATATTTAGGTTTCTGGGATGGCTGAATTATAATCAACATGGAAAAGAAAACATCACTAAAACATTCTCTTGACCAAAATACACACTCCACCCTTCAGCCACTTCCTCGTGAGACCACGTGGGCATAAAACCATGTACCCTCTCTTGTCTGCTTGTTACTTGTCAACTAGTCGCCATAGCTCATCAGAGGCATCCAGGTCGAGTTTGCCCAAACATGTCAATTAGAAGCATTGTTAGCAGATGTTATGGACACCTAGGATAGCTCTATTACTCTCCTATCATCTGGAAGCATCATGAAACTGAAATCGTTTCTTCAGAGATTTGTTGCTCAAATGCTCCATGATGCAAAGCAACTATGAAACACATCTCCTGAATAAGGCAGACAAGACGAAAATAAAAACTGTCATCATTCTATCATTTAGAAGAACTGGAGAGAAATGACAAAAAAAGCGGTACTTAAAAAGGGAATAAAATTCCCCCCAATTCTATACTAGTTAATGATGACAATAAAAACATTAAATCCTGGAGCAAGCGTGAGAGTGCCTTTATCAGTTCAGCGGCTACTAAAAATCTCTTCTCTTACTTTAAAGTCAAATAGATTGTCAACGCAAACATTTAAAGGCTTTAAAATATGATTGCTTTTTGGAGGGGTAGGGAGTGGAGGATGTAGGTGGGAAAGGGTAAGTAGGCACAGGGAATATTTAGAAGTCTATATTTTTAAAACATATTTCATATCCCTGGGAAATCTATTAAGTTCTCAGATCGATGGTTTTAATGTTCTCAATGGATTCAAAAGATGTTAGGGTATTTTGTGCTTACACTTCCTGGTGAAATGGCATATTATCTAGTCACTTCATTACTTTTTATACTTTAACCTAGGCACTTTGCTTCACGAATCATTATATTAAATGAGTTCTCTTATTAAGAGAACTGCTTGTCAGAGTCTCACTTTTTAAAACCGAACTGGTGGGATTGACCAATATCAGCTAACCAAGAAAATAAACAGCAAGCCTTTTCCTTAAAATGAATAGTAGGGTTTACACAATCTGTATGCACACTATGAGCGGTGTAGTCGAGCCCCGGGAAGCCTAAAGAATTATTCTGGATTAGATAAAGTGCCTCCACAAGACATTTTTCCAGCAAAGAAAGAGATAAGGTTCAACTCTTTGAGTGATAGGGAAGTTAGTCTAACAACATGACTTGCCAAGGAATAATTTCACTCTGAATACTTTTTTACACAAAATGGTGACTCACAGATCTGGGAGTAAGGAAAAGGAAAAAAGTTCTGGGAAGCTAAACAGACTTTACCTTTTACATATTTCTGAGCTGAACTGGTAACCAGGGTACATTTTCCTAGCTGAGTATTTGATTCCATGAAAGATACTTTTGTTTTATGAGCGTAAGAAATGAGAGCAAGAGAGAGAGGCAGGAAGGGAGAGAAGGAGATGAAATGGATATCTTGTCTCTCGTAAATAGCTAATTACTATATCTACAACTAAAGATCATCTTTTAAAGAGATCTCTATGGGGCACCTGGGGGGCTCAGTTGGTTAAGCAGCCAGCTCTTGATTTCTGCTCAGCTCATGATCTTGGGATTCTGGACTCGAGTCCCGCGGACAGCTCCCGGCTCAGGATTTTATTCCTTGCTTGAAATTCTCTCCCCCCGCCAAAAAAAAAAAGAAATTCTCTCTCCCTCTTCTTCTCCCTCTGCCCCTCCCTCTGCCCCTCCCCCTGCTTGTGCCCACTCACTCTCTCAAATAAATAAATCTTTTTAAAAAACAGATCTCTGATTTTAGTAACAAATAAAATACCTGTAATTATAATCATTTTCCTTATAATTATCTATGAAAGGTCATCAATATACAAGTCATTTCTTTTTCCAATTGCCAAGGCAGAAAAGGGTTCTCTTGAAATTCTGCTTCATTTCCATTGGACCACAGTCCAAGATCGTTGCCTTTGGGTGTTGCTGATAATACAATAATTCCAAGTGAGATATAGATCCTTGTGTAGGTAAGTGACACTTTATTAGGCCCCGAGAAATGATTTGTCCCAATAAATTTTCTTGAAAGATTTTATTTATTTGTTCATGAGAGACAGAGAGAGAGAGAGAGAGAGAGAGGCAGAGATATAGGCAGAGGGAGAAGCAAGCTCCATGCAGGGAGCCCGATGCAGGACTCAACCCCTGGACTCCAGGATCACACCCTGGGCTGAAGACAGATGCTCAACAACTGAGGCACCCAAGCTTCCCTGTCCCAAAAAATTTAAGGTGGAAATGCATTTCGCACAATGCTTCACTTTCCACTTACCCAAAGCCAGAGTAGACATCATGTCTCCCCCCACTCCCACAGGGTCACATTTGATACTCAGGCTGTTTCAACTCACACTACACACCTCTGAGTCATCAATCAGACAGCCATCCAAGTAACATTTTGATTTTTAAAAACAAAGTTTATGGGACCTCGATGACTAACAAAAAGGATTTGTTTTAAAATTCTGGTACATTAACAATGGAATACCATTCAGTCCTTTAAAATAATGTTGAGCACACCAATCAATGACATGAAAATAGGTCTATAATATAGTGTTAGATGGAAAAGGCAGTTGCCAAATACTATGCATAAGAAGTATGTAGTTAGAAATATATGCACATGCAGAGTTACAGATATCTGAAAAATTGTATCAAATTTTTGATGACTATATCTTGGTGGTGGAATTAATGGTAATTTTTATTCTTTTGGGGGAGAGTACGTATAACTTAGAACAGTAGATTTTTACTTATTTCAGCCCTATTTTGGCTCATTTTTCCATGTAGAAATTATGAGTTTGGTAACAAGATTTCACATGGTAACTCTAGTGACAGAATGTTAATAGCCATTGTATCAACCTGATGGTAAAGCTTTCTCTTTGACTCCCTAGTTTGGTTGCCTTCCTTCCATAGCCATTCCATAGGCATTTAGTCATCATGGGATGACCAAGGGTAAAGGGTCAAAATAAATATTGTGATCACTGCCTCATCCTTCCAATTAGACTCCTCACTCCTCATCTCTCCCAGGCAAACACACTGTTGATAACTTTGATAATCAAACAGAATTGGAACTGAGAGAATCTCCAAAGAGAACTAACAAGTACTGACATATATACTGACTCACTAATATGTATAATAATATGTATATTGTAATATAATCCACGTTTTATATGCAGATTCTGTGGATTAGAGATTTTAAGTGATGTACTCAAGGTCACCAAGCTAAGTGGCAGAGCTTGGTTTTGAACCCAAGTCTAATTGACTGAGGACCCCATACCTTTCCGCCAATAGGTACCAACCTCCCCGAAATATTTCTTGCATACCTACTTCACATCAGACACTTTATATACATTCATCTGATCCTCAAGATAACCTTGGTGGATAGTTATTATTATCTTCAATTTACAAATGAGGAAACTGGTGTTCAGAGAGTTTAAGCAATTTCCCACAGGTCCCACTAGGGTTGCAAACTCTACTCAGATTTTAGTACGTCAGAGCTGATCCTACCCACACCAATGTATTTGCTAGTGTTGCTGTAACAAAATACCATAGAGAGGTGGCTTGAACAACAGAAATTAAGTTTCTCACAATTCTGGAAACTGGAAAACTAAGATCGAGGTATTCGCCTGAGGTCTGTCTCATTGGCTTATAGATGGCTATTTTCTCATGCCATCTTCAGGGTCTTCCCTGTGAGCACATCCCTAGTGTGTCTCTGAGTGTCTAAATTCCCTCTTATTTTTTTTTCCAGTGCAATACATTTTTATTGATCTTTTTTGTGTGTACCACATTCAGGGGTAGGCATCAGTGATAGAAGGGGAGTGGGGATTCAAAAATAAATAGCACATGGTCTCTTGTTCCAAAAAACTTGCCATCTAGTAGATAATCTTTTTCCAGTTTTATTGAGAAATAATTGACATACATCACTGTATAATTTTAAGGTGTATAGCATAATGGTTTGATTTAAATATATTGTGAGATGGGATTCCTGGGTGGCTCAGTGGTTTGGCACCTGCCTTCAGCCCAGGGCGTGATCCTGGAGTCCCAGGATCAAGTCCCACATCGGGCTCCCTGAGTGGATCCTGCTTCCCCCTCTGCCTGTGTCTCTGCCTTTCTCTCTCTCTCTCTCTCTGTGTCTGTCATGAATAAATAAATAAAATCTTTTAAAAAATAAATAAATAAATAAACAATAACTAAATAAATAAATATATTGTGAGATGATTACAATAGGTTCAGCTAACATCCATCTTCTCACATAGATGTGTATGTACATAATAAAAAGAAAAGAAAAAATTATCCTTGTGATAAGAACTCATAGGATTTTCTCTCTTAAGCACTTGTCTATATCTCACAAAGCAGTGTTAGCTAGTCCTCATGTTGCACATTATATCCCTAGTACTTCTTCTATCCAGTGAAGTTTGTTACTTTTGACCACCTTCCACCAATTTCCCCTCCTCCTTCTCTCCATTTTTGATAATCCTAAGTCTGATCTCTTTTTTTCTCTGAGTTTGGTTTGGTTTTGATTCCACATAAGGTGAGATCATAAAATATTTCTTTCACTCTCTGACTTATTTCATTTCTCATTGACGCCTTCAAGGTCCATCCAAGTTTTTGCAAATGGTGGGATTTCTTCATTTTCTTTTTATGGCTGAATAATGTGCCACTGTGTGTGTGTGTGTGTGTGCGCGCGCGCGCGCACGCACTTATGGCAGAACTCCTTTATCCATTCATCCATCAGTGATGCCACTTAGTTGTTGCCAGGTCTTGGCTATTATTGTACATAATGCTGCTATAAACATAGGGGTGCAGAGCATCATTGGTGAGATTGTAAATTGGCACAGCCTTTATAGAAAACAGCATGGAGGATTCTCAAGAAATCAGAAGTAGAGCTTACTATCCAGTAATTCCACTTTGGGAAATATATACAAAGGAAATGAAAACACTAACCCCAAGAGGGATCTACACCCCCATATTCAAATTTCCTCTTCTTGTAAGAACACCAGTTTAGTGCCTACCCGTATGACCTTAATTACCTCTTTAAAGGCCCTGTCTCCAGGTTGTCTTTTAGTTTTGTTGACTGTTTCTTTTGCTGTGCAGAAGCTTTTTATCTTGATTAAGTCCCAATAGTTCATTTTTGCTTTTGCTTCTCTTGCCTTCGTAGATGCATCTTGCAAGAAGTTGCTGTGGCCAAGTTCAAAAAGGGTGTTGCCTGTGTTCTCCTCTAGGATTTTGATGGATTCTTGTCTCACGTTTAGATCTTTCATCCATTTTGAGTTTATGCTGAGTGAAGTAAGTCAATTGGAGAAGGACAATCATTATATGGCTTCACACATATGGGGAATATAAAAAATAGTGAAAGGGATTATAAGAGAAAGGAGAGAGAATGAGTGGGAAAAATCAGAGAGGGTGACAAAGCATGAGAGACTCCTAACTCTGGGAAATGAACAGGGGGTAGTGGAAGGGGAGCTGGGTAGGGGAATGAGGTGACTGGGTGATGGGCCCTGAGGGGGGCACTTGATGGGATGAGCACTGGGTGTTATACTATATGTTGGCAAATCGAACTCCAATTAAAAAAAATATAAAAAAATAAATTTAAAAAAATAAATAAAATAAAAATAAAGGTCTTGTCTCCAAATGCAGTCGCATTCTGTGGTAATGGAGTTAGGACTTGAACATATGAATTCGGGGTATAGGGGCATGATTCAGCCCATGACAATCATCCCACAAAGTCATAATACTGATCTTTTACAGACTGTCTTCAGTTCAGGTTTCTACCTGTTTTGAGGACTGTAAACTTCTTAATCTCTATGTGTACATAATTCCAATATGCATAATATCCAATATATCCACTACACATAAAAGTTTACAAATATACTCATTGTATTTGAGTGAATAGATGGGCTGAACTACAGGCAGGAGGATAGAATATCTAGCAGCAGGCTAGCTCACTGTGTTGAAAAGGAAGTGATTACGCCCATCCTTACAATGGTTTATTGTTTCAGCTCCAGAAGGAATAGCATCAATACTGGGCCAATCCTTGCCCCATGTTGCAGAAAACTCAATCTATGCCCTGGGGTTAGGTGGGGTGATGCTTTAGGGATGTTTATGGCTTCCAGACATACCACCTCCTCACATCCTGTGGGGAAACTACAGCTGAATGAGTCAGCGACTAAGCTGGGAATCAGCCCAGAACTTCTAGAACAGTAGATTCAACATGTAAAAATGAGAATAATACCCCATAATCATTTTCACTATGAACCAGTTGATTTTGAAGATATGATTCATTCAAGATAAAGCCAAATATTCCATCTACATACTTTTTGAGCCATTAAGAAAAGAATTGTATGTATATATGTATATATGTATATATATTTAGGGCATTTCTCTTTTTTATACTTCCAGCAAATATAGAAAGAACACAGAAATTCAACTCTGGAGAGATAAGGAGAGAAAGAAAATATACAGAGCTATGGACATGCACACATACAAACTCACATATATACATATTAGAAGACAAGGGGTAAAGCTAGTCAATGATCATTGTATTCAGATTTTATAGACACACAAAAACTAAGGAATCTGCTTTGAAATCTAGACCGCCAACACTACTTCACTTCATAAGATATTTTTCCATTTGTTTCCCCTTTGTTTAGTGTAGACTTCATTTAAGATATCAATTACTAAACAGACTTCTAAAACCAAGAGAAGGGGGATCCTGGGTGGCTCAGTGGTTCAGCGCCTGCCTTTGGCCCAGGGCATGATTCTGGAGTCCCGGGATCAAGTCCCACATCAGGCTCCCTGCATGGAACCTGCTTCTCCCTCTGCCTGTGTCTCTGCCTCTCTCTCTCTCTCTCTCTCTCTCTCTCTGTCTGTCTCTCAGGAATAAATAAAATCTTATAAATAAATAAATAAATAAATAAATAAATAAATAAATAAATAACCAAGAGGAATGTCAACAAAATTATGTAGCTAACAAAAAGGTCAGCATTTTTTATTTGTTTGTATTTGTCCTAATAGACAAATGAATTTAATTGTTTAACTAGACAGGTTTATCATTAGAATATTTGTTAATATAATACAAATTAATTCAAAAGGATTTGGATAAGATTTCAGGGAAAAAAGCTCAACTTGAAGCAATGTAGTTAGATGGTCCAAATTGTTGATGTCACTCTCTACTTTCTACTCAGAAAAAAGCTTTCTTTTGTAAAGTACATGATCTTATGCCAACAAAACATTGTTTTCAGCTCTGCAATGATCCAGTTTCCAATGTAGAACTGCAGCCACTTACTTTCTATGGAGCTAGGAACACAATGAGATGATTCATGCTTTGGGTCATTTACTCAGGTTATTACATTTTATTTAGCCTTGGATCCTAGAGTCCCTCATCCTTCTGTATATATGTTTTTGATTCCTGTTTCAGGGAATAAGACTGAAAAAAATAATCCTGGAAATGGCCTAATACCTCTGGCATTCTATCAGCTGATGAGCTGGAGTGAAAGCCTAATCATAAAGCCCTCTGACAAGATACCCTAACCAGCTGGGTCATGGATTCTCTGTCCATTGCCAGTCATAACATTGGCTACAAAATCTTGGAGAGGACAGGCTTTAGCCAGGTTTTATCAACAATTACATAACTATGTAATTACTATGGCTGTCTGATTTATAAGCTTCTTTTAAAAAAAAAGATTTATTTATTCATTTCAGAGAGAGAGAAGGAGTGTGGTGGAGAGGGGCAGAGGGAGGGAAGGAATCTTAAGCAGACTCCCCACTGAGCACAGAGCCTAATGTGGGGCTTGATCTCACCACCCTGAGATCATGACCTGAGCTGAAATCAATAGTTGGACCCTTTAAATGACTGATCCACCCAGGCACCCCTAAGCTTCTAACCACCGTGCTAAATTTAATGTTTCCTTGAGTCGAATACTCAATCCCATAGCTTCTTTAGGTCTCTTTGACCCTGGAAGATTTAAGGAATAGGTTCTATGGGGCAGGAAAATAAAATGGGGAGCATTACCCAAAATTTAGAAATACCACTGGTATCATTTTTGGACTAGAAGAAAGTGCACAAAATAACAGCATGTGTGTACAATTTTTAAAAAATAAAATGGTGAAGCTTGTTCTGAAGTTTATCAGTTGCAACTTTAGGGTTCCCTTTCTGCTTTTCCTACCTCCTCTGACATTCCATATGTTCACTCATGTTTTTATCACTTATTGTTATAGCAGGGTGTAATTTGCTGTTTTATAACTCTTTCCCACTGTTTTTGGAGTTCAGTGCTCGTCCCTCCTCACTGGGGTACCAATAGAACCCTCGCTAGGGTGTGGTCAAGACCATGCTGCTACGGTCTGGTTCCTATTCAGCTCACCTCCTTTTTTTTTTTTAAAGACATTATTTATTTATTCATGAGAGAGAGAGAGAGAGAGAGAGAGAGAGAGGCAGAGACACAGGCAGAGGGAGAAGCAGGCTCCATGCAGGGAGCCCGACCTGGGACTCGATCCCAGGACTCCAGAATCACCCTTGGGCCAAAGGCAGGCACTAAACCATTGAGCCACCCAGGGATCCCAGCTCACCTCCTTCTAAAGTCACTCCTTTTCTGAGTCATCTTGGTATCTTCCGTATACCCGCTAATCCATGGAAAAAGAATCACTTTCCTGCCAAACAGTGGACACGTTGCAGACGTGAATTCTCAGTCTGTAACCGATTGTTCAAATGTTAAACATAAACATACAGAGTTTTCATCAGCTGCATTTCTGTAAGTGCCCAATCCTCCTCCCCACCCATTTTGCACTTCACATATTCCCACCAGAGCTGAAGGTTTTACATTAATCTGGGAGAATGCCTTCTTTATCTTTTCTGCTGTGCTGGGTGGAGTTTCATAGACTCCTTGAATCCATGGTGGGGAGAAGAGAACTTCCATGCTGAAATATTCCCTAAAATGGTCTCTCTGGCTGTTCTTTGGCAACCCTTGTGTTTGTTGTTTCTCTAAGGAGATACTCTTTGATTCTTACTCACAGTGTATTATGCTCTCTTACTAAGGTTTAGATTTAGCTAACCCACAAAAATAAGACCTACTTTGAATAGTTGGAGAGAAGTTAGCCAGCTCCGTTCTTTCACTCCTGTCTTTGCCGGCTCATCCCTCCATTAGATGTCTTCAATATAAAGCCCATGTGAATCGTGTGTCCATGGTCCACCTTTTGTGCCACAAATCGTGGCCTTCTCCCCATCTCATCAGGCCTCTTCAGCCAGCGAAAATGGCCATGCCATCTTCCTCCCCAAGCCACCCACTGTCATTGGGCTCAGAATTCTGGAACAGAGACATAATTAAAACAAGGAACAGATTGGTTGGGTAGAACACTTGAACAGAACAGAGAACTTGAATTTTGAAATTCAAATTTTTGCAGGGTCCAGACTCTGCATGAATATATATGAATGTGGGAAAGCATGATGATGACGCAGGTAATTTATTAGTCTATATGAACAAGGAAAGCTCTTAACATTGATATTGATTATAAATAATGGATAAGTAGGAAGAAAAAGCTTAAAATTTTGATTTGTCTTAGTTGTTACAAAGTATATCTGCTATGCTAGATGGTTTCTAGCATGTTTAATATTAATTGAGTACTTTCCTTCCTAAAACCCACTTTTTCACAACTCCTACCATGCTAGTTTTCTTCCACCTCTCCTGCTTATTCAATGGCCCCTCCTCATCTCAACCAAAAAATACTGGCATGAATAAGACTCCTTTCTTGTCCTTTCTTTTTTGTTATTTTCATTCTAACTCAGTGAAAATAAGTTCTATTTGTATAACTTTAAATACCTTCTATCTACTAGAAATCTCCAAATTTATATCTCTAGTTCAGACTTTGATTCTGAGCCTCAAACATTTTTTTGGAAGATTTTATTTATTTATTTACTCATTTATGTATGTATGTATGTATGTATGTATTTATTTATTATTTATTTGTGAGAAAGAGAGAGCACAAGTGGGAGGCAGAAATAGACTCCCCCCTGAGCAGGGGTCCAATGTAGGGCTCAATCCCAGGACCCTGGGATCCTGACCTGAGCTGAAGGTAGACACCTGACTGAGCCGCCCAGGTGCCCCTCTGAGCCTCAAACTTGAATAGCCAATTGCAGGCAGTTATCTGTAGTTGGAGAATGCAACCAAAATGGAATTTACAATACTTTCCCTAATACCCACTTCTACCCCCATCCACCTGACCCTCACCCAGTAGTCCCTACCTTAGGAAATGGCACAATCCTTTTCTATCCAGTTACTAAGGCTAGAAGTCTGGGGGTCATCCTGAGCAAATGCTGAGGGTCCTACCTACAAAATACATTTTTGTTCAACATTTCTGACCTGAGTTGCTGAAATATTTACCTAATCTATATCCTTATTTCGTCGATTGAAGCACCTCTCAAAACTATTCTCCACATAGCTGCCAGATGATCATGCCAAATAGGGATTTTTCCCATGTTACTCTCTTGAGTAAAAGCCTTTTGAGGGCTCCTATTGCATCAGAGAAAAATCCAAACTTTTCCCCATATCTTACAAAATTCCCCATGACCTTGTCCTCCCTATTTCACAGTACTCTCCTCCTTACTTAAGTCCTGTCACACCAGCCTCTGTCTTTTCTGGTTGCCTGAAAGATTTTTTCCTTAATTCATCACATGATGACTGTTTCTCCCCCTTTGAGTCTCTGTTTTAAAAGTCATTAATTTAGGGACGCCTGGGTGGCTCAGTGGTTTAGCGCCGCCTTTGGCCTAGGGAGTTATCCTGGAGTCCCAGGATCAAGTCTCACGTCGGGCTCCCTGCATGGAGCCTGCTTCTCCCTCTGCCTGTGTCTCTGCCTCTCCCTCTCTCTCTCTCTTTCTGTGTCTCATTAATAACTAAATAAAATCTTTTTTAAAAAAAATCATTGATTTAACTCAGTTGTGTGTTTACTGTTTGTCTCCCTCACTGAAATGCAAGGATGGGGATCTTGACTACTGATCACTTGTGTTCACATTGCCCATCATGGTGCATGGCATATGGTGAGGGGCCAATAAACACCACCAAGTGAACGTATAGAAGAATGAGTGCCAAAATTATACAATAGATGATATGTAGGACACTAGCAAAAACTAAAAATGGTAATTAAAATTCAAAGGCAATAATTTATGTCTACCTCTTGTTTAGTCCAATTAGGATTAAACTTAATTTTCGACATGCTGGAAAAACCTCGTTCTTAATTCTGCTTGATCACAGAAGAACATTCCACATACCTATGACACGCATACGCTTAGTATTCATGTCTGTAGCGTCTGTCACAGTTAGTTAGTCATGCCTGAAAGTTGTTGGCTTCCAATTCTCGGAAAGAGAAGACATACTGATTTTATTTGGGAGAGCTTTAGATAATTTTGACAAATCTGTGCATTTACATCTTTGGGGGAAAAAAGATACTTTTATTGACCAAATATCTGTACAGATCAAATGCGTTAGCAAAAGTATTTATAAGCTTGTAAAATTACAGTTGCCTATCCTGGGGATGGTTTTAAGAGGTCATTCCTTTTCATTCTTGACATCAGTTCTTTCTCAGAGTGCCCACTTTCTCATTTTTTGTCCTCTATCAGTTATTAGTTTGGTCCACAATTGTCATAGGCTAAAAGTAACTATGCTGAATTTCATCCTCTTTTTTGTATACGGAGAAACCTCAGCATGAAACAAAGAATGTACTGTTTATAAATCTTTATTGGCTGGATAGAAAGTTAGCAGCTGCAAGCAGTTAAACATTAGGAGACTTTTACTTCCTTGCCCCCTCATTTTGGCCAGTTAAATCCTCTTCTGATGAACCTACAAACAGAGTTGATAGAGATTTGGAACATTATCTAAGTCTTACTTTGACTAATCTAATTTTCTGCAAAAATATGCAAACTTGCCTAGGTTTGCTTGATTAGTATGTTTTGGATTTTCTTTATGAAGAATTTTTTTATTTGATGAATCTATGGACTGTTCGCTGGTGATTATAAAAGGCAATACTTTTTATTATTCTCCTGCTAGGAGAAACACTTAAAAAAAAAAAAAAAAAGGCCAACCAACCGTAGCTTCTAGTTTAAGCCTTTAGAGATATGAAAAGTTTTATATCATGCATAGTGCTCAGGACAAGAATAAAAATAGGCTCTGCTCTTCCAAAATGGAAATTCCTACTAAGGAACATTTCACCATAACCTCTAAAATTATTAATTAGCCAGCCTACTCACTCATGGCATTAACTTTTCCACTGGAAGAGAATTTTGAGCCAGGTTTCCATGAGTTAATGTAATGTTTACAGGGGATGCACATGGGAAAATGCTGCAGAATAAAATTGATTGTATTGGACTGAATCAAATTAAGTGCCATAAGTAGGTTCCAATCCAGGACATCATAAAGAGTTCTTAAGAACTGTCAGGGTTACCATAACTCTCACCCTTAATCCTCATTTGAATGCTAAATGAAAATACTTTAAGAACAAAGATTTTTACAAAAATGTACCCAAGAAAATAATTGTGTGTATTACAGGAGAGAGAAAAAAATGTTTAACCCTCTTAGGATTGCTAGGTGGGTCTAAAAGTTAAACTGAAAAAAAAAATCCAACAAATTTTTTCAATATAGGTCTTATGTGACAGGGGAGCCCAAGAAACCCAAAGAAACAGTTAAGCCTGTGTATTTTTATGCTAGGTTCATGAAAAGTGAACAGCATGTTAGAATAAGATAGGTTAAGGAGTATGTGGTAAGCATAGTAAACTGGAGGAAACTTAGTAAGGCCTGTTTCTTAGAATCCTCCTTGGTGTCCCCTTGTCTTCAGAGATAAAGATGCTCCTTTTCCCTGAGTAGAGGAAGGTTACCTCTGACATGAGGGTTTTATGGTCTGTTTTAAAGAAGAAAGGTCAAGTCGGAAGGGGGATGGTCAGAGTGATCTTCTTGCTTCTGTTATTTTCTCAAACTTCTTCAGCTTAAAATATTCAACATGCCAAGGGCACTATATTTGGCGGTAATGTGTCCAGAAACCCACTATTATCAGGAAGAAAACCGCATACAATAATATCCAAAGGGTCATAGGTGATTACACATAAAGGTATATAGACACAATAACAAGACATGTATATTCCCTTCTTTGGTTTCTCTTTCCTTCATTGGAATGATTGGATGATTTGATAGTAGGGCTCGATTTCTTTTCATAAACAGTAGAATGCTAGAGCTGGACAGAATGGTCTTTGATGTTCATGAATTCAGACAATATTTTCCTGTGAAGAAACAGAGGCCAGGAATAGAAATGAATTATCAAGTAAGGCACATCTACCTAGCAGAGGTGACGGATTTAAAATCCCCCCCCCTCCACCCCCACCCCACTTCAGTGTTTTCTCAATTACAGCATGCTTTCTCTTGGCACATTTTCTGACTAAAGGAAGCTATTCAAAGAGGAAGTTTAAAAGAGTAAATTGAATTGGCAGATGAGTTAATAAGAATGGTTTTCCATATGTCTTCTAGGCTTTCTTCAGGGGTTTCTGTGAAAGAATGGAGTCCTTATGTCTAAGACTTCCATTATGGGTAATGAATTGGTTCTCCCCAGCCCCACCTATGCAGGTAGCCTCGCACTAAAGACCAACCTTGGGAGAAGTGAGAAAAAAGCCACTTGAACCATTTCCTGTGTTCTGTGGTTCAGCTGAGACATGCCAATTGAGAAAGATTGAATCCTCTGACACAGAAAACAGATGAGCAGCAGGCAGGTAATGGCAACCAGAAGTAAAGATTTAACAAACGAAGGAATCAACTTGGTGTAGGGAGACAAGGTGAGAACACTGACTTTGTGACAATCCGAACTGAGTGTAAATCCCATCCATGCCACAGTGAGAAAATGCCTTTTTTTGGCCCGATTTGCTTAATCTGTAAAATGGGGATAATAGCGCCTACCTCTCAAGAGCTCTTGTAAAGATTAAATAAGACAACACATATGAAAGATTTGGACCAATAAAGATACTTAATATATTTAAGGAGGGAGTTTGATTAAAGGGGTTGAACACATGGTCTTTGGAATTGGATATACTTGGCTCATATCTGATGCACCGCTGGACCTCCTACTAAGGTGCCTGGGACATTGTAGAAGCTTCATGAAATGTCAGTTTCTAGCCCTTCTGTTCCTGGCTCTACCTCTTTCCATCAGCATGTTAATACAGAGCCATGGTTTTCAAACTGACGCATGCACCAGAATTACCTTTCCATTAATATACAGCAGTGGCTCCCAAGCTGCTGTATGGACTGGAGGACTTGGTAAAACAGATTACTGAGCGCCATCCCCAGAGTTTCTGATTCAATGGGTCTACAGTAGGACACTTTTGATGTCAATGTAGATATAGGGCAATTACTTTTGGGTACTGGATGGCAAAGTCTTCAGCTCTTTGGGCTCCTTTATGGTTTCTGATTGAAAGCGCTATTAAGATACCCCAGCTGAAACATCTCAACTTGCTCTGCTACCAAGAGTGACAACACACCTGATTTCTATTCTCAGTTCTACATTGTTTTTAGTTCTCTGTTCCTCTGCATACTGCCTTTGAATGCAGAGCTCAGTTTGAAATCAAAAAGAACAAGACAATTGCTAGGTCAATACTCGTTGAACCGAATAATCCATCTCAAGTGAAAAGCATGGAACATATTTTCCAGTTCTATAATTTTCCCAGATTTCTCATTATTTCTTTTTACAGGTGAAAACTTGGGGTAATCAATTAAACAGTAAATCAAATACTATGATTCAAATACTGTCTAACTCATCACAGCTTGGGACACAAAAAATGCAGTGGATTTAGGGCCAACCTTGTATGTGTAGGCACTTTGTTGTGTTTGTATCAGAGATCAAACACCGGTGTTCCAGTGCTAGCTTGAGGACATGTTTCATTTGTTTTGTTTTACCTAAGTATCTTATTTGATGCCTATCATAGACTGAGTGTGTCTTCCTTCCCCCAAATTTATATATTAAAAACCCTAACCCACAGTATGGCTGTATTTGGAAATGGGGCCTCCATGGTTGTAATCAAGGTTAAATGAGGTCATAAGGGTGGGGCACTGATTCTATAGGATTAATGTCCTTATAAAATGAGACACAATAAAGCATGATAAAGATCTTTCTCTCTCTCTCTCTCTCTCTCTCTCTCTCCTCTCAGGGGTGGGGTGGGGGGCACCATGAGTGTGTCTCTCCTCATGCACATACCAAGAAAAGGCTCTGTAAGGACACAGTGAGAAGGTGGCCAGATGCAAACCAGGAAGAGGTATCTCATCAGAAACCAACCATGCTGAAACCCTGATCTCAGACTTCCAGCCTCCAGAACTGTGAGAAAATAAATTTCTGTTGTTTAAACCACCTGGTCTCTGGTATTTTGTTATGGCAGTCCAAGCAGACTACTACAAGGTTTACATGTTAATCCAGAATGCTTTCAAAAATTCTGAATTGAGGGTGCCTGGGTGGCTCAGATGGTTAAGCATCTACCTTTGGCTCAGACCATGATCTCCAGGTCCTGGGATTGAGCCCCAAGTGGGGTGCCCTGCTCAGTGGGGAGTCTGCTTCTCCCTTTGCCTCTGTCTCTTCCTCTTCTGCTTTCTCTGCCTCTCTCACTCGTAAATGAGTAAAAAAAAAGAAGAAGAAGAAGAAGGTCTTCAAAAAAATACTCTGAGTTGGTTGTTGTGCTGGGTATTTTCCATTTGCTCCTACAAATCTATTCTCCACCATTCCCACTCCTCCATTTACACTAATTGGGGTATTTCATCTGTTTTCTTTTAGAAAAACTGATGATATGATTGTCGACATTTTAAAAATTGAGAGATTTTGCATGAAAATAAATCTAGATTGTCAGGTAGTCATGAAGAATGAAAAGATTTGGCAACAATGCTGGCAATGATGAACTGGCATCTCCCTTTAGACTGGGCGTTAGCTCTCAAGTTGGCCACAGCTCCCGCTTGGCATACTCCACTCTATTACTTTACCAGGCTGGCTTCTGTGGCCATCTGAGAACATGATCCCTATTCCTCATGAGATGATGGGAAGGGCTCAAAAGTCCAGATGCTTGGAAATTTCTATACTGGCTGTTGTAGCTGTTGCTGGTAACAGCTCACACTTGCAACCTTCCTGGAACATTGTCCCTGGGTGATTGAAACTGCTTTGCTTGGGAGTTCCTAGGAATTTGTCTCTTTCCCCAAGACAAGACCAGCTATACATTCTAAGCTGGATACCCTATCTTGGAAGGAGCAATTGTTTCTCCCAATCAGGACAAAATGTCTTCCAGAGATGAGCTGGCCTTTACTACACACTGGTCTGGTTCATTGGCTTAGCAGCTTACATAGCATTACTTTGGAACAAGGGACCCACCTTACAACCAAAGAAGTTCAATGGTGAGCACGTGACCACGGGCTCTATGAATCATGTCACATATCACAGCATCCAGAAGCAACTGGTATGACATAGCAGTGGAATGACCTTTTAAAGACATATAGCTAGGGACACCTGAGTGGCTCAGTCAGTTTAAGACACACAGCTAAGGCATTACTCTTTAGCATGCAGCAAAGAATTTTAACTGATGGTGATTGTATTGGTCTTGTGTGCCCTATAACTAGAAAGTATGGATCTGGTACCCAAGGAGTGGAGCTAGTAATTCAACATCACCTACTTCACCCATGATCAACTTGAGGAATTTTCGTTTCTGGTTCTGGGAGGGGAAATGCTTCCACCAGGAGAACACAGTGAAAGTCACTCTAAACCTAAAGCTTTGGTTGCTATCTGGGTATTTTTTTGTGCCAGATTAACAGACAAAGAAAGGACTTCCTACACTGGTGAGGGAATTTGCTCCCGATTGTTGCAAGAAGGTAGGACTATTTCTACTTAAGGAGGGAGAGGAGGAATGTGTATAGTACTTAGGGGAGTCACTGGGTCATCTCTTGGTTACTTTCAGGTTGTCTTACTGTGGCCTGCACCATGCCCATGACCTAACACAGGCCTGGTACTCAGAGGCTCAGGACCCTCAGGAAGGAGGATTTCGGGTCTTCTATAGATTTTTCCTGCACAAGGATCCTCATCTCAGGCTTTTTTTCCTAGGTTATCAGAAGACAACATTCTACTCTAAATTATTGTCCGTTTCCCTGATACTATATTAAAACTTCCCCTCTTCCAGATAACACCTTAAGGGAATTATGCCATTTTGTCGAGAGTATGATCTCAGGAGCATCTAGAGGAAAGAGTGGCCCACCTTATTGTCATAGAGCATTTTTTTCCCCATGAGTCCCGAGGCATCTGCATATTTTGAAGGCCCTGAAGGCCTCTAAAGCTATAGGAACAGTTACTCCTGTTGCAAGCAAAATGAAGAATGTGGTTAAGCTAATTATCCAGGAGCCTGAATGTATTCCAACTTAATACCAAAGAAAAAGGTGGATGTATTTTCAAATCAAATCATTTAAATCACTTAAGTTCTCTATTTCATATAGCTTATGTAGATCTGAAATCATAACCTTTAGAAATTGACAGTAACACTTTATATACAGTAAGCTTTTTTTTAAGAGGGAGAGGGGCAGAAGGAGGAGAAGAGAGAGAACCTTCAGCGGGCTCCATACCCAGCACAGACCCAGATGAGTGACGCCATCTTATAACCCTGAGATCATAACCTGAACCAAAATCAAGAGTTGGATGCTTCACTAATTGAGCCACCCGGTGCCCCAAAGCTTTTTTTTTTTTTTTTTTTTTTTTTAAATTTCAGAGCCTAAAAGACCTGAAAAATATGAGTTTAATTACTACACAAGAATTTTCCAAGTAACAAGTATTAGTATAACTCTTTTTTATGCCAACTTGAAAATAGTTTCCAAACTGTGATATTCTTTCTCTTCCTCACTTTCCCACATCAGTCATTTCCCAAATCTTAACTATTTCATTGAGTGAAAGGAAACTCTGGAATACAGAGAGAAATTCTTTTCTTAAATATATCTTGTTAGGCTTGTCCCTCATACTGTTGGAATAGTTGGTAGTGACACTTTCTGCTTTTATAAATGGCTTTGCACAATCACAAAGCACATGGCAAAGAAAACAGTGGTATTTACACTGACAGGGAGAAAAATTCTAATTCTAAAAGTGAAATTTCATTTTATTGGGAGTACAAGTAATAGGTAATAGGTATTGGTGGGGGTTTTTTTGTTTTTTTGTTTTTTTTGTGGGGTTTTTTTTGGTATTACTGTTTTTCTCCATAACAGTTACCCGAACTACTTAGTTTTTATATCAGACTGACATTTATTTTCCTCTAAGATTTCCTTTGGAAAAAAGGCAAGCATTCCAAAAGTGTTTCTACTTTTTCTTAAAACCATAACACATTATTTGGAAAATAAAGATATTCAATGCTTAATACTCAGGTTTGAAAAAGTTTGTAAATTGTGTTTTAAAAATTATGCAAAATCTCTTAAAGTGTAATTGAAAGGATTAAGTATGCTTTCTCCAAATTTTGTTTTAATTGTAGAGCCTTTTTTCAGTAAAATCCTGGTACTCTTCAGCTACACCATTTTGAAAGTATTGTAACCTCGATTTGGTTGTTATATGAGGTGATTTTTTAAATTGTCTTTCTTGTGTGATGTTACTCAGCTTCAGAACAACTTTTTTTTTTTTTTTCAAAACTCTCTCTTCCCCTTCCTCTCCCTCCTTTCTCCTGTTTCATTCCCTGACAATTCTATTTGAATGCTGTTAGGTGAGGCTGAACAAATCAGTTTTGTGTTTTAAACACAGCTGGCACCCAATAATGGCCCAGAGCAGAGTGCTAACGCCGGAAAAGGTAAGGAGGATATCCATGCGTACAGTCACCCACAATGGGATGTCAGAGCCTGAGTCCGGTGAAGGGCTCCTGTGAAAATGCAGCACCCTCCATGGAGAGTTAGAGCCGGAGCAGTGTCAGTGGATCATCCTCATGGGGAATGGTGGCCCAGAGAGGGGGTAGTGAACCCCGAGCTGAGTCAGAAGGACATCCATGCAGGAGTCAGCCCAATATGGAACGTCAAATGAGGAGAGTGTCTATACAATTTGGAGCCTGGACAAGTTGGAACTAGCGTCCATTTGAGGAAGGTGGAGCATTGGCCTGGTTTACCGTATCAAAGTCTGAGTTTGAGGGCACCTGGGTGCCTCAGTCGGTTAAGCATCTGCCTTAGGCTCAAGTGGTGATCCCAGAGTCCTGGGATGGAGCCCTGCTTGGAGCCCTGTATTGAACTCCCTGCTCAGTAGGGAGTCTGCTTCTCCCTCTTTTTCTGCCCCTCCTCCTGCTCATGCTCTCTCTCTTTCTCTCTCTCTCTTAAATAAATAAAATGTTAGAAGAAAAAAAATTCTGAGTTTGTGTCCCGGGTAGCCCATCACAGGGTATCGGAATCCAAACAGGTGAGGAGGAGGGTATCCATATGGGGAGTGTGTGTGTGTGTGTGTGTGTGTGTGTGTGTGTATTGGGGGGGGTGATGTTGAATTCACTTGGCTAGGATTTTGTTGAGAACATTTGAGAATCTCTATATTCATCAGAGATATTGGCCTACAGTTTTCTTTTCCTGTAGTGTCCTTGATTGTGGTAATCCTTTCACAATAGTTATGCACCAAATCACCACTTTGAACACTTTAAACTTACAGAATGTTATATGTCATTTATATATCAATAAGTCTGGGAGAAAAAAGTGCCTAGGTGATGAAAGTCAAGGAAAGACCAAGGAACTGTTCTGATTTGACATAGTCTCTGGAGATGACAGTTAAATGCAACATGGGATCCTGAGATGGTTTTTCTATACAGAATGTTACTAGGACATTTGGCAACGCTTGAATGGAGTTTGAGAATTAGAGCATCATTATAAAGCAATGTTAGTTTCCTAATTTTGGTGAAGACTTTGCATTTATGTCAGGGAATGTTCTTGTTTGTCGGAAATACATGATAAAGTTTTTGGGTATGATAGAGAATCCTACCACCAACTTATTCTCAAATGGTGCAGGGCAGAAGAAGAGAGAGGGAGAGATTGGGAGAGAGAGAGAGAGACAGAGAGAGAGAGAAGAATTCTTGTTACTGTACTTAACAATTTTCATGCAAATTGGAGACTGCTTCAAAGCCAGAAATTTCAAAAAAATTATCTCTCATGAATTTTAATACAGAAGAAAAAATGTATTTCCTTATAATTAGAACATGCTCATTAAACTGCCACAATAATATATTTTCCAGGAAGCTCTGAACAGCAAGGAGACGAGGGAAAGATGGATAAGAAGTCTGATGAAGGTGCAAAGGACAAACCTCTTTCTCTTGATCCTAGTGCTGGTCATGCATATTTCAGTAGAGTACAAATATTACCCCAGCCTCTCACCTCTTTTTGTCCAAATTTCTCGTGACATATCAAAATGGTTTTTAAGCACTGAATGGGAAATTAATCAAACAGGATAAAAACACATAATGGAGATTTTCCCTCTTCTATTTAGTTCCCATGGTCTTTTAGTAAGGTGTTGCAATTGTCTGAAACCAAGACTTGGCACCATTCACCCAATGAATTTGAGAAACTGACTTACCGTAGGAAAAGCTGGGGGATGACCACTGAATTTAAATCACATGGACCCTGACAGCAAACTGATTAAAGTCAAGAATGTAGAAAGGGCTAAAAGTCTGTGCCAGCCAGCAACACGGGTGGCTAAACCACATCCTATGAACTGGTCTATCACTGCCTCAGCAGGTTTTATTCTTTGATTTTTTAAAACATTCTGGTTTTTCAAAGTTTGCTCCATCATGTAAGTCTTCCAGTATAGGATTATATCCAGGAATAGGCAGAAAGGGAGTACATAGCCAATTTCTAGAAGACATGGGTAAGTGATTTTTGAGGGGTTAGTAAGAGGCAGGGATTCCCTGCAATGCAGGATTTCCCCTACTTCTGCTCTTCTCCTTCAAACTCTGTGAAAGAGTGGTATATGGATACACTAATAGCATTGCAGAACTGACCCAAGACACCAAAATACATTGAGCTGACTTATACTTAATTATTTTATTAATATGTACTTATTATTTTTATGTACTTATGTATTAAATAAGTTATATATAATTATGTATAATTTATATATAAATATATTATTACAAATATATTTTTAAAGATTTTATTTATTTGAGCCACAGCAAGTGAGTGAAAGAGAGACTGCATGAGCTGGGGGCAGAATGGCAGAGGGAGAAGGAGAAGCAGACTCTCCGCTGAGCAGGGAGCCCCATGTGGGACTCGATCCCAGGACCCCTGGATCGTGACCTGAGCCAAAGGCAGACACTTAACCGACTGAGCCACCCAGGCACCCCTATATGTTTTGCATGTAGAAGGGAGCAGTGTGATAAGCAATGTGAAATGGTAGATAAACTAAAAATAGCACTGAAATATATTTTCATTCCACACTTCATTTGGGTGAAGTAAACATTCAACAATGTGCACCACTCCAAAAATGATGAAAATGTGGTGGAGGGTACACAGTTGGAATTTTGAATTCAGATGGAACTAAATCGAAGTCTAGCTTCACCCCTAGTGGTCATCTGGCAAGTTACTTCATGTCTCCTCACCCCTAATAGGAGTTAGCACCTACCTCATGCCAGCATTGAACAGGTAACAAACAGGTAGTATATGAGTAGACAACCAATGGTCATAACTTTCCAGAAAAAATTGCCCCAGTCCAACCTCCCTTTTGGCCTTGCCCACCAGACTCAGACCCAGATGCTCTTGCTCCATAGTAAGGACAGCATCCAACCTTGATGCACAAAGAACCGCGTCCTAGGAATATTCCTTCTCCTTCTCTCCTCTCCCTTCCTGTCACATTCATGACTAGTTTGAATGTATCACTGATACATAGGAATCAAGGATATAAAGGTCGTAAGAAGTTTTCATAAGTATAAAACACTAACAAATAGAGGATTTTATTTTCGAAACAGGGTTAAACTGAGGTCAACGAATTATTGCCACTTTTTGTTTTCTATCTGAATTCTCTCAGATGTGAGTTATATCAGAAATCCAGCTTTTGATATCAGACATCAAAGCCCTTTATACACAGGTGCACCCACTTCTGGGTCCCTAGCAGGAGTGCTTTCATCGATGGAAGATTTAGTCAAAAGAATCCAGGATTTTTTTTAATCTGGGAAGGTTTGCTGACTCAGCAGAAGTCCTAGAGGAACCTCACACTCCCGTCTCTCTTCCCACCACTTTATCCTCCCATCTGCTTTCCGCCTCCTCCTGAAGGCTGTCAGATTGTGACAGTATCTTGACCCTGTTCCTCTGAAATTCTTGTGAAATGCTTTAATTGCTTCCTCTTTGATGATTGCAATTTCTTCTCATGTATGCTTTCAAAACCTTTGCTTGTGAAATTATCTTATCCGTGAAATTGTAGAATCTAACTTCTGAAAACAGTCCTCCCATCCTGCCCTGTTCTGTATTTTATGTAAAGCCACGCCAAATTCAGAACCACCCACTTTCTAGATTTTGATTATACATGAGGATATTTTTGCCGCAAGCCCTATTTGGTTCATTCAACCTTTTTTCTTTTCCCAGCATTCAGTACAGATCTGAGTTGGGAGGTGATGTTCTACTGAACTTGCCGTCAAATACAAAACATGTATTCCAGCCACAGAAGTTTTCTTAGGATAGAATATTGCCTTAAGCATTTATCTCCTCAGTAGGTGAGGCCACTCTGAGAATTTCCTAATGTTCCTGTAAATTAAGGCCATTCCCATGATCTATTTCAATGAGGTGATTTTCCCACTCCATATTTGCTTAACTTCATGCATACAACCTAGTATCCTATTTAGAAGGATACTGTCTGTGGATGAGATGGAAGACAGGAAACAAATTGGCTTATTAAATCTTCAGGCAGTAAACAAAGACTTCTTCTAGTCTGAGCTCTTTACCAACAAACACAAATAATCCTAAACATAAAACTGTGTTGATAAATCTGAAACTCCCATTCCCACCCAACATACAGAATGCCTGTCATTTCCTTGGAAACAACTGTTTAGCTGATTATGCAATTCTTACCACGTTGTTGTCCTTTACCTTCACCAAAAATGTTTTCTGCTCTGTCTTCTGGTTGACTCAGCAGATTTTTTTTCTTGGATAGTTTCTGTTTCTGGGTGTCCTCTTTCCCCAGAAGACATTTCTTTCCATAAGCAGAGGAGGGGCCTTGGGCCCATGCAGAAGAACCACAGAATTTGTAACTCACAGATGGTGAAGAAATTGAAAAGAGATCACACATCTCATGTTGGCTATCTTCAGATGTTTGAAAGACTCATTAACCATCATTCATTAAAGAACAGGTTTATGCTTTACTTCTGTCCAGAGAAATCCACAAAAGAGCTTCCCATATGAAAAGTAGTCTGGTCACAAATCATACCTGCCTTGCAGAGCACCTGTCCATGTGGGTTGCCATTTGGGAGGACTATTTGAAATCAGTATTTTATTATATTTCATCTGTGGTATATTACTACATATGATAGAGTTTCCTCTTAAATGATATTTATTCAGATCCCTCATTAAATCCTGGGTGATGACTGCTTACTTTTCTGAGGTACCCCAGGACCCTCTAAATGATTTTTATGATATACCATATAACCTAAGTTTTAAATCAGACCTTTCTGAACAATACCCTACAAATTTTGTGGAAGTCCTATTTGGCATTTTTCACATGATACTCATGAATAGAAAAATTAATTTTTCTGATTAATTAACTAATTAATTTTATTGCAAAACAAATTTGTGTGGTCCCCAAAGTGTTTTTCTCATGGTACAGCCTCCTTTTCCACAGGAAGGGGTAGAGAGAAGAGGTCTTTGGTGCACCAGATACTGTATTAGCTGCTTTCTATATATCATCCCATATTTCCTCACAGCAATCTAATGAATTATATTGTTAGCCTCATTTTGCATTTGAGAAACAAAGGCTCAAAGATATCAAGTAGCTCAAGTGGCTGAGCTGGGATTTCATCAGATTCTAATGCTCATGCTGCCTCAGTGGAGCATGGCCTCTGCAGGGAAGGTATTTCCCTTCCCTTTCAAAACATTTCCATCTAGAACAGAAAAAGGAAAGAGATAAACCAGTTCATCCTGAATCTGGAGGCAGGGCAAAGCTCTCATTCTCCCAAGCTCAAGAGAAAAAAATGTATATGTATAGTAATAAATTGCTTTCAGTGAAATCTGTAAGAAAGATTGTAAGACACAGTAAGTTGATGGTTTTGTTTAAATGATACGAACACCAAAAATAAATAAATAATATGAACACCAAACATACAAATATTTATCACTGTCACTTTCTTATAAAAGCACCACACAGAATTTTTCACATAATTGTTATACACATCTGTGCCACATCTGTAGTCTTTCTGCTGGGGGGCAGCAGTGAAATCACACTCTCTGTCTACTGTAAGGCACTTCTCTAATTGTTGTATGAGCATGGAAGGGAACAAAATGGAAGAAAAAAAAATGTTTCGGGACACCCAGGTGGCTCAGTGGTTGAGCATCTGCCTTTGGCTCAGGTTGTGATCCTGGAGACCCAGGATTGAATCCCACATCAGGCTCCCTGCATGGAGCCTGCTTCTCTTCTGCCTATGTCTCTGTCTCTGTCTCTGTCTCTCTCTGTCTGTCTCTCATGAATAAATAAATAAAATATTTTTAAAAAGAAAAAAAAAAGAAGTGTTTGGATATGGCTTGGGGGCCTAAGGCAGTTTATAGAAGAAAAAATTAAGAATCCAGATAGAAAGTACCTAATATTTCAGATGGTTGAGGTATCCAAGGCAACAGAGCTGTAGAAATATTCTGGGATAAATAACTTTATGGATGGTAATGTTAGTGATGTTAAGATTCTAAGAAGGTCCAATACAAACTGTTCTACCTATACTTGATCTATTGGCTATCAAATGGTTGTTTTTGCTGCTGGTTTTTGTCTTTTTTACTTTACAAACTGTGAAGTAATTACTACTGTGTTTTGTCAGATTTCATGGTGAGTTAATAAACCAGTCCACCAAATTAGAGAATAGACTCAACACATTGCATTTAGCAAAATGCCTTTTGACTATTTTTCCATAGCTGTTAAATATACATTATATATTTAACATGAAAGGTTTAAATGTGTATTTGTGAGTCAATGTAAAATATGTCCATTCAAGTCCACAACTAGTGAATACATTAGGTTATGAGGCAAGGGGGAATTAAGGTTGCAGATAGAATTAAGGTTGCTAATTAGTTGACCTTGAATTGGGGAGATTATCCAGGTGGGCCCGAACTAATCACAAGGGTCTGAGCAAAAGGGGGACAGAAGAGAGTACCAGAGTGATTCAATATCAGAAAGACTCAATTGACAATCCTGGCTTTGAAGATGGAAGGGAGTCCTGAGCCAAGGAATGTGAGCAGCCACTAAAAGCTTTGGGGAGGAGGGGGGGACAAAAACAAAAACAAAAATGAATTTTCCCTAGAATGTGCAGAAGGCAATAGAGCTCTGCTGACATTGTGTTTTTAGCCCAGCAAGACCCATTTCAGACATCCCTCCTCCAGAGCTATAATACATATGTGTTGTTTTAAGCCACAGCATTTGTTACAGCAGCAATAGGAAACTAACACAGCTAGTATTCTGAAACAAAATATTAATCAGTGTGAAAGTCTGGGTATATTGACTAATAAAGATATTTATATTTTAGTTATCTACGAAAATAGAAAGTATCAGAAATTCCCAAAGGAATTTTAAGTGCATTTAAAAGCTATTAAAGAAAAAACTAAAAAAAAAAAAAAAAAAAAAAAAAAAAAAAAGAAACAACAACAATGGAGGGGATGAATGGGAGTAGATGAAAAAGGAATATAGCTCATTAAGAATTGTTGAATGACTAGTGATGGGTACATAGGATTCATTATACCATCCTATCTGCTTCTGAATGTTGGAAAATGTCCATAACAAAATTTAAAAATATTTTAATCTCCTTAATTAACTATTTTGCAAAAGGGACACTTCAAGCAAAGCCACTACTATATAAACAAATTCTCTGCATTTTTTTTCCTCCTCGAATGAAATCTAAAGACAAAAATCTAAACCTTTCCTCTTATGATTTAATCCAAAGCCTTTGGCACTGGTATATTTCCACTGGAGATTATTAATACCATATTTTCATTGCAGATGATTTGCTTTCTGCCTAAGTCTGAAATACAAAGCTCTCTGTGCCTACTCACAGAGAATTATGTGAACATTTTTGATTCTACTCAACATAAAGAAAGGCTCCTAGTAACTGAATTTTCTGAAAAAGAAATCAATGCAATTTACAATAGCATCAAAAACAATGAAATACTTAGCAATAAATGTAATCAAGGAGGTGAAAGATCTCTTCTCTGAAAACTACAAGCCACTGAAGGAAGAAATTAAAAAGACACAAATAAACGGAAGGGTATCTTGTATCATGGATCAGAAGATTTAATTGTTAAAACATGAATATTACTAAAGCCATCTGTAGATTTAATGCCATCCCTATTGAGATTGCAATGGCATTTTCACAGAAAT
This sequence comes from Nyctereutes procyonoides, assembly GCF_905146905.1. Lineage (NCBI taxonomy): Eukaryota > Metazoa > Chordata > Mammalia > Carnivora > Canidae > Nyctereutes > Nyctereutes procyonoides. Next base: position 22,695,272 of record NW_026575132.1, on the reverse strand, counting down.
AAAAAAAATACTTGTAAAATTTATATGGACCAACAAGAGGCCCCAAGTAGCCAAAAACATCCTGAGAAAGAAGACCAATTCAGGAGACATCACACTTTCTGATTTCAAGCTGTAGTATAAAGCTATAGTAATGAAAAAAAAAAAGTAACGAAAAAATAGGAAGGAACTAGCATAAAAACAGACAAATGGACTAAAGGAACAGAAGAGAGAGCCCAGGAATAAACCCATATTTAATAAACCAATAAACCCAAGCATATACAGTCCGCCAATATTTGACCAGGGAGTCAAGAATACTCAGTGGAGAATAGAAAATCTCTTCAATTAACAGTGCTGGAAAAACTTGAGATTCACATTTAAAAGAATGAAACTGGACTATCTTACATCACTCACAAAAATTAATTTGAAGTGGATTAAACACTTAAATTTAGGACTAGAAACCATGAAATACCTAGAAGAAAACATAGAAAGAAACCTCTTTGACATGGTCTTGGTAAGTATTTTTGGATAGAATACTTAAAGCACAAACAACAAAAATAAACAAGTGGGATGACATCAAACTAAAAAGCTTCTGCACAGCAAAGGAAACCATCAACAAAGTCAAAAAACAATTTGTGGAATGGGAAATCCACATATGATATTAGCAATCCGTATGAATATGAGAATCCATATGATATTAGCAAATCATATTTATGATAAGGGCTTGTTATCCAAAATACGTAATTCATACAACCCAATAGCAAAGAAACAATAACCCAATTTTTAAAAATGGGTAAAGGATCTGAATAGACATTTTTTCAAAGAAAACATGCAAAAGGCCAACAAGTACACAAAAAGATGCTCAACATCACTAGTCGGTAGGGAACTGCAAATGAAAACCACAATGAGATACCACCTCATGTCCGTCAGCATGGCCATCATCAAATAGCCAAGAGATAACAAATGCTGGCACAGATGTGAAGAAAAGGAAACCTTTGTGCACTGTTGGTGGGATTATATATTGGTGCAGCCACTATGGAAAACAGTATGGAAGATCTTCAAAAAATAGAACTATCATATGATCCAGCAATTCCATTTCTGGGAATACATCTAAAGGGAATGGAAACACCAATTCAAAAAGATACCTGCACTCCCATGCTCATAGCAGCTTTATTACAATAGCCAAGGCATGAGAACAACCTAACTGTTCATCAATGGATGAATGGTTTATCCAAAGCTGTGGAAAATATATACATTGAAGAATATTATTTGGCCATAAAAAAGGGAATCAATCCTACCATTTGCAAAAATGTGGATGGACCTTGAGGACATTATGCTAAGTGAAATAAGCCAGACAAAGACAAATACTGTATGATCTCACTTGTATGTGAGATTTTTAAACAAAACAAAACTAAGAGAAAAAGAGATTAGGGGCACCTGGGTGGCCCAGCGGTCGAGCCTTTGGCTCAGGTCATAATCCCAGGGTCCTGGATCAAGTCCCGCTTAAGACTCCCTGCTTCTCCCTCTGTGTCTCTGCCTCTCTCTTTCTGTGCCTCTCATGAATAAATAAATAAAATTCTTTTAAAAAGAGAGAGAGAGAGATTAGACTTGTGCTAACGTGAAGGGGGGTGGTGGAAGGAGAAAGAATTAGAGGAAGTGATCAAAAGGTACAAACCTCCAGGTATAAGATAAATGAATGCCAGGGGCATAATGTACAACATGATGACTATAGCTGACACTGCTGTATGATATGTAGAGAAGTTGTTGAGAGACTAAATCCTATGAGTTGTCACAATTTTTTTCTTTTTTCTCTCTTTTTATTTATAGGCGATGGTGAATATGAGCTGAACCTGTTGTCATCATTTCACAATGTAAGTCAAAGGATCATGCTGTACACCTTAAACATACACCGTGATGTATGTCAACTACTTCTCAATAAGGTTGGAAAAGAAAAAAAGAAAATGCTCCCAGTGATAAACTGGTGAAGCCAGAATAAATGTCCTTTGCTCATTTTTTAACTGGGTTATTTGTTTTGTGGGTGTTGAGTTGTATAAATTCCTTATATATTCTGGATAGTAATCCTTTATCAGATATGTCATTTTTCAAATATCTTCTCCCTGTCCACAGGTTGCCTGTTAGTTTTGTTGACTGTTTCCTTTGCTGTGCAAAAGCTTTTAATTTTGATGAAGTCCCAATAGATTATTTTTTCTTTTGTTTCCCTTGCCTCCGGAGGCATTTCTAGTAAGAAGTTGCTATGGCCATTGTCAGAGAGGTTGCTACCTATGTTTTTCTCTAGGATCATGTTGGTTTCGCATTTAGGTATTTAATCCATTTTGAATTTATTTTTGTGTAATGTGTAAGAAAGTGATCCAGTTTCATTCTTTTGTGTCTGGCTGTCTAGTTTGACAGAAATAATCAATCAATCAATCATCATTTCACACACAGATTTCTGCATGGAAGCAGACCTACTTGTGGATCAACTAGAATTAGCTCAGTCCATTGTAATAAAAAAGAAAAAAGAAAAAAAATTCTAAGATTATTTTTCGTGCCATTTTAACTGAGGTCTTGGTGCCTACATGATTTTAGTATCTATTGTATGCTTTGTCCACCTCTGCCCTTTCTTGATTTTTCCTTTTCTTATGTCAATTAGCAGCAGTATTTTTTCTGAGAAAGCCGAGCATCACTCTTAACAGTTGACATCTAATGTCCTTACGGAAATCACGTCTCTTTGTCTTGAATTCATGTGTTCTGTGGAAACTAATTCATAGATTCTTGGCCATTATCTATACATATTCCCTTAAAATAGGTTTCTGTTCTTACAGACTTATAAATTATGATGCAACATTAAGAACCATGACATAAATTTTATTTTCCAATTCCCAGAAAATAGGAGACTTAAAATCCATTCAGTATTTAAATAACTCCAGGAAAGTTTTCTTTTGTTTTTTTTTTTTCTTTTACAAATTCAATAGTTACGCGTTTATCTTTTTAACACCACCAACTACTACCACTACTGAGAAGCATTTCCCTACATTTGATCTGTGCAGTGTGAGAATTTGGCCTCTGGTTCTCTTTGCTGGAGAAGGAAAACAGCTGGTAACCATTATGTGTATTATATACCTTCAAACAGTGCAAGACTGTTATTAGGTTACCTTTCTTCTCTCCTCCAAGATAAGCAATTCCAACGTCTTTAACTCTTTCTTACAAGTTCCATTTTCCAACCCTCTCGTCAACATTCATAGTCTCTTCTGAATCCTCTCCAAATTTCAGAGTTCTCTTAAGATCTCCAGCCCAAACTGGAGAGCACTTTCTTGTAAAAATCTGGCCTGTGCTAAGAGAAAGTCCCATCTATTTAATAATCCATCTATTTAAAGTTAAGTGATCAGGGAGGGACTGCTCCCATAGATCATAGATATTGGGGGTATTTTGGTGCTAAAGTAGCATGAACATCAAAAGCATGTTTTGTTTTTGCCTTAAGCTCTTGGCTTCAGCAAGAAGGGACATAGAAGGGACCCTAAGGCACGTCTAAAGTCAAATAGCAGACAGCATTTGGTCTAAATCAAAGACACAAGAATTCTGCTGACTCAGAATCACTATCTTTGAAACCATTTGTTCTTTTTTTTTTTTTAAGATTTTATTTATTTATTTGAGAAAGAGAGATAGGGAGAGAGAGCACAAGTAGTGAGGAGGGGAAAAGGGGGAGAGAGAGAGAAGTCAGCTTCCCAGTGAGTGGGGAGCCCCACATGGGGCTCCATCCCCTGGGATCCTGACCTGAGTAGAGGGCAGACGCTAAACCAACTGAGCCACCCAGGTGCCCCGTGAAGCCACTTGTTCTTACACGGTTAAGTGTTGATCACCAAATCCCACTGTGGGGGTATGAGTGTGTGTGTGCTTGAGAGAGAGAGAGAGAGGAGAGACGCAGTTGCAGCTCCTTCTTATCACATATCTGTTTGCCAGCCTTCAAATGCAGATAATTCCCTTATGGAAACTTAGCAGTTTTATACAACCGTTTCTTAAAAGAAGCCAAATTGTCTAATGACGCCTGGTGAAACTTGCCCATATTTTAAAGCAGAAATCTTGTCCCACTTCCCTTTTGTCTTTTCTACTCATTTATTTTGTTGCCCCTTTTCTTGCCCTCTGTTCTCTCTGTTCTGCTTCCTTCCTTCACTCATATTATCTTATATCTACATTCCTCATCTGCATGGAGCAGGAAAAACATTACTAAAAATGTGAGGAGGGGGGAGCGAAGTGACTTAATCAAAGACAGAAGAGTCACCACGGGCCACATCTGAAAACATCAGATAGGAACGGTGGTAGTCGGTACACACCGCTTCCAAAACATGAAGCCACAGAGCAGCCAGGAAATAAAGTGCTCGAGTGATCAAGAAGGTGCCACGACACCTCAGACTCCAATAGCTCAAAATTTGAGAAGCTTTTATTCCTAAGATCAGTTGTGAGTTGTTGTTTCATCAAAAATAGAGTTTGGGATAAAGCAGTCGTTTTTATTATTCTCTCCACAGCCTGGAGGGAGAAAAAGATCTCCCAGACCCTGCACTTCAAAAAGAAGCTGTAAAATAAAGAATTCGTGTGGCCAACGTGAGAACTAGGCCTCAAAGTCAGAGGAGTAGAGAGAGGCCTCGCAGCCCCGGCAAACCGCTGGCAGGCTGACGTCTTCACGGCCAACCTGCCTGGCAAATTGGTGTCTGAAAATATTATGTCTCGAGTGTAGGAAGTCCACAGGCGGAGTGTTTGTGGCGTTATCAGACAAAAATCTCTGTGTACCTGGACACCGTGTCCAAGTGTCTTCAAACCCCAGGCTTCGCACTGAGTTATGTCAACATATGACTCAGAAGAGGCGGAAAGGGAAAAACAGGCACAAAGAAGGCAAAGCCTAGGAGAAAAGAGCAAATAAAAACATAAGCCAAAGTAAGCCAGCTTGGTTCTGAGGAGAACTGCGAAGACTTTTGTTGTTGTTCCGAAACCAGCCAGAGGGAAAAGAGAGAGATGAATCCGGGTCTTCTCATGCCTACACCCCTCGTCTCCTCTCAGGGGAACAAGGAGGTAATCAGAAAATGATCTGATTTATTTTTTTAAGATTTTATTTATTTATTCATGAGAGAGAGGCAGAGGCACAGGCAGAGGGAGAAGCAGGCTCCATGCAGGGAGTCCGATGTGGGACTCGAACCCAGAACCCCCGGATCATGACCTGAGCTGAAGGCAGATGTTCAACCACTGAGCCACCCAGGCGTTCCTGTATCCGATTTTTTTTTAAGATTTTGTTTATTTATTCATGAGAGACACAGAGACAGAGACAGAGAGAGGCAGAGACACAGGCAGAGGCAGAAGCAGGCTCTGTGCAGGGAGCCTGACGTGGGACTCGATCCCGGGTCTCCAGGATCACACCCTGGGCTGAAGGCAGCACTAAACCGCTGAGCCACCCAGGGATCCCCATCCTGTATCCGATTTAAAAAGAGAATTAATACTGCCTTTGATAATCCAACCCATTGCCAGAAAACACCAATTATTTATATATTCTGGTCTCTCAGCTTCAGCAGGGAGTTTCCAGAACAGTTTATAAATACAGTTCACTCGTTGTTTTTAGAAAACAATCTTATGAGGCAAATCAGACTGTTTCTTTGAGGATAAATTAGGCATTGCTCTCTCACATAACTGAGCCGCACTGAAAAACACTGATCTCAAGTCGGAGGCACGAATGCTTGCCTCAGTATCACCAAGATAATTCTAGGCTCAAAGCATACTCACTTAAAATGAACATATCTGTATTATTAAAAATGTTTTTGTGAAATGAGGAAGCTTTCATTTCTTTTACTATGTGCTCAGAATTATCACCACCAGGACGGTGCCTGGGTGGCTCAGTCGGTGAAGCATGAACTTTTGATTCCAGCTCAGGTTGTGATCTCAGGGTGGTGGGATCAAGCCCCTGCATTGGGCTCCAGGCTCATTGGGGAGTCTTGCTTGAGATTCTCTCTCCCTCTCCCTTTTCCCCTCCTCCCCCTCCCACCCTACACACGTGGGTGCACACGTGCGCGCTCTCTCTCTCTCTCTCTCAAATAAATCAATCAAACTAAAAAAAAAAAAAAATCATCGCCAGGAAATGCTCACTGAAAGAAAAAAAAACAATCTCAATTTCTTTTCCAGGATACACTAGCAATGAAGTTTCAGTAAAAATGCAGTTATTTCTGTTTCCTTGTAACTGCCAGTGCTAAAAAAAAAAAAGCTATAAACCTGCCGGTCAGAGACTGAATCTAAAGTGAATTTTTTGTACAGTGCACAACTTACCCTGTATACTCAATAAAGCCATCAGCATACCTATAGAGTGAATAAACCCTGAGTTAGACTCCTGGAAATAAGAGAGTGTGGTAAAAAATAAAATAATAATAATAATAATAATAATAATAATAAAACACTTAGAGGATTTGGCCCATTTTTACCAGGCAATTTAGAAAATCCAATGTTCTCTGCTTTAATATAATGTGGGGTGGTTGATCAAATAATCCCAAACATATAATAAAATCCGATGTCCCAGTTCCCCTGGCCCTGCAGACATAACCAACCACATAAATATAATGATTTAAATAGGAGAAAAAGAAGACTGAACAGGGATGGAGAGACGGCAGCTGTCATTCAGTCAGACATGACACTCTTAAACATTTAATCAACAGTTTAAATTTTAATTGGAAATTAAGACATTTTAAGAGATTTTTTCTTTTATTTTTTTATTTTTTTAAATTTTTTTTTAATTTTTATTTATTTATGATAGGCACACAGTGAGAGAGAGAGAGAGGCAGAGACACAGGCAGAGGGAGAAGCAGGCTCCATGCACCAGGAGCCCGACGTGGGATTCGATCCCGGGTCTCCAGGATCGCGCCCTGGGCCAAAGGCAGGCGCTAAACCGCTGCGCCACCCAGGGATCCCAGATTTTTTCTTTTAAATATAAAACCTGATGTTTTTCATGTTCATATATTTTATGCAATATTCTTAAACATGTCACATATGCTTCTAGTGACATTTTCTGCTCTGAAAAAGAAGAGTAATGAAAAGTTAATGATTGTGAAATGCTAATGACCCAAGAGGTCACATGTAATAAAATCTGCGTCGTTCAATCTGATAAACTGAGAAGGACAATGAATGTGACTTTTCTAATTTTAAGTAGAGTATTATAGAATAAAACAAGTGTTAATCCCACTTCTTCTTTAGGACTTTTATTCTAGACATGATTTCCTTAAATACCACAGAAATAAAGGGTGTCCATGAACTACATGAAAGAATGTGGAAAGAGTGTGCTTGGTCTCTCAGCCACCACAATGAGAGGAGACCCACATGTAGTGTAGCAATGTCACTGCAGCGGCTGCTCTGTGCCAATAGTGCACCAGGCTGATAGGCTTGTGGTGGCAAAATCAATGGTTCACACACTCATTCACTGAGGCTCAACATATACTCCCACATGTACTAGGTTACGGGCTGGAGAGTCTTTCTGAGACTTCTTGGTTGCAAGCTATGTTTTGTTTTGAATGGTCATTGCCTTGCAGTAGACCTGCTGGGGTTTTGCTGTTTGTGTGTTGTTGTTGTTTTTAACTGCTATGCCACATTTTTCAGAACTTGAGAATAAGTGGTGTTAAATAGCAAAATTCAACCAAATAAATTTGAAGATCTAATTGACGCTATTAAATGATTCATGAATTGGGCAGCACCACATCCAGTGCGTAGAGAGACACTCCAAGGACTTGTGCAAAATGGAAGGTTGTTATAGCCTGAGTGGCTCAGTCAGTTAAGCGTACAACTCTTGATTTGGGCTCAGATCATGATCTCAGGGTCATGAGATCAAGACCTGTATTGGATTCTGTGCTAGGCAGGGAACCTGCTTAAGATTCTCTCTCTCCCCCTGCCCGAGCCACCCCTCCCACTCACCTGCCTGCATGTGCTGTCTCTCTCTCAAAAAAAAAAAAAAAAAAAAAAAAAAAAGACAGTGGGGGAAAGAAAGTTATTAGAAAAAAAAATTGGGTCAGCCCTGGTGGCTCAGCGGTTTAGTGCTGCCTTCAGCCCAGGGTGTGATCCTGGAGACCCGGGATCGAGTCCCACGTCAGGCTCCCTGCATGGAGCCTGCTTCTCCCTCTGCCTGTGTCTCTGTCTCTGTCTCTCTCTCTCTCTGTCTCTCATAAATAAATAAATAAATAAATAAATAAATAAATAAATAAACAAACAAACAAACAAATAAATAAATAAATAAATAAAATCTTTAAAAAAAAATTTTCCCAGGGCTTTCTATGGGAAAAAGCCAGGGGTCTTACCATGCAGATGACCTCATCTTCCTTTGGGCAATGGAGAGAGGCCATGTAGCGGACTGATTGAAAATTTCAGACTGAGCAGTTAAGACTACATTTCTGGAGGAATTTAAGACTGCAATTAAATTATGTATTATGCAATTAGATTATGTATGATTTTCCTGAAAAAGTTTTGGGAAATAAAGCTAAGTGACACCATTTTGGGGCTGTGTGGTTTTTTTGGTTGTTTTTAACAGAGGTTTTGGGCCAATGTGTACAAAAAGAAAAAGAAAAAGAAAAAGAAAGATGGCCAATAGGCAGTGTAAATCCATTCCCAGGTGCTACAAAATAGTAAGCAAATGTTACCTCCACTCTGGGATCTGAGCAGATCCTGTGTTTAAAATGGCTGTTCTAGAGGAAATAGAATTTCTGTCAGTGTGCCTGCTCTCCTGTAGGCACATTGAGAAAGACTTTCATTCATCATGTGGCAAATAAATATAAAAGACCAAGAATGGAGTTACATTGCATAGTGCCTAGCTACTTGTAGAGGCTCATCAATATTTCTTGGATGGATGGTTGGATGGATGGATGGATGGATGGATGGATGGACGGGAGGAAGGGAGGGAGACTGTGAAGGAAGGAAAGAGACAGAAGATAGCCATCACCTCAACAGTTAGGGAGTCAACATTTTCAATACTAGCCAGGATATATTTTGGTCTCTGGACATTAAAGGGAGAAGTTAAAGGAGAGAGAATTTACCCAACATCCTCTCTCTCTACTTCTTTTCTGCTCCCAAATAAGAAGAGAGCTGATGTGGATGGGTTAGGGATAAGGACATTCTTGGGAACACAGAACTATTGGAAGAGTGCAGACAACAGAGGGCTTGAGGTTCAAGGATTCGGGTCTCAGATATTTCTACCTCTCCATCTCTTTCTACCAAAGACGTGACTTAAAGTTAGATTTATTGGGGCGCCTGAGTGGGTCAGTAGGTTAAACATCTGACTCTTGATTTCGGCTCGGGTCATGATCTGAGTTGTGAGATTGAGCCCTGCACTGGGCTCTACACTGGGTGTGGAGCCTGCTTAAGATCCTCTCTTTCCCTCTGCCCCACCCCCCTCACTCTCTAAATAAAGAAAGAAAGATGAAAGAAAGAAAGAAAGTTAGATTTCTTAACTCTCCATTTTCTCTAAACAATATTAGATGAATTTGTGAAATAATCAATGTCTTTCTCAAAGCTATTTAGATATTTAAATTTCATTAGTTCAAAGAATTGTTCACATTGCATGCATTTCTTATTATGGTGCCAGTAGTGAAATTTTGCAATGGTAATTCTTGCCTGAACCAAATTCAACCTTTTGAGTGTCAAAGAAAGTACTTTAGGGACCCTGGGTGGCTCAGTTAGTAAAGTGTCTGCCTTCAGCTCAGGTCATGATCCCAGGGTCCTGGGATCAATCCCCACATCAGGCTCTCTGCTCAGTAGGGAGTCAGCTTCTCCCCCCATCCCCCTTCTGCTTGTGCTCTCTCCCTTGCTCTCTCTCAAATAAATACATAATATCTTTTTTTAAAAAAGGAAGTATTTTAGACAGTATTAATTCATGTCATAGAAATTAAAAGAGTCGCTTCTTTTAAAATGCTGAGGCTGGGATCCCTGGGTGGTGCAGTGGTTTGGCACCTGCCTTTGGCCCAGGGCGCGATCCTGGAGACCCGGGATCGAATCCCATGTCGGGCTCCCGGTGCATGGAGCCTGCTTCTCCCTCTGCCTGTGTCTCTGCCTCTCTCTCTCTCTCTCTCTCTGTGTGTGTGACTATCATAAATAAATAAAAATTAAAAAAAAAAACTCTGAGGCCTTCTAACTATATATTTTTCTCTTGCAATACATAGTTACTGGAGAAAAATTGGAAAATATAGAAAAATGTAAAGAAATAGAAATTATTTGTTAGATTTACTCTCAGAGATGAGAAAAGCAATGTTAGAAGTTCCTTTTCTTCCTCTTGGGAATATGTTTCCTAAAACTTTAGGAACATAGTGGGGGTCATATGACTGAGCTCTGGCCAGTATGTGGAAAGAGTGATGTGCCTCAATTTCAGGCCATACCTCTGACACCACCTTCCTTTACCTGTCTAATGAATGCATTTTCCCTAGAAGATAGGTAGACCCTGGACCTTCATATAATTACAGAGAGAAGAGTTGCTCTACATTGTACTATGCTTTGTACTATGATATAACAAGAAATAAATTTTTATCATTAATCAACAGAGACTTAGGGGTTGTCAATTACAACAGGTAGCCCAATCTGACTAATGCAGGTAATCACTAACATTCAGCATTTTTTTCAAGTCCTTTTTCTACGTGTATATTCAATATAATTGTAGTCATATGAAAGTATGCCTCTGTATTCTTACTTTTTAAAAATTTAAGATTATTTCATAGAATTTTCTGTTTTATTATAAATACTTCATAAGTGTAACTTTTAATGACTACATAGTATTCTGTTGTATATGTACATTATATTTATATAACTAAAACCTCTTTTAGGGTGATTGAGATCTATCTAGTTTTTCACTGTGACTATATGATGAACATGTTTATGTGTAAATTTGTGTACACATATCTTTTTATTTTCCTTAAGTAGAGTTTTAGAAATAAAATCACTGGGTGAATATATTAAGTATCAGTTCTGATATAGATTGGCAAACTGTATTCCCTAAAATTTGCATTCCCATCATAGGTGATATGGGAATAGCTGTCATATCTTCACCAGTATCAAGAATTATTATAATGCATGGAAATAGCATCCCCTTGCCAACAGGGTTAACAGACTATATGGAAAGTAAGTTCCATGATATCTGCTGCATTTTACAGATTATCTACTTCTTAAATTAGTGAAGCCACAGACTCACTGTGTTTGCAAATTCCAGCATAGGAAGGATGGAATCGTCAAGAATAAGAGACCACTTTGATAGCATAAACTGTTTGAAATCTATTAGAATGAGGGCAAAGGACTGAGAGATAATATTTGAATACAGCTCTGAGGAATAAATTGGGAACCTGCCATTCAGACAAGAGGGCAAAGGACAATACAGATGGAGAAACAAATATGCAAATATGTGGAGCCGTAAATGAGAGGCCAAGTGTGGAAAAGAGCAAGCCCATCTGTATTTTCAGAACATGGGATAATGGCATAGAAGCGAAGACCGAAAAGAAGCTACAGCTCATGAAGGGCTATGCATGTCAGGCTAAGGAGGCTGAGATTTATTCTATAACTAAGAGAAGGGAGATATGTGAATAACTGTGTTGATTTTTAAGAAATCAAAGTGACTTTGTATTATGTACAAGCCACTTTATAGACATTATTGTTTTTGATTATGAAAACAAATCCACGAGGTAAGTTCTAGGACCATATTTACAAGATATGTCAAAATTGAAATCAGCATCAAGTCACTTAAATGGAAGAACTGAGATTTGAACATAGGTCTTTCTGGCTTCAAGCCTGTGATCTTTTCATTGTGCTATGTTGCTTTCCATGCTATGACAATGTGGAAGACAAGTTGGAAAGAAAACACAGTAGAAGCAAGGAGTCATATATTAGAAGGCCATTGTATTGTTTGGGGAAGAGAAAATGAGATCCTTAATTAAGTATCTCTAGAATAAAGTGGGATTCAAAAAGCCAAGACCAAAGGAAAGACATTTTTAAGAAAAAGCGACTAGATTTAACTTGGCAGCTAGGGAGATGGAAGATAGATTGGAGTTTAAGGGATCGGAGCTGGATTTCAGTGGCTTCCAGACTAAATGAGACATGATCTTATAGGAATTAGGTTTAAAGGTATGGTTGAGACCATTCTGTAAGATTTTCCCCCAAGCCATTTCACACCACTGCTATGCCTACTCATCATAATTCTTCAAGGCTATTATATTCCAGCAATTGATATTGCCAGAAACTGTGTTGGAGTCATATACATCTTTCTGTTTGTCAACAAAATATACTCTAGGGAAGAAACTTTCTCATAATATTAGGAATTAATTTTCAAGATACTCAACACCCTAGGGAAGTGCCAGCTTCAACAAGATGGTAACAGATTTCTCATGAAGTCCCTGAAAAATTGCACTAAAAAGCATGGCATTCTATCTACAGTCAGCCTCTGCAATAATTTACTCCAAGTCAGAAATGAACCTTCTGTTTTAAGTAAAATATAGAGGAGATATTTGAGGTTCTAGGCAACTAACGCATCTTTCAATACATTGTGCATACTATGGACTAATCTAATATTACTAGATTAGTTACTAATGTTTTATGTTAAACTCTATAGAGACTATACAAAGACTTTGAAGAAAGACCTTAAGAAGACTCCAAATGTAGTATTTATACATGGCCTACATTATAGTGCAAACCTACATTATAGTGTTTGCAAAACTTGGCCTTGTCTATGACTATTAATACTTGATCATTAATGGAATGACTGCAGATGCCCAAGCGATCAGTGATTCACAAATGGTTTCAGTTATATCATCTAGACTTTCCGTTACCCTTCAAATCCTTGAATTTTCTAGCATTCTAGAGCGTCTTTCAGGCTTCTTATGAAGTTCTACACGTGCCTGTCAGTCAGAGTCTAGTCAGAAAACAAAAATTAGCTGTTTCCATAAGAGGAGTTTAACACAGGAAATTCTTTACACTGGTAATGGAAGATCTGAGAAGGCAAGCAGGGGATGGTAAGGAAACCAGAGATTAGCAAGAGGAGGAGGAGGAGGAAGGGAGAATTAATGTTACTAAAGTTCCAAAGCAAAGGCCCAATGCCAAGTGGAATCATGGTAGACAACTCAATGGGAGGAGGAGGAGACACACCCTGTTAGGAGACATACCTTGTTAAAGATATTGCTCAGAGGAAAGAGAGAGGAGAAGTATCTTATTCTCTCCCTTCCTCCTGATTTCCAGTCTCTTGCGTGGGCCTCTTATTGGCCAAACCTATCCAAATGCCAGAGTGCAAGGGAACCTGGGAAACGGAGCTTCCTCAACACGGAGAAGGTCGAGGAATGCATCTGACAGCAAAACAGACACATGGTTAGCAAAAGTTGCTAATACTTAAACAATATGTTAGTCATGGGCTCAATAAGAAAGCTGAGTTCCACGGAAAAACCTAGACATATATTGAGAATAATAATCTTGGCTTCACAAATAGTTTCCCATAAGTACTGATAATGGTAAAATACTCATGGTTCTTCGAGGATGAAAAGAGTGCTGATAATCTCATAAAAGGAGGACATAGTGGGCATCCACATCAAAAAGGAAGTTTTGGAACAAAGCCTTCCACTGACACCTTCCTGGATTATTCTATCCCTGCTTTCAGCATTTAGCCAACTGAGACAAGTATGCACAGTATCAGATGTGATCTAAAGCTAAACAAGGCTAACTAGCATTTCGTGGGGCTCTGTGCTTTCTATTATGTTTCTTCCTCAAAAGTCTGCCATTCCTCGGTCACTTCACTACTTATCGGAAATACCACTCTGTGGAGTTGGTTTCAGCAAAATTTTACCTTCTGGGATGTTATGTCATCATTCACTTCCCAGTCAGAGTCAGTTTCTTATGTTGAGGATAAACCAGAATTCCGTCACCAATGGTGACGGAGCTATATACACAGTCCAAACACTGGTGGTAGCTGGCTCTGAGAAGTGCTTCGAAGAATATTATCTACATTATGAGTTCTCTTGGAAGTCAAAAATCTCCCCACTCCTCCATGTTTGCCAATATAATACAAACTTTATTGGAAACTCTAACAGCAGGCTTTTATCTTAATTATCACAATCATGATCTATGCAGCATCGAAGTCACAAACTCAGTGGTCACCATGTGCTTTCTACTTGCCTAGAGTGTAATGGAAAGAATCATACACGATCTTGACGTCCAGAGTTGACTGTCACAAAGATTCCTGAAGAGATTACGACACTTCCAGAAAAAGTGTTGATGTTAAAAAATGTGCTTGAAGTTTATCTTCCATCTGAACAAATTGTATGATTAACTGCCTAGAGCCCTAAAATACTTTATAATGGTGAAAGAGTAATTCCTGAGTAATTCAAGACATTCAATTGTTCACTCACAACGTAATAGTAATAGTTAACATTTAGTAAGCACTTACGGCATACCAAGCACTGTTGTAAGCACTGCACAGCTACTAACTCCTTTAAACATTACAGTGTTATCGTTTTCATTCTGAAAATGAGGGAACCGAGACAATGAAAGATTATTTTTCTAATGCTAGAAAATTAGAACTTGCCCTAGAATCACACAATCAGGGTCAGAGGCAGAATGTGAACCCAGACAGACTGGCTCCAGAGTCCATATTATTAAATACTCTGCTCCCCGCCTTTTTCTTCTAGATGGTTATTACACTGTCTTGACCATCTTTCATTCTCTGGCACTTTCAGAGAGCATCTTGTGTGAAAGTTTCGACTTGAAGCTTTGCCTAGTGATCCAAAATTGAGTTAGATGTTACAATCGTAGATTATATTGCGGCACATGAGCCCCCTCTATTCTATGAAGAGTATGTCTGTTCAGGTTCATATGGAATTTTCACGACCACATCATAGGAAGAACCATGTTATTAACATAGACTTGTGAAAACACCTGGAAATAAGTTTTCATCCATATTATGTAGTTGTTATAGATTGCTGTAAACAATTTACCCCAATCAAGTATAAAAGTTCTGCGGACAGGACTCTTATCCAAGCTGCCAAAATTGGAGAGTCAGGTTGAAATGATGTTGATCTTTAAGTTAACCTAAGTGTTTATCTGAGGAGCTGGCCAACACATCTTGACAGATTTCTCTAGCTCATTCTGTGACTCTAAGGTCAACCACAGGAGCCACCCTACTGAGTTACAAATGGGGAAATAACTTTATTTTTTTTTTTTATAAATTAATTTTTATTGGGGAAATAACTTTAAAAACTTGCTGCAGCCATATGCTTCCAGCTTACCTGAGGACTCACACAATAAACAGGAACATAACTGAGTTACTGCTCTGTTTGTACACATTACTTATGCATCTGCACCCTCAAAATTATTTTTGTTAGAATTACAGATATAGATCAAGTATGATCGAATCATTCTTGTTTCATAATAGATACACAAGGCTGGCATCATAATGTTGCTAGTTGGGAAAGCTTTCCTCCAAGAGCTGAACTAATGGAAGCGTTTTACTGCAAACCAGTTAAGATTTTTTGTAATTCTGAGGACTCACAAAAACCATAAAGCAATAATTCTCTGGCCACTTCCTGTTCTGAAGTGGTCTTGCTTATTTCTGTTTCCAAGAAATCACAAAAAGCAAACTGTATATTCCTTAAAAGGGGAGATATCTGAAGTATGCCAAGGGTATATGGTTCAGCATTAGTTCTGAGATGGAATAGACTCAAATTACACAAGCAATGTAATTTTTACAACATCACAGAAGTGTCTTGTTGAATGCTGCTATAGTTATGTACACCTACATGTTAAATTATTCCAGGGGTACCTGGGTGGCTCAGTCAATAAAGTGTGTGGCTCTTAGTTTTGGCTCAGGTCATGATCTCAGCGTTGTGGGATGGAGCCCTGCCTTGGGCTCCATGCTCAGCGGGGAGTCTACTGGAGATTCTCTTTCTCCTGCTCCCCCTGCCCCTCTCTACCCCTCCCCCTAATAAATAAATACATGAAATCTTTAAATTCCTCCAAAACTTAGAGGCTTAAAACGACAACACTTATTTTGCTCATAAATCTGAAATTTAGGATACCTTGAGGGTAGCTCATTTTTACTCCACTTGCTATCAGCCAGCATGGCTCAAAGGCTAGGACTCATTCATTTATATTAATTGTGGTTGATGTTGACGTCCGCCAAGTTATTAGCCAGGACTTTAAGCCAAAACACTTACCTGTGGCCTCTTCATATGATCTGGACTTCCTTACAACATGATGACGGATTCTGAAGGGCAGGTACCCTGAGAAAGAGAGAACCAGGCAGAGATTGGATTTCTTTCTATGCCCCAGCCTTGGAAATCATGCAACGTCTTATCCATCACATCCTATTTCTTAAAGCAGTTGGAAAGATGTATCCAGGTTCAAGATAGGGAACAGACCTCACCTCTAAATGGAGACAGGTCAGGGCAACTCTGTGGAGAACTTGTGAAATGGGACACATGTTGGTGAAGCAATCTTCAAAAAACACAATCAGCCACAAAGGTCTACTAGTTTCTTTGAATTAAATTTCTTTAATTTTCCCAAACAGAGCAATGTCACTTTTAGGAAGGCTTGCCTTTCAGCCTCTATTTCTTGGAGGATGCCCATGAAAGTACTTTTCTTTCTCCTTTCTGGTTTCAAAGAAGATTAAGTCTTTTTCTCTTACTCCAACATTGGCAACACCAGATAAAGTACGTGAAAGACTGCAAGACACATGACCGGCAAAGTTATGTGTATTACAGACAGTATCTCTTTTTTATGTCTGTGGTCTTTAGAAATATTTTTGTAATGAACTAAAGGGGAAATATATAGAGTATATGGATTAAATTTTGACAATTGTGATTAGCTTTATAATGCTGTGTAAATGATATTACATAACACTATTCCTGGATGCCTGTGCTTTCTTCTTTGAAAATATTGACGTTAGTATTTTCCTCACACTTTTGGGATATTATAAATATTATCAAGTTAATGAATATGATTTGTTTGCAATGCAAAAAGAAAGCTATGCAACCAAAGGATAATCATTTTACCTTTGAATTTGTAGGTAACAAATCATATTTGATCATAGTCAAGATTTTTTGGTGTGATTGAGATGGTTTTGTGAGATTCGGTGAATTGGCAATCTATTCCCAAAGAGGATAAGAGCTGTAATAATATTTCAAATCATATTGTGTGTACATTTAAGGATGGGATGATTGACTATGAAGCTTTCAAATCCTCTATAAACATTTTGCTTTGGTCTAGATTTTGCTAATTGTGGTATATCACATTCTATCAAATATTCTGAATTAAGGGAGAAAATAATAGAATATCTTAAAAAGATGGATTTCTGTGACTAACACAATGGTAAATACAGCTGAAGCAACTGACTGGCCTACCCTTAATTCAGAGGATATTACTTAGTGAAAGAAAAGAATGCTATCAAAGAAGGAAAGTTTTGATTCTAACACCTAATCAGACTAGCTGAAAAAAGAAATAAAGGCAAAAGCATCTTAGATTTATGGGCAAAGTAGTTCTGCATAACTACTGAGAAGAGTAAAATTTGATCATATTTGTTAAATTGGTAATTTTATAAAGAGAGAAAAGGCAAGAGAGGAAAATATGCTGCTTTTGTTTTAGGAAAAAAGTGTTGAAACAGTGTTGTTTTCACCAGTGTTGTTTACAAATGCTCTGAACATTTGTGGACAAGAACCAAAGAGGGTTTTTGGTGGAGGTTGTTTTGTTTGTATTTGTCTTTGTAGTGTCTGTACTTCCTAAAATTGCCCTGGTAACTGAATTTTAAGACTATTGCTCAAACTCGGTAGATTTGAGGCAAATTGTTTATGAAAGCGTTGTAAAAATTAAAAAAAAAACTTGAATAAGACCATCTTTAAAATTAGAAGCTATGAATTGGAGTGGCTGGAAATTTAAAAAAAAAAAAACCTCCTTACTTTCAGCAAAGGCAAAATTGTTAGTGAGTCAAGATAATTTTCTTAAATAGGTGTCTGAATTTGCAGGAAGGAGTGAAAGAATAAATAGCTGAGAGGCCCAATTATTACAGGTTAATGCAAAATAAATAGCACAACTGGAATAACCATTACCCACCCACATACTTGCACATATTAGTAATGAGCCTCCTGTCAATACGTACACATAAGTCACTTTTATTCTTTTACACTTGTGTATGGAGAAGCATAAAAATGAAGAGAAGAAGAAGCAGAAGGGGAGG
The DNA here is from genome assembly GCF_905146905.1 of Nyctereutes procyonoides. NCBI lineage: Eukaryota > Metazoa > Chordata > Mammalia > Carnivora > Canidae > Nyctereutes > Nyctereutes procyonoides. The sequence goes on along the minus strand of NW_026575132.1, from coordinate 22,677,106 downwards.
TCATAATATAATCATTTTAGAACTCCATGATTTAAATATGATTTCAATCCCACCTATCTTTTTTTTCCCCTGTTATTGAATCAGTATTTCAGGAAATCTTTCAACCTAAGATGACAGTGCTTATAACTAAGAGAGGAAAGTGTCTGTGATGTTTGAAAAAAGGGAGGGAAAAAAAGAACAAGAAGAAAGAAGGATATAGGAGAATCGGCAGTGAGATGACAGAAAGCCAAAGAAAGAGAAGAGAATGAATTAGGAAACAAGGAAGAAAGGAAATAAAAGGAAGGAAAAAGGCAGAAGCAAATAAAGGAGGATCCTGTAAGCCAGAGGCTGACCAGGTAGGTTCATTGACTAAACCCAGCCTGTTGTCTGTTGGTGTGCAGCCGTAGAAGAATGCTTTGTACATTTTTAATTGGTTGGGAAAAAATGAAAAGAACAGTATTCTGTGACATTTAAAGTTGTATGTCTATAAATAAAGTTTTATTAGTTACATAAAAACTTGTGTCCTTAAAGTTTTATTGAAACACACCGATGTCTATTTGTTACATGTTGCTTAGGGTTGCTTTAGTGCTGCAATAGAGGAGTAGAGTAACTGTGAGAAAGACTGTATGGCCCTCAAAGACTAAAATATTTATGATTTGGACCTTACAGCAAAAGTTTGCCAACCCCTGGAGTAATCTATAAATATTTATGAAATATCATCCATGTGCTCAGCACCACCCTCTATGGAGAACACGAAAGAACAGAGAAAATCATGAAGACCTGGCTCTGATCGCCTGGGACTTACAATCTGGCTGCAGAGGGAAAAATTCGTAGCAGCAGTTCTTCATCTTACTAGTAACTACAAAAATGGCATTAATGTATGGTTTACCTCTTCCTTGTTCTTGCTGAACAAGATAGCTTGGATAGCTTATAAGCAGAACTCAGGCATTCAGAATACAATTGCATTCTTAAAATTCCTATTTATATCCTTAGCTTCTAGTGCAAGGTGATCATCCACATTTCCAGCAAATACAAAATACCATGAAGGCTTGACCTTGAGTGGATAATCCAGCAAAACCAGTCTCTCAGTAAGACAATTCCTAAAAGAAAAGGTTTGGTGAAGGATGTATAAAAATGTCTGAGGATAGGGGCACCTGGATGGCTCAGTGGTTGAGCATCTGCCTTTGGCTCAGGTCCATGATCCCGGGGTCTTAGGATCGATTCTAGCATCAGGCTCCCAGCAGGGAGCCTGCTTCTCCCTCTGCTTATGTCTCTGCCTCCCTCTGGTTGTCTCTCGTGAATAAATAAATAAAATCTTTTTTAAAAATGTCTGAGGATAAATGCAACCCTTTATGCCAAGTTACCAACCCAAAGGGAATGGTAAGGATTATCCCTATTGAGCTAAAATAGAAATAAAGTTGCGCAGTGCTTTGTTGAAAATAATTTTCTCCCCCACTCCAAATTAAGCTTTCATCTCCCCCATTGCTCAGGAGCCTGACTTGAAGAGATGGGAAAACAGAGGAACTACTCACTCAAGTGTTTTCTTCAGAAGTAGCAATTTTTCATACTCTGTAAGTCTCCAGCATCTGATTCGATGACTAAGTGGTTATTGAACACTTGACTGTGCCCAGTCCGAATTGAGATGTGCTATAATTATAAAATACACACCCGATGTTAAACACTTACTGCAAAACAAAAAAAAAAAAAGAAGAATGCACTATATCTAATATTTTTTCTAGATCTCAATTATATGCTGAAATGATATTTGGGATGTATTTAGTTAGACAAACTTTGTTTTTTAATTTCACCTATTTCCTTTTATTTTTTATTTTTTTATTTTTATTTATTTTTAAGATTTTATTTATGAGAGACACACACAGAGAGAGAGAGAGGCAGAGACACAGGCAGAGGGAGAATCAGGCTCCAGACAGGGAGCCCAACATGGGACTCGATCCCCGGTCTCCAGGATCATACCTTGGGCCAAAGGCAGGCACTCAACCCCTGAACCACCCAGGGATCCCCTTTTATTTTTTAAAGTGTTAATTCTACAAAATCTAAAATCACCTGTGTGGTCTGCATTATATTTCAAGTGGACAGAGCTGCTCTAACATGCTGAAGTAACAGTTGTTAGATCTGGGTTCAAGGAGTAGCCCCCATGGCCTCTTCCCTCACCTCCTTCAAGTCTTTGCTCAAATGTCACCTACTCAACAAAGTCTCTCAATGAAAATTACAATTCCTCAAATTCCCAACCTCCTTACCTAGTTCTCTTTCTTTTCAGTTACTGTTGTCTAGCTTACTACATAGCTTATGTGATGATTATATTTATTGTTCATGGTCTTTCTCCCTGCCCTCCATGTGGTATAACTATTGTATCTGTTTTTTCTCACTGATGTATCCCTAGCACAGAGGGTAATGCCTGGTACTTGGCAGAAAATTTTAAAAATATATACATCTGCTGAATAAATGAATGGTAAATGTTAAAAGACACACTGCAAAATTTTCTATTTAAATATCAATGGCCAGCATTTGAAGACTTTAGATAAGGTTGTCAAAGGATGGTGCTTTCTTTAAGCTTCTCTCCTGGCAAGTCTCCCTCCACCCCACACGCAGATCTATCCCCCAGGCCTCCTCACCTCCCATGTTGAGACCTGGTTATTTGTTCTCTACATTTTACTTCTAGACCAGCTAAGAGATTTAGGAGTTGGGATTCCAGAGATCAGATGTTGACACTGGAAGACTATTATTGAGCCTCCTCCATGAAAATGAATTGATATGCAGCATCTCAACAAAACCTTTCTGAGATACAGTTTGCACATATGCCTTCATTTAACTGGATTAAAGTCTGACAAAGTGAGGTCTGTCCATTAATCTCTGGGTTTGAATTGAAAGTCATCAGCAGCAGAAGTTCTCAAGAAATGGTATGTAAGACAAACAAAGAGCAGAAACACACTCATAAATACAGAGAACAATCTGATGGTTGCCAGTGGGGAGGGCGGGGGGGATACGGGAAAAATAGGTGAAGGGGAGTGGGAGATCCAAACTTCCAATAATGGAACAAGTAAGTCACAGGGATGAAAAGTACAGCTTAGGGAATACAGTGAACGGTGCTGTAATAGTGTTGTCTGGTGACAGCTGGTGGGCTACACTTACGGTGAGCACGACACAACATGTAGACTTGAAGTATAGTTGACCCACAATGTCATTGGGGTCACAATGTTATATTAAAGAAAGAAAACACTTCTGGGTGCTGAATTAATGACCTCAAATCTATAATAGTGCAAACCACAGAAATTGGGCTATAGGTCTTAATGACACCCAAACTTTTCATATCAGGGGAATAAAATGAAATGTGGCTCTGAAAATGGTCCAAATCATTCAGAAGTTCTTAACTTCATCCAAAGCACATCAAATTCCATACTCTTAAGACGTCTGCTTAAGTTTTAACACATTAAATCATGCCCAAAACCATACCTAAGTGGAGATTCCTTATGTATGTACAGAAAGAATTATTACAATATCTGCTTATTCCTTACATCAAAGTTGCTAATATCCATTTTCACTTTACTTTTTTTTCCATTTTACAAGGAAGAGAAATCTTGTTTATTTTTTTTGTTTGTTTGTTTAAACCTACTTCTCAACTTCTTTTTTTTAAAAAACATTTTTTTAATTTTTTATTTATTTATGATAGTCACAGAGAGAGAGAGAGAGAGAGGCAGAGACACAGGCAGAGGGAGAAGCAGGCTCCATGTACCGGGAGCCCGACGTGGGACTCGATCCCGGGTCTCCAGGATCACGCCCTGGGCCAAAGGCAGGCGCCAAACCGCTGCGCCACCCAGGGATCCCCTACTTCTCAACTTCTTGATTGCAAACCTTACATTAAACCCACTTACATTAAACCTACTGCTCAACTTCTCAGTGCAAACCTTACACCAAAATAGAGCTAACAACTCCTATTATGTGACCCAGGAGTTGCACTGGTCGGCTTGTAATAGTTTTCCAAAGGAACTCCTGCCTTTGTGGCTGATAAATACTCACCTTTAGAGAGTCACTCACTTGTTTATGCTATCTAATCTGAGATAAGATTTTTTATCTTTTTTTAAAGATTTATTTATTTATTCATGAGAGACACATACAGAGAGAGGCAGAGACATAGGCAGAGGGAGAAGCAGGCTCCCTGCAAGGAGCCCAATGTGGGACTCAATTCCAGGACCTGGGGATCATGACCTGAGCCAAAGGCAGATGCTCAACCACAGAGCCATCCAGGTGCCTCAAGACTTTTTATCTTTAGAAGTCTCTGTTGAAAGTCAGAACTCCATGGAGTGCCATCCATGATTAGGGCATTATTAGACATTGTATCTCAGCATAAATTAGTATGGCCAATTTTCCCCTCTTTAATCAAAGTCCATTGACATTGATGTTTTGAGAAAGTGAGGCATAGGAGGTGAAAATTGATAAGAAGTTCAGGAAATGGGAAAGTACTATATACTTAGAGTATTGGACTTAAATCCAGTAGAGATGAGTCCTTACAGATTGGAAATAAAAGGCTTTGGTCAGCCATGAAGACATCAGGCGCTGGGAGAAGAAACAGAGGATCAGGATGAGCAAGTGGAGATGAGAGGAAGGGCGAAGCTGTGTAGACACTTGAGTTAGGGGACACCTGGGTGGCTCAGAGGTTGAACATCTGCCTTCAGCTGAGGTCATGATCCCAGGATTTGGGATCGAGTCCCGCATCGGGTTCCCCGCAGGGAGCCTGCTTCCCTTCAGCCTGTGTCTCTGCCTCCCCCTCTGTCTCTCATGAATAAATAAATAAATCTTTAAAACAAAAACAAAAAAGAAAGAAACTTCAGTCAATACTCCACGGCTCCTCTATTCTTTCTCGCTCATCATTAATATTGGTCAAAGTGCCTCTTTTTATTTAAAAAAAATAAATACTGCCTCACTCAAGGACCTGGCAAAAAACTAGAAGGTACACTGACACCAGAATGTTTGAGGAGACTTTAATTAAAACCACTTTTCCCAAAGATGTGCACAGGGTTTTGGAGAAACAAGAAGACATGGATTCGGTACCCAGAGACCAGCATCACGAGGGGATTGTTATCAGCCCTGTGTCTGAAAATGCAAAGGCAAGGGAGAGTCCGAGAGGCCAGGTTCAGAACTGGATGGAGAGGTGTCCTCACAGGGGTCACGGCCTTTGGTAGAGGAATAAAGCTATTCCTCAGCAAGCTGGCAGACAGGAGACAGAAACGCCTGCCCTCACACTCCTCCTCACCCCCACCTTCCATCCACCCGACCCCACCATCAACAGGAAGTCCCGGTTAGACCAAGGGAGCCTGACCTCCTCCAAATGCGGCAACAGAAAGAATCTGTTTCTGTCAACTTTTTATAGACTATTATATTTTAAATAAATTATTCTTCAGTTCAAAGTGAGCTAATGCTTTCCTCCTCTTCTCCATCTTTAGTCAAGGCCTCAGAGGGAGAGAAGATTTGTACAGGCACTAAATTCTGGGTTGAAAATATCGCATCGTATTGGAGACAATGGAGTACAAATGTAAAGTGCCTCTAACTTAGAACAGATTTTTATTAGTTGTTGCAACTGTATTCAATCAACTGTACCCAAGCAATTGAACTAAACTATTCTAAGCAAAAGCCAAAAAAATGACAGGCCCATGAAAAAGTTATTTTGGAAGCTGGAACATTTGCCTTGGTTATCACACTCTTAAGTTACTTGAAAATTTTGTACACGGAGCAGACCCAGGATACACAAACACACACATATACACCCTTATAACCAGCAAGCTAATTGGTGCCCAGTAGCTACCCAGTTCATAATTAAGTGAAAAAGAAAGGAAAGAATACCATTGTCAGGCTCAGGAAAACAAATAATTGGGATGTCAGCTCTATGCCAACAACCTACAAGGAATAAAGCACTGAAATGAGATTCCAAGTTAAGTGGAAGGCAGGATGTATTTCTAGAGTTCTGTTTCCTATAACCACTAACAAATAAAGAAATATAATATAGAACCTCAAGGTCCTAAATACTAAAATTTATATCTTGCATAGGAAAGAATGACGGTTTCCAAGTTCCAAGTCTGAGGCTCACGACTTTTCCCATTACAATTCCAACATTTTCTATAAAACAAATGCATAAATTAGTTAACAGTAACCAAGAAATAGTGCTGTTTGGGGCTTGGGAATTTTGTTTATTGGGTTTTGCCGAATTTAGCAAATACTTTTTTCTTAAACCAATGAACTTGTAATAAAAAGAACAAAGTCAAGGCTGTGATAGATGTATGATTCTTTTTTTTTTTTCTTCAAAAAAAAAAAAAAGCTTTGCTTTCATTCCTGGAAGAGAAGAAAGTGACTGTACAGTGAAATCAGCCCTTCAACAGTTCACAGAAATTTACTGCAAGCCCTCTCTTTGAAGCCAGTGCTGAAGGCACCAGAGGCTTTGTATTTACTATGTTTTGAGCACTGGCATTCTAACAATCTAGCATAGTCGATAATGAGTCTCTATCTGTATGTTTGCCTGGGCCTAAAGATAGCAAATCAAAGATAGGAACTTTTTAATCCACCGAATACTTACTATTTCCCCAAAGCCACTGTTCTTACTGAAGAATGACTGGATGTTAACTGAAGGCAAAGAAATCCACTTTTTAAAAAAATCTGATGATTTGGAAATTGCAAATGCCTACCTTTTCCACCGCTGATGATCATTTATAGCCAAGGTAGTATTGCTTCTACAATGCACCAGGTGAGCGGAGGAGTTGTTACAACTTGTATCTGATCTGATTGGTATATTCTCATAACACACCAGTTTTGTAGCAAACAAAACCACCTAACATTGTGAATAGAATCTAAATGTAAAGCTTCTAGAAGATGAGAAATGTAGCCAGCCCTCCTTTCATATCTCCTCCCACTCCGTACACACATTTTGTGGAAATGATCCAGTTTTTATGATCTTTATGATAACCTTTTTGTATATTATTTTTTCTTTCAAGAATAATTTTTTCACATATGCTAGGTTTGATAAGTATGTTAATAATTATTTTGACAGTAAATATGTTTTCTGGTCCTGATGTTACCCAGAATGTTTTTAATTCTTATTCTTCTCCTCTTTTAAAGTACCATTTTGTGTCTTCACATTGATTCAATTCTTGATTGGATAGAGAAATACAGGAAGGTTACTTGAGAGGTATACAAGGGAGGTATCTAGGTTTGGGAGGGGACTTGAAACATATAATTTGAGTTCTTTTTTTTTTTTTAAGGTTTTTATTTATTTATTCATGAGAGACAGAGACATAGGCAGAGGGAGAAGCAGGCTCCCCACAGGGAGCCCAATGAGGGACTTGATCCTGAAACTCCAGGATCATGCCCTGAGACAAAAGCAGACGCTCAACCACTGAGTCACCTAGGCGTCCCTGATTTTAGGAATTCTATTCAAGAAAAAGAATACACAGTTGTGATTGCTCATTTTACTGTATGTAAATTATAGCTTAATAAAAAATTAGGTATGAAAACAAATTTTTATTCAGGATGAGAAATAACAAATTACAAAATCTTAAAATATGAGCAAATACTACAAATGTCACAAAATCCAGAAAATAATATAGCATTTATATTAATTAATAGCCGGTATACTTCTATAATGTACTAAATTTTGTCTCCATTTTTTATTGCATCTTTTTCATTCACCTCTTCATGACAACTATATAATAACATTTTTCAAAAAAAATTAACATTTTTCTATACAGAGAAGCATAAGAGAATCCCAATGGCATAGTCGATCTAAATTTGTTTCCTATTACTGATAGCTTCAAAAGTACTTTTAATTTCACAACTTGTTATTGGTAAAGTGACATAATTCTTTTGGATCCTTGTTGTATCTGAGAAAATCATTAATTTTTTTTCACATAGAGTGGCACAGTTGAAATATTCACAGACTCACTTCAGCTTTATACATTTCAAACTGCTTCACCTCCACCAACCACTCCCCTCGGGCATTGGGGTTTTTCCCATGGAGATACAATCTCTGCCTCTGCATCTTGACATCAGATACCTTTAACTATGTGCTTAACGAACTTCCTTTGTCTTTGAAATTCAAAATTCTATGTTTATGACTATATGTGAAGTTTGCTAATGTACTTGTACTTTTTTTCAGCCCTTCTATTACAAAAATCAATCCCTTATTGACTGAGGTTTGTGAGTTTCTATCATCAACTCTTGAAAGTCCTCGTGCATATCCTGAACTGCTCAAATCTCCTTTCCAAATCTATTACCTCTTCTCTCTTCATATTTATTTCTTTAATCTTCTTTCAGTAATGGGAGAATTCCTGAGTTGTCTTCCAATTCACTGGTTTTTATGTCCGCCATTTAAATCTGCCATTTACTGCTTCCTTCACCATCACGTCTCACCTCCAGGACATGATTCCTGACCTCATGTCTTGCTATATAAATCAAACGTCCTCACAATTTCTAGTAAGTAAATTATTCACATATTTTCTAAAATTATCTTTTGTTTCTCGCAGTGTCTATTTATAGGGGATTTTGTCAGAGGCTCTGGAAATCCCTGCATGAGTCTTTCAGAGTCAGGAGAGGGTACCAGGGTAAAACTTAGATTTTTGCAGTTATTGTTGCTTTATTTAGTTGTTTTAGGGGACTGATCTGAGGGAAATAGAAAGTATGCACAACATTTGAAGGCATCACCCTTGAGCTGGAGTCTCTTCTCATTGGTAGCGGTGGCAGTCGACCATTGCCCCATTGTCTGATTGGCAACACAATCCCTATTTGGGATTAGCTAAGACAGAGTCCTCCTCCCCCTCCTTTGAATGTATGTGGTATAATACAAAATAAATATTTGGTCTTTGTCCCAGTGATAAAAGTGTCTTTTATATGCTAATGAGATGACTGGTGGCTGGGGAACCCTAGAAACCCTCATACTATCACAATGGCCAAGGTGTGATAGAAGGGTTGGAACTTTCAGCCCCATCCTCTAACTTCCAGGAAGGGAAGTGGGTCTCTAGGTTGCATTAAATACCCAATGGTCAATGACTTAATCAATCGTACCTATGTAATGAAACCTCCATGAGAACCCCTTAAACAATGGGTTTCTGGGAGCTTCCAGGTTGTCAAATATACTCACATACCTGTAAGGAGGTACATCCCACTGCAGTTCGGTGTTCAGGATTCTTCCAGATTTCATCCTGTGTACCTCTTCATCTAGCATTTATATCTCTTGTCTCTTTATATCCCTGTCCCTGTATAGCACCCCTGCCACACACACACACCATTAAACTGGTAAACCTAAGTTAAACATTTCCCCATGTTTTGTGAACTATTCTAGTAAATTATCAAACCTAAACAGGGCAGGAGGGGGACCTCCAATTTGTAGCCGCATCAGTCAGAAGTGGGAGCAGCTCTAGACCCAATACTTTTGACTGACATCTAAATTGAGGGCAATCTTGTGAGAGTGAGTCCTTAAGTCCATGGAATCTGATGGTAACTCAGGGTATTTAGTGTCAGAATTGAATCGAATTGTAGGCCGGCCCCCCAGTGGGTGTCAGAGCTTGTTGATGCCAGAAGGAAAAAAAAAAACCTAACAACATATCTTGCCAGAAAAGTGCACAATTGGGACAAAAGCCATTTTCTATTATTCTATGTGTCACAAGATCATTCTTCTTCAGGGTCTTAGCTTAAACTTCCACATGCATTTCTTTAAGCACATCAACGCTTACGTTGGCCTCCAACTCCTGCCACTGCAGACTTGGGAAGGCCAATTACCTCAGTGTGATTTAATAAAAGAAACTGAGTAGGAAAAAAAAAAAGAAAGAAAAAGAAACCGAGTAGGAAGAAAGTTACTTGTCTAAGAGGAGTAACAAATCAAACAACCATAAAGACTTAAGTATTGAAAATGTGTAAATGGAGTCAAGTTTCTCTATTAATTCAGGTCCAACCTACTATTCTATCCAATCTTTCTATATATTCTACTTTCTTACCAGCCAACTGCCTAAACCTTACTCGTGTAAATTTTTCAGTTCATATCTTTTGGCTTTTATATATTATCTCTACAAATAATGATAATTTTCTCTTAACAGGAATGTCTTTGCTATTTCATTGTTTTAAGGAATGTTGGGTATTTATAAGATAGTCTCTATCATGTTTAATAACTGTCCTTCTAGTCCAAGCTAAGAGTTTAGTATTTTTGGTTTTGTTTTTATTTGTCTTTAACAAATTGGACATTAAATGTCATCAGATGCATTTCAAACTCCACTGATACCTCAAAGTCAAATAACTTATTTGTTCATTCAAAAATTTTATTAACAAACTTGCTGGTATTAAAACATGTTTGCATCTTTAGAATAAACCCCACTTGGCTATGGCATATTATTCTTCTAGCATACTACTGAAAACAAATTGCAATGATTATTTTAAATTTTTTAGCGATTTTGAAAGATTGCTTCATATTCATAAGTGAAATTGGCCCATGGTTGATATTTTTCAGCAGTTTGTTACATTTTGATATACAGGTATATGATAATTGCATAAAATGAATCATACACTTTTTATCTTTTCCTGCATTTGTAGAGTATTTTAAATAAAATGAATATTATTAATTTCTGTTAAGTGTTAAGAATTCATCTATAAAATTGTCTCAGTCCAACAATTTTTTTGGAAGTATGCTTTCCAAAGAACAGTATTTACTTTTTATAATTACACAGGAAAAATATGACCATTTATGATTTTATCAAAAATTTAAAACTATCAATCATCAAAAAGAAGATTATAAAATCATCTTAATCACATTATAGCATATGTATTAATTTTTTGCCCATTAATTATTTTGGTTCATAATTTTCCAATATTTATCTGCTTATCATTGTTAATGCCCACTTTTGCCTCCCAGCCTCGCACAAGGCTTTGACTGTACTGCCCTAATTAGGAGTCTGCTAAGGGAGCCCTGGCTTTTTGCCTAGAAATGGCCATCTACAGCAAGTGTGAATTCAAACTATTTAAAAATTGTGGAAGGTGGGTGCCTGGGTGGCTCAGTCTGTTAAGCATCTCCCTTTGGCTCAGGTCATGATTCCAGGATTCTGGGATCAAGCCCTACATCAGGCTCCCTGCTCAGTGGGGTGTCTGCTTCTCCCTCTCCCTGTGCTCCTCCCCCAGCACATGCTCTCTTTCTCTCTCTCAAATAAATATATAAAATCCTAAAAAAAAAAAAAAAAAAAGCAGTCATGGTAGGTATCATGCTCTGTGTGGTCTATGATCACTATCACAGATATTTGTACTTCAAAGACCCCTCAAAGCACACACACCCTCACCTTACTGCCTTTCCTTTAGATCCTATTCCTCTGAGGTGGGAGATACTTCCACCTACTTGTACATCTGCCTTCTTATGCAGTAAACCAACCATTGGTTGTTTGGCCCATCACTCAACCCAATTCAACTGCATAATATCTCTCATAAATTCCATTCAATTTGAACAAGCCATGGTGTCCTTTCCTGGCCTCAGCAATGCTCCAGATTTTCCTCTGCATTTTCATGGGAATTGGGGGGAAAGGAGGATCCAAACATATGTGCTGATTGCCATCTGGAAGCAGATGCATTGTATACTGTTCTGTGAAACAGGCCTAAATAATATGCTCAAAAATTATTACCTGAAAAATAAAGATTCCCTAGTAAGCAGTTGTTCTCTTTAGTTTTCTCCTATATTTCTCTCCTTACCTGTTGGAATTCATTACACACCAACAAGGTCCAACGCCCTGAAAACAGAGTGGAAGATATTCACTGGATTGAGAATTCAAGGTGATTAGAGACCATGGTTTCTGTACTGCTAGCACCTCCCCTAAGAAAGGGTGCTTAATAAATATTCTTAAATTGACAGAAGAAATAGCCATGCAGATAACTGTTTCTTTAACATGGCGTGGGTGGCATGCAGAGTCACTGAAAACTCAAGAAACATTGGAGCAGAATGATCACACACAGTGCTACTTATGTCCTTTCCAAAGGTAGGGGAAAAAAGTAATATTTTTCAATCGCAGAGGCAGGAAGTGCAATACCATTGACCCAACCTGAGACTCAGAGCCATAATGATAAAATACATTATGGCAGATTTCATAAAAATCAGAATATAACACACTTTGTCATTTTCCTCTACCTGGAATGTATAAAAGCCTATGTAATAGTAAGGAGGGAGGGTGGGTGGGAAGTATTTCTTCTAAAATGACTTGCTTCCCCTAAATCCATGAGAAACATATTTTGGAATTCTCACTAGAAGACTGAGATCCTTAGATTTAAAGCTGTATGAGTTCAGGAAATTGATACTTGGCCAGGAATTTAAAGACTGCTTTCTTTATTAGGTAAGAACATAATTTCTGAATTTACTAATGCTTTTGGAACGTGAGTTCCTTTTTAAAAGTCTAAGATGTAGGAAAAAAATTCTATTTCAAAACATTTAAAATGTAGGGGTAAACTTTATAAATGAAACTATTTTTTTAAAGATTTTTTAAAAATTTATTTATGAGAGAGCAAGAGAGAGAGCATAATCCAGGGGGAGGGGCAGAGGGAGCAGGGGGGGGGGGGGGGGGAAGCAGACTCCCCACTGAGTGGGGGCCCGATATGGGGCCGGATCCCAGGATCCCAGGATTATGACCTGAGTTGAAGGCAGATGCTTAACCAACTGAGCCACCTAGGAGCCCTTGTAAATGAAACTAATAATATTCACCTAAAGTAACTGTAAGAATTAGTAGCAGAGTATTGCCAATTGTCTTACATTTGAAAGAGCTAAAAATGTGAAAAGGAATTCTTTACTATAAGAAGAAAATACAATTCTTATGAAAAACTTAAAAAAGTCAGAAAGCTGTTTTGAAAAAAAAAACCTAATAATGATAAGATGTGGTAAGATTTTTGAAGACAACTAATCCTTCCCTTTGGCAAATCATTAATGAGGATCTAGTATACATCAGGTACTGTTCTAGATGTTGGGAATTAATAACAAATTCCCTACCCTCATGGAATAATATTCCAGTGGATAGAGACAGAAAGTAAATAAAATAAGTTAGTATTTCCTGTTATACGGTGATAAGTACAGGTGAGGGAAAGAGTACAGAGGTGGGGGATTGTATAAGCTTCCTGTTGCTGCCATAACAAATTACAAGGTGGCTGAAAATAACACAAATGTATTATCTTACAATTCTGGAGGTCAGAAGTCCAAAAAGAGTTTCACCAGGCTAAAGTCAAGTTGTTGGCTGGATTGTGCTCCTTCTGAAGGCTCAAGGGGAGAATCTGTTTCCTGGCTTTTTCCAGCATCTGGAGGCCGCCCACATTCCTTAGCTCCTGGCCGTCTTCCAGCAACTGCATCGCTCCCACCTCTGCTTCTATCACTTAACCTTCTCAGACTCTCACCCGCCTGCCTCCCTCTTAGGAGAACCTTCGTGCCTACTTTGGGCTCACCCAGATAATCTAGGATCATCTATCTCTTCAATATAAAATTCTTATCAGGCTGTGGACTCCAGGTACCCAGTATTGACTGCCTTGCATTTGGCAGAGCTAAAACCAAGATTTTCATCTACTCTGTTTTCTTCAGACATCTCTAAGTCTCTGTAATGCTCTCTGGCAACACTAAAATAGTTCTGGGTACATCGTTTTGCTGGGGATGACTGCTTTAGGGAGTTGTGTATTATCTTGTTTCCTACAAGTGATAAATGTGAAGCCAGTGCCATGGAAATCTTGTGCATTCTATTAACTCTTCGGGTTCCTCAGAAAATTAGAGATTTGACCATAAACTAATGCAACTTCTGAGGGACCTAAAGAATCATACCCCTGCCTGAAAAAATAGCCCAGGCCTGTACATACATGCACATGTTCAGGGAACCTCACCTCTCCCAGGATACCCAGAGCTCCCCCTCCCCTCCAGAGTAACAAACTGAATAGTAATTTGGAGAGAATAGCTTTTGAGCTTTAATTTTAATGTTAAGAATTTTGAACTTCCTTTTAACTCACAAGGATAAGGACATTTATTTATAGAATTTAATTTTGCTAGATCTTAGTATCTATGGATTTTAATTTATTTATTTAAAGATTTATTTATTTGAGAGAGAGAGAGAATCGTGCAGCGAGAAAGGGGCAGAGGGAGAGGGAGAGAGAATCTCAAGCAGACTCCCCACTGAGCGGGAAGCATGTTGAGAGGCTCTATTTCAAGACCCTGAGATCAGGACCTGAGCCAAAATCAAGAGTCAGACACTTAACTGACTGAACCATGCAGGCACCCTCTGCTGATTTTAAATTAAAAGGGAGGTTGGGTAGCCCAGGTGGCTCAGCAGTTTAGCGCCACCTTCAGCCCACGGCATGATCCTGGAGTCCCAGAATCGAGTCCCACGTCAGGCTCCCTACATGGAGCCTGCTTCTCCCTCTGCCTGTGTCTCTGCCTCTCTCTCTGTGTCTCTCATGAATAAATAAATAAAATCTCAAAAAAAAGGGGGGGAGACTTTGTTTATGGATTTCACAATTTCTTCCTAGGACTATGAACTTTGAAAAATGTTATATTTGTGAAATCTCCAAATTGTTGAAACTATATTAATGCAATTTCTATACATTTCATTATTGGAATGTCTTTAGGATAGCATTTGATCTCTGAAATGACCTGGGACATCATGTGGGCTGGAAAATAGAATAGGAAGTGAACACTAAGCCTTGGATACAAACCGGCTCTGGAGGTAGTTGAATTAATCTATTTCTCTGACCCACTACAGAGCTTTCTGGCATCAAAACTACCCTTGCCCACTGGAGGTCTCTGAGGAATTCTCAACAGAGGGGTGCTTAGTATTAGGAGTAGCCACATAAAGGAGGAAGCAGGACTGTCCCTGGAGGGGGACAGCCATACTCTGGGCTGCCCATGGGTTCAATGGTGAATGTACCAGTGCGTTGAGAGAACCAAGACCCAGGAAAGACCAGGAAGGAACATTCTCCATGTCCATGACGTTGCCTTCCTGCTAGTGGAGCAGTGCTGGCCTTTTTTCCCCCTCCCCAAGCCCTATCCAAGTTTTCAGAGAAAAGTTACTTACCTAATTGGTAAGCTTGAGAAGAATAAATTATGTACCTTCATCAGACGAGCCTGTTTACCAAGGCCCCTTTGGGAGGCGCAGCCCAGTGCAGCACTGTTTGGACCCAGGACTGTGTAGGAACGTGTACCCAAATTTATGGTTCATATTAAGAAGTCCATGGGGCTTTAATGCCACCTGATAGCCTTTGCCAGTAATAAAGGTGATATTTGGGTCACTTAGTGTTTGTCTTATTTCTCCATTAAGTCAGAACCTAGGCATGAAAGAACGATGCTATTTACTGAGCCCTCAAAAGATCCCATCAATGGGAAAGAGGCGTTCTTTCTGCTGGAGTCACTAAATTAGCAGATGAGAAAATTGGAGCTGCTAAAAGGCAGCTCATCACTGTATTTGGAGATGAGGGAAGTCCTTCCCAAAAATAAGCCTCTTAGAAGAAGACAGAATCAGGAATATTGGAGAGGGATCCTGATGCCACATATTAACTATCTGTATCCAGCTGGGTCTGATGTCTGTGCGCTTTTCCAGTAGGAGCCAACACATTGTCTCTTTTGCTCAGGCCCTTTGGATCTTGGACCATTGCATCGCAAGAGACATGACCAATACTGTTTAAGGATGAGCTGTTTTCCTTGAATCGCAGTCATGAAAACATCTGCTTTTCAATTTGTCTCTGAATTAGATAAAATGTAAACTAAAAAGTTGCAAACCATTAGCACGAGCCTAAGAGGTTAATGGGAACCGGAAGAAATGTGATAGAAAAATTAAATATGCTTCATTCAAGAAGATGTCAGAAGAAAAGGCACATTAATTAGAAATTAACAGCGCTAAGAGTGTAAAACTGATTTCGTGTTTGTCTCATTAACATTTTAGGAGTACCACTATGCCTCTCATCATAGAAAAGGTTCCTAATGACTGCCTTATCAAGACTCAATTGTAAAACTGAGACAGAATTTTGCTCTGAGCAAAAGAAAACCACGTGGAACTGCAGAGGATGGGGATTCTACTAGAAATGTTCTCCGCCAGCATCAGAGCCACTGGGTCATATCTCTGAAATGGCACACCCACCGGGGTACAGAACTGGTGATCACAAGGGAAGAAGACAATAGGGCTTAAGAGACCAAGAGGAAATCTAAACACAGACAACTCACTTAACTGTGAAATTGGTTACTTAATGGTTGGTGTGTCTAGACTGAATCCACACGTCACCATGCATAGGAATGTCAAGAATAAATAAAAGATGGGGGTGAGAAATAGGCTACCCTGATGCCCGAAATTGTAAAAAGAAATCATGTGTAAATCAGATAACCCCTAGAGTTCATAAATTTTTATGTGCTTTTGTGGGTTCTCTTGCTTTCCTTTTAAATGCGATGGATTCTTAAGGCTATTTACACATTGTTGATCTTACCTCTGAAAGTCACTGTCAAAATTGAATGACTCCACTTCGTTAATTTTAGTCAAATCTCTTCATGAATCTGTGCAGTAAGAGATTTTTCTTAAAGGTGCTGCCATTTCAGTCATGAAGTGGATAAAACGGAAAATTAATCTTCTGAAGTAACACAAGTTGATAAGAAATTGATTTTTTTTATTCCTCATCACAGAAACTGGAAAAAAATTAGGTAAGACAAAAAAGAAGCATGATGTTGTGCGCCTGAAACTAATATAACATTGTATGTCCACTCTACTCCAATAATAAAAAGGTTTTAGTTAAAAATTGTTAAAAATAAAATCGTGTGGGACACCTGGGTGGCTCAATGGTTAAGCATCTGCCTTTGGCTCAGGGCTTGATCCTGGGGTCCTGGGATCGAGGCCCACATCGGGCTCCCTGCATGGAAACTGCTTCTCCCTCTGCCTGTGTCTCTGTCTCTCTCTCTCTCTCTGCGTGTCTCTCATGAATAAATAAATAAAATCTTTTATAAAAAAATAAAATAAAATTGTGTAAGCCATAAAAGAAAAGAAAAGAAAAGAAAAGAAAAGAAAAGAAAAGAAAAGAAAAGAAGCCCAGTAAAGTGATATTATTTACCCTGGGAGAAAAATCTAGCTAATTTAGATTTTATTTATTTATTTGACAGAGGAAGAGAGAGAAGCAGACTCCCCTCAGAGCAGGGAACCCAGTGCAGGGCTTGATCCCAGGATCCTGGGTTCATGACCTAAGCTGAAGGCAGACGTTTAACCAACTGAGCCACCCAGGCACCCCTAGATAGTTCTTTAATAAAGTTCATGCACAGTGTTAACACTGTCATTTTTGTCTACATAATCTGTATTTTTTGCAGCTATTATTCTTTTTTTTTTTAATTTTTTTTATTTATTCACGATAGTCACAGAGAGAGGGGGGGGGGCAGAGACACAGGCAGAGGGAGAAGCAGGCTCCATGCACCGGGACCCCGACGTGGGATTCGATCCTGGGTCTCCAGGATCGCGCCCTGGGCCAAAGGCAGGCGCCAAACCGCTGTGCCACCCAGGGATCCCCAGCTATTATTCTTAATGACAGTGAATATGATCCATTTTATTTTATTTTTTAAGATTTTATTTATTTATTCCTGAGAGACAGAGAGAGAGAGGCAGAGACACAGGCAGAGGGAGAAGTAGGCTCCATGCAGGGAGCTCGACGTGGGACTCAATCCCAGGACTCCGGGATCACATCCTAAGCTGAGCCTCTCAAGTGTCCCATGAATATGATCCATTTTAAAGAGAATCTTTTATACTTCATTTTCTCCTGAAGAATAGCACATATATTCTTTCAATTGGGCACAAAAGCCTCTCAGGCCCAGGCGGCTCAACACACTTTCAGTTGTAAACTTTGACCATTTTGCTGCATTTCTTTATTCAGTAAATAAAGTTGAATAACTATCTTGTGTGACTTGATACCATCTTCACTGTTACTTGTATACGATCACATTAGCTCGGGTTTTTCCATTTCAAGTAGCAGAAAACAACCTGGGCTATTGTAAGCAAAAAAGGAATGTATTCACAGAATATCAGTGTTTTCTGGAATCAGCATGAAACTGAAGAACTGGGTTTGGGGTCAGACTCTTCTTTGAGCTCCAGACCTGTACCTCCTACAAGTGGATTTCTTGAAAGACATCTCTGGATAACTTCCTCCCCTTTCCAGACAAATTTCTCTCCTGCTTACAACCCTTCCATGGTTCTCCATTGCCCCCAGTAGAGGTGGATATCCTCCACAAGGCAGGGCTCTCTGACCTTAGTTGACCTTGAATGTGTTGCCTGCACTAACTTCCCCTTCTCACCTCCCATCTGCCACCCAGCCCTCTCCTGCCCGGCCCGTCTCTACTTCATCAGCATCCTTCCATGCCAAGTCCTGTGTTGAATGCCCAGCTAAAACTTCCCATCTGATTTGCCAAAGCCCAAAGCACTTCTGCAAATGGATTGCAGATATGCCAAGATGTGAGCTTTTGGGCTGCCAGAGGCACGAACTTGGCCCATTTACACTTGCAATGGTGTAAAAAAATACCCGTCAACACTGCTGTACTCCAGCTATGCAGATCTCCTTTCAATTCCACAAATGCACCAGCCTCTCCTCCACCTCAGGGCTTTTCCTATTCCCCAACTCTTCACTCACTTTTGCATCAGTTCTTCTAGGAGGCCTCGCCTGACTGCCCACATTTGGTTAGCACACCCTATCATTCAGTCCCGCAGAGCCTTTCCTCCGCCTTTTGAAATATTTGTGGCACTGAAAACAAGAAATTTCTTTCCTCGGTGTCTGACTTCCCCCTCTCTACCCAGTACAGCAGAGAGGCAATCCAGTTCACTACTAAATCCCCAGCAGCAAGAACGATTTATTGAATGGACAGCCAATAAATTTTGTGGCTGAATGATTGTTGGCAATCTTGATTTCCCAGATTTAGGTAAATTAAAAGAACAGCAATTCCCATCTACTGTGTGTGTGTGTGTGTGTGTGTGTGTGTGTGTGTGTGTGCTCTTTTAAAATTGTTTTTAGGATCAAAGTCCTAGCTTATTTGAAAAAAAAAAAAAAGGCGAAGCACTGAAAACAAAAAAGGAGCGACTTGCCCAAGTGTAACCCACCAGGGGGTGATCAGGAGTGAGAATTTGGGTTTCCTGCCTTTCTTGGGCATTAATTAGAAGTTTGGGAACGTTTTGGGGACATCTCTGACTTTTTAAGCCTGAAATCCTGAACAGCAACTAGAATTCCTTTTTCAGAAAACACACATGACTCCCACAGTCAAAAACAGACTTTTGGTAGCATGATATATTTATTGGCCTGCAAATTATACCAGTCACCACATGCTCATATCACTTCCTGCTGGTCTGTCTGAAATTTCAAGAGTTTAGGAGAGATTTGGTTATGAAAATTCTTGATTATCTGTCATCTATAAATCTTGGGTTTTGATTTAAAAATGCATCTAAAAAATGTGTTCCTTAACTAGATGGGGGAATCTCTTTGCCATGAATATGCATATCAAATTGCTATGATGTACACTTAAATATCTTATAATTTTATTTATCACTTGTCCTTCAATAAAGCTGAAATTAAAAAATAAATAAATGTGATAGTCAAAATTCTTTTAAAATAATTAACTGATTGAATAAAAATGGGAAAAATATATTGAAAAAGATAAGAGTTTCAAAAATAAGCTGTGTGATAGACAAATAAAAAAATTTTTTTTTACACTTTTATGAAATTACTGGCTCTCCACCAGGGCCTTCCTCTAATGATTCCTCACAATTTATAGTAGCAACCAGTACGGGAAAGCTTCCAGTAAGAAATACAGGGAGGTATAGGTAGCAATCATGTGTAATTCTGATATCTTTTCAATGGATCATGTGACATTTCTGATTATAAATATATGGCAGACGAGCACCGGTATGAAAAATGTGCTGTTATGTAATGCGTAACAATATGTCACATGGAAAATGTAAGCACTTTAACTGGAAAGTGAGTTATTTGGTCTTTCCATTTGTGTTTATCTTCAAAGGATAAATTAAAAGCAGAAGATGTACTGTATGGATTTAGGATCTAAGAGCCTCTACTGTACTCTGGAAATCGTTCAGCGATTTGAAAGGACAGCTTACCCAGCTGGCCAGACAGACAGTCTTATCTATTCTATACTATTGTTGTTGCATGTTGAGATGATGGGGTTAAAGAAAAATGTACCCTGAAATGAGAATTTCCAACTTCTAAATATTCAACACAAACCCTAGGGCCAGACAGTGTTTATTTTAGTTTCTGTTCACAATGACCTGTGAGGTGCTTCATGCTGAAAGTTTTCTCATTCAGAAAATATTTCAATCTTTCATGGTTTGGCAGTGTCTATATGAAAGAGGACTCGATACACAGAGAAATGATCTCTTATATGGCCATTTGAAATGTATTTATTTTATTTTCATATCACCTGAATAATTTATGTGATATATTTTGCTACTTATAGAGACGAGGAACTCAAAGGCAATTTTTTAGAGCTAAGAAAGCTTTTTTCTCCCATAAACATCAAGCCTGTACTCAGAATGTCCTTATGAGCAATATAATAAAATAAAAGATGAATATTTAATATATAAGTAGAAATAGAAAAATTCATCCTTACATTATTGCTATATACCTCAATGAATAAAAGAATTACAAACCATGAAACTGAAATGTCAAGATGACAAAACCTCCAAAAGGGAAATAGCTCCATTGGCCAAGAATGTATAAATTATTTCTACTTTCAATACCAGCATAGAAAACCATACCGCATATTTTAAGTTTGGAAAATAGGAACTAATTTTAAAGTAGCATGTGAAGATAGCAACAGGGAATATGAAGTGCTTACCATGCCCTGCTCCTTCCTAGCCCGTCCAATACTTAAATTGTCAGAAGAGCCTTTCTAAAAAGCACAGTTCTGAACATGTTGCTTCCCAGGTTACAAATACTCAAGGGCTTCCTCCTACCTATAGAATAGCGAAAAACCTTTCTTTCATTTGGAAACATATACTGAAATATTTATAGATAAATTGATGCTCTAGCTGAGATTTGCTTCAAAACAATCTGGGTTATTGGAAGAAGGGAGGAGGTGGAGACACAGATGGAGCAAAATTAGTTAAGAGTTGATCATTATGGAAGATGTGTCATAACTACACAGGGTCTATTATTGGATTTTATTCACTTTTGCATGTTTTATAAAGTTTTTTATAGGGTAGCCTGGGTGGTTCAGCAGTTTAGCGCTGCCTTCAGCCCAGGGTGTGATCCTGGAGACCTGGAATCAAATCCCATGTCGGGCTCCCAGCATGGAGCTCGCTTCTCCCTCTGCCTGTATCTCTGCCACGCTCTCTCTCTGTGTGTGTCTCTCATGATTAAATAAAATCTTAAAAAAAAAAAAAAAGTTTTTTTTTGTTTTGTTTTGTTTTTTTAAAAGAAAGAAAAGGGCATGCCTGGGTGGCTCCATCAGTTAAGTGTCTGCCTTTGGCTCAGATCATGATTCCAGGGTCCTGGGATTGAGCCCCACATTAGGCTCCCTGCACTGAAGGGAACCTGCTTCGCCCTCTTGCTCTGCTTGCTGCTCCCCCTGCTTGTACTCACTTGGTCTCTCTCTCTCTCTCTCTCTCTCTCTGTCAAGTAAATAAAATCTTAAAAAGGAAAGAAGAGAACGAACGAACAAAAGAGAGAAAGAAAGAAAGAAAGAAAGAAAGAAAGAAAGAAAGAAAGAGAAAGAAAGAAGAAAGAAAGAAAGAAAGAAAGAAAGAAAGAAAGAAAGAAAGAAAGAAAAGATTCTTTAGATTGACTTGCAAATTTCTCTGTGATTTGGACCTAATAATTTTACCTTTCCTCAGTTTACAGTCCACTTCTCACATCCAAATTCATTGTCAAAAGTGTTATCCCTGGGCATAAACTTTTCTCAGCGTGGTGCCTTTGTTCAAGTAGTTTTTCCTTCCTGGAATGCTCTTCTCTCTTAGCTTCACTTATTAGACTTCATTTTCTGAGCCTGGGTCCCCTCTTCTGTAAAATGATGGTGTTAGAACAGATTAACTTCAAACAGCTCTTCCACTCTGTGATGAATGAGCTTGGTTGACCATTCACTACTAAAGAAAAAGGATTGACTTAGAAGTAAAGGACTGAGGACACAACCAGCCACAGTCTGCGTTGGGACTGATAAGCACTGATAAGGTGGTTGGGGACTTTTGATCAAATTATGTCCCCCCCCCCTTTCTTATATTTCATAATAAGTAACTTCTTAGAAACATAACCCAAATGAAAACTGTTTTAAATAGTCTCTAAAGTCTACTTAGCAGTAGGTCAGGTGATTTCATGGAATGAGTGTGCCTTAGAGAGATAAGTAGTTAGAGATAGAATGGATCCTAGGGACTGGCTATAGGAATTCGGCTCAAGAGCATGAGACTACATGAAGCACAGAAAGGAAGAATGTCTCACCTGACTTGAGCTCCCCACATATCATCTCAGGACTATTCCCCTTGTTTCAAATGACCTAGAGGAAACATTTTTGCTGCATAAATTTCCATCATCAAATGTTAACTACAATTATTTGGAGAATAAAAACTCTTAACAGGCACTGAATTTAGCAAAAGAACAAGATTTTTTCCCCCTTTTTTAAATAAATGTTCTTATTCCCTGATTATAAAAGTCACAACATTTTACTTGTTATAGTTTTACGATAATTAGGGAAAAATTCACTTTAATGATTGCTCTTTTTCAAAATGTTCTTATAAAATGAACCAAAGGACTTTTGGTATATATCTCTGTCCCTCTTTGATGAAAAGTACCTTTCCTTACCCACTCACTGGGTTAAGTACTAACAAAAGGCATATTTGTGCTCTGTGAGCTCGTCTGATACTAACAATTGATTGGACCAGAAGATAGAGATTCTGTCCACTAGGATTCTATAATTGGGACTGAAATTAATCAATCTGGATGGGTAATGTAGCAATATTAAATCTGAATTAGAACATGTTTGGATGATAGTAACAGAAATGAAAATTCAGATGTACTTAAACAACATATAAATAACTTATTGGCTCATAAACTTAGAAATCCAGGGATATGGGATCCCTGGGTGGCTCAGCGGTTTAGCGCCTGCCTTTGGCCCAGGGCGTGATCCTGGACTCCCCAGGATCGAGTCCCACATCGGGCTTTCTGCATGGAGCCTGCTTCTCCCTCTGCTTGTATCTCTCTCTCTCTCTCTCTCATAAATAAATACATAAAATCTTAAAAAAAAAAAAAAAAGAAAGAAAAGAAATCCAGGGAGATGATGTATACTGCATGGCTGGATGTAGGTGTTCAAATGACATCTTCAGGACTGAGTCTCTCCATTTCTGAGTTTGTTTTCTTTGGGTTCTCTTCATTCCCATTCACTTCCCCTATAAAGAAGTTACCCATCAGTAGCTTTACACCTATACTCTACCATTTTAGCACCCTAAAAGAAAGCACAATTGTTAATTCTACAAAAATTCTCAGGGAAGATTTTAATGGCCTAATTTGAATTGTGAATCCATGAACCAAGAGCAAAGGCTAAGGCATTTCAATAAACTGAGAGACAACTCAAAAGCCTACACTTGAGGTCAGCCTATACTTTTCCTTGAGAAAAGTCAAGGTGCTTTATCTCATCATAGGATTATATATTGGAAAAGAGGTGATTATTAATTGGTTAATTGGATATTGGTTAATTGGTCTGTGGACTGGTCATCTAGGGCCAGTCTTGGATTAGCCAGTTCTTGAATAGGAAATGTATAAACAAAAAGGTCTTAGCAGAATGGACGGACTGGATGGCTGAGCTAAATGGCTGTGATGCTTTCTCCATCTTCTGAAAGGAAGTTGAGCCTTACTCATTGGTCATTGTTCATCTTGGCTTGGATTTTGTTGGAAGAGAATGACTAAGGCATTTGGACCAATCAAATGATGAAAAATATACATAGCACTCCTTCCTAGTCTAGATAAATATCAAAACTTGGTTTTCCAATTTCCTGGGTTAAGTCTCATGTATTGGGAACAAGCTGGCTTATCCAATATGACATGGTGGCCTATTGATCCAGTGGGCCTTATTGGTTTGTGTGCTTGTTACTATGGTCTGAATGTTTGTGTCCTTCCAAAATTCATATGCTTAACCCTAACACCCAATGTAATGGTAGTAGGAGATGGGACCTTTGGGAGGTGACTAGGCCCCACCCTCATGAATGAGACTAATTCCTTATAAGAGAACAGAGAGAGATTCCTAGTCCCTTCCATCGTGTGAGGACACAGTAAGAAGTTGGTAGTCTGCAATGCAGCAGAGGATTTTCACCAAAATCCAACCACATTGGCACCCTGATCTTAGACTTCCAGGCTCCAAAACTGTGAGAAATAAATTCTTTTGTTTATGAGTCATCCAGTTGGTGGTATTTTATTATAGCCGCCTGAATGGAGTAGACACTTGTTTACTTATCTTTGAAGAAAATGAAGTTATACAGGCTTAGTATTTGCCAACAAGAAGAATGTGTGGGTTTCCTCTAGTATCATTCACTGTCCAAAGAAAAGTATATAATCAGTTTCTTATTTCTACAAAATAAAAACTCTTTTTGGTAAATTTTAAATAATTTAGAATTAATATAGACCCTTGAACAACATAGGAGTTAGGGGTAGCACCCACCACAAAGTTGAAAATCCACATATAATTTTGATTCCCCCAAAACTTTACTAATATCCTACTGTTGACCAGAAGGCTTACTGATAACATAGTCATTTACAAAATATGTTGTATGGTATATATATATACTGTATTCTTACAATAAAGTTAGCTAGAGAAAATAAAATCATAAGGAAGAGAAAATATATTTATATATCTTATATATTTTATAACATTATATACTTATATATAATACATATTTTATATATTTATATTACATATTATATTTATATGTATATTTATATATTAAGAAAATCATAAGGCAGAGAAAATATATTTATAGTACTGTGTTGTACTATATATTTTGGAGAAACAAATCCAAAAATCCACATATAAGTGGACCCACACAGTTCAAACATACATCGTTTGTGTTCCATGGTGAACTGTATAAAAATTCAGTTAAATTTCATTCAAGTCAAGCTTAATCTTGGTTATAAATCCTTTCCTGATCACTCTACCTGTATCAATTTCCTTCTTTTTTTTCCATCTTCCTTTCCTCTAATAATATTATTATATATATTGCTCATTGAGCAATTGTTATGTGCCAGGCACTGTGCTAAATATTTCTCTAAGAAGAAATTAAAGTATCTAATTAAATAGAGTATCTAATTAAATCCACTCAATGAATAGGTTATTGGTTATTGAAGATGATGTTTATGTCCCAGTAACATAGAGGCTAAAAAGCTTTGTCCACCATATAATTAGTGATCAAGCATAGCTTTGAACCAAGACAGCCTGATTCCTGAGGCCACACCTTTTGCCAGTTCCCCACACAACCTATCACAGCACTTTAGTCTGTGCCACTTATCTATATAGTACAGTGCCTGGCACATAGTAAGCACTCAATAAATGTCATTGTTTTTTTAAATTACATTACAACATTAGGCTCTCAAAAAAAATCCTGTATTTTCTTCTCCCCATAACATAGCCCCCTAAAACTTGTGAAGCATGCATAACAGTTAATGTCTTATTGAATTTAATCTATCAAATAGACCAGAAGTGGAAATCTGCTAAAAATATCATTATGTCCACTAGCAGGAGTAATGCACACTTTTTTTCAAATTTAAAAAGCAGAGATCTTTTGTAATTTCTTCCAGTTTCATAAATGTACTAATTACTTCAACTCTTGGCTATTTTTTTTTACTGTAAGAATTGCTATTATTAATTATTGCATACCCCCCTGTCCTCAACTCTTCCAGTTCTTTTTTAAAGGGTTTTACTTAAACTCCAGTTAGTTAACATACAGTGTAATATTAGTTTCACATGCACAACATAGTGATTCAGCACTTCCATACAACACCTGGTGCTCATCACAAGTGCACTCCTTCATTCCCATCACCTATTTAACCCACGTCCCCACCCACCACCCTTCTGGTAACCATCAGTTTGTTCTTTATAGTTAAGAGTCTGTTTTTTGGTTTGTCTCTCTCACCCTTTCTTTTTTTCCCTTTGCTTGTTTGTTTTGTTTCTTAAATTCCACATATGAATGAGATCATATGGTACTTGTCTTTCTCTGACTTATTTTGCTTAGCATAATACTTTCTAGCTCTGTCCATGTCATTGCAAATGGTAAGATTTCATTCTTCTTTATAGCTTGGTAATATTCTTGGCTATTGTTTTAAGGTGGTGCCAGGTAAAAAATACAGGATGGATTCTCTGGAACACATTCTCAGATTCCCATCAGATTTATTATTAATTAATTTTATTTTATTTCCAACTTTATTGAGGTATAATTGGCATACAACAGTGTGTAAGTTTCAGGAGTACAATGTAATGACTTGATATATGTATATATTGCAAAATGGGATTTATTTTATTTTATTGAGCTTAATTTTATTTTTATCATAACATTTTCCAAATACTTTTAATACTGATTCATGAAATAATGAGTATTATTTTATAATTTAGAATAGAGCTAAGATTAAAATTGAACTGTGTTAGGAAAATACTGATTACATTTAAAGCAGTAGAAAAATCCTTCAAAGTTTATCATTTTTGAAAATATACCCTATCCTCTTGTGGACATCTTATACATGGAGAAAGATCTCAGGTCACATATAACACAGTTATGGCAATTGAAGATTTTACCTCCAAGACATTTGGGGTCATGTTTAATATGCATGGTAGGCAAAATTCTAAAATGATCCCTGAAGATTTCCCATTCTATTATGATGAGCTATCAAGCCCCGATTAGTTATGTTACATGGCAAAAGGGATTTTGTGGGTATCGTCAAGATCACTAATCAATTGACTTTGGGTTAATCAAAATGATTATCTGGGTGGGTCTAATCAATCACATGAGTCCTTTAAAAGAGAGTGCTTTCTCAGGCTGGTGGCAGAAGTCAGAGATTCGAAGTACAAGGATTCAACACACCATTGCTGGCATGAAGATGGAGAGGTCCACATCTAGGACCAAACAGCAGCTTCTTGTTTCTGAGACCAGTACCTGGCAACAATCACAAGCACTGGATTCTACCAAAAATCTCACTGAGCTCGGAAGCAGAATCTTCTCTAGAGCCTCCAAAAAAGATCCCTGCCCCACCTTGATTTGGTGCTGGTAAAACCCTAATGGGAGAATACAATCAAGTACACCCAAACTTCTGATCTACTCAACTGTGAGATAATAAATGTGATTTTAAGTCGCTAAAATTGTGGCAGTTTGCATACAGCAATATAAAACTAAGGCAGGCTTTTTTTCTAAAAAAAAAAAAATACCATTCTTTTTTTTTTAATTATTTATTTATTTATTTATGATAGTCACAGAGAGAGAGAGAGAGAGAGAGAGGCAGAGACACAGGCAGAGGGAGAAGCAGGCTCCATGCACCGGGAGCCCGATGTGGGATTCGATCCCGGGTCTCCAGGGTCGTGCCCTGGGCCAAAGGCAGGCGCCAAACCGCTGCACCACCCAGGGATCCCTAAGGCAGGCTTTTTAAAAATTATTTTTATTGACTTAAAAAATTGCCAATATTCACCTACATAAATAATTATATGATTTGGTTCAAACTAATATTATTTGGATGTGTTCAATCTGATATTATTTGGCTAATGGGTTCTTAGAGCCTTGACATCTTGGGAAGACAGCCCCCCACCCCCGTGTGTGTGTGTGTGTGTGTGTGTGTGTGTGTGTGTATATATATATATATATATATGCACACACAGACTTTACCAACTCCCTATCCTCTACTCTCCAATATGCACACATCAAAACACATATATGTTGATCATTTCATCATTCATACACCAGAGAAAATATCATCTACCTCTAATTATGTTGTTTCTAACTACTGCTATTACCAATTTTGAGCCATAGTATAGCTTTTGTCTGTTTTTAAATGTAATCTTCAGGCATATGAGGTCAGAAACTGGTTTATTTCCAACATAATTTCTTTTACATAATGCTCTCTTAATAAATGAAGATTGCAATATTTAGGCTTCCAATGATGACCCTTTGAAATTCAAAGGGTATACGACTCAGTTACGTAGAGTGATATGGGGGATTTTGTTTTGGCATAACCTTGAGGGGGGGAGATATTTTACAATTTATTTATTTTTAAAGATTTTATTTATTTATTCATGAGAGACACACACATAAAAAGAGAGAGAGAGAGGCAAAGACACAAGCAGAGGGAGCAGCAGGCTCCATGCAGGGAGTTGATCTCAGGACTCCAGGATCACAACCCGGGCCCAAGGCAGGCGCTAAACTACTGAGCCACCTAGGGATCCCCTATTTTACAGTTTAGAACATAGATTGAAACTTAAAATTCTTTTCTACAAAGTAAAAGAGGAGTTGAGGAATGTAGTAATTTCCTATGCACAGAAACAGGACTCCAAGAACTGATAATTGAGCTGATAATTCAACAAGCCATCCTTTCAAAATAGCTCATGAAAGCTTTTAAGAACAGAAAGGGGGATCCCTGGGTGGCACAGCGGTTTGGCGCCTGCCTTTGGCCCAGGGCGCGATCCTGGAGACCCGGGATCGAATCCCACGTCGGGCTCCCGGTGCATGGAGCCTGCTTCTCCCTCTGCCTCTCTCTCTCTCTCTCTCTCTCTCTCTCTCTGTCTCTCTCTCTCTCTCTCTGTCTCTCTGTGTGACTATCATAAATAACTGAAAAAAAAAAAAAAGAACAGAAAGGGACAGAAGAATCTTCATTGGCAGAAAGAGTACCAGCAATTATGTTTTCTTCACAAAACATGTATTTTTCTTTACTCTTTACATATGCAAACCAAAAGACTCAAAAGGTGAACTCAGTGCAAGTAGATAGAATGTTTTGATGCCACAGTGAGGATTTTGAGAAGAGTAAAGACCAAACAGCTCCTCCTAGTTGTCACTGAGGGTGTGGCATTTATTATCAAATCAGGAAATGTGTTTCTGGTGAAGCTTAACTCTGAGATGCAAAAAAGAAATTAGTCATGTGTTCTGACCATTGTTGCCTCCATGACTCTAAATCAATGTTGCTCCATCCATTTAGATAAAAAGAAGCTGTGGCTAATTTTGAAACTTATGGCCATTACAGTAGAATCCATCTACTTAGCGAATCCCAGGACCATACTTCCAAATTAATAGTGTCCATTCTTTGGGCAACTTTTGTTCATGAGTTTCCTCTTATATATTTTAGAATTTGCCAGGTAATTTTAACAACAAAATTTCCATCATTTGCAATATTATTTAAGGATTATACATAGAAACTATTTTCAGAACAAAGGAAAACTAATAGAATAAGATACTTCATACTCGCAAGAATCTTTTTTAATATCCTTAGAAAATTGATATGGTTCTCAATACTTTAGTTTGTGAAAATTCATTTCCAGGGGTCCTCTTCTTCCCCTAGCTGATTTAAATGTTCCTGATTATTTTCTGTAAGCAGAGGCATGATGGGTAGTTTTTGTATATTCTATTAACTAATATAAAAGGGGGGAAAGGGATCCCTGGGTGGCGCAGCGGTTTGGCGCCTGCCTTTGGCCCAGGGCGCGATCCTGGAGACCCGAGATCGAATCCCACGTCAGGCTCCCGGTGCATGGAGCCTGCTTCTCCCTCTGCCTGTGTCTCTGCCTCTCTCTCTCTCTGTGACTATCATAAATAAATAAAAATTAAAAAAAAAAATTTAAAAGGGGGGAAAAAGCTTTGAGTTAACATCATTACATATTCAGTAGCTCTTACAGAATATTAGAAGAGAATCTGGAAGTCACCCAACACAATACAATACTCTCCTTCAAGTGCCATCAGTGACTGATTGTAGCCTTTTTGTGACTACGACAGTCCATTTCAGTCCTGGATAGCTCTTACCATTGAGGGTCATCATTATGTTGAAATAAAATTTCCACCTCCTTATAATTTCTATCCATTGTCACAGAAGTCAAACTGTACTTAAGATTGTAGCTATTTTGTTCTTAACTTGCTAATTATTATTTCATTATAGGTCTTTATCTAGTCACTGAAAATTCTGGCCAACATACTCATTCTATCAAACCACATTCTACATTGTACCCTGACACATGTTTCCACAGAAGCAATTCCCACAAGTAGGATTTTAATTTCCAAGTGGCATAGTCTTAAACAGTATCTCCATAGCCATTTCATTCTTGAAATTCATGCAAAGCCATTTCTCACGTTCCTTCTGAGACACGTGAACTAAGATTGTGAAAATGAGTTACAGTGCCTTTAAAGTCAAGGGTGTTTTAATTCCTCCAAATAGAAATAGTAAAACTAAAATGTCAGAGTAAGCAATAGTAATGCTAACACAGTTAATATTGAAGATAAATGTTAAACATGTGCACACGTTTCCTTGTAAAGAGCACTGGCAAATGTAGAACGAAGAGTAGTTTCATTATGGACAAATCTAACTGAAAAGTTCTATTAAATTGCTCTACATGCCATATCTTGAAATTCTCTAAGATAAAAGAAAATCACCAAGGTTTGTTTCTAGAGAAGGTAACTGGTAATGACTATGACTGTAGATTTAGAAAAGAAGCACCTTTACCCTATTCCTGATGATTTTCCATTAGCACAGTCCTGGTAGCTTTGGTTGACCTTTTTCTTGTTTTGTCTCTCCTCTGGAGAGGTGAAATGACTTACTGAAGTAAATTTGGAAAGAATAACCATGTGATACCTGGGTGCCTCAGCGGTTGAGCATCTGCCTTCAGCCCAGGGCCTGATCCTGGGGACCCGGGATCAAGTCCTGCATCAGGCTCTCTGCATGGGGCCTTGCTTCTCCTTCTGCCTGTGTCTCTGTGTCTCTCTCTGTGTCTCTCATGAATAAATCAATAAAATCTTTAGAAAAAAACAAAAGGAATAATCAGACAAGCCAGCTGAACTCTGCACTCCTTTTACCCCTAGGTATGGAGCCTGGTCATTGAGATCTTTATTGCTTCACTGTTCCTCCATGCATCTGGCCTTCCTGGGACAGTCACATACCCTCGGTGGGTCAGTCTAGTGGGGCCTTCAGTGGGCAGATGAGCCTTCCTAATTCCAGGCACAGTTAGCAGGCCCATGTCACTCCCATTGTGAATCATTTCCTCCATCCTAGCCCTCACTGGCCATCTCTGTAGGATGCAGGCAGGGAAGAGATGGCTGTTTTATGAGCTACACTGCCCACCTCCAGGGACCGCAAGAAGAGGAAATCATGAAACAGAGTGAGAAATATTTTTCTGATGATTTAAGCAGAGGGGAGAAACAAAGTTTTTACTCTAGCTAGAGAGAGAGCTTTATCTCTTCACCTTTTCTCTTAGAAACAAAGCAAGTTGGGATACAAGCCCATATTCCTTGCTAAAATATAAATTTCAATTTTCTAGGTATATGTAAAGTGTTACATGAATACTTAGTGACTATAAATGTGTCCTCATTTTATATTCAGCCATCATTGAAAGTGAAGTTAAAAAATTGTAATTGATAAGAGCTGTTTTATAATGATGTAATTGTTTAACCCAGGAGTAAGAAATAATCTAATTCAACAGACTCATTCTATATATAAGGAAACAGGCACAGAGAGATTTTTTTTTTCTAAAGTGTAATCAAAGGGACACAGATAGATGTACTGATAAATCAAGGACCAGAGTGCCAACTGTATAAAACTAATTGATAAATATGAAACCAAAAGCTACCTTAAATGCTATGCTGCAGACCACTCTTACAAATCTTTGCAATATACTGATGATGTAGACAGATATTATTTTATCCAGTTTTTACAAAAGAGGGTGATTAAGTAATAAAAATCAGCACTTCTGGAGCACGTGGGTGGCTCAGTGGTTGAGCATCTGCATTTGGCTCAGGTCGTGATCCCGGGGTCCTGGGATTGAGTCCCACATCAGGTTCCCCACAGGGAGTCTGCTTCTCCTTCTGCCTGTGTCTCTGCCTCTCTCTCTGCAACTCTCATGAATAAATAAATAAAATCTTTTTAAAAAAGATCTTAAATCTTTTTTAAAAAGATTTTTTAAATTTATTTATTCATGAGAGAGGCAGAGACACAGGCAGAGGGAGAAGCAGGCTCCATGCAGGGTGCCTGATGTAGGACTCGATCCCGGGTCTCCAGGATCACAACCTGGGCCGAAGGCAGGCACTAAACCGCTGAGCCACCCAGACTGCCTGAATAAATAAAAAATCTTTTTGAAAAATCCGCACTTCTCCTGAACTCATAAGGCAAATGAAGAATAAAATGAATAACCTAATTTTTATCAGTGCTTCCTACACGAGATTACACATACTTAACATTTGACAGTTAATTATACATTCAGTAATTATAGGTTGAGATATATACCTTGTATATATACAAAGTGTTGGGTTAATTTTCAATAGAAAAGCATTTTCCTCTTAGGGTAATGAGGAGCTTTAGATGAGGCTGCACAACTATAGATTCTTAATCGTATTCCCAAGTAAATAAAAATGAAAATATTTAAGGCAAGAATTATGCAAATTTTATATGACAACGGGCCTTCAAGACAGTTTTTTGCTGTTGTTGTCAATATTAA
Organism: Nyctereutes procyonoides; assembly: GCF_905146905.1. NCBI lineage: Eukaryota > Metazoa > Chordata > Mammalia > Carnivora > Canidae > Nyctereutes > Nyctereutes procyonoides. The sequence continues at coordinate 22,644,486 of NW_026575132.1, read as the reverse complement.
TGACATCTTGTAACTTGTGCCTTAGGTAGCGGGCAGCAAGCTTTCCCTTCTCACCAAAACTGAGCAAGCTTTCCATTGCATCCCCATCTTGGTCAGGAACAATAAGTAATGTGCCCATTTTCACTCACATTGTTTTATGCACTATGAAGTCATTTGAACCTTATGGTCTTCTTTCACATCAGCAATTCTGACAGGAGACTTTTCTTTGAATTTTGCTGCTTAGGCAAGAGTCCAATATTGAAGTGGTAGACGAGAAAGCATAAAAATGAATCAGGAAAGCTGAAGTGTCATTTGGGAGAATGGCAAAAAAGAAATACAGCATCGCAAATCAAAACAGATTGAGGGCTTAAAATCAGTGGTTGAGCAGACCTTTCCATGTGGCTGTGAGAACCGACTTACCCCAGGAATTGTCACCTCTGGTTTGCAGGAGCTTCATTAAATAACCTCCCATCAGGAGACTCTGACTGTACCTTGGCTGTGTGCTGTGTTCAGCTCTCCACGCTTGGGGAAAGGATACAAAGGAGTGTGAGAATAACCCTCTGCCCTTTGGGGTTTTATACTTTAGTTGGGGCAAGGAAACTAGATAGCTGAAATAATCAGATCACAATTTCAATGTAAAATGTCTTAAACAACTCAATCCATGCACCATGTTAACCTGCGCTCTGTTTTCTCTCCTTAGAACATAATAGTGATACCAGGCATGCTCAAAGCCCATGGTCCTGTCCAATATGCCAATGCCCTTCTGCTCCAATCAGTTGGGTTGTATATTTACAGGGGTCAATTGTCAGGTACCAAACTGTTTATCCCATCTGTACTTGTCTTTACAATCATGCAATTTAATTATTTTTGAACCTTTGAAATAGAAGTGTGAAAAGCGCATTTTCCTTGAAAATTAATTTGAATTACTTTGGAAAGACGTGATCAAGTGGGGAATCTAAAATATTGATTTTGACTTGGGTGTGGGCAAGACAATTGAGAAGATTAGAAGAAACAGGATAGTAATCTGGAAAGATACTTCACTCAGTTGGTCTACATCAAGAGTCGGCAAACTTTTTTTCCTAAAGCGACAAATAGTAAATATTTTCAGTTTTGTGGTTCACATGGTCTCTCTTGCTGCATAACTCTGTCGCTGTAGCTAGAAAGCAGCCATAGGCAATATGTCTAAAAAATGGGCATGGTGGTATTCCAGTAAAATTTCATTTATGAACACTGAAATTTGAATTTCATGTAATTGTCTTATACAATATTATTCTCTTGGTTTTCCCGACTGTTTGAAAATCTTTTTTTTTTTTTAACTGTTTGAAAATCTAAAACCTGTTATTAGCTCACAGGCTGCACAGAAACAAAAGATGGGCTAGATTTGGCCCCTAGATCTGGTGATCTGTGCATTGTTAGGTATCCTAAAAAAAAAAAAAAAAAAGATATGAATTCGAGATTGCTGCATTGAAAGGCATATGCATTTTTATTTTCAGTTATTTAATTTCACTTCATACAGTATAGCTATGGTATAATTTTGACTATTTTTAATAGCTATACATTAGATCATCAGTACACCCTAGAAATAATCACAAGTCCTCCCCTAGGATTTCTGATCTAGTGTCTACTATCCCCTTATTCTTCAAATGTCCCCTTGGTCAGGACATGTTGAAGTATCTGAGCTCTGGAATAAGACTTTTGATTCATCTCCAAGGAGCTGAAATAAATAAATAAATCTTGTTTGCCAAAGATAGCTTGTGGCTGGGGTAGTGGAAATCTCTCATTTGTCCTGGCCTCTCACTGTCCTTCCAACTTGGAAAGCTATTGAATTAGAGAAAACTGCAATATCTATCTCCAGTGCTAGAACAACTAAGAACATTCAGTTTAAATCAAGTGTCTTGACAGTTCTTTTTCCTTATTATTTTGCTTTTTTTATAATTTGATTCTATTTTTATCAAATGATAATTAGTATAAAGTTTTGGTTTTTTTTTTTAAGATTTTATTTATTCAGGAGAGAAACAGAGAGAGAGGCAGAGGCACAGGCAGAGGGAGAAGCAGGCTCCCCACGGGAAGCCAGATGGGACTCGATCCCAGGACCCTGGGATCACTACCTGAGCCGAAGGTAGACGCTCAACCACTGAGCCACCCAGCTGTCCCTAGTACAAAGTTGATAATGAAAAACAGCTGTTTTACCCCATCCCTCCCCATCTTTCCTTCCTCTGCCACCTTACTCCCTGTACACACTTCCCTTTCTTTTATCTTCCCGATTCCACCATAATTCCTCATAAAATCAATACTTAGAGTTTCTGCTACCCTAGTTTTTTAATTTGATTGTAATTTCTTCCTTCTGAATGCCCATACATCCATAACTACTTTTTTAAAATTCATACAATAAGTATTTTCTCTCTCTACAGTCATGGATTTTTGGGTTTCATTTATTTTGTTTTTTGTTTTCTTCCATTTCTTGCATTGTCACTCATCCAAATCTTTTTGTTCTGTCCATTATGATCTTCTTTTCACATAAGAGGTTTTCTTTAAATGTTTGGTGACCTTTGGCTGTCTATTTAGATTTAGAATTGAGGCACCAAAGATCTGTTTGGAAACTCTGGGCACATGGTGGAGCTTATTGATGGCCTGGCATCACTGGAAGTGACTGGGTTGGCATCTGGCCATTTCATTGTATCTACCCATCACTCTTTCCAAAGAGACTCAGTCCAGAGAGAAATTCTCTCATCTGCCACATGAAGAGTAAACATGTAAACTCTTGGTCAACAATCCTCCCTCAGGACTGGGTTTTCAACTGGTGGGAAGAAATACAAGAATCTGAAGGAGGTATGCTCCTTGAATTAAGTCCCAGACCCCACAGTAGGGACACATCACTTCTCTCATTCCACTGGTGAGAACTATTTCCATTGCAATTCCTAACTGCAGAGGAGGCTGTAAAATGGAGTCCAGTTGTGCATAAAGGGACTAACTGTAGAAGAAGAGAATATGACCAGTCTCCATTATATTCCTTACAGAACCTCAACTAACAGAAATAAAAAGTCTTTTTAGTAGGAGTGAATTCAATGCCTACCATCAAAGAGTTTACAGTCTTACTGGGGAGAAAAGAATCCATATAAAAAATTTTTTTAAGGAGCCATAACAATACACCAGTCTATGTGGAAAGGAATATAAGTATAATCAATGTAAGAGGAAAAATATCAGATTGGGCTAGAATAACCAGAGAAGGCCTATATTTATTATTATTGTTGCCACTAATAATCATCATTTTCTTATTAGTTTTCTCACTTGCACACAGAGACAACAATCATCAGGAACAACTTCACACAGATCACAATTTATATCACCTTATTTATACACTAATTATATTAAATGATAATAGATGCCAGGATTATCTACCAATTAGCTTAATAACCATTTCATTCAGCATCTAGAGTAGCCATGGTTATAGCATTTGTTTCCTGTGTTGTCTTTTCCATGGATTTGAGCTTACACTTTCTTCCAATTTCAGTCTTTGACATCATGTTCCAAGAGAAATAAAATTTGTTTTCAAAAAGCAAACTGGTAGAAAAGGAAATAATGTGTTATAAGCTGAAAGGAAATATTAAGACAGTAGTTAAAGAATCTATGTAATAAAAAATTGCTAAAAGTAATACTTCTATTCGGCACAAAATAAAAGAGACACAAACATATCTAAAAATGTATAATAGAACTCCAAGTTATATTTGAAGGAAGGCATAGCATTTTTTGCAACTTATTAATATATTCAAGATCTCTGAAAACTCAAGAGGACTCCCACTTTCAGCTAAGATAGGATTATAGGAAATAAATTTACAATCTCATTTGAAACAACTTAAAAAATGTGGGAAAGAGAGAGCTTGATCTCTCTCAAGAGAGAGGGAGAGAGAAAAAAAGTATATGAAACCACAGTCTTCAAGATGCAAGACATCAGGTAACAAGGGACAATAAACTATAAGAAACCCAAACAAATGAGGTAGGACAACAACTATGAACTGTACTTAATCAAATTGGAAAATTTTGCAATTTAAAACATACCACTGTAGAAAAAAAGACAAGTTATACACCACAAGACAATATTTTCAAAGCATGTATCTGATAACTTGTATCTTAGAATACATAGAAAGTTCTCAAAACTCAACAACAAAAAATACAGCTTAAAAATGAGAAAAACATGTCCACAATAGCCAAACTGTGGAAGGAGCCTCGGTGCCCATCGAAAGATGAATGGATAAAGAAGATGTGGTTTATGTATGCAATGGAATATTACTCAGCCATTAGAAATGACAAATATCCACCATTTGCTTCAACGTGGATGGAACTGGAGGGTATTATGCTGAGTGAAGTAAGTCAATCGGAGAAGGACAAACAGTGTATGTTCTCATTCATTTGGGGAATATGAATAATAGTGAAAGGGAATATAAGGGAAGGGAGAAGAAATGTGTGGGAAATATCAGAAAGGGAGACAGAACATAAAGACTCCTAACTCTGGGAAATGAACTAGGGGTGGTGGAGGGGGAGGAGGGCGGGGGGTGGGGGTGAATGGGTGACGGGCACTGAGGGGGACACTTGACGGGATGAGCACTGGGTGTTATTTTGTATGTTGGTAAATTGAACACCAATAAAAATTAATTTATTAAAAAAATAAAATAAAATAAAAATGAGAAAAAATTTGGAACAGCCATTTTACAAGATATATAAATGGCAGTTAAGCACATTGAAAGATGCTTAACATCACTAGTCATTAAGAAAATGCAAGTTAAAATCATAAAGTCACTATATATTTATTAGAATGGTTAAAACGTAAAAGATGGACCATTGTAAGTGTTGACAAGAATGCTAAGAAACTGCAGTCTGCATACATTGCTGGTGGGAATGCAAAATGGTACAACTAGGGATCCCTGGGTGGCGCAGCGGTTTGGCGCCTGCCTTTGGCTCAGGGCGCGATCCTGGAGACCCGGGATCGAATCCCATATCGGGCTCCCGGTGCATGGAGCCTGCTTCTCCCTCTGCCTATGTCTCTGCCTCTCTCTCTCTCTCTCTCTGTGACTATCATAAATAAATAAATCAAAAAAAAATTAAAAAAAAATGGTACAACTAGTTTGGAAAACCATTTGGGATTTTCTTAAGATGTTAAAAAATATACCTATGATATGATCCAGCCATTCCACTCTTAAACATTTACCCAAAAGAAGAACATTCACATGCAAATATTTTTTATGGTTTCTATTTCTAGTAATCAAAAACCACTCAAATGTCCATCAGCAGATGAATAGGCAAATACATCATAGTTTATTTAATTGAATACTATTTAGTAATAGAAAGAATGAATATATGTGTATATATATCTCCACACAGTATGGCTCTGTTTATATAAGACTCTAGAATATGCAAACTCATCCATAGTGACAGAAAACAAATTAGTGGTCACCTGAGGATAGATGAGGCAGGAGGATGGGATTGCCCAAGGGAATAGGGGAACCTTTGAAGGTGATGGATATGTTCGCTATCTTAATTGTGGTGATCATTTCTTGAGTGTACACACAGGCCAACATTTATCAAATTGTACTCTTAAGTATGTGCAGTTTATTATGTGTCAATTATACCATTAAACTGTTAAAAATCTTAAAGGAACATTTTAGAGAAAACAGTTTGTCCGTGTTTTTATAAATTTTTAAAAATTCTCTCATTATAGCTCTCTCTAAATAATGTTATTATTTAAGAATAACCAAAATCAATTTGCTGAAATATTAGAATCAGTTGTCTAGGTCATAACTTCAGGTGATTTTAATTAGCCCACAATTAAAAAACAAATTTAATAACGAACAGAGAATGGGAGTGCCCGGGTGGCTCAGTCGGTTAAGCATCCAGACTCCTGGTTTTGCCCTGATCTCATGGGTTGTGAGATGGAACACCACCGCCTGGGGCTCCGTCCTCAGCAGTCTGCTCAGATATTCTCTCTCCCTCTGCCCCGCCCCCCTCATTTGCACACTTGAGCTTTCTCTCTCTCTTTCAAATAAATAAATCAGTCTTAAAAAAATATATAATGAAAAAAACAAAGATTTTCATAAATCAAGGAAAATATCTTCTAATTTGATATATCATGTGCCTAAGTTGAAAAACTCACTTCCTCGGAGAGGTTAGAAAGTATCAGAACAAATGTGATGTTCTAACTAGAATTCATGGTTAGTATTGCTCCCTTCCAAACTGAAATGAATTTATAATATGGGCCTGTATACATTTGGGTTATTTTGCTTCAGAATTGAATTGGACAAAGAAAATGGGAAAATTAATAGAATACACATTCTATTAATGTGTATTAATTGTAAGTGAGTAAACTATCAGGAATCCTTCAAGAATTTTGTACATATTGACAAAAATGTGACCACTGTGCTGTAAAAAATAGAGGATAAATGATCAAGTATCTTTAAGATGAGCTGTAATGAATCACACAGAGCTGACAAAGATACTACAATTGCTTTTAGTTTCCAAATTAACCTAAACATAAATGGGTTCTTCAGTTTTTAAAAGATGAGTAAACTGAAACATCAGCAGAACACGATACGGGATGTTTCAAAATGTTTTATGAAAAATCGTGTTCCTAAATATCATGTTGTATTTTAAGATAAAAAGTATAACAGACTATTGCGTGTTTTTGATGGAGAGTCTCTGAAAGGCTATAAATGATTACTGATCCATAAGATCTGTCCAAGAAAGTTTCGCTCCTGCGTAAGGAATTAATCTACACTGAATATTGATAAGGCCTTGGAGTTCACTGCTTGCAAAAGTAGAACAATCCGAATAAACTTTCCTTGACTTTACAAGCTCTCAGCTAAATTATTTCAGAATCTAAATGCATTCAAAAGCCAAACTCACCTTTACATATATGGAAAACGTGTAAAAACTGTTAGCTTTTACATATATGACATTTGTAGATTCATGAGGGACTTTTAAAGATCAGTTTCTGTTTCTGGGGTGGTAAGGCTCTTGATCCCAACTTCTTTGTATGAACAAATTACTTGGTGGATAAGTCAAATAATTTCCAAGGGAGTCAAGAAGTTAAAACAGACATACCTAAAAATAAAATCTTGTTTTCTTTTCTTTGTAATTGTATAGCCATTAGATCATTTGTTCCAGTCATCAGAGCATTTTGCTCTGGGAAAGATATAGTATTTGAGGGGCACGTATTCAGCAGAGAGAGAAACAGAAAAAAAAAAAAAAGCCAAGACATGGGAAATACAAGGAGAAAGCACTGAGTCATATTATTTGCTAAGTTTGAAAAAGAATTCATGTTCCCTACATCTGTTTGGCTATAATTTACAACTTATATATATAAAAAAAAACCTTTTTTTAAGATTTTATTAATTTATTCATGAAAGACACAGAGAGAGAGAAGCAGGGACACAGGCAGAGGAAGAAGCAGGCTCCCTGTGGGGAGCCTGATGCAGGACTCGATCCCAGGACCCCAAGATCACGCCCTGAGCCGAGCCGAAGGCAGACGCTCACCACTGAGCAACCCAGGTGCCCCTAAACCATAGCTTATGTGAACTATTCTCGTCATCATTAGAAACTGTTGGCATCTGTATTGTCAGAGTTCATCAGGAAACAGAATTCAAATAATTTCCCCTGAAAGACGTTGGTGAAGGCTCTGGTAAAAAGGCAAGGGTATAGCCAAGGGATGAAGGGATGTTTGAGACCCCGAGGGCCCAGCAAGGTGTGAAGTCTTGTCACTTCGAGCGCTGCCATCATAGGAAGGAGCCAGTGAGGGCTGGAGCTTCAGAGATCAGTCTGGCAGACAATGTGGTTCCAGACCAGTGTTCTCCGCCATTTCTTTATAGTTCTTACATCTACCTCAACCTCCCTCACTCCAAAAATTAAATCTAATCCAAATTCTACCTAATGAAATAAAAATTACTAATGAAGAAATAAGATTTTATCAGGTAGGGTTGGGTTGTTTGGGTTTTTTGTGTTTTATTTAACCCCTACCCACACCTCAAGAACCAGTTTTCACCCTCCGAGAATGCATGTTCTAGAGAGAGGCAGGGGCCATCAGAACCGTGGCCCTGGAGAGGGAGCAGGTTTCAAACGAAGGCCTCCAGGAAGCAGAGGAGTCTTTCGTCTAGTCCAAGGGTCAACCCCCAGGGGCAGAACAAGGTCGTGAAGGAGATGGAGGGGGGCCAGCATGGAGATCTGGGGGGACCAGAAAAATAAGTAACCATCCAAGAACTTTTCCAGATTTCTTAAAACTTAAATGAGATGAATGGTGAAGGGCATGGATTTTATGTCAGGAAGCTCTTGAATGAAGTCCCGGCTTTGTCCCTCTCCTTATGGCACAAGCTTAAGGACCAGCTTCAAAACTCTCTGAGCCTCAGAGAGAAAATTGGGGCTATTTATATCCATTTCTGGCAGTTACTTTGACAATAAATTAAAATAACACATGCAGAGCACTTAGTAATGGGATCAGCTGGATAAATAATTCCCAAATGTGAATAATTTGAGAGCACTCATCATCTAGCCTTCCTTCCTTTCATTCATCATCCCAAGTGCTTACCCCATAGTGCCTTGTGCCTTGTGCTGGGCACACAGAGTAAACAGGACAGAGACTCTGCTCCAGCATGCTTGTAGGCTGGGGGGGCCGGGGTAACAGTCCTCCTTGTGTGATTCAGAACATCCAAACATAGTTGGACGGTTTGAAGGAAACTGGTTCACAAAAAGAATGGCCCTGGATACCACAGGTGACAAACGGTAACGTATCACGTTGGAGTCCTGTGTGACATCTTCTGAATAAATCTGTCCCCTGCTGAAGCAATCAGCCACTAAATTCTCCAGCCCATTGCTTTGCCCACACCTGTGTTCCAGAGGAGGATCATTAGGTGGTATCATAATTTCAACAAGGCTGGTGATTCATAAAACATCATTCCAAGCTTCAGACTTTGTGACTGAGTGGAGGACAGTATTTATTTCAGATGGTTGTTGATGGTTGAATTAAAAAAAAAAAAAAAGGCACTTAGTATAGAGTCTGAGTCTGGCTCAGAGTAAGTACTTAATGAAATCTAAATGTATTTCTCTTCAGGTGCCCGGAATCTCCATGACCTGATGCTGGCACTTGAGCTTGCCTTTGTTTTCCATGTTTGACCCAGGAATGATTTTTAAATTTTCTTTCCTTTTTTTTTTTTTTCTTTTTTTGAGATTTTATTTTTAAGGAATCTCTACACCCAGCATGAGTCTCGAACTCGCAAGCCCGAGATCAAGAATCACCTACTCTTCTGACTGAGCCAGCCAGGAGCCCCAATTTAGTAATGATCTTAAGTATCTATCTGTTGCATCTCATGTTCAGAGTTAATAACAGAGTATCTTAAAATTATCTAGAAAATGGTCAGCATAGATTTAGAGATGTGTTTAGACTTTCACTTTTATAATTCAGTTGAATCTCTTTATTATAACTAATCAATCAACTAAAAAGAGTCGATAGAATGAGCACCTATTGACCACCTGTTATTGCAATACTCTTGTTGGTTTGAAAGTTTATTTAAGAGATAATGGGTACAGTTATTTTTAAGCATCTGACACAACCTTCAGGATTAGCTGCATATGAGATACCAGAAGTACATGAATGTAAAAGGATAGAAAATAATTTAGAGTGGAAATCCTTGACGTGTCTTAAAAAATATTTTAAGTTTGTAAAAACAAAACAACAACAACAAAAAAAATTCAGCCTTTCGAAACAAATCTTTAAAGCCACCAATATAAAATAAAAAAATATAATATAAATAAAAGTAAAACCGGAAAAAGGAGCAATGCACAAAAATAAAAATTCTCCCAGAAACTGTTACCTACCTTGCGAAGCTGAGCGTTCTTTGTCATAGTTTTGGTGAAGTGTTCCAGGATGAATTAGACTCCTTTGCAAAAAAAAGCCTTTTGGGAGTTACTTTAATGAGAAAAGAGTGCTCCTGGTAAAAAACAAAGGGCACAGATGAAGGCTTTTAAAAGTGCTGATTAAATAATAGAGTAACTTAAAATATAAACAAAATGCTTATTAAGTGGAAACTGGCTAGCTTTCAAGGTATAATTTAAAGCCCTTATCACATATTTTCCCCCCTGGTTGTAGGTGCCCTGACAAGGTGCTCAGACAGGCTGCCCATGAGGGCCCATGGGGCAGTTTATTTTTCCTCCTCACACCTGTGTTTAACCAGTAGCAGTTTTGCAAGCTTGGCCCCTTTCAAGGGAAGAAGATGGGAAGGATCTCCTGCGGAAAAAAATACAATCAAGATAAAGAAACAAAACTGCTGCAATTTATCTCCATCCAGCCTTCCTTCCTGTAGAAAGCCATGGAATAGAAAAAGACACTATGGGCTCTGAAGGCAGAAAGTTCCAAAGGTCACTAGTCAATGGCCTCCCTTCTAACCAGACCCAGAGAGATGAAGAACAAGATAAAAGCCAAAGGTTTTCAGAAAAAAACAGCCTACTTTCCTTTAAAGTAAACTTTGGGTCAGAAGTTATTTCTTATCAGGGATAGATTTTTTTTTTTCCCAATAGGCCGGGGTTTCAACTCGAAAGGGTATTGTCTGCAATGTGTGTATTACTCTTAAAGGAAACTCATTTTCACTTGGAAAAAAAAACTCCTGCCTTTTAAAATGTAGCCCTTAAAAAGATTAAAAAAAATAAAAATAAATAAAAAATAAATTTAGCCCTTAAATTGTTTTGATTTCAATCCTCTTGAAATGACTGGATCTGATAAATTCTTTTTGTGCATAACCATGATCTTCAGCTAATGAAGTCAATTCAGTTCAGATTTCATAATTGCTCATAATCCCCAATCACCGCCTGCCTAAGGAAACATCCAAATAACAACTTCCCCACCTCCCCACACACAGACATGTGCATCTTTTCGTTCTTGACATTTTGAGTTGTTCTAAATTCTGGGAGAGCCCCATCGCCACGGCATTTCCACGGAGAAACAGGGCACGGTTCGAAGTGAGGATTTGTTCTGTCTCGAAACATACATGCCATCCCACAAATCCTGGGTTTCCTAAGGGGTTTCTGGGGTAGAGGAAAGAACCCGCTACTTATTAAAGGTAGGCTTCCTCTAAAAAAAAAAAAAAAAAAAAAAAAAAAACGAAGAAAGGAGGCTGCCTTGGGCATGCTGCAGCCTCTTGGGAGTGTGTCCTTGAAACAAAATCAGAAGAGGTGCAAGCAAAAAGACTTTTTGATCAATTTTTTTAAAACACAACTTTGTCAAGGTGTAATTTACGTGCCATAAAACTTCACCCATGTGAAGTGTACAACTCCATGATTTTTAGTCACTTTACCAATTTGTGCAGTTACCATCACAATCTAGTTTTAGAACATTTATTTTTCATCCCCCCCACCCCACCCCCCAGTAGGATTTCTGCCCATTTACAGTCAATTCCTGGGCCCAGCTCCAGCCCCCTATGAATTTACTTTCTATCTCTTGTCACACTTCCCTCTCCAAACCTAGAGGAGAAAAAGAAACCCAAGGATCTATCTACTAAACCCAAGTATATGGTAGGATGCTACTTACTACTGTAGAGCCCACCCTGTCAAAAGAGTCCCCGGCATTCTTAAGAAATGCAAGGGCGTCTGGGATCCCAGGCATTATCAGTTGAGTTAGAACAGAGTCAGTGAGGTCTTCAATATTTAATTATCTCTCCAGTTGGAGATAATAGACTTACAGAGTTACCAGGGATTTTGATAATAAAAGAATACCAAAGCAAGCCTTGTTATCTTAACTGAGGAAATGGCTCTGTGTGCAAAGTAAAGAAAAACAGCCAAAAATTTCAAGTAAAAGGGTAAACTTCCAAACAGTCCCACAAAATTCAGTTAAATGTTTTCATATTTTTGCTTATAATTTTTAAGAGATACACGATTTCCTCAAACAAATTATTTTTCAGTAAGATTGAAATATAAAAGTTTCTTCTGAAATGTAGGGCGGTCCTTTTTCCCCCCAAGCTCTCATATGCATGTTATTCTAATGTATTTTGAGTACAGTAAATATATCAAACTATCATGCTTTTTGTTGACAAAATATTTGTCTAACCACTTATTTCCTTCCCCCAGAATCTACGTATTTTAAGAAAGCTTTGGCTTTGGGTTTATCTTGCTTACAGCCTGATTTCCAGGTATCCTTCCCTCTGGCTTCCCAGAACTTTACTAGGAATTTTACAAGGGGCCTTTTTATAGTTGAAAGAGAAAACTCCTTTGTCAAATGATGATGAGAGAAATTAAAAAAAAAAAAAAAAGAAACCTCTAGCCCAGACAGGACTCTAAATTTGGGGAAATCCATGGCACTCTCTCAACTTGAAATGTTGGTCACCAAGATTACTCATGAAGTTATTTTACACTGTTTGTAAGAACTGATATTTGCCGTGGCTTTTTTTTTTTTAATCTGTGCGTTAACAAAAACAAATGTTAGTTTTGTGTCTTTGATGTGTTGGGCATTTTATAGACCATAGAGTTCTTTACCCCGTGGCAGTTACTGGAGGTGGAACTTTTGGAGAAAACAAGTACTTGCAGAAATAAACATTTTGCCAGTAGCTTTCCTAGGTTCTCAAAGCAAACAAGAGGTCGGTACCACTAACACGACTGGAGGGCAGAGCTTTGAGTTGGGGTCTCTTGGGGCTTGGGGAAGAAAATTGTAGAGTCCTCTTTTTGAAGATCTTTTAAAGCAAGTGTGACTTGGTCTGAAAACAGTCTGATGTGATGAGTTGCTAAATGCTAGAGTCTTTCAGCTCTGCCTTTAGAGGGAAAGAGGGAGAAACCTTAAATGGGAACCTTCCACATTCTTGGAATACATAACAATTGAAACATAAAGTGGGGGGGGGGGATTGGCAGCAGGGCCCGGGGGAAGGGCATTCATTCTGTGATGAAACTGATGTCTACCCCCCAAAAATGCCAAATCAAAGCGAGGAAGGGACTGCGGGAAGGAAGGCTGTAAATGGCCTTAGCTTTGGGGGAGCCCAACGAGATCTGTCTCCAGGCTCCAGGTGTGACGGGCCTGGTGAACGCGGGCAGCGACTCGAAGCCCTTTCTCCCCCGCAGCCCGTCCAACTTGGCAGCGCTGAGCTCGTCCACGACTGACTGCACTTCGAGTGGAAACAGGCGCCCCGGCCGCAGCCAGGACGGGCTTCCCTGCACAGTTTGAAAAGCAAACTGCTCCTTTGTCTTTTTCCAAAAAAAAAAAAAAAAAAAAGCCTCTCCTGAATTTCTCCCAGACCGTCCCGGCTCCCCCGGAGAACTTAGTGGAAACTCATGGAAGATGCTTAGTGGAAGCTCCTTGAACGCTGGCTTCCTCCTGCGCTCCCCAGCCGCCGGCCGGGTGTAGGGGTGCAGGAGTCCAGGGGGTGCAGGGGTGCAGGCGGTGCGGGGATGCAGGGGCGCGGGGGTGAAGAGGGTGCGGGGGCGCAGGGGTGCAGGGGGTCCTGGACGGGGCGCCGCGGCCGCGAGGAAAGGGAGTCCCAAGTCGTGCACTTTAGACCGAAGCGGGGAACCGGAGGAAGGCCAGCCCCGTCCCCGCAGCTGCACGGAGGTGGCCCTGGACGGTCGCCTCCCCGCGAAGTACGCCCCGGCGAGCACACCTTTTCCTTTCCAGAGGTGATGCGATTCCTCCCCATCCCCCCCCACCCCCACCCCGCTGCAGCCCCCAGGGAAAGAGGAGGGGAAAGCGGGGCCCCCGCGCGCCCCCGGCCCCTCCCCTTCCTCGCCGTCTACCCCTTCCAGCCGCTTCCCATCCCTCCCCCTCCAGCCCCGAGAAAGTTTGACGACCGCAAAGGAAACCGAAAAAAAAAGTTGTCCGGCCGGGTCCTGGCGGGCGATCAGCATCTCTTTTGTTCGCGGCGAACCCACAGCCCCCCTGACGTCACCCGGGGCCCGGGCCAATGGGCGCGCGGTCGGCGGCGGCGGCGGCGGCGGCGGCGGGGGGGGGGGGAGGGGGAGGGGGGCGGGGGGGGGAGGGGGGAGGGGGGCGGGGGGCGGGGGCCGGGCGTCCCTCCTCCGCGGCGCCCCGGGCCTCGCGGGGGGCGGGAGGGGACCGTCCCATATAAGCCGGGGCGCCCCGGGCTCGGCCGCCCGCGCCGGCTGCGCTCTGCAGGGGGAGGAGGGCAGCGCCGCCGCCTCTCGTCCCGCCCTCTGCTCGCCCTCGGCCCGTCCGGCCCCTGCGCCCTCGGCGGCCCCGCAGGGAGCCCCCCGCCCCCCGCCCCCCGCGGCTTGCACGGGGAGCCCGGCTCGGCGGCCTCTCGCCCGCTGCTGAGCGCGTGTCCGCGCGGCGCTCGCGATGCTCGGGGCTCCGGGGGCCCGGCTGCGGCTGCTGCTGCTGCTCGCGGTGCCCGCCCTGGGGGCCGCGCTGCGCTCGGCGGGGGCCGCCCGGGGCCGGAGGCAGGCGCAGCAGATCGTGCAGCCCCAGGGCCCCGCGGCCGGCGGCCAGAGCAAGCGTGAGTACTGCCCGCGCGCCGCCCGCCGACTCGCGCCGAAGTTTGCAGCGCGCGTGGGCGAGCGAGCGCGTGGGAGCCCGGGCCGCCGGGGTGGGGGGACCGAGGCCCGCCTTTGCATGCTCCCTGCGGGACCCCTGCGGTCCTTGCGCTGCTGACTCCCTTTGCTACTAAGTAACTGAGTATTTTTGAACTGGGAGTTGGGGGGGAGAGAGGGCTGCTAGATAGCTGTGGGGCTGCCAACCAACTTGAGAGCGCTTTGGGGGCCCTTCAGGCCCCTTCTCCAAGAACACAGATGGGAACTCCTGTCCCAGCTTTTCAGAGACACACCCTCCCCTAGCCTGGGCTAACGGAAACTGCTTAAAGTCCTTCTTGACTTACTCTCCACCCCACCCCACCCCACCCCACCCCAAAAGCATTGAAGGTCCTTGCATATTTTAAAAGGAGGTTGCAGGTATCTGCTTTCCAAAATCTTTCCATTCCTTTGATGTAGACCCCTGGCCAGATGGAAATGACATCACTGTAGAACATTTAGCTAAGTTAAAAGATGAGGGAGGGTGGGGTGGGGGGAAGGAATACCTGAATATCTACGTGTGCAGATTGTGGTTAACTCTTCGGGGAGCTAATTTCTTATATTTTTTCGTGGAATATTGTTATCGGAATACTAATTCTGATGTTCTGATGAGTGAGTTGTTTTTCTATGTTTGTTGCTCAGTGTCATCCATTTAGTTGTGCAAGAAAATTCCATACTTTGGAAGAAAGGGGGGATGCAGATGGAATGACTTTTTTTCTTCGATCCTTTATAGCTGGCTGTTACGACAATGGGAAACACTATCAGATAAACCAACAATGGGAGCGCACCTACCTGGGAAATGCCTTGGTTTGTACCTGCTACGGAGGGAGCCGAGGCTTTAACTGCGAGAGTAAACCTGAACGTAAGTGGGGGGGGGGGGGCTGGCAGTTGGAATCCTTTAGTATATGGGGAACTGGTACCTGTTAATTAAACTTAGCATTGGTAATAAAAATACACACACCTTTTCCCCAGTACAATTTTCTGTCTTTTCCTCTTTAAAAAGTGTTAAGAACCGCTTCCATTTGCCTTTCACGTGTTACTTCTACCTTTAAAACCAAAGAACCGGTGTATCCCAAAGTAGTCCCTAGAGTCTTCTTTTTGTTTTATTCTCCCAAAGTTGTTTTTTTTTTTTCTTCCAAAGTTGTTGATGAGAAAATGGAAGGTTTTGTGTTCCCCGTCCAAAAAAAAAAAATGCTTATAAAATTTTAATTTATTAGAAAGGAATTTCAGATTTTCAACTGTAAGGTTATGGGCCAGGAAACTCTCTGGGCACTCACTATATTATAAAGTGATTTGCCAGCTACCAAAAAACCACTAACCACTTGCTTCAAAGTTCTCGTTCTTTTATGACCATTGTCCTGTTTCTTGTTAATCATGGCAACTCCTACAGAGGAGCACTGGTGAGGCTGACATGGAAATAGTAGGATTAAGAAATGACAGTGCCTGGTGGGAGGTGGGGCTCTTCACATTGTTTGCTTTTCCGTGGACCTTGGGTTGGCTGGCTGAGTCAGAGATCGGAATCTGAAGCCTTCCTTCACAATCCGGCAGCTTTTTCCTAAGGGCCTGAGAAGCCTCTACAATAGAAGTTAATTTACGGAAAATTGGGAGGACTGGTCAAAATTGAAACGCTGAGGCTTCATTAAAGCCTGGGGTACAATCTAGATCTCCCATTTAAATGTTTTCACATTCTTCGGTTGTACCATGCTACTCAGAATGGAAGAGTGAGTGTTTCTCTGGATGGGATTAGTGGAATAGAAATGCTTTTACATACGTGAGGCCCACGTGGACTTTCCTTCTCTCCTCAGCTGAAGAGACTTGCTTTGACAAGTATACGGGGAACACCTACCGCGTGGGTGACACTTATGAGCGCCCTAAGGACTCCATGATCTGGGACTGTACGTGCATCGGAGCTGGGCGTGGAAGAATTAGCTGCACCATTGCAAGTAAGAAGGATATTCTGTAAAATGACGCTAAAATATCATTTATGTCAAGTGAGAAAGACATTCCATAAAGATGCTCAAATATCATATATGTGAATTTCTCCAGTACCATCATTGTCGCTTTCTGTTACTCATGACTGGTTTACCCCCCCACCCCCCACCCCACCCCACCCCCGTGACCAGTTGCTCTGATGTGGTCACCCGGCTGGTTCCGGGGCTTCTGGAAGGTGGCTCTGTGCCCAGGTGGAAATGGTGTTGAGCCTGTGTGGAGTTACGAGTACCAACGGGATCTCTTGAGTTCCATTTCAGTTAAGACATACTTAAAGGAATTGTCCATTTTATATTACCTGGGCATCTTCAAGCCAGCCTGATGAAGTGATCATCCTCAGTGATGAGGAAGATGGTCTCAAAGAGTGAATTAGCCACCGTGGGGTGTGCTCTTCTTGCTTGTGAGGCAGAGACCTCTTGCATCTCACAGATGCAGTCTGGTGTCTTTGTGACCTATAGTTTTTACACAGGAAGCAAATCTCTATTCCCAAAGGTAGGATGGAGTGATTAGCCTACTAGTGTTTCCAAAGACCTTTGGGGACTGTGTTGACTCTCATCGATTCTAGTTTAGCCAAGGCAGTCTTTCCACTATGATTCACCGGGTTACCAACAGGCTCCATTAAAGTATTTCGTTTGTTTAATCCATCCTTTAAGTGTAAGTTGCTTGAAAGGCTTCTCTCCAAAAGAACAAAGCAGTCCCTTGTGAACAGACCCAATCAGCTTTTCCCATATTTAATGTTAGGGTTTATTCAAGTTTGTTGGCAGTCTTAACACTCAGTGGTCCACAGCATTTATAGTCGAGGGGACATTCAGCCTTTGGATGTGCCACTATGCCTAACAGCCTGGAAGGGTACCCAGATTGCCTTACTTGCGAGGTATATACGTCTACTTGATTTGTGCCAATATGACATATTTGTCTTCGGGTAAAATGGGGGCTCTCCCACTCCTGAAAGCTGGAAAGCTATGCCAATGTGATGTGGCTTTGTCATTCAGTCGGGCTCACCCTGCTGTGTGTGTGTGGAGGTCATGCCTGCCAGCCTTTCTTTTCTGCTCTAGGACCAATTTCCTGTGATCTCTCTGAGGAACCAGGATTTATGACCTCTTTTCTTGCCATTCAGTTTTCTGTGTGATTTCCCATCATGCTTAAATTAAGACATTTAATTATTGAGTAACCCAAAGTGGCCAGATCTGTTAAGTTTTCCCCTACTTCTGATGGGTAAGGTGTTCTCTGTGTCCTTACTTTGGCTAACCTAAATACCTACCCAAATGGAATATGAAATCTTCTCCTCTCCTCTCCTCTCCTCTCCTCTCCTCTCCTCTCCTCTCCTCTCCTCTCCTCTCCTCTCCTCTCCTCTCCCCTCCCCTCCCTCTCCCTCCCCTCCCTCTCCTTTTTCTCTCTTTCTTTTAATATTCTCTCTCTCTCTAACATTTGCCTTTTGTCTTGAACAGACCGGTGCCATGAAGGTGGTCAGTCCTACAAGATCGGTGACACCTGGAGGAGACCACATGAGACTGGTGGTTACATGTTAGAGTGTGTCTGTCTCGGTAATGGGAAAGGAGAATGGACCTGCAAGCCCATAGGTGTGTGACTCTGAGGGATGAATGAGATGTGGGGAGGCAGAGTCAAAATGTTGGGTTAAATGAAAATCCATGGGGACCCGGGATCTGAATGTCAATTCAAAAAAGAATGAAATGGAAATTTCATTTCAAATACTGAAATATTTTATAATCTGTGGTCCTGAAGGAGCCAGATGAGAAAGTGCAAATCATTGATAAAAGTCTTAATTTTGTTTCAAAAGCACAAGATAGAATTGAAAGGTTTAGGAAAAAGTCATTTCTTTGGTTTAATATTTGGTCTCAGATTTCTCCTTGGCCAAGATGTAAATTAGTTAAAAGGAAAAAAATGGCACTTTTGACACATTCCTATGTTGGAACAGGCTGGGCTGAAACAATATTGTGTGTGCTCTATCACACCTTGGTAGTTTGTTTGTTTGTTTGTTTTTTTTTTTTCAAAATAAACATTTTTGAGCGTCTTTTGGCCTCAATCTTCAGTTGAACTCTATAATTACAAATCTAAGTTTCTGCCTATAAATTTCACTGTTTACTTCTTATTCGTGAATTCAAGGGCTTTTATTTTGCTTTGTGTTATAGTTGTTTTTGCAGGAATCAAATTTTAAACAACTTTCTCATCCTTTTTTTTTAACCCATTCATAATTAAGATTGGAATTGTGCATAGTTTCCCACAGATGAACACATATCTAGATCGTTTTCACTGAAATACTGGTGTGAACAGTGGTGCTAGCTGAGTATATGCAGTCCATGTACTTATTAGGAGAACAGAATTTCTGTCTGCCAGCTGGGCTTGAGCTTTCTTTCGCTTTGGTTACTTACTATGTGCTTAGTTACAGGGCGTGCCCTTCTTTTTGAACAGAGTGCCACTTAAAAAAAATGTGGCTGGATTTTTGCTTACACAATATACTTTAAATTACAAGGAGACTGCACAATTCAAAATAACCCTTTTTTCCCCCTGTTTTTCATCCAAATTTCCCTACAGCGGAGAAATGTTTTGATCACGCTGCTGGGACTTCCTACGTTGTTGGAGAGACCTGGGAAAAGCCGTATCAAGGCTGGATGATGGTGGATTGTACTTGTCTGGGAGAAGGCAATGGACGTATCACCTGTACTTCTAGAAGTATGTTTTAACTCTTTATGCTCAAGATGAGGCCAGGTATTGTTTTCGGATTCCTAGAGAGAATTGTAATATGATGTCACTTGGAGCACACCCAATACACCAGGATGCTTTGGTAACATTTGGATGTCCCCAGTCAACTTATTCTGCTTCTTCAAAGAAAAGTAAAGAGTTTAATAAGGTCTTAGGCAATCAGCTACTAAGAAGGAACCCAAGTGGTCATTTAAATGCCAACTGTGCTGTGGACTTGAAGATCAGTTGCAAGTGTTTAAATTATCACTGAGATATTTTCCAAGTATTAAGAGCAAAGAAATCGTTAAAATAACATGCAAACACCTCTTTGGGCATGTAGATACTATTGACCTAGACTGGAGGAAAGTTCTAAAGTTTTAGGTTTCCTTCTATGTTTGAAGTTTATTTATTTTTTAAAGATTTTCTTTATTTATTCATGAGAGACACAGAGAGAGAGAGAGAGAGGGAGAGAGGGAGGCAGAGACACGCCCTGGGCCAAAGGCAGGCGCTAAACTGCTGAGCCACCCAGGGATCCCCTCTTTCTATGTTTGAAGTTTAAATAGGGCATATTCATCAGCAAAATTGAGGAAAATAAAAAGTACTTATAGGTTAAAATTGTGTGTCTACCTGGGGTTGAGGACAGTGTTTCTTACCCAAAGCTCCTAAGTGGGCTTCTTAGTGCCATAAAGAAGCTGGCCTCTGGCACACACGACTCCTCCTTCTGAGATTGCCTTGGGGATTCAAGGCTCCTTTTTTTTATACCTTTCAAACAAATAGCAACCATAGAATTGATTGAAGCAAAACCTCCATTAACAGTTGGTGTTATTAATAAATCTTAAATCTAAAATATATTGAACCTATTTTCTTTCTTTATCTAGCTTAAAGTATTTAACCGTCTTCACATACTCATCACCCAAATTTGAATTCTTTGCTAATAAAAAATAAGTCTTTGACGGAAAGTGATAATAATTCTGACAGTCTTTCCCAGAAACTTGCTGGTTCATTAGATCTTTTGCATTTAAAATGGTATTATGATCGTCAGACTTTCAAGACCTTGGTGGCGATGACTCAAACCCTCATCTATTATTTAAAGCTCTTCTAATAACAAGTTTGGGATAAGTTCCTCAAAGAAAAGCCGTTTATTCCATGAAGTTTTATAAGTCCTCTACTTTGTACAGAATGGTATAGGAACACAAAACTGAATTGGACAGTAGCCCAGCCTCCGAAGAGCACTTAGTAAGTAGGTCAGGGAGATGAGAAAGGCTTATACATATTCATCTTCTACAGAGCACAAAATTAGGGACTTCAAGACAAATACTGAGAATAGTGCTATGGGGGTTTTAGGGAAGACAGTCCTTTTAGCAGGGATTTGGGGAAAGGCTGTATGTAACCAGCCCGTCTTCATCCAGACCTCCATTCTGGTGGTAGATCCACGTGTCTGGGTATTTGTATGGACTTATATCAACCGTCTGATTGTTTTCTCTCACCCAGTGAGATGACTTTCTGATTCTGATGCAAATAAGATCCTCTCTTCTCTCTGGATAGCATATGGGCAAAACTGGATTATTACTGAAACAATCCACTTACCAGATGATTGAACACATAGGCTGATGGCAATTCAGTCACAAATTACAAAATGCCATTTTTTCCATGGAGGGTTAATGCCAAGCAATTCAAAAGAAACCATTTGATTGGTGATTTTAAATCCGTGTGTGCTGGGGGAGGAGGGAAAGAACATTTTAGTCAAAGTTGGTAGTCCCCTGAACTTTCTTACATAACAAATGAAGAAGCAGATGCTGCTGTCTTTTTAGCTTCTTTGGGGCAAGTGGGGGAGACCTTTTGAACCTTACTCTCCTCTCTATTGTTTATTAATCTCTGAAGAAAGTCCCCTCTTGGAAGGCTGGTCATATACAGTAATTACAGGGAGAAAGCAGAGAGAGCCTGGGAAGGAAAGAGAGGGAAGAACAGAAAGCCAGAGAATGAACTTGATCAAAGGACCAATGTGAAAACAATTTTTAAAAAAAATTAATGAGTGAGAGATGATGAAAAAGTATTTTGGCAAACAGGGAAGCAGAACAAGACTAAATCATGCAAAATCACACATCTCTCTTTCTGCTGTAACAAACCAAATCCCATCTTTCAGGAGGTCGATGCCAGTGGTCGCCAGAGCTGGGTATAAACATTTCATCACCAAAGATTAGCTCACTGAACTTTCAGTGACTGCACTCTTTTTTGGGGGGTTGACTCTGGAGCTTTTTTTTCAGGTTGACCTGATTTGCATATTTAAATGCTTCCTTTCTGACACAGACAGATGCAATGATCAGGACACCAGGACATCCTACAGAATCGGAGATACCTGGAGCAAGAAGGATAACCGGGGGAACCTGCTTCAGTGCATTTGTACGGGCAACGGCAGAGGGGAGTGGAAGTGTGAAAGGCACGCATCTCTGCAGACCACTTCCACCGGTGAGCATGGAACCAGCAGGGCCCGAATCGGGAAGGCATTCCAAAAAAATATTTCAGCAACTCTGTCTTTCCTTTGACGTGCCATTTGAGGATGAGTTGCAGGGTTTCTGCTAATAATCTGAGTTCGTTTACAGATTGTTAGTCATTAAGACTTTGTCTAATGTCAGGTTTGAAATATAAATAAAAATGAAATAACAATCTTAGTGGGGGGAGAAAAGCAGTGTTAGCCCCAAGAGATTAAACTGACCTTTAAGGAAATGCTAATATTATAAAAGCTACACAACTGATGTATAGATATATATACCCATACACATCCCCACGCCTGTGCATTTTAATGGAAACGAAAGAGTTACGATGAGTTACATGACTATTTGATTCTTCTGCTAGGACAAGGGGAAAAAAAAGTACAGTTGTTCTTTTTCAAAATGGAATATATTTCCTTGTCCTGACATTCAGCTTTCTTTGTAGCAGAAACAATCCTTTATATGTGGTTTCCATGCTCCAGCAAAACTTTGTTGCATTCCATAAAATAATGCACAATCATTTTCTTCATGTATTGGCATTCACAATTCCAGAAATTCAAGAGGCCTAGAGATGAGAATAAATGAAACAATGTCTAAGGATTTAAAGAGAGAGAGAGAGAAGTTTTCATTACTTCTAGTATGAGAATGAGATATTTGCACTGTAGCTTGCTTTGGAAGAGTCTGAAAGACAGAAATACGACGATTGAGGGTGTGTGCTTGTTACATTCTTAATAATATCTCAAGTTTTCACTGAATAACGTACTAGCCATTGTTGCTTAGCCTTTTATCAGTGAGTCATTAGGCTAAAAATATTTATGCTTTGTTTAGATTTTCCTCCTTTTGATGAGTTTTCATCTTGTTCTGAGCACTTCTGAAGGTGAACAAGATTAGATTTGGTGGTATCTTTGAGTTATGTGATTATTATCAGTGAAATTACTGTTAAACAAAAAAAAAAAAAAGAAAGAAAAACCAATTACAAAGATCAATCTCCTGAAATAGTTTAAATTAAGACTGTAGCTGGGATTTAATGGGGGTAAAGATTCAATAAATGTCTATTTTTATTAATATTATGAATATTATAGAGAAAAGGTCCTGTTCAAAAAAGTTTGAGAAACATTGGGCCGAACAAAATGGAACCTCTTTCTGTAGGATCTTTACGTTCTTTTGCATTGTGGCTCTTCAGTGGAGTATATAAATATAGATGACGTCTCCCTAGCGTGTGTGACCATGGGACCCACTGTCTGACATGTCTTTGGGTTCTAGTGTTGAGCAGCACTTAGGGAGACGCTGATTTCAGTCTGCAGTTATTCTGGCATCAGTTCTCCCTGGTGTTTGGGAGAACAGATTTCTCAAAGGTTTTTTTTTTTTTTAAAAAAAAAGAACAACATATTCTGTGGTCTTACTCTGAAAGGAAAGCTCTGTTAAGAGGATGGATTGGTTTTAGAAACACACACACAGACACACACACACACACACAAATCCCCAAATGATCCGGAAGAGAAACAAAATGTGGAAGGAGGGGCAACTTCTAGAGAATCCCAAGGTGTTCTCTGATGAGCTCAGAGGCACACGATGACCATGGGGGGGACTTCTCAAAAACAACATCAGGAAGAGAAATGCCCAATGGTATTGAACTTACGAAAGCTGCTAAGAGAGCAAGGGTGAGGCAGACCGTCTCAGGAGAAGGGAGAGGCATGAAGACAGCGCAGGTTACGTGAGGGAATGAGGAGATGAGGCTTAGAGCAAGGGAGGAAGGGGACCGTGAGCTTCCTGGCGTGAGTAGGAATTATTGAGGGCATCTGCTCTGTTGAGTGGCGGGATAGTGCCTGCGATGTAGAAATGCAATCCCAGTAGCTGCAGATAAGCTGGGAGATGGAGACCATCTGGAGGATTCTTACAGAGTATTTCCTAGGCTGCATGTAGAAGCTTCTGCAGAAAGGAAGGGGCATTTCCTTCCAGTTGCAGGTCAGTAACGCGGTGGATTTCAGAGCGATCTGTGTGGGACCCTGAAGATCCCAAGTCTGGAAGGTAGTTGTTGTCTCTTATCCAGCATTGTGACTGTCCCTTCTCATGCCCTCAGGATCTGGCCCCTTCACAGATGTCCGGACGGCCATTTACCAGCCCCAGCCTCACCCGCAGCCGGCTCCCTATGGTCACTGCGTCACGGACAGTGGCGTGGTTTACTCTGTGGGGATGCAGTGGCTGAAGACACAAGGAAATAAGCAAATGCTTTGCACTTGCCTGGGCAATGGAGTCAGCTGCCAAGAGACAGGTCTGCATTATCTTTTCAAAAAACAGTGCTGATAACTTTTTATTAATTTTTGGAAGGCAATACATTCATTTACAGGAAAAAAAAAAAGGTAAAACAGTAAAACAAGCTTATAATCTATAGAAAAGCTTATAATCTTACCACCCTGTGATAACAACCAGGTTGGCATTTCATATATTTTCTTCCAATCTTTTTAATCTATGTATTTTCTTTCCCCTACTGGGGATTCAACTGCTATGTATTATCTTTATTTGTCTAAAATGTTGTTACAAGAGAGTTGCTTTCTGAATAGCAAATCAGCCTTAGTTTAGACAGTAAATCGCACGTTTCTGGAGCTTCTCGATGGAAGCTTCTCTCAACAACCTGATGCGTTTTTCTCTGGGCTACCAAGCGGTAGTAACGATAGCAGTAACAATCGATGCACTTAACTTTTCCCCTAGAATAACCTTGTGTATTAATGATGAAGGCACCCACAGAGTCGTATACACCCCTCCAGTATACTCTGAGCAGCATTGTTAGTCAACCTGTATTCATATACCTTTACAAATGGGGAAACTGAGGCATGGCAGCAGAGATGGCAACAAAAGACATGGGCAGAACTCAAGCATCCCTCCATCTGCAGAAGACCAGTTTCCTGAGTAACACATATTTTTTAAAGATTTTATTTATTCATGAGAGACGGAGAGAGGCAGAGACATAGGCAGAGAGAGAAGCGGGCTCCATGCAGGAAGCCCAATGCGGGACTCGATCCCAGGACCGCGGGATCAACTCAACCACTGAGCCACTCAGGTGCCCCCCGAAGTGACACATTTTGACTGACATTAACTAGGTGATTATCTCTACTGGCAGCTTGAGGGCACAAGCTCAGTCTCAAGCTAGAAATAAGCAGCTACTGGTAGGAGATAAGTGCAGCCTTATTTACCGAGACCCTTTTGGTTTTGCTTGTAGCCGTCACCCAAACTTACGGTGGCAATTCAAACGGGGAGCCATGTGTCTTACCATTCACCTACAACGGCAGAACTTTCTACTCCTGCACCACAGAAGGGCGGCAGGATGGACATCTGTGGTGCAGCACTACTTCCAATTACGAGCAAGACCAGAAGTACTCCTTCTGTACAGACCATACTGGTGAGTCTCCCAAGGGCAACACGCAGCAGAGAAAAAAAGTCATTTCTCATCCCTACTTTCATTGGCAGCCTTCTAGCCATTAATCTTGAGGCTGCAGAAGAAGTAGCACTTTTGTTTGACCTGGACCCAAGAGGCACGAAGCCGACTTGGCCGCCCAAGATCCTTCCATGTTCCCCAGGACCCTTGAGAAGTGACACCAAGGGGGAAGCCCTCCACTTCAATTATTTTAGACGTGTTGGGATCACGATGTGATTAAAGATACGGGTATATTAAAGTCCGTAGGCAATCCCGCAGGGCTAAAGAACACACAGGGTGGATGCCTGAGTGCTTTTGCTTCTCTTCTGGTTAAAACTATGTTTTATTCAAAGCAACCATTTGATCTTTTCTTTCCTGGCTGGGAAAATGAGAGTGAGATTGGATTTAAATCTCTTTTGAAGGTGAAGGTGAATACGCCAAGGAAGCTTGCAACTCTATTATCAGGCCTCCTTTATTCTGAGGTAGACTCCCTGTGAATTAGCTTCAGAAACCTGGCTCACTTGGAACTTTCCTGTAGATATGCCCCGCTGTACGCTGAGAGGCTCAGTTGTGTAATATTTTCCTTCCTATTTGTGTACTACCCTGGGCAGTTTTGGTTCAGACTCGAGGTGGAAATTCCAATGGTGCCTTGTGCCACTTCCCCTTCCTGTACAACAACCGCAACTATACGGACTGTACTTCTGAGGGCAGGAGAGACAACATGAAGTGGTGCGGAACCACGCCGAACTACGATGCTGACCAGAAGTTTGGATTTTGCCCCATGGCCGGTAAGATGAAACCCCGTGGTCCATCCAATTATGGAGTTAGACAAAAGAATAGTGTCCAGTTTACTCCCATTTCACCCATTAAGTGTTTAATTTTCAGACAGCACAAAACTACAATTATTTATATGATTGTAAAATCCTTTTGGTATAATTTAACACCCAAAAATATGTAAATACATTAAGAATACTTTTTAAAACATCTGGAAATGCAAATTTTTCACAGGTTTGTCATTTGTAAGGAGCACACAACTGAGCTTAAAATATTCCGTGTGCAACTGCTGCAGACACGGACCTGCAATATTCACACACAACTGTGGTTCACTCAGAATCAGCTCTATCACTTAAGGAAATACCAAAATGGCCAAAACTATGTTTTCTGACAATTATGGGATCTTTTCCCATTTAGAGAGATCAAGTTGGTACAAGTGGGGAAAGGGGAGTCCATACCTTTTGTTTTCAAGTTTCAAGAACCCCATAGATTACATTTGATCTTCGACCTGTAGAACCAAGAACCACGAACTATGCATCATCAGGTGTACGTATAAGGCAGTGAAACCCAAGAATACTACTTACACTCACTTTCATTTCTTTCAACATTTCATTCTCAAGAGAGAAGGTTGGATTTAGAAGAAGACCATGCTTTAGCTATGTGTTCTATACCCGAACACAGAGTTTCCCTCTGGGATAGAATAAACTGGAACTAGAAAAAGTTATGGGGCAGTAGTCAACATCAGTCTTCTAGAACAATGCAGACCCGTTGTGTGAACCTGTAGGTATTATCGTGCTTTAACATCCCCCAACCTTTCCTGCAATGACTCCCTACCGCATACTTCCCCTTTGGATTGAGTTTGCTCTCTGGGACTCAAAGCTCTACACAGGCCCAGAATAGCACTGAGACTTCTTTGAGGCTCACCAGACTGCTTTCACAGTGAGAGTTCTTAGGATAACCACGCTGGACCGATGATACAGCATATGTTTTTAGACCCTGTATCATTTTCCCATCCATTTCTATCCAGCCCATGAGGAAATCTGCACAACCAATGAAGGGGTCATGTATCGCATTGGAGATCAGTGGGACAAACAGCACGATATGGGCCACATGATGAGGTGCACATGCGTTGGGAATGGTCGTGGAGAATGGACTTGTGTTGCCTACTCCCAGCTCCGAGGTATGCTTGCTTATTAATGAGAACATTTGATAGAAACAGGAGCACAGAGAGGACCAAGTTTGTATGTGGAAACTTGTAGTTTACCAAGAGCAGGAGAGGAACTATGCGGGGCCACACCATCGGTCTCCTGTGCAGGATAAGCCTCTCATGTTAGGCAGCCAGTGGAGAAAAGCTGGCAGAGCAATTCTAGAATTCTGAAGCATCCCAGGATGTGAGTACTTACACTGAGCTGAGAAGATGACTCCAAAGGCACAAGGATCTGATCCTTTTAGCTTCTAGATATGCCATGGGAGTCACGTCGAGGAAAGATTGGACAGTTTCTGTAAAGAAAAGAGACTTTGCTGGCTTTTTTAAAAGATTTTATTTGAGAAAGTGAGAGAAGACTAGTAGGGGGAAGGGCAGAGGGAGAGGAAGAAACAGGCTCCCCGCTGAGCTGGATCCCAGGACCCTGAGATCATGATCTGAGCTGAAGGCAGACATTTAACCCATTGAGCCACCCAGGTGCCCTGACACTTTGCTGTTCTAAAATCAGATCCTTGCAGATCCAAACTGAAGGTGACAGAGAGACCTATTTCTTTTGCGCAACTCAAATGTTTTCCTTTGGATCCTGGCATATGATAGAGGGATGGCGATTTATTAAAACCATTTTAGTACTTCTGTTTCTTTGATTTGAAAACCGAGATTTAGGTAGAACTCTGAGCTAATAAATATTTCGTGTAACTGGTATGTTGACATTGGCCTGAACTCGTTCTCCTTTTGTGGGTAACACACTCCAGGAGTAATCATAATTCCGCATGATATTGCAGAAGTGAAAAGAACCCTAGAAAGACATACAGATCAACTCTTCACTTTCCAAATGAAGGAACTGAGACCCAAATGGGGAAAGTAATTTCTCAGGATCTCTCAGAGAGTTAGGAGCAGAGTTGGCCTAATTTTCTTTTTAATTTCACAAATGCCATAGATGTTATATTATTTCCCAAATCCACGTATCTCCCCATCCCACCTGTTACGGAGATCAGACCATGACACCGTGCTGGGTGCTTCCTAAGTATATTTGATCTTTCTCCCTATTTCTCAGAGCAAGCAGAGATCTGAATGACGTTATCATCTAAGCAAGAACTTTTCCAAAAGTAAAACATGCATTTATTAAAAAATTACCTTTCCACGGGAAGGTATATTTTACCACATTCTGGTAGTTGTATATACTTTGGCCTCTGATATTTAAGTTTGTAAGAAAGAGCTTTTGTGATAAAGGATTATTTTTTCCAAAAATTGTATTCGTGACCAAACTTTGGAAAAAGTGTTTATTCCATGCTGGTAGAAAAGTTATTTTAGTGGGAGGTGTTGATAATTTGGTGAAAAAAACTGTACACTTTGAGAAGCTTGGTATTTTGGGGGTGCCTGGGTGGCTCAGTTGGTTAAGTGTCCAATCGGGTCATAATCTCAGGGTCCTGAGATCGAGCCCAGTTCCACCCTCAGTGTGGAGTCCACTTGAGATTCACTCTTTCTCCCTCTGCCCCTCCCCCAGCTTGCACAAGCTCTCTCCCTCTCTCTCTAATAAATAAATAAATCTTTATTTGAGAAAGAGAGCACACACACCAGGTGGAGGAAGGTACGGAGGGAGAGGGAAGAGCAGACTCCATGCTAGGCAGGGAGCCCAATGTGGGGCTCAATCCCAGGTCTCCAAGATCATAACCTGAGCCAGAGGCAGATGCTTAATGGACTGAGCCACTCAGGCCCCCTTAATAAATCTTAAAAAAAAAAAAAAAAAGCATGGCATTTTTAAATTTCATTGCAAAACTTAAGAAAGTTCTCCACCATCCCACTGTTTCCTAAACAGATCAGTGCATTGTTGATGACATCACGTACAATGTGAACGACACATTCCACAAGCGTCATGAAGAGGGGCACATGCTGAATTGTACCTGCTTTGGTCAGGGCCGGGGCAGATGGAAGTGCGATCCCATTGGTAATTAACTCTCGCGTCTAGATGGTTTTGGTTGCTGGGACTCGTTAACAAGTTTCAGATAAGGAGAGCGATTTCATATTACATCACTGAAGTTGACTTTGATCAGTGGCTTGCAGAGAGCTTGGTAAAATCTTTTCCCTAATCACGACCCAGTATATCAACTTGATGTTGTCACCCAGTTTGGTAACCCATGCAGGTTTATTTTAATGGAATAGAATTAGTTCTTTGGTTCTGAATCATAAAGAGAATCCGTGTTATGAAAGAGAACTTTCCTTTGCTGACTGTGCAGATGCACATGCCAGTAAATACCTCCTTCCAAATACTTTATTTTTCTTGGCTGCCCTTTATAATAGGTCTAAGCAAATAGCGAAGGTTGAGCCTTGACAGAGCTGCATGGCCAGCTTTAAGGTAACCCATTAATATTCCTTTACCAAAGGAGACCTGTTGCTCACTAAGAAAACAAACCCATCAGATGAGTTTGTTTGACCTGAGATGATCAAAGCTGATACAGAAGCCAGAGAGCTCTTTTCAGAAACTGCTCAGCAAGTATTCATAGTCAAAATCTAGTTCATCCATTTACATGTAAACTGGAGTCCTTCAAAATTTAAAGAGGTGTTTAAAGTGATATTTTGTTCTTACTATTCAAACGGCGAGTTGCATTAATGTAGGCAAAATAATATCTAATTTAGTTTTCTCAAACTGCCATTCAGAATGTCAGTATGTACTGAAATCTAAATCATACGATTTTTGTTTAGAAATAACTGTCTTTGTAGAAAACTAAGCATTTCTTCCACTGGGTGCTTTTTCTTTTTCTTTTGTATATTTTTTTATTGGAGTTCGATTTGCCAACGTATTTTTTTTTCTTTACTAATTGTCTTGTAAGGTAAAAGATATGAACAAAATATTTAGTAACCACATATATTTGTAAGGACAAATAAGTTATAAGTTTCCAATAAACTAAGAATATGCTAGCCCCAGCACACTGAAATTCAGTTTGTAGCTCTGAGTCTTCAATGCTGCTTCTTTTACTTTGTGTATATTTTAGACCAATGCCAGGATTCAGAAACCCGAACATTTTATCAAATTGGAGACTCATGGGAGAAGTATGTGCATGGTGTCCGGTACCAGTGCTACTGCTATGGCCGTGGCATTGGGGAGTGGCATTGCCAGCCTTTGCAGACCTATCCAGGTAAGTAGCTGAGTTGGTGCAAACCGAGAACTTCCAACTGAGTTGTGAAAACAGGGCAGCATCAGTGTTTTTAACACTCTGACACCTGTATTGGCTTCCTCTCTCTTTCCCATCTTTTGCTCTTATCACAATCTAAGAATCCGATATTTGACTAAAATGATTTTCCTTTCTCCCCAGTCAAGTAAAATATGTATAAGGCGGTGAAAATGTGCTGGTGTGTCAATTTGTTTCTGAACACTGTAGAGCATTCCGTTAAGTTAAAACGCTCCAACTAATTTGATCTCCTGTCTGCACGTGGAAATAGAAACCATGCTGGGAGCTACGCTGGGAGTGAAGGGTTGGGGTTTTATGTTATGACTCTCAACAGAGAGATTGCATAGGGGGATGATATGAAATACAGTATAGGGTATGTGGGTTCGCTGTGAGTTCGCTCAACATTTCATCCAGGGCCTCTTTGTGTCAAAATTTTCATTTGTTTGATCAATTGGAGTCTAGAACAAAGTATTCTGGGTCAAGAGTTGAGTAATTTAGTCAATTTTCTGCCCACGCAGTTCAAATATGCCCAAATGTTTATTGTTGGGGATTTTTTTAGGTCACAGGACATAATGAATGCCTAGCTGTAGGTGTGATTAACTCATTTTAGAAAAAGAAAACAAGTTTTTAAATTTAATTATAATAAGACATGGTGAATTGGGAAGCTCTCATCTTTAGTACCGGTTATTTGAGCAGCTACCGAGGTGCGGAGCCTCCTAGATTTCTGTTAACCTTAGGCTTGAAATAGGGCCCACATTCAGAAACCAAAAGAAGTTTTCAGAATGTCAGAATCTGCCTATGACACAAATTAAGATTAAGTAAACTAAACCCCTCCATAGTGTAGTCAGAGATTCACTATCGTAGAGAATCAGATACGGAACAATTTGGCCAAAGGTAGTTTGCCAAGACGTGGGTCCGGGTTGTCCGTGTGCTGTGAAAGAGATCCATGTCAAGCTCCACTCATCGTGTTCCCATTTGTAAAATGAGGAGATGAAAGCCCATTGCCTTTGAAGGTCTTTCTAGCACTAACAATCTAACGATCTCTGATCCTAAATACTAACCACCCAGATATACCCTTTCAACAAACTTGGAAGAAACCTGGTTCTCCCCAACCCTCAGGTACTGTTAGGGCTGTCAGAGGTGACTTTGCCTTAACAGGCTCACAGCACAAATTCACCTGGCTCTTAAGTTGTATTTCATGGCAGATTTGGGTGGAGAAATCACTTAATATAATTTTTTTTGTTTAATAATTTTTTAAAAATCTGATTGCAGAAATATGTTAAGTTCAGAAATTACATAATTGTTATTTTTCTTTAGTGAGGCAACTAAATGATAGAAACATCTAAAGGAATGCTCCCTAGTTTCTATGTTAATGATTGTTACTGGTGTGGCAACTTGTTGAAAATCATCCTCCATGATTTAGAGGGAAATTTTTTTTCTCACTCTTAACACAAGCCTTTTCACAAAGCGGCTCTCTGGAAGCGTTTAGGTGGACATGATGGGGTGAAATCTGGATGGAAAGGAAGCCTTCTGCTTTGGGGTTTTACAAGTCGACTTTGTTCCTACTATTTAGAAAGGGTAAGCGGAATGCCCAGTGAATATAGAGGAGGAGATTTGGAGAGGGGGCCGGTGTTTGCCCTCAGGACGCGGTTGGGTGCTTATCTCCATGCCTGGTTTGCTTAATGGTTCATGCCTAGCACATGGGGCTTTATGGGTGTGGAAAGAATGAAGGCGCCACAGATTACCGGTAGACTGCCTCTGAGCCTTGCCCTGTTTGCTCCTCCTACAGAGGATTTGGTGGAGTTGTTCAAACTGAGAGTAGATAAGAGGCATTTGGTTTGTCAATAAACAGCTAGGAAAGCACAGATCTCAGCAAATAAAATAGAGAAAAAAAGGACTGAGTCGCAAACTCATAAATATTTAACTTCCCCAGGGTCATCGGTACTGGAAATGATTCGTTTCAGCCTTATTTTAGACTGATTTTAAAAGTATACACATTGTGTCATGTTTCTACTTAGCTGTTTTATGGTTAGTCTGACCATACTGAATAAGAGAGGGAGTCCGGTTTTTACAATGGTAATTGCTAGCGTAGACCAGTTGGGTTCATTTTTGTTTTATCACATCCGATTGATGTCAGTGATGTCAGAATTTTCAGATTTCCTGTCTTCAGATCATATGTAGATGAAGGTAGAGTGGTAATCAGAATTTAGTTGACCTTACAAATGATGGACACAGTCGCTTTACTTTCTGAACAAAAATATACTAAATGCATGAAATCCACACTACTGTTCTGTGCAGTTCCCTTAAGGAACTGGGCTACGGTTCAAGCATGACTTTCAAAACCTACAATTTTGAACCAGTGCTTAAAGTTTTAGAAAGAAAAGAAACTTCTGTAGTTTTGCTCCATCGTGGAGGTAAAAACCAATGAGTCGCCTTTTCCTTTTGCCACCCTCCTCTTCGTGGACCAAGGGAACAGGATTATGGCTAAAGATGGGCAGTAGAGGACATTTGTATTGCCTTCCTGAAACTTGATAGATATTTTACCGTCATAACCTTTTGCTCTTAATTACACGCTGGTTTTTTGTTTTGGGGGGTTGTTTTTAGAGCAGTTTGGGTTCCCAGCAAAATTGAAAGGAAGGTACAGAGCTTTCCCATAGAGCTCCTGCTCCCACACATGCAGAGCCTCCCTGTTAACCCACATTCCCCACCACACTGGTGCATGTGTCACCATCGAAAAACCTGCATCGACACCGTCTTCACCCAATGTCTGTGCTTGACATTAAGGATCTCTCTCGTTGTTGTACATTCTGTAGCATTGTAAACTTTTCCTTCCCTCAATATTATGATTGCCAAACTAAGTAAAATACATACCAGGTGTCTCTTTCCTTAAGGAAAAAAAAATTTTTAATTGGATTTCAATTTGCCAAAATATGTCATATCACCCAGTGCTCATCCAGTCAAGTGCCTCCCTCAGTGCCCATCCCCCAGTCACCCCAACCCCCAGTCCACTTCCCTTTCCACCACCCCTTGTTCATTTTCCCAGAGTTAGGAGTCTCTCATGTTCTGTCTCCCTCTCTGATATCCCACTCATCTTCTCTCCTTTCCCCTTTGTTCCCTTTCACTATTTTTTATATTCCCTGAATGAATGAAACCATATAATATTTGTCCTTCTCTGATTGACTTACTTCACTCCGCATAATACCCTCCAGTTCCATTCATGTTGAAGCAAATGGTGGGTATTTGTCGTTTCAAATGGCTGAGGAATATTCCATTGTATACATAGACCACAGCTTCTTTATCCATTCATCTTTCGATGGACACCGAGGCTCCTTCCTTACGGAAATTATAGTAGGACTTCTTTAGAGGATCAATATTTAAACAACTTTATGCCAGTAATCATAAATAATTTATTGATGCTCACAGAAGTCACATCTCCAACATTTTACTCCATTATTTGTCTTATTTATTTAAATTTATTAAAAAACTTATTTATCTTTGTAAGGATCTTCATGAACAAGAAGACTAAGTTAAAAAGTCACATGCAATTAACTTATGCCAATTGATTAAAACAAACATCCAACCATGTTCTGTGAAATATACACTGCTTTAGAATGGAAAACTGAGAATTTTATCTGTGGATTTTGGTATTCACGTGGCTTTGAAATATGTACATTAAGTGGAATTAAGATCCAGAGAATATTTGTTAGTCTTCAACCACTTTGAATTATTCCCAATGTGGAAGCGAGTTTATTATTTTAAAACTTCTGAGTCTACAGAGACATGCAAGTTAGGTATTTGTTCTACTATAGAAAGCCTTGTTTTTAAAGAGAATTTAACAGCAAAGATAATACATTTGAAAATCCCCCTTTTTTTCCCTATGAGCTTTCAGAAAACTTAAATCTGTTAACAGTCTGGTGAAATGCCTTATGAAACTTGCAAAATGTGGCTTTTTTTGATAGAGTAGCAGTTAGAAATTCTTGGGAAGGTTATGACAAGGAACTTTATTTTATCTCTAATAAGTAGACCATTGATTGACATTGTAAAAAAGACAGTATTTAGGAAAAAGATGCTGTTCTGTTCTGCAAGCTTAAATGCTATTTCATTATTATCTCTTTTTTCATTATTATCTTAAATGGCATCTACACTATTAAGAAATTAATTCTGCTTCCCTTATATGTTTTTGTTTTTTTTTTTTTAAAGAAGAACCAAAACCATACTTCAAATTTTGTTGGAAACAGTCATACGTATTGAGTTGTGGAAATACTGAATTTAGTATATACTTCAAAATGCCATTTCATTTGGTAATTGCTTTTGAAAAGAAAAAAGTTGATCTCTTAATAATTTGAGCACTCTGTAGTAGGTTTTTGGAATACAGTTATTTAGTAAAACTGGAACTAAAACTTTTCCTCTAATAGGATACGTAGGCTGATAAATAAAACTGAGTCTTGCGGCGTCTGGCTGGCTGAGTCAGAAGAGTGTGCAACTCTTGATCTTGGCCGAGGTCATGAGTTCAAGCCCCCTGTTGGGTGTGGAGAGCCCCATGTTGGTTAAATTTGAAAAAGGAAAGAAAGAAAGAAAACTGAGCCTATAATTATTCACCTAGGACTCCATCCCATTTAGAAATTGCGTTTTACATCATGCCGTATGGCCTTTGGAATGTTTCCTTTTATTGGGTAGGTTTGTTCATGATGAAGAACGTTCACAAATGAGAATTTGCTTTAAAGAAGCTTAGTATGCTAAATAAATAGAGTTTGGATTCTGTGTCCCTTTATTTGGGTTAGGGTAGTTTCGCAATTTTCTCAAAATTCTTACTTTGAAAATGGAGAGTAAAAGCAAACTAAGAGGCATTTTTCAAATTTTATTTGCTATAAACAAGTTCTATTTGCATTTCTCATGTGAAGGACAACGATCTATTGACCAAGAAAGAATTTTGTTGCATTGATTTCCAAGGTCGGGATGTAGAAAATTGATCCCAGAATTTTTTTTTTATTATTCTACTCACATTTACTGATCAGCAAAACTGTCTTTTAATGATGGCCATCCATGTGCACTAAATGTTTAAGCCAAAGTAGGTGAATACCCAAGATCACCAAATCTCACATTTTCATTTTCAGGCACAACTGGCCCCGTCCAAGTAATCATCACTGAGACCCCCAGTCAACCCAATTCTCACCCCATCCAGTGGAATGCCCCAGAACCATCTCACATTTCCAAGTACATTCTCAGATGGAAGCCTGTGAGTATCCCACTCAGAAACTGGTCACACTGAGGCTGCCAAAATTAACACATTCTAAACGTTTTTTTTTTTCCAGCTTTTGAGCCAACAGGTCTGATTAACTGTCTGTGACTGGACATACAGATTTAGCTTTTTTGATATTTAGAAGGATTTAGAAAGATCTTCTTAACAAGGACTTAG
This sequence comes from Nyctereutes procyonoides, assembly GCF_905146905.1. NCBI lineage: Eukaryota > Metazoa > Chordata > Mammalia > Carnivora > Canidae > Nyctereutes > Nyctereutes procyonoides. Next base: position 22,608,821 of record NW_026575132.1, on the reverse strand, counting down.
AAATGATAATCCCTGAAACAATTCTTCCCCAATGTGGGAAGAGAATCTAAAGGCATCATATGTCTTTCAACTCTATCAGAGGAAAACAGTTACTGGCATCATTTCCATGATTTGAAAAATTAACATTTAGTGATTTGTGTTCACTTTTCTAAGGGAGCACTTCTTAAAACATTACTTTTGATCCTCTGAAGTTATTTAGATTGAAGGGAAAAAGAGATGGTGCAAGGGAAGAACACATGAGGGATGATAGTTGGTTTAAAAAGTAAACCTTGTGATTTTCTAATAAGGAGCATCTGGAAATTGAAAAAAACCATGCTGAGGAAGATACAGGTCCAGTAAGCTTTAGTTTTTCTTATCCTTTAAACCTGTCTGCTTTCCCTCGAAATTCGTAACTCACAACTTGAGAGACACTATTTCTCTCAGGTAGAAAATGCCCACTTTTAGTCACAGCTATTACATTCTAGCAATTAGCAACAAATCGAGGGGCACCTGGGTGGCTCAGTTGGTTGAGTGTCTGCCTTTGGTTGGGGTCCTGATCCCAGGTTCTTGTTCAGTGTCAGCTCCATGGTCAGTGAGGAGCCTACTTTTCTCCTCTGTCCCTTCCTTTTTTTTTTTTTTAAGATTTTATTTATTTATTCATGAGAGACATAGAGAGAGAGAGGCAGAGACACAGGCAGAGGGAGAAGCAGGCTCCATGCAGGAAGCCCGACGTGGGACTCGATCCGGGGTCTCCAGGATCATGCCCTGGGCTGAAGGTGGTGCTAAACTGCTGAGCCACCCGGGCTGCCCTGTCCCTTCCTTTCTGCTCCTGCTCTCTCTCTCTCTCGCTCTCAAATAAATAAATAAACAAATAAACAAATAAATAATTTGACTCATGCAGCTGTATTTAAACTCTCAAGGGAAAATTCAAGCTGTGAAGTCATTTATTTTTTTGTAGTATACTCAGTGCTCTTGTCCACAGTATGTGGAGCAGCCATTTCCAGAACTTTGTATCTAGTAGATGTTAGTCAATGGGATCACCATATTTTCCCCTCCAACACTTCCTTGTCTTTCACCTTTTCATCTTATCACCAATTTTATTTACTTTAAAGCTAACTCTGAAGTGTTATGTGAGATCTCTGTAATAAGGAACATTTACAGGTAGGTCTGAAATGTACATTGAATTGGAAAAATCTTCATTGAAACCGCAGTGATAAATTTCTTTGAGATTTTTAACAACTAAGAATTTTCAGGTTTTTCCTCAATGGATGTTAGTTACCTGAGAGTTTGTTCTTCAGTGTTTTCTTCTGATTAGCTAACTGCCTAGAAAAGTTCACATTGAATGAAAGATTAATCATTAAATCTGAGCTAATTGTAATGACTAATTTCAGATTTTTTTTTCAGGGTATTTGGGTTAAATTTTAGATTTAAAATATACTAGGATCCATCTCATTGATTTCAAAAATATAAATGGACACTGGAGTATTTGAATTATTGAGGAACTGGTTGATTGGATAATTTAAAAAACTCATTGGGCATTAAAAATGTATTTTGACTTAGTTTAGAATATTTACACTTAAAAGGATCTCATCTTGTTTGAAGTAAGGCTGTTTCTTTTCCACACATTTTATTGCAATGAGTTTTGTGATCCATGACATGTTAATGAAGTTGGACAGGATGTGAAAATGTAAACTGGAAGCAAAGATTAAATAAACCGAAATCACATTCTTCTGCAGTCTTGCCCAAAGTTGGGAACTGCTTTTGATGGGGTAATTCATATCCAAGAATGAGTCATACAGCCAGACCAGTCGAACCTTCTATGCGATCGTCCCAGGAACTGAGTCACAAAGCAATATTTTACTTTTGACTATTTCTGCAGGGCAAGAAATTTCCATCCTACAAAGTAAAAGATAGAATATGTGGCCTTTTCCCACTTCAGAGAAGAATGTCTCTTTGTTCATTGTAGAAATTTTGAAAAATGGGAGAGGCAAAACTTGGATTCATCATATTTTCTTGCTGATCTGAAATAAATTATTCTGACAAAAAAGGAAGGTGCCCAGCACCTGCAACTGTGTGACCTTGGGCGTGTCACATAACTATGTTTCTTTACCATAAAATGAGGGCAATTATACTATTAAGTAAAACAACACAGAGCATGGCACACAGTGAGCTACCGGTAAATATTAGCTAAAATAATAATAGGTATTAAACTGCTGCAGGTCCCTGTTCTGATTCCAGTTTTCCATGATTTTCCTCCACAATGGAGCTGCAGAGGTCTCCGTTTCTTTGACGATTCCTCAGTATCATCTATGAATGTTCATCCTTGTGAATACTTGGGTGATTTTTTTTTTTCCTTTTAAATCTTTAGAAAAACTCTCCAGGCCGTTGGAAGGAAGCCACCATTCCTGGCCACCTGAATTCGTACACCATCAAAGGCCTGACGCCAGGCGTGGTCTATGAGGGCCAGCTCATCAGCGTCCAGCACTACGGCCACAGAGAGGTGACACGCTTTGACTTCACCACCACCAGCACCAGCCCGGCGGTGACCAGTACGTACCCCACCCCCTACCCCTACCCCCCACCCCCCTACCCGCCCCTCACCCCCGGTCCTCATGTCTGTACCTGTGTTCCTCAGAGAAGCGCTTCGCTTCTCAAGTCCTGTGCTTCCACAGCAGGCACCCACTTCTTTTTTTTTTTTTTTTAATTTTTATTTAGTTATGATAGTCACACAGAGAGAGAGAGAGAGAGAGGAGAGGCAGAGACACAGGCAGAGGGAGAAGCAGGCTCCATGTACCGGGAGCCCGACGTGGGATTCGATCCCGGGTCTCCAGGATCGCGCCCTGGGCCAAAGGCAGGCGCCAAACCGCTGCGCCACCCAGGGGTCCCAGCGGGCACCCACTTTTAAATGGTGTTCCGACAGCGGCGAATGTTCTCCGTGGCTGAAGGCTCCCTCTCCCCTTTCTGTGACTCTCTCTAGGTAACACCGTGACGGGAGAGACGACGCCCCTTTCTCCCGTCGTGGCCACTTCTGAGTCTGTGACTGAAATCACGGCCAGCAGCTTCGTGGTCTCGTGGGTCTCGGCTTCGGACACCGTGTCAGGGTTCCGTGTGGAATACGAGCTGAGTGAGGAGGGAGATGAACCACAGTATCTCGGTAAGCTCCGTGTGCCGTCATGACAGCCTTGGGACTGGTCCACACCTCAGACTGAACACGCTTCCGGTGTGAGGAAGGGAAAGGGCCGACCTCTCTAGAACTGAGCGCGCTATTTCCTGAGCCATATGCTCACATTTTTCCTGGTCCCCAGTATGAGCTGCATTACCCATTTGCCTCAGCACAAGTCTGTACAACCATAGTATTTTATTATATGACTTTTTATAAGGTTTTATATATTTATTTGGGGGTGGGGTAAGGGAGGAGCAGAGGGAGAGGAACAAGCAGACTTCACTGAGCGTGGAGCCCTACGTGGGGCTTGATCTCAGGACCCTGAGATTGTGACCTGAGCTGAAATCCATCAGATGCTCAACCGACTAAGCCACCTAGAAGCTCCTGGTGTTTTCTTTGGGGAAGGGGTTGCGGGTTTGAGGACGACGGCAGAAAATGTTAGCCTTTGCGGGTGCACGGTACCCTCATTCGTGCTTCTCTAATTCTCATGGTTAGGGCCCCTTAAAAAACTGCGTTGTAGCATAACATATTCATGGGCACAGAGCTTGACGAATTTTTATAAAATGAACACACCCATGTGACCAGCACCCAGATTAAGAAAAAGAACATCTGTCCTATCCCATCATCCCTTGCCCATGACCACTACCCTGACTTCTAACTACAGAGAGCTATTTTTACAACATGGGGGTGGATTATAAAAATTATGTATCTATAGAGAAGAAATTTAGAAAAATGGCAAACGAAAGAAAAATGAGGCCATAATGGATTGATAGTAATGGATTGATAATTATTGATTATCCATTAGTACATTTCCTTCTAGACTTGCCCCCTTCCCTTATGAACGTATAGTTTTAAAAGTACCCCTCTTATGGGCTCTGGAGTGATTTGAGGGATTGATTTGCTCTGACTGGTAACCCTTCCTTTTTATCTTAAAGATCTTCCAAGCACGGCCACTTCTGTGAACATCCCTGACCTGCTTCCTGGCCGAAAATACATTGTAAATGTCTATCAGATATCTGAAGAGGGAGAGCAGAGTCTGATCCTGTCTACTTCGCAGACAACAGGTACGTGTGTACGACGTGCTGTGAAAAGAGTCTTTTTTTCTGTAGAACAGGCCTCGAGCAATATTTCCTGTTTTTCTCATTTGCTCCTTTTTTTTTTTTTTTAGCACCTGATGCTCCTCCTGACCCTGCTGTGGACAGAGTTGATGACACCTCGATTGTTGTTCGCTGGAGCAGACCCCAGGCGCCCATAACAGGTGAGGCTAGCCTCCTTCTCTTGGCTACCATGTTAATCCTGATGGCACTGGTGGTGAGGGAGCCAGTTCTGAGCTGTGGACAGGGATCGTAATTCAGAATGTGATTTTTTTCAAGCTGGACTTTCTTACAGATCATTTCTAGTCATGTCCGTTTTATTGACCGCCTACACACACACACACACACCATGCACAACCTCTAAAGCCAGCCCACTGACTTTTTAAACCAGGCATTTCTGAGGTCGAAGAGGGGTAATTTTTCTGAAAACCTCACTCTAAGACTTCTTCTTAAAGAGGTGGCTCAGTTGCCTTCTTAGCTCATTAAGTTACTCAGTTGCCTCTGAAGTTTCTAAAAGACACAGACAGCGCTAGACAACCTGCACTCAAGGTGATTCATTAATTGCTTTCATTGCCCAGAGCTCAAAGACAAGAAATCGTTTTAACGTGAATATTTTCACCTCATGGTGTCTCTAATAGACATTTATTAAGGATATCAGGTCTTCAAGGATGATATTTATTATTAAAAAGGTTTGCATGGCTGCTCTTACTCTGTCTTTGTACCGAATAGTCCTTATAAGAAGTGGCAACATCTAAAGAGTCAGAAAGAATCACTAGTTCTTAACTAATCAAGCAAGACGCTAAGGGATTTTCTGGAAAGAGGGATTTATGACTCATCAAACCTCTGTTTCATGAAACAGCGTGGCTGACTTTTTCCCCTTGAATCTGCAGGATACAGAATAGTGTATTCGCCATCAGTAGAAGGGAGCAGCACAGAACTCAACCTTCCTGAAACTGCCAACTCCGTCACCCTCAGTGACTTGCAACCTGGCGTTCAGTATAACATCACTATCTATGCGGTGGAAGAAAACCAAGAAAGTACCCCTGTTTTCATCCAGCAAGAAACCACTGGCGTCCCACGTTCAGGTAACTTAAAGTCACTTCCTATGGTATCTATGTCTTAGAGCTTACAGGGGTAACACGTTTGACCTCACTTTTGTTGGAGGAATAAAACCGCCCTTGGACTGTCCTCGTTTCGAGGGCCTGCTGGGGAGAACCAGAAGTGTAAGATGAGAGAATAATTATTCCCATGGGAGGGTTGTTTTGTGTCTGTCAACAGTTCCCATATGCAAGTAATCTTACAGATTAGTTTATCCCTAAACTTAAGAAAATTGGCTGAGATGTCCATACTATAAAGTAACTTATCGAAGCTGGCTGCTGTCCCTCCTGATTAAAAATTGTCACCATAAAGTCTTCATAGTCTTCCCCAGAAACTTCCGTGTCAGTTCATCTGTGACTCTCAAGTTCTACAAAATGGTTCAGTAAAATGCAAACCACATTTTTTCAGTGGTCACAATTAGGGTTGTTTTTGTATTTTTTAAAAATTTTATTTTGTGTGTGTTTATTTTAAATTCCTTGATGGGACACTTTATACATTGGAAACTCATCTGCTTTCCTACATATTTTAGGTAAAATAAAATAAAATAAAAAGCTTCATATGTTATATGTAAGCAATATGACTGAACCATAGAAATATAAGCCAAAAATGCATATTCTCTGGTTAAGAGACAAAACTTAGCATTGCTTTGGGATGAGAGGCACCATGAATTTCCTTACATGCCTCTGGGAAATTGGCTTTTAAAAAATCACCTTCAGCAGGAACTGTGAATGACCAGTTGGCTCTTGTCCATTAGATAAAGTTCCCCCTCCCCGGGACCTGCAGTTTGTAGAAGTGACAGACGTGAAGATCACCATCATGTGGACCCCCCCTGAGAGCACAGTGACTGGTTACCGCGTAGACGTGATCCCCGTCAACCTGCCTGGAGAACATGGGCAGAGGCTGCCCATCAACAGGAACACCTTCGCGGAAGTCACCGGACTGTCCCCCGGGGTCACCTATCTCTTCAAAGTCTTCGCCGTGAACCAAGGGAGGGAGAGCAGGCCTCTGACAGCGGAACAAACGACCAGTACGTCCTGCTCCTGACCATCTCCACCCCCAATTCTCCACCCTCACTTCCAGTCTATGGTGAATGTGCAGCAATCCAGGAACTCCTAGGTGTACAGTTAGAAATAGGAAAATGCCCAGTGGCTAAGGGGGAAGGGGAGGCAGAAATCACATTACACTTTGAAACCAAACGGAGACCAGCTCCATGGATGCTAAACAGTGACCATTTCCCAAATACGTAGCCCTGTAATGGCACCAAGAGAGGAGGGTTGAAGAGAACCTAATTTTCTTTGCTAACAGAGATGTGGATTCTAAATTTGAGTCTATTTTTTTGTAACTAAAAGTATATAGATGAAACTGCAAATGTACACTCTTAACCCTTTCATAGCAGAATTATTTACGAATAGTAGTTGCTAAAACAGTAATTGCATGTGAAGAACCAGGCCTCTGCTCCGTTCCTTACAAGTATTGTCCTGACATTTAATACTCTTTTGACCTAATGAGAGAGGTCTTATCCGCATTGGATTCATGAAGAAGTTGAAGCTCACAAAAATCTGCAACTTGTGAAATCCCAGAGCTAGGAAGCAATTGAGCGGAATCCATATAGATTTCTGCCATTTTGACTCCAAGTCCTGTTCTTTCAGCTTCTGTACTCGATTACCTCTTCAGCATTTCCTTCATCGGATAAAGGTTTTAAATTACTGCAGAGAAAGTGCTAGTTATCACACTCAAGGAAACTCACAATTTGTGTGATTTTTCTGATAGTGTGCACTTACCAGTGTCCTACCATGATTCTGACAGATGTTATAATTATTATCTAATAATTTGTATTATCTAATACGAACCATGGGAAAATTTTTATTTCTCTAGCAAAGGACTATCCGTTCAATAAATGCAGACAATATTCTTTATATTCCTTCTAGCGGAACATAAGGGGCAAGGATGATTCCCCTTCATCTTGCCCTCCTTTTATTGGGCTTATCTCTCCTTTCTTAACCTGTTTGATTCAGAGCACATTGTGGCATTCATGAGTGGGTTTTTTTTTTTGTTATTGTTTTTGTTTTTATAGCACTATCTCTATAATGTTAGTATAATTTTAGAGGGTGATGGGAAAATCATGCTGGAACATTCCACTTTCTCAGGATCAAAGTCAAAGCAAAAAAAAAAAAAAGGCTGCAATTTCTCATGATTGACACAGTTTTGCAAAGTTTCAAGTAGCACTCCATTTCATAATGGCTCAACATTTCCAAGGTTTTGAGTTTTACTTAGCTTCAACCTTAAGAAAACTTTAGAAAATTCAGTCAAGCTTTTTGAGTTTCAGTATGATCATTACTGAGGGTCAAATATTTCTTGATGTGTTTCCTCTTTTTTTCTAGAATTGGATGCTCCCACTAACCTCCGGTTTGTCAACGAAACTGACTCAACTGTCTTAGTGATCTGGACTCCACCTCGGGCCCGGATAGCTGGGTACCGACTGACCGTGGGTCCAACCCGGGGAGGCCACCCCAAGCAGTACAACGTGGGACCCTCTGCCTCGCAGTACCCCTTGAGGAATCTGCAGCCTGCAACTGAGTACACTGTCTCCCTTGTGGCTGTCAAAGGCAACCAGCAGAGCCCCAAAGCCACTGGAGTCTTCACCACTCGTAAGCCAAAGTTTGCATGTCTTTTCTTAGTGATGTCTAGATTCTTACCTATATTTACACTCTCCCTGCTTCATCCAATTTTTAAAAAGTTAACTAAGAAAGGCACTTGATGGGATGAGTACTGAGTGTTATACTATATGTTGGAAAATTGAATATAAATTTTAAAAAAGTTAACTTAAAAGACCTTAATACAAGGTTAAAATAAAAAGGAAGATTTAAGTGCTGCTCAAAAATGTGGTGCACGGACCAGCCCCTTGATCCATTTATTATTGGACAGTAAGGAGCTTGTGGCAGCATATAAATCATGAAACACAATATTCAGTTCAGTTGGTCATTTTTTGAAGCAAGGTTTTCTTGATGAAGGTAGCAGTGTGTTAAATTTCAAATGTTGCCAAGCTTCTTATCTCCTCCAGGACCACTTTGAGTAACACGGTTTAAAGCACCCAGTTATTTGAAAGTCGAATGCTATTGTATTAAATGAATATACCAAATACCAGTTGAGGTGAGGAAAAAAAATCAGCACCTATGTCTACATCCTGCTACTATGGGTTTTGAGTGGTAGCAGTAAGTGTAGAATGAAAACATTGACCAACTGAATGGAAACCAATAGAACAAGAAGCTAAGGAAATGATTTCTTTATGAGACAGCAGCAGATTAAAGTATTTCTGCAGAACAGAATAGGTTTTTTCTTTTCTTTTCATCTTTCTTAAATTACTCTTGAAGTTCCACAGAGGGAAGAATGCTGACAGTTTTTGGTCACGACACTTTATGGGAAGTGGCCTTAAATCTCCTACACATCTACATCACAATAAAGGCCTATATTCATAAACTGATTTCTATTAAAAATATTCTCATTTACATTACAATGAATTATGAGACCCCTAATTTCTAGCTGAGCATCAGTTATTATTTTTAACTTGACATTTTGAATTGTAGAAGTGCCCAATACTTTTCAACATATATTACAACTATGAACTAGTTTGCATTTTTCCAAAAGCCTTTAAAAATATAGAGGTTAAGAAGCCTTCAAAAAGTGAATATAAATTTTGCTGTAAATAACCATGGGATTTACCTCCCAAAGAAAATTCTTTACAAACTTGTCCTGGTAAGAATTCATAATTTACCAGAAATGTATTTCTACTTAAATTTGGTGTATGATTTTTGGCTAAGGAAGTCTTTTTCTTAAGTAGTTGCTAACTATCAGCAAGGAAAATCTGCTTTTCATTTGTAAGTTAACCTTTGAATTTTGCTATGTTATGTTATGTTACTCTAAAATCTATTAATATTAAATCAGTATCTTTGTATTTCTTATAAATACCTATTTCTTAGAGATGCGCTTCATGGGTTGGATTTAAATCGGTAGATTTATCCTTCTACTGATCACATATAATTCTACGAATGAGCATTTTTACTTTTTCACTCATTAACATGAGATCTGTTTTATGTAGTTTCTGTTGTTGAATAAAAGCATTTTGGGGATCCCTGGGTGGCTCAGCGGTTTGGCGCCTGCCTTTGGCCCGGGGCACGATCCTGGAGCCCCGGGATCGAGTCCCGCGTCAGGCTCCCTGCATGGAGCCTACTTCTCCCTCCTCCTGTGTCTCTGCCTCTCTCTCTCTCTCTCTAGGTCTATCATAAATAAATAAATAAATCTTTTTTTTTTTAAAAAAAAAGCATTTTTAGAGATACTAACAATAATCTAATTTAATTTTTGAAAATTAAAAGCATTTTAATGATATAATAATTAAGTATTGTTAAGGAAATAATAATTAAGTATGGTGGCTCAATTTCGACTATTTCAATTACTTTCGGAAACTGATATATTGGACATGTTATCCTTATGCTCTGCACAGTGTATTTATATAAAATATGATTAAATATGAGTTAAGGCACTGATTGTCAAAACTAATTTTATTGGCTAAAGGTTAACCTAGTGCCTTGCACACAGCATACCTTCCAAAAATATTCACTGACTAGGCGATTGAGGAAAGAATGAGAATGAAGGCAGTTCAACCAAGCTTCAATTTAAATAAACCTACTTAAGTAGGCAGTTCCACAACTTCATTTAAACTTGAAGTACTCTCTGAGGCTGTAAACATCAGAAGAGCTTGCGTATTTTTGCAATTGCTGTTAAGTTTCTGTAGCTTTGTACTGTCTTACCATGCTTAATTCTGGTAATAACTTTTCTGGATTTTATAACTTGTGCTAAATTCTTAAAAGCAAAAGTGAGGGTGGAATGGTGGTGGGGGCTGCTGTTTCTGGGGAAAATACAGCTTACTCTTTTATAAATAGGGCAAATTTTATTTCTTTAACAGCCAGGCTGTTCTTCACCTACCAAGACCTTCCAGAACTCATAACTCATACTTACAGTCACATCCTTTGTTTGACATCAGTTTGTGGGTTTGTGGTTTGGAGATTTTCCTGTAATGGTCTTCCCAGGCAGAGAGCATCATCAGAAACTTGGGAAGATTCTAGCTGGCTGGCTCGAGCAATAGAAAACACCCAGTCTTAAAGTCCAAGAGAGTTGGAGAGAATGTAATTGGTGAAAAGGTTGTGGCTTTTACAGACGTTCCATGCAAGAAGCTGCTCGTTCTCCGAATTGTTTCTTGTGGCCATTGACATGGTCCCATAAGGCAAAGCCACGGCATTACGGCAAAGTCAGCAGCAGCCAAGTGGTGTGTGATTTCAGAAACTCTGGCAAGGCACCATGGGTCACCCATCCTGGTTCACCCTGAAGACACCATTGAAATAATAACGTAGTTAGGAAACAGCTCACTAAACCAGTAGAACTCTAGGTCAGTCGTTAGAGCAGTTATTACAGAGCAGCCCACACACATACTTGATTTTTCTCCACACAGTATTTTCAAATCAATCTTTTAAAAGCACACAGTAAAGTCTAGCCGGGAGACAAATAGGAGAATTGCAGTGGTGCCCAAATCCCCACATGGTCAAAGGGAAAACAAGTGACTGCAGCTGAGGCGTGAGCGGGGTCTCAAGACTTTTCATCTCCATGGGGTACCTCTGGAAGATAACTATCTCCCCGGCCATTCATAATTTAGCATGAGTGCATTTAATAGTTTCCACCCCCCAGCCCCAGTAGGCACAGAATTTGGTTGGGGCATAAAAAGGGAGGAATTATGAAGGCACCAAACATGTGACCTGGGCTGGTAACACAACTCGAAACCCTTGAATTTGACTCACTCTGTTCAAATGTCTTGGCTTCTGAGACCTCATTTTTCCCATAGCAGCCAGTTATTGGAATGCTTATTCCCCTTATTACAAGATAGAGCTGTTCAGCCGATTACATTTTAGAGACTCTAAATCTGTAATAAGGTTTGTAGAACTGCTGCAAATGTCTGTCTTCACTTTGTGTACACATACTCATTTTTCTTCTTTTCTTGTTTTTTTTTTAAAGTGATACTTTCACTGAAATAACAGCGAGGTCAGGATGCTAGGAGATGCAAAATTAACTTGTTATAATTCTTAATTTCAGTGGCAGAGTACTAAATTTTTGCAGTGTGGTCTAGGATAATCACATGTTTAAGGAATCTTTTGAAATTAGAAGTATGTCCACATGGCAGGTTTTGTTTAACTTTTGTATGGTATTTCTCATTGCAGCCAAAAATAATTGACTATTGTTATGGAATAATACAGCATAGAGTTCTTTTCAGATCACATCTATAATTTAACAATTGTTTATAAATTAATGATTGAAAAAGCAGAATGATAGTCCATTTGTGGTGACCAGTTTTACATTTCAAATGGGATTTTATACTGACTGCATAGGGAAATTTATCATCATTAAATTTAAATCCCAAACTTGATGAAAAGACACAAATCAAAGAATCCAAGGACTTGAAAGTGTCCTCTGAGGTCCTACTGAGACCTTGTTACTCAAGTTATTCATGGACTGGCATCACTGGCATCAGCATCACAGAAATGCAAACTTCTAGCCCCACGTCGGTCCTACAGAATCAGGACCTGCGTGTTAGCCAGGTGTCAGATACTTTGTGTGGCGCATCAAAGACTGGGAAGCACGGACCTACTCCAGATTCCTACCCAGTGAGGGCTATTACATTCAGGAGCCCCTAGCTGGGTAAACAGAGGCTCTCCATGAAAATACTTGCTCTGAACGTTCGGTAGCATCATCTGTGATTCCAAGGTTTGACCATGTGTATCGATTCTGGTTCACAGTGCAACCTCTCAGCTCCATTCCACCTTACAACACGGAGGTCACCGAGACCACCATTGTGATCACATGGACCCCTGCTCCAAGGATTGGTTTTAAGGTAAGTTGCGGATGTTCCTCATCTCCTGTGATACAGCCCCAAAGTACCCTCGTGTTTCTGGATGTGGTGGAAATAGGACGTTTGGGAGTCAGCAGACCTGGATTTTGTTAGCTGCCTCCGTCTGCACCTCTCGGCCCGCACCGTCCAGGTATATAACGTGCCCGTTGCTTCAGTGGCTGGAGGGCTGGACTGAGGCTGTGGAAGTGCTTTGCAAAGGATAGAACATTATTATGGAACGGTTGCTGTGAAGTGATTTTCTCCAGCCTTTCCCCCAGGGGACTGCATTTTAAAATATATAGGGAAATGCCATTTGTGGTGTTGTTCTAAATGGATGTCAACAAGTTCACGAAAACCAATTTAGGGAGACCAATTAAACTCAGAGTCACTTAAAAATCACATTTTAGTCCAATCGGTTTCATCTCCACTTGTTTAAAGCCCCTTGGGTGAATCTCTTAATAGAAGTTAAGATTAAGGTCTTCCCTGTAGATATCTGGATTCATGTTCTTTAAAGTCATGATATTAGGGAAGTGATGAATACAAATGAATATGCTTAAAAGAATTCCTTTCTTTGGCATTTAGAGTATGGGGAGAGAAATATTTATTATAATTGGAAATCAAGACCAAATCCCCATGATTGCATGTTTAAAAAAATACACCAAAGGTCACTTCTTTTTTGAAATATGCAAATAGCCATATTGATGATTATGCTACTTAAATATAGAGAGAGCCTTTTTGAAGATTGCCGTTTTAAATTTCCCTTAATCGTGTCATTCTGACTTTCAGAGAAGCCTAATAACCTACAAAGGACATCTCTAGAGTTGAATACTGTTTGATGAGACAATATTACCTAGGTTTTGAAATAAAATACCAAAAAATTGAAAATTATGGGCACATTCATTTTAATTCTTCTTTTGTAATATATTGTCCTACAGTGTAAGCTGTGAACATACTTCTTCAAAAGGCATGTTTCTGAAGTACAAAATGTTAAAGGGGCTGCTACCTTTAAATTGAATGTTCATAACTCATTAAAGAGAGTGCTGGAGGATTTCTTCCAGCAGCAAAGAAAATAGAAATGAACTGCCCTGTGGCCCAACGCCCCTATGTACTTCTGGTTTATATTGGGAGATTATTTATCAAGCAAAACAGCATGTAATGACATTTTTCTGGAACCTTCCATGACAAGCCAATGAAATGCGGTTTTGGAAGACACCTCTTCCACCTTGCCCCCCAGTCCGAGGAATTTCCAGCTAAAATCTCTAAAAGAGCTAAAGGCAGGCTCCAACTCATCCCCTACTAAAGTCGCAGTGTGCACAGGAGTTCACATTATACAAAGCATAACCACAACCTCTCAGCAGTAATCCAGCTATGGAAATACTCGTCCTTGGTGTTTATTTTGCTTTCCTTCTTCTAGCTGGGTGTACGACCAAGCCAGGGAGGGGAAGCACCACGAGAAGTGACTTCAGACTCGGGAAGCATTGTTGTGTCTGGCCTGACTCCCGGTGTGGAATACGTTTACACCATCTCAGTCCTGAGGGACGGACAAGAGAGAGATACTCCAATTGTAAAGAAAGTGGTGACACGTAAGAGGAGTTGTCTCTTTTAGTTTCTAAAACTGTTCTGATTTTTAACATAGCTAGATATTAATAACACTTTTTGCTTCTGATAATGGCATGAGGGAAAGATCCCATCCCTACTTAACTTATTGGCTATTTCTAAATTTGAAGTGGCAAGTTCAACTCATGTTGTATACTCGTTGCCACCAGAAGTGTTCTTTCCACGTCAGGAATATTTATGAACTGGCAAGACGAAAGAATTTCGATAGTATTGCAAAATCATTAACTGTAAAAGGAAATGCTCTTGGAGAATTGCTGTTCACTCTGGTTTCATAGTATAGCTTCTCTATTTTTACTGATTCTTGAAGAAAGGGAGGGAGGGGGGAAGGAAGAAGAGAAAGAAAGAAAAGGGAAGGAGGGGGGAAGATGGGAGGAAGAAAGGAAGAAAGAGAGAGAGAAAGGAAGGAAGGAAGGAAGGAAAAGAAGAAAGAAAAAAAAAAAACCTTTCCATAGGTCAAGTGCTTGGTGTTAGCTTTAACTTTTAATTTTTTTTTTTCTGCATAGCACTGTCTCCACCAACAAACTTGCACCTGGAGGCAAACCCTGACACTGGAGTGCTCACTGTCTCCTGGGAGAGGAGCACTACTCCAGGTAAGCCTGGGATGTATCAGAGGGCAAGCCCTGGGTAATCACTCCCCTGTCCCAAGATTTTCTTTAAACTGAGGATATTACTATTTGCCTCAAAGGGCTGTTGTAGGACACCTGGGTGGCTCAGTGGTTGAGCGTTTGCCTTTGGCTCAGGTCGTGATCCCGGAGTCCTGGGATCCAGTCCCACATCAGGCTCCCTGCAGAGAGCCTGCTTCTCCCTCTGCCTATGTCTCTGCCTCTCTTTCTCTGTGTCTCTCATGAATAAACAAATAAATCTTTAAAAAAAGGGGGGAGGCTGTCATAGCACTGAACAACAGGAGAACCCTCAATAAATGCTGAGTCTTCCTTCTTTCCCCCTTGTGGGTCCATCATTGGAGTCCAGCTTAATATGCCCTGAGTCACAAATGCTTGGTGCAGTAACTTCCTCCTTTCTGTTTTCTCTAGACATTACTGGTTATAGAATTACCACCACCCCTACAAATGGCCAACAGGGATATTCTTTGGAAGAAGTGGTCCATGCAGATCAGAGCTCTTGCACTTTTGAAAACCTGAGTCCTGGCCTGGAGTACAATGTCAGTGTTTACACTGTTAAAGATGACAAGGAAAGTGTCCCTATCTCTGATACCATCATCCCAGGTAATGGAAAAATAAACTGTTATCCTACGAGTGGCAGTTTCGATGAGAGTGGGGATTAATGTCTTAATTCCCAGGTGGTTGAGTGTGTCAAGTACATTTGGGATTTAGTTCTGACCTCCCAACCACACTCTCCAAAACCATGAAGTCAAAGCAACTGTTTGGACAAATGCTTGCTGTTAACACTGCTTTACTGTCTGTGCCTCACCAGGATGCTGTTTGTTGCGATGGGTATGTAATGGAGTGGCAACCATGGCATTAACTCTGTACTGTCCGCTCACGTGGAAATATTACTAAAATGATGTCATGTGTCGTCCTCGGTACTGACAGGCTAAAAGTAACATGGTAAATGCATCCCATCGGTACATTTGTCCCTGATTTTACAGTCTATATCAATTTTCAACAGCTGTCTGTAAAATCGTACCTGTCTCCATATGTGAGCATTGAAAAATAGCAGTTGGTTGACACGTCCAGTTCTTCGTCTTGCAGTTTCAAATCCTTTCTCTTTATAAAATTGAAAAAGACCAAGAAAGGCTACGCCTTCAGCTGTTCTTTCTTGTGGACTGAAAGGCAACCCTGAAAAGACCTATAGGGATAGGTTTGTTATTTGTCCAAAATTGGATTGAGACAGAGTGAAAGCATTGGACAGATTGTGTTCTCCTCTGCACTGTTTGCTAGAATGCTTTTACTAATGCTGATGAAATAACTTTGATTATGAGTACAGCAAAATATTGGCAGTGGTCTTGGACTCAGGTCTATCTGTCTTGCTCCTGAATGTGCTTTTGAACGGCACATTTCACACGATGCATTCATAATGCGTTAGCGGTATGGCCATAACGTTGTCATGAGTTTTTTCTATGGGAAAACAAAGACAAGTCACTCACCGGCCGATTTTTTTTTTTTTTTTTTTTTAGCCTTCTTCATGCAAGCTCTGTTTTCTTACTAAAAAAGTTTTGGCTTTTTTTAAAAAAAAAATCGCAGATGCTTATTACAGATATCATGTCTAGGTTCTAAGAATGGTTTTGACATCGTAAACAGGCCTGTAATTTTTAAGAACCTGAGAGGTTCACACTCTACTGTTTAGAGACACTTCTCAAATGTAAGAAAATCCCTTAAGAATACTGTAACCTGTTTTATCCTCCCAGGGAAGCAAACTATATTCATGATGCTTAGAACGTCTTTTCAGAAAATTTGGCAAAGATCGCATATTACCATCATTGCTTTAACATTCTGTCAAGTTTGCCACTAGTAACCTGATGTACACTGCTTTATTTTTTCCTTTTTTTGCCTCTATCTTCCTTTTGCCCCCCCCCTTTACTTTGTAACTCAATAGAGGTGCCCCAACTCACTGACCTAAGCTTTGTTGATATAACCGATTCAAGCATCGGCCTGAGGTGGACCCCGCTAAACTCTTCCACCATTATTGGGTACCGCATCACAGTAGTTGCGGCAGGAGAAGGTATCCCTATTTTTGAAGATTTTGTGGACTCCTCGGTAGGATACTACACAGTTACAGGGCTGGAACCGGGCATTGACTATGACATCAGCGTTATCACTCTCATTAATGGCGGAGAGAGTGCCCCTACTACACTGACACAGCAAACGGGTGAATTTTGAAAACTTCTGTGTTTGAGACATGGATGGGGTGTTGCATGCTGCCACCAGTCACTCTGGCTAAATATGGATGTTTCACTGGAAAAGCCAGCAATTTGCCAGCGATCAAGAGAGGAGGGTGGGTTGGGGTTGGGGGTAAGGAATTGGATGTATCTGCTCAACTGAGTGGTCAGAGGCATGTGCAAGATACACTTTCATCTAAACCACAAGTGTGCAGAAAGCTAGAGAGATCGAATCTGTTCCATCCAAAATAGCAAAGGTTAAATGAATTTGCAGACCTGGAGCTTTTTCTAAACATATCTTACACGAATACCAAATTGGGTCATGAGCACCACCAGTTCATAAGAAATGTAGTTCCAAATTGTACCATTATGCTCTTACTTCTCCTCTTTGGTAAACCCTCCCGTGTTCCTGCTTCATAGTTGACTAAAAACCCAATCAAATTTAGGGTGGATTGGAAGGGGGTTGGTTTGACATAGGAGAAACAGAAACTTTGGAGCACAGTGGACTGCCTTGCCACGGCCAGGTAAAGAAACTCCTGTTTAACCAGTCTGGGGCCGAGCATGCAACATCACCAAGGTTCTCTGCCCTGCATGGTAAGAAACATGCTGAGAACCAATTTGCATGAAACTTTTCACTTGTAGGTAGAATTCACGGAGTGGGATTGTAGCGATGCCAGTAGCTGTAGTCACCTCGTGTCGGGGGAAATTTAGGACCCTCTTGTCTTTTTGTCTGTGTGCATGTTTCTTTGGAAAGTACTGCTGTGTTTCTGCTGTGTGGCAACTTAAGCCTCTTCAGCCTGGGATAAAATAACTGTTGGTGGTATTAATAATGTACTGAAAATCCACATATTTGAACGTAGATTAAAATTATTCTTTGATATGTACTGATGGCAGAAAGGTTAAAGGGGCCTAACAGTACTGTGAGTAGTGTTTTATTTTTAACAGTAGTTCACTGTGATTTAGATTAGACTTAGATTAGACTATTTGCATGATAATGACTCATTTCCTTTATGCATGAAATATTGTGTTT
The DNA here is from genome assembly GCF_905146905.1 of Nyctereutes procyonoides. NCBI lineage: Eukaryota > Metazoa > Chordata > Mammalia > Carnivora > Canidae > Nyctereutes > Nyctereutes procyonoides. The sequence goes on along the minus strand of NW_026575132.1, from coordinate 22,591,073 downwards.
ACCTTTCCAGCTATTTTTATTAGCTTTAATTTTAAAATTACTTTAACCCGGTCTTCCTTCTCATTTGAAACCAGCTGTCCCGCCTCCTACTGACCTGCGATTCACCAATATTGGTCCAGACACTATGCGTGTCACCTGGGCCCCACCTCCATCCATTGAATTGACCAACTTCCTGGTGCGCTACTCGCCTGTGAAAAACGAGGAAGATGTTGCAGAGTTGTCAATCTCTCCTTCAGACAACGTAGTGGTCTTAACAAGTAAGCAGTCAACTGTATCTGTTCAATAAATACTAAGTGAGAGCCTGAGGAAAGAATTCCGAGTTCTCAGGTAGGAGCAGCTAAAATCAAGACAGCTACAAGATGGCGAGCTAAACTCCCAATCTGCTGTGAGGCTCTATAACGTTTTGAAAGATGTCGTGTTTATTGCTATTTTCATGTACGTATTTTTGAGATCTATAACTTTTTAAAGATCATAGTAGAAAAACACCAGCAGTGAATTTCGAAGCCTTCAGACAAATTTTGCTTCCAGATGAGCACATAAAAATAAACGAATGTCAAGAGAGAAATGTCTGACTAAATCTAAATGTTTGGAGAGAGAAACAATGAGGATTGAAAATAGTGTCACCATATCTGTTTAATTCCCATTTTTTAAAAAAGCATCAAGCAGGTAATCTCTAGCGTTTGAAAGCCTGGAAACAGTGGCTTGTTACTCAGGATAGATCAGGACGCTTTTTTGAAGAAGGAGCCAGAAGCGTAACTGGTACTTCAGAAAGAATCTGTTGGCAGGATTTCTCTGAAGGCTGAGGACCTAGAAAAACAGCAACCATTTATGGAAGCTGTGTCTTTCTAGATCCTACCTTTTTGAAATAGACATAGTTGATTAAAGAAAACAGGAGGCTGAGACACGGTGCTGTGTTGCCTGTCAATGTCCCTTCTCGTTCTTCTCACTGAAACAGTAAAATAAACACATGAGAGCAGCATAGGTTTCTCCATGAGGAAAGAAGGAGCTCACAGTTAGGTCCATTAGCAAAGGATGGTCTGGAAACATCCTCTATGTCGCAGACATTTTAGACCAGAAAAGGTAGCTCAACATGACCATAGTCTTATAGTCTTGGCTTCTCATTTCATGACTTAGGGTGAGGACATCCTTATATCCGCATATCATCGGGGCTGTTGTTTCTGTTCTGGAGCACTCTGGAGTCAGTAGTCAAAGCATCACTCAGTACACAGCCCCTGCTCCAGGACCACTGTCCACCTCAGCTGACTGGTCACATGTTCGTCATGTGTTCTAAGATTTTATTCTAGATCCTGCTCTAGATTGCAAAGTAGACATTTCCCACCACCCCGAGAAGCCATTATTACCCAGTTTTATAGATGAAGCAACTAAGGTCTCTAGTGATTCCAGTAAATCACCCCTAGGCAAGCAGGAGAATAAGGAAAGTGGAGTCCAAGCATCCAAACCTTGCGGGGCGACCTCTACAGAAATGGTATGGAGGGGAGCGGGGTCTATGGAGGAAGAATTCAAAGGTTAAAAACCTTACTCTGTACTTTTTGGGGAACTTGAAAACAAGAGAAAAGGATACTCGGGAAAGCATAGGTAATGTTTTAAAGGATCCTCTTCTTCAGTGTGGCAGAAGCAAACGTGGACTATGACTCTTTTTCAGTCAAGGTTAATTATTGAGACCACTCATCTTGGCCTGGGTCAAATCCTTTATGATCTCAGGCAAGTATGTCAAAGAAGGTAACTTCTCTGTGCCTCTGTCCCCTGGTATGTAAAACGAGACTTTTGGAGGTGAGGACACATACATTGTCGTGAATGTGGCAATAGTTTCACAATTCACACATATGCCAAAACCTGTCAAATCTGTACACTTTAAATATTTGCAGTTTCTTGTATGGCCACAAATCTGCTTGAAATAGTAGCAAACTGCTTCCTATGGTTGTTGGTGACGGGTCAATGATAATCCACAGAGCCCGGGTCACTATCATCACGTGCCCTCAACAGATGTACTATTAAGTGGATGACAGAGATAATACTGTGTGGCAGCAACCATCTTATTGCAGACCAGCTGAATCGTCCTCTCAGGGGGGCATCTGAGGGCAGGGCTCAGAGATGTCAGAGGGCAAGGTGACCTTTCCATATCACCTCATTGCAGCCCACCTCCAGGGAGCAACATTCACATCAGTATAAGTAGGTTACAGAACCAAACGTTGGTGTATTTTATTTTATCAGTTGAAATAGTCCTAAAGGTGCTTTGGTTTTTCATGCTTTTGAGCACGATTTAAAAATAAGTCCCCTTTGCCTCTTCAGATCTCCTGCCTGGCACGGAATATTTGGTCAGTGTCTCCAGTGTGTACGAACAGCATGAGAGCACACCCCTTAGAGGAAGGCAGAAAACAGGTGGGTCATGTTGGCAGGATGCTGATCAAACAGCTTCACCTGCCAATTTTCAAGAGCAAAACGGAATGCTGCTTCTGAAAATACATCTCCATTTTTGGGGTGGCAGTGTGCTTATAGCCTTATCATTACTTTCTGATCACTGGTCTTAAAAATGAAATGACCCTTCTGCAAGTATTACCCTGACTTTTAGTCACTAAGATTATACTCTCTGTTTCCAAAGAGGACCCCAAATAGTCCAGAAACTTTGTTGTCTATCCTTGTAAAACATCTCCCAAGAACAATATAATCTTTATCATTTAGAGATGGTGAACACTCCTTCTTATTAGGTGGCTCTGGTCAAGCCTGACCCAACACTCTCATTGTCATGGAAGTCTTGTCCCTCTTTTGTTAAGCCAACAAGTTTATCTTTTTTTTTTCTGCTTGATGAAATATCCATTTGCTATATAAGGAAGTCCAATCAAATCCCGTAATATTACATTTCTTCTTTAACATGAGGGATTCTATTAATTTTTCCCTTTTTTAAAAAAAATGCTATGTGGTATATCCATTAATTTATTTGTCATTGTCCACTTGGTTCCAAAAAGGAGTTGTGATATTTCAATTTATTGATACTACAATAAAAATTTTCTGGATGGCCCAGAGAAATTAAGTGATTTGAATTTGAGATAAACTCTCAGTTCTTATTAATTTTTCTGCAGTACGCTAAGTTTTCGACTCATGAGGGCTTACCTGCATTGTGATTTGTCTAGGATGATGTCTTATTTTAGTTTTTGAGAGTTTTATGTTTGGCATTATTACTACCCTGTTGACCTGTCAATTCCCTCTTGAATGCAAAGGCTTCTTTGAGAACCAAACACTTAACTTGAGAGTGAGCATATCTTGCCTTATTTTGAGAGAACATTTACAGGATAGAAACAGAATACTTGAACACTGAAGCATTTGAAAGTAATTCCCAGAATATCTTAAGACACCTGTCTTCAAAAGGGATGCAGAAACCTTGGGTAACAACACATATAAATCACTTGTATTACTTAGCAAAAGAAAAGAGAAAGCTTGAGTTGGCCATTTTAACTGGGTCAGTTTATGATTTTGAAATTTATGTGTGGTTTAGAATCAGTGCATCATGACCTGAGGTTTACGGCAATTTGTCATGCTAATGAGAAAGGACAGAAACTCTTCCTGTGTGTTACCTTCCCTACATTCTTCCTCAGCTCCTAACCTGGTGATGTCTTTTTCTTCCCTCGGGTGGGAAAAACAGGTCTTGATTCCCCCTCTGGCATTGACTTTTCTGATATCACTGCCAACTCTTTCACTGTCCATTGGATTGCTCCTCGAGCCACAATCACTGGCTATCGGATTCGCCATCATCCAGAGCATACCAGTGGAAGACCTCGGGAGGATCGAGTGCCTCCCTCTCGGAATTCCATCACCCTCACCAACCTCAATCCGGGCACAGAATATGTGGTCAGCATCATTGCTCTTAATGGCAGAGAAGAGAGTCCTCCCTTGATTGGCCAACAGTCAACAGGTAACTTGTTTTCTGGTCTGCCAAGAAACTCAGAGGACTTTCTGTGCAGGTGGGCTCTTCTGTGAAATGGCTTTGTGTTGTCTGAGTCATCATCTCTTAAAAAAATAAGATTGTAGTTAGGGGGCATGGAGAGAGAAGTGAGAGAATATGTGGAGAAAATCTTCTCATATCTAATATCTAAGAAAATCTTCTTAGACTATATTGCAGATAATTTATCACCAAAAATGTCTCACCAGATTTAGGTATTTATACATTTCTAATACCCAAAGTTTTATTATTCAAGATATTAAATAAGACAATCCCTATTTCAAAGTTCCCTTACAAACAAGCATTATTTTAATGAAATGGTGTCAGTATTTTTGGGAGACAGATGCTGAAGTCTTTAGGGGAGAAGGAGCATCATGATACCTATACCTCGGTCTCAAATTGATTAACAGAAAAACACAGGAAGAGAAACAAGCAAATGTGGCAAATGTTACCAATTAGCCAGTGCCCAAAAGGGGATATATTCTTTTTGTAACTACTGTGTTGTTTTAATTTTTTTTTAAGTGTTCTCCATGCTCAGCATGGAGCTCAGACTCACAACCCTGAGATCAAAACCTGAGCTGAGATCAAGGGTTGGATGCTTAACTGACTGAGCCACCCAGGTGCCCCTGTTTTAAAAAATTTCAAAATAAAAAGTAGAAGGAAAAAAGTGCTTCAATAAATTTGCAATAACCATTTTATCACAATTTGAATTGCCTCCTTAACGCTTTACCTTTAAACTCTTCATGATTTTTCATTCTGCTAATTTTGTATAATATTTACATTTTTATACGCAGGAATTATAAAGGCAGTTATTTGGAAAAAAGAGCAAAGAGTGAATCTGGGTGTCGTTTGAAAGTTACAGATGTGGAAACTTTTGCTTTTTTTTTTTTTCTAGTTTCTGATGTTCCAAGGGACCTAGAGGTCATCGCTGCAACCCCCACCAGCCTATTGATTAGCTGGGATGCTCCTGCTGTCACAGTGAGATATTACAGGATCACCTATGGAGAAACAGGTGTGTTAGTAAAATGCTCTGTCACTCTGATCAAGTCAGATTCTGCTGTGGGTAACCTGATAGCTCAAGGGCGGATACATATTTAAAGAGACTTTGGCAAGTCCATTCAGTGGAGCCTTGTCTCTTTCAAGAATATGTGAAAAAAATGTGTATGCTGTAATTGGTGGCAAAATCAAGGTATAAAGTTGTTAGTATAATACTTAAGGAGGAACAATGGAGCTGAGAAAGAGTTACAAATTCACAAACATAGTATCAGTGGTGCAATGATAAGCGATTTGTATTTTTTTTTACTTTCCTGTATTTTCGAAATTTTATCTAAACTGAATATATTTCATTACTATTTTGAAAAAGGAATACAATATATGCCATCTTGGGTCGAGGCCTTACCTTCTTTCTCCCTCTAATGTTAATGTCACGACTCCGTGACATTTGAAATCTGGAATGTTAAAATAGCATTAAACTGCAATTTTCTCCCAATTTTTACACACTTACTAAGGTTCACTACTTGCATAAATCAGTACGTTTCCATGAAGTTCCTGTTAATAGTACTGTTTTAAAGGGAATAATCAAAGGTGTGGCTAAATGCTGTCTCAATATGGAAACGTCATCACTCCGCAATCCCCCACTATTCCTCAGCCCCTCACACTTGGAAATGACCCCTTTTCACACAGGAGGAAATAGCCCTGTCCAGGAGTTCACTGTGCCTGGGAGCAAGTCCACAGCTACCATCAGCGGCCTCAAACCTGGAGCAGACTACACTATCACCGTGTATGCTGTCACTGGCCGTGGAGACAGCCCGGCAAGCAGCAAGCCAGTTTCCATTGATTACCGAACAGGTACCGACTCCTCCGCTGGGTAGACAGACGAGTATTTACTCAGATAGTCTTGCAGTGTTCTCCCAATTTATTTTCCTCATGGTGGATGGAGTCGCTTTCCTTTGTTAAAAAAAGATGAAGCAGCACAGGCAGCTTGTAGAGTTTTGAGCCAGATATACAAAGAAGCACCACAAAGGGCTGAGATGTCATCTGTTTTGTAACTGGATATAGTCTGTGCCTACAATAGAGATAGGCATAGAGGCCTAAAGGGTGTTCAATAATATTTGCTAGTGAATGAATGAATGAGTTGATAAGGTAAGAAGACAAATGCCTACTTGGAATATAGTTTCCTTGTGAAAGAAACAGGCACCTGGAAATAGGTAATGGTATCTAAATGCACGCCCCACCTCTCCAAGGCAATCTCCCTGCTTCTGCAAAAAACAAAACAAAAACACCGGGGAGTCATTAATGGTAATTAATGGTAATAAGAGAGCTCCCTGTGCCTACCAGGACTAGAAACAAGCTTTGTCCACTCTTGCCTCCTGGCCTGGGGCTTCACTGGTTTCTCCTTGTTTTTCTTTGTAGAAATTGACAAGCCATCCCAGATGCAAGTGACTGATGTTCAGGACAACAGTATTAGTGTCAGGTGGTTGCCTTCCAGTTCTCCCGTCACTGGTTATAGAGTGACCACTACTCCCAAAAATGGCCCCGGACTATCAAAAACTAAGACTGCAGGTCCAGGTAAGAATAGCCAGTGTCTCACATACATCAAGATAAACAGAAGGGGGGCACGCAGGATGCTTTTTAAAATGAATGGCCACCTAGGTCTGAGCGCTATCCATTTTCATATCATATGTCCAAGTTTTCACGATTGTAAATTCAGGGCTCGAGATTGTTACAGACTCCCACCACAGTAGAATTTTTAGGGTAAGTCCTTTTCTGATTTTACACGCAGAGTTCTGTTGGATGGTATGGACATCTTGCATTATTAGCTCTCTCTCTGTGGTTTTGTTGAGTCATGCACACAAAGGAGAGAGATGGCCTTTTTAAGATCCTTTTAGCTCTTGTTTTTGTTTTTATAAAAAATCCTGGTAAAGTTAAGATCCTAAGGCAGTATCTTTAAAGTCCAGCTAATTTTCTTTTTTTTCCCCCAAGAGCGGCCTCATTCGTTGTTGGAAACATCATATTAAATTTTAGAGTGTATCCTTTGGGTGGACTTCACTCCAGTATGGCAGTTTGTATTAGCAATGAACATATTTGTCCAAGAGAAATCCATATCTGACTCTTCCATGTTTTCATGATAATTCTACACATGAAAATTCCAGGCCACCAGGCATTTCTTACCGAACTCGGGAAGTCACTTAGCTAGGCCTTCCAGTGGATGACGCAGACGCTGCATTTACTTTTCACTCCCTTTGCAGATCAAACAGAAATGACCATTGAAGGTTTGCAGCCCACAGTGGAGTATGTGGTCAGTGTCTATGCTCAGAATCGAAATGGAGAGAGTCAGCCTCTGGTCCAAACTGCAGTAACCAGTACGTAACCAGTGCTTATTTCTCATTTTTAAAGTCAGTTTTGTTCTTAGGCATCTGAATGCCCTCTGCATGTCTTTTGCAAGTACACCTAGAGAAAACCCAGCTTGGTTAGTTTATCATCTTGAGCTGAGCCCTTTACAAACATTTTCCTTCTTGGTGCCAAGCAATGAACATACAGGGAAAGAAGCTGAGCTATCATGGTTGCTGTGCTTGAAATTTCTTTTGCTCATATGGCCTCAGCAGAATCTATTTGCCTATAGCAAATCCACAAAATATTTTGCCTGGACCTTCTTTTCTACGACTGGATGGTAAAGTTGATTGCAACATGCTTCATGAAGCTATTATGATTGGAGCATTTGGAAAACTGTCTGGAGCAGCGTTTAATGTAAATAATAGAGGGGGGAGAGAAGAGTTCAAGAAAGATTATAATGATCGGAATCTAACATTGAAAATCAACCTTACCACTTCCAAGGTATAGAAAATCCAGGTCTATGAGACTAACATCACACTGCCAAAACAAATATTGGTAGAATATCGTAAAATTGATACAAATAAATTGTGGGGACATTTTGCAGGGTGTCTGTGTGGCTCACATACACCTACTTTTTAGTAAGTGATGTAACATTAAATCTTCTCTAAACCAAAAGAAACTTAATCAGGTGTCAAGTAATTTTCCATTTGAGAGTGGGTTAATTGGAATTTAATTCATCAAAGAAAATTATATCTGCAGAACTGCTTTGCACGTTATAAAAATGCTTATTTCACAACTTGCTTTTCACATAACCTCTTACCATTAATTTGCCTAACAGACATTGATCGCCCTAAAGGACTGGCATTCACTGATGTGGATGTCGATTCCATCAAAATTGCTTGGGAAAGCCCACAGGGGCAAGTTTCCAGGTACAGGGTGACCTACTCAAGCCCTGAGGATGGAATCCATGAGCTATTCCCTGCACCTGATGGTGAAGAAGACACTGCAGAGCTGCAAGGCCTCAGGCCGGGTTCTGAGTACACAGTCAGTGTGGTTGCCTTGCACGATGATATGGAGAGCCAGCCCCTGATTGGAACCCAGTCCACAGGTATATCGTTCACTGCCACCGCTGGGTATTCACGGGCGCCGTGGCTTTATGCCCTGCTGAATGAGTTAATTATATCGGGCTATTGAGTCCCTGTAAGGGGGTTAAAAAAAAAAAAAAAAAGAAAGAAAGAACAGTCCCTCTATTAGGAAAGACCCTCTTTAGAAAGGAATAGTCATGCACAATAAAGTTTAGGTGATATTCAGATACAGTCTAATAAAGGGAAGTTTTAGAGTGGTTTGGTTTAAGGCCATAAAGCAAGATATTCAAAGATGATCCTAAAATTGTGGATTGTTTCCTGAACCCTGACTCCCTGTGGTTACACCCACTGTGCATAAAGGAAAGAAGTTTGGCATCCTAGAGCTTACTCTAAAAAAGGAATCCAAACTGGGCCATTTCTTAGCAGCATGATTCTGAGAACACGTAGGTAAGACCTTCCTTCTCTGGTTAGATATCATGTGCTGGGTGTGTGGTTTGCTTAAAGGACTGAGAATCGGACGCATAGGAAAGAGTTTAGGGCAAATGCTTTCCACAATACTTTATCCGCTTGTGCTTTGTTTCTGAAGCAGAGTGGAATGCTAAATTTGTGTCCTTGTGACAGCATAAACCCTGGAGGTGACTATCTGTATTATTGCTCTTTGCTTCTCTTTTCTGCTTCTGTTGTGAGCCAATTTTCTTCTTATGCTGCACCACAGAGAATACTTCAGATTTAGCAGCACTGTCTGCTGTGGGGTTCAAATAAAGAGGATAAAAACATAATTCTATCTTTTGGGGGTTGGAACACTGTGAAATGGTTTTCCATACAAAGATCATTTATCTAGGAAAAGGGCTATTGCTCATCTTTCCATACAAATGGAAGATCAGCCCTAATGCCAATAAGTCATTTTGATTTTTTTTTGTTTTTATTTTTTAAGGGAAGGCAAAAAAAAGAAAAAAAAAAAAACAAAAATAAAACAAAAAAATGACTTTTAAACCCTAAAGTGTCTTACTTAGACTTCTGGCATTTACCCAAGTGCTTCCAGTGATTCTGAGAATTGGTGGATATAAAACCCAGTTTTTCAGCAAACATTTTCTTTATTTTGTATCCCCTCTTGTACTTTCTCATGCTGAATCTTCGCTTGACCAGGGAACCCACCTAACCAAACAAGCACAGTTTATTCTACTTCTTGGAATTCACTTTTATTTTCCCTTTCCTCAGTTCCTATAAGATAACCTCTAACCAATGACCATCCCGACAGCCATTCCTGCGCCAGCTGACTTGAAGTTCACTCAGGTTACACCAACAAGCCTGACCGCCCAGTGGACAGCCCCCAATGTTCAGCTCACTGGGTATCGAGTGCGGGTGACCCCCAAGGAGAAGACAGGACCGATGAAAGAAATCAACCTTGCTCCTGACAGCTCCTCTGTGGTTGTGTCAGGACTCATGGTAAGAAGTGCCCTTTTCCATGGGAATCAAGTACAGTTGACCCTTGAACAACGAGATTTTGAATGGGTGGATCCACGTATATACACTGATTTTTTTTTTTCATACTACAGGACTCTAAATGAATTTTTTCTTTTTTAGATTTTACTAATAACATTTTTCTTCTCTAACTTGCTTTATTGTTAGAATACAGTATATAATATAAATAATATACAAAGTATGTGGTAATCAACTATATTTATCAGTAAGGCTTGTGGTCAGCAGTACTAGTTGACCACATCTAGTAAAAGTACAACTTTTACTAGTTGAATTTGGGGGGAGTCAAAAGTGATAAGCAGATTTTCAGCTGTGCAGGGGGTCAGCACTCCTTACTCCCACATTGTGCAAGGATCTACTGTAGTGCCTCTTTCACAGTGTGAAAGTCACAGAGACAAAATATAGTAAATCTAATTGTGTTCTTTGCCTCTGCCATCAAATAATCAAGTAGAATTCTCTGTATTGACCTAAGCTCTTCCAGATGACTGTCTGGGTGGGACTTTTATAAATCGCGTTGGATTTTACACAGCTCTTTAAGTGTATATGCATGTTACATATTTTAAAATGGTTTTATGAGTGTATGTGGGGGTGGGAGGCAATTCATATGTCCATAGGCTGAATGCATAAATCCACTTTGGTTATGCATTTTCTGAGCTTTGTTACCTTGGCAAGGAGTATTCTCCAGTTTATACCAACTTACCTGACCCTCCCTCCAGTGAAACGTTTTTAATCCTTTTAGACACGCATGTGGAGAACTAGCCCGGAATCTAGGAAATTGATGTACTTCTTAACATAAGGCCAACCCCAGAAGAAATGACAGAAAGAGTATTCAGAGATAGGATATTCTCTCTGCCTCTCCATGATCAGACAGATTCATGATTGGCACTTGTCAGATCATAAAGGAGAAAAGCAGGCTAATACCTATTTTCCCCATTTTAAATCAGCTCAGTGTAACTATGTAAGTTATAGCTTACTTGGTGTTAACCCCTAAGCACATTTTTAAATTCCTAGAATTTACATGTGTTGTTGATCATCTGCAGTGTAGGAATGAAATTCATCTAGGAATTCATAATGCTGTGCCAGTTTATTTTTTTCTTTTATAACCATTGTGTTTTTCTGGTGCTGTAGTGAAAATACCTGGGCTTCCGAAGATCATGTTGCTAAAGCTTACCGTGTCCTTCTTTCTAGGTGGCCACCAAATATGAAGTGAGCATCTATGCCCTTAAGGACACGTTGACAAGCAGACCGGCTCAGGGAGTTGTCACTACTCTGGAGAGTGAGTAATCAACAAACATTCTCCATAAACAAAAACTAAAGAATGGTAGATGATTTTCTAGGTCACAAAATTAATAGGATTCCCAGTTTGGAAACCGCTTTGCCTGCCCATCTTTTTACTACTGTCACCTTTTACGCCCCTCCAGAAGCTGGCATACTGGTACATAAATGGAATCACTTCAAAACGTTATCATGTTAGTGTTAGGAACTAGGACTGACACCTAGTTTATGCTCTACATGTTGGAACTTGTTTTCATGATGTTTGGGAAAGACACCCTGGCTTCTGCTGTACCTTAATAGTGCAGTAAGTATTGGACGAAATTGGGCCTGCAATCTAGTTTTGTGCCGTATCAGTAATTTATACTATGCTCTTTCAGAAATCACGTAAAATATCAAAGTTTCCTCATCTATAATATATGGATGCCATTGCATACATTAAGAGAAAAAAAATGAAGCCCTATAAAAAAGACCACTTTACCAACAAAACATATACATATATTATTGCTGGCCGGCCATATCATTGTAACTCCAGCTACACATATTTTATATCATAACAAATTAATAACTTTAACACACTTATTGAGGTATTTGTAGATGCCATAAAGCCGGACTTGGGAACCACTGGTAGTATCTGTAAAGGTTTTTAGTTTAAAAAAAAAAAAAAAAAAAAAAAAAAAAAGTTTTAAAAAAAAGGTACGTGAGGTGAATCTTTTTGTATTTTCTAATTCCCATCAAGCACTCTCTCTGAATGCAACAGGAGAAAAATCTATACATGGTTAGTTATGTGTAGAAATGGATATATTTGGTCTATAGTAAAGAAATGCTTAGAATATCAAAACCTTATCAAAGTGAGTTAGCCAGGCACTAATCTCTAGTTTTGATCTGTGCAGATGTCAGCCCTCCAAGAAGGGCCCGGGTGACAGATGCTACCGAGACCACCATCACCATTAGCTGGAGAACCAAGACCGAGACAATTACCGGCTTCCAAGTTGATGCCATCCCAGCAAATGGCCAGAATCCGATTCAGAGAACCATCAGGCCAGATGTCAGAAGCTACACCATCACAGGTCAGGGAATTCACCTTACTCATCCTGTTCATTGATTGCCACTCACAACATACATTAGCTTATCAGTTACTCTACCACTTACACAGATTAAATTTATTGTCAGTGTTTTAAATAATTCAGCTATAATTTTTAAAAACTTATTTTCATGTTATGATTAGAAATAGCTGTTCTGTGAATGCTTGATTTTATCTAATGTTTGTCAGAGAAATGGCATAAGTTCCATTTATGAAATTTAAGGTTTCATCAATGCACCCTTTCTTACTAGAAAAAAAATGTAACACAATGCTTAAAACCAAGAAAAACTTAATAGTGGCCTTTAGTTCTTTGATTATAAAACATAATTCAATTTTAAAAAGCAAACCATACTACTTCATAAAGATCCAAGTTGTAGTCAGAGAATGTTCAATATCTTGCTCAGTTTAGGTCTTTCTGAAATTTAAAATTCTGATTCCAGTTACCAATCAGTGACTCATTACAACAATGAGAAAACACACTTAGCAGGTGCTTGCCCCTCATTCTCTAAGACAGCCACTAATTTTTTTTTCTTAAGATTTATTTATTTGAGGGATCCCTGGGTGGCTCAGCGGTTTGGCACCTGCCTTTGGCCCAGGGCACGATCCTGGAGACCCGGGATCGAGTCCCACATCGGGCTCCCGGCATGGAGCCTGCTTCTCCCTCTGCCTGTGTCTCTGCCTCTCTCTCTCTCTCTCTCTCTCTCTCTCTCATAAATAGATAAATTAAAAAAAAAGAAGATTCTTTTAAAAAAAATGTATTTATTTGAGAGAGAGAGAGCAAGAGATTGAGAGCATAAGTGGGACAGGCAGAGAGAAAGGGAGAGAGAATCTCAGGTAGACTCCATGCTGAGCACAGAGCCCCACATGGGGCTCAATCTCATGACCCTGAAATCATGACCTGAGCCAAAACCAAAAACCAGACGTTCAACTGACTGGCCACCTATGCACCCCTCTCCATGACGGCCACTTCTAACATAGCATTTTTTAATTTTAAAAATTTACTTTAGCCAGTATCTCTGTAGGCACCGGTGATTTTCTTTTGAGATAATGTTTTTCATTAACAGCACCCATGCCAGGCTCTAATTTATTGCTCAAATGTGGACCACTTCTGTGGTCCGTATACATAGGGGATGATAGAGGAACCGTGAAAATTACAGATGAGTGTGAAAATTTTCCTAATAAATTAAGATCAGATAAAAGGCATCTATCTCTTCACAAATCGCAGGTTTACAACCCGGCACTGACTACAAGATCTACTTGTACACCCTGAATGACAATGCCCGGAGCTCCCCTGTGGTCATTGACGCTTCCACTGGTAACTACTTTTTTCTGAAGAAATGCCACTGACTTATGTGTGATCAGTCACGTGAACTTAAGAAACAAAAATGAGGCTGACAGTGAACCATTTTTATAGTTATGGAACTCTTAGATTCTCTAAAGTCTAAAGTTTCTAAGGGTGGGGAAAGTGTGGAAATAAGTTCCCTGGTTATTCATTTTCTTAGAGACTTACTTTTGTTTTCTTTCAGCCATTGATGCACCATCCAACCTGCGTTTCCTGGCCACCACACCTAACTCCTTGCTGGTATCATGGCAGCCACCCCGTGCCAGGATTACTGGTTACATCATCAAGTATGAGAAGCCCGGGTCCCCTCCCAGAGAAGTGGTCCCTCGTCCCCGCCCTGGCGTCACAGAGGCTACTATCACTGGTATTGCTGCTTCCATGTTGCCTTTTTCCCTGCAGACTCCCTAGGACGCACGAAGTGCTTAGCAGATTCCAATTGTGCTTTGACACTGTATCATGAAAACAAGAAGCCCTATTTCTGTTAACTTCAAAAAGCACCCTCTATGGAGAAGCTGTAGGTCTCAATACATCTCAAAAGGCATGAATTCATGAAAACACAATAATTCTAATACTGTCATAATGGCATAACTAGAATCTTTTTATTGGCTGTACGTTTACCAAATATTTGTCAGTCCTGTCCTAGGAAAAGACATTTCTCAAAACAAACTAGCGAATTGTGATCCTGCCCTCCCACCAGCTCCCTAAAGATCTGATGATCTTATAGGACTTGTCAGAGTACCACCTGCCACCACCTTCATTACCCAGTTTCACAGAATGGGTTTTGAGGCAAAGTGATTCCCAACCACCCACACTGGACAGCATGCCTGGAATGGGGAATAACACGGTCTATTTCAATGGGAAAGATCACAAGCCTCTGGTATTATTTTTGGCCAGGAGATTAAAATTTTAAACTCTGTATAGGATAGCATCTGGACTTAAAAATCCAATAGAACACAGAGATACCAGAAGGAGACACTGCTTTTTTAGAAACTTTGGGGAGAGGAAAATAGAATGAGATATGGAAGGAAGTAGCATTGGATACTTCCTACAGGGACCACACAAAGATTGGCCACTCTCTCCTACAGAGTACTTCGCCATAGTCTAAGTTTTCATCGATCCCGCCACTGAGGACCATCTGGTTATTAGGCCCTAAATAGATTCATGTATACAATCTGCAATGATCTCTCCCAAATGTATATCCCGCCGGTGGTGTATGATGCTGAGACATTTTCTTGAATTCAAAAGGGCAAATAAGAACACACGTTAAAAGAATACCCATAAAAAGTTAGCATAGAAGCACTTAGCTGTTAGATTTGGGAGGAAAGTTATTAATTTACCAAGTGGCCATGATATGCAGAGTACTGGGGTTTTGTGGAAAAAACGTGAAGTCGATTTTACCTGTCAAGAGGCCAAAGGCTAACTAGAGAGAGGATGCTTGCTTCCCAGTAGCATCTCCTGATCAGATCAACTCCCACTTGACTAGCTGAGCCCATGGACATAATGTGATGATCTGTCCTTCCATCAGGTCTGGAACCAGGCACCGAGTACACCATCCAAGTCATTGCCCTCAAGAACAACCAGAAGAGTGAGCCTCTGATTGGAAGGAAAAAGACAGGTAAAGGGCGCTTTCTGGGTAATAGGAAGGTAATCAAGATAAAACTAATTCGAAGTCAAAAAAAAAAAAAAAAAAACTAATTCGAAGTCATCAATTTTGCGGTGAAAAGTTTCTTCAGATTTTGATACTTTTCTCACGGAAATTTTTTCTTAGACAGCTTAGCTTGTATGCTGTGCTCTTTGATAGCACAAATAACCTGACATAATCTGCAGCATTTGGTTTTACTTTTTCTTAGCCAGTTAATATAAAGCCTTTTATTCACCTTTAAAAAAAAAAAAAATCTAAGCCAGATAGTAAAATGTAGAAACCAGGCTGCTATTATTGCTATTCTTCTATACCTTCTGTTGAAGTTAATGTTAAAAAAAAAAAAAAAAAAAAAATAGGGAAAATAATCCTTCCTATTACCTTTATTTATTATTTGGTTTCTGAAACTTGAACTAAATAATCTTACATTTTCATCTAATTTCAGTTTAATTTCAAGAAAATTCCCTATTTATACCAATAGGAGAGTTTTAGAAATAAACATGTATGTGGTTTTATCTATTTTTACCATTTCAATTCATGAAAAACTGTTGAGTAAAACCTCTGGAATTCAAATAATTAGTGTGGATTCTAGTCCCTGTAATATGATTCTCGAGTGAAGAAAAGAAGAAAAAAGGTCTGCACATTTCAGCTCCATTAGGCTTAATTTGAGCAGAAGTAGCTTCTATGGGGCTTAGCGGTTCAAAGCTTTGTGGGTATGATAAATTCATACTAACGCTTTTTTCATTCTAAACTATAAAGAAACCTTTGAGAAAAATCATAAAGATTTCTTTTTTGGAAAAAGTGTCTTGTGATCTAAGAACTGCTAATGTTCTCGGGGCTTTGATCAGATTGATAAACAGTCATTGTTGCCTGAATTGGTAATGACTACTGCTGCTACTTTTGGGAGCTTAACACGCTTTGCTTTTTTGGCTCTAACCTCTCTTGGCTAGATGAGCTTCCCCAACTGGTAACCCTTCCACACCCCAATCTTCACGGACCAGAGATCTTGGATGTTCCCTCCACAGTTCAAAAGACCCCTTTCATCACCAACCCTGGGTATGACACTGGAAACGGTATTCAGCTTCCTGGCACTTCTGGTCAGCAGCCCAGTGTTGGGCAACAAATGATCTTTGAGGAGCATGGTTTTAGGCGCACCACACCGCCCACAACGGCCACCCCTGTAAGGCATAGGCCAAGACCATATCCGCCGAATGTAAATGAGGAGATCCAAGTTGGTCATGTCCCCAGGGGAGACGTAGACCATCACCTCTACCCTCACGTTATGGGACTCAATCCAAATGCCTCTACAGGACAAGAAGCTCTCTCTCAGACAACCATCTCTTGGACTCCATTCCAAGAAAGCTCTGAGTATATCATTTCATGTCATCCAGTTGGCATTGATGAAGAACCTTTACAGGTAATTGATTTTCTCTCTACTTCTGGGCAGCCTAGAAATAAGTAAGCTAGGTAACTGAAGTGACCAGAGCTCTAACATAAGGTGGCTACATTTTTAGGGCCTCTTAGAAAGGTAGCATGCCTAAGCCCTGATATTTCTTTTTTTTAATCTCAGTATGGCTGTACTTTGGGGGATGTACTGTACCAAAGAATAGCATCAGCTTTTGTTTAGTAGAGAAAATAAAACCATTTCTGTTATTCTCGCACATTTGAGGCTCCTTAGTAATATGGACAAAGAAATGATCTGAGGAAAGGGAGATAAATATTCGGCCTGAAGTTACGTTTGCCCAGGAAGGGCTACAACACCATCCTCGGGGCGCCTGGCTGGCTCAGTTGGAAGAGCACGTGACTCTTGATCTCAGGGTCGTGAGTTCAGAGCTTCACGCTGGGTGTAGAGATTGCTTGAAAATGGCATCTTTAAAAATAAATTAAAAAAATAAAATGCCATCCTTATGGTTCGTCCTTGAAGAATCCCATTATCTACAATACGTCCGAGGAAAAAGAACTTAAATGAAGCTGTGCACATCAGCTGTTAGAAGTGACTGATTCTCTAAAAGCACTTTTTGGTTTGGCCTGCTGGTATCAATTTTTAGTGCGTTCTTGTTTTTGGAAAGTGGCAGAACTTTAAAAACTGACTGCACTGTGAAAGATCTATGGGCTCAGAAACATGAGTTTGAGGATTTGCCCAAATGCTGTAAGGGCCCCCATGTGAGGGTCACATGCCACCGTGCAGATGATGAATGTATCTCCCCCACAGCACCATGTCCCCGTGTGATGTGCCAAGGGCATGGCCGGGGGACCCCAGTGGGCTGGCGCAGACCTACAGGCAGGGCAGGACGAACAGGCGGCCCTCTGTTGGATTACTGAGGGCTCCAGGTGATGGACGGGAGATTTTTGGCAGATTGAGAAGATGGCCCCCAGCCAAGTTCCGTTTCTCCCCATGGCTGGTTTGGGACCTTCACACCCTCCTTCTTTGTCTCCCTTCGTTTTATGAACACAGTACAGGCTATTGATAAGAGAATAGGGTGAGTCGTGTCAATTCCTCACGATAACACTTTCTCCCTCACTTTGGATGTGCCAATGATTGCAGTTCCGAGTTCCTGGCACTTCTGCTAGTGCCACCCTGACAGGCCTTACCAGAGGGGCCACCTACAACATCATAGTCGAGGCACTGAAAGACCAGAAGAGGCACAAGGTTCGGGAGGAGGTTGTTACCGTGGGCAACTCTGGTATGTGAATGCCTGGTTCCTCAGGCGCGGGCTCCCCTCTGGACTACCCCAGGGACACTTCTCTCGACTGTTCCTTTGTGGCTGTTGTCATTTAACTTTGGCACATGGTGCCGTGAAGTAAAGGAGCAACTTGAAATTCGGTGATTTTCTTTTCCCTCATAGTATGCTAGTTTCATTGTAAAATCTTTATTTATCTCAATAAATAGAGCCTCACAGAGTGACATGAGGATAGACCTGGAAGGGACCTCAAACCTGGCTCAGGCCAACACTCTGACGCCCTGCTAGCGAGTGTCTTGAGTTGATACAGGGCACAAGTCTCCCGACGGCTTTTCCCAGACCCTCTGCTCCTCACCGGTTGCTCTCCTCTTGAGTGATTGCTGAGTACAGAAACCGATTACCTGTAAAGGAAATTCTCGATCTGCAGACACTAGTAACTGCTGGTTTTTATTCCTGCTATCAAATGCTACTAACGCAGCCCCTTTCTGTTCAAAGGGCTACCCTTCTTCCAATGTTATTTCAATTTCTTTTTCTGATTATATAAGCCCAGAGCCGAAATAGAGGTTAAATGATCGCTGACTCCTCTTTGTAGCACCTGCAAAGTCCTTTTAAACCAGTCATTGTAGCACCTGGCTTTTCAACCTGCGTCAGCTGAAGAGTCACCAAGAAACAGGAGATAGGGAATCATCAAAACCATGTGTCTTCATTTTTCCCACCAGAGGGTTCTCTATTCCTCAGCAGCAGGGAGTGCTAAATTCTGCCTCCCTCAAGTGATGGGCTCTAATCCTAGGGCCAGTTACTGAATCCAGGGTTGCAGATGATGGTGCTATTTCACCTGCATAAATACGTGTGAATTTAAGCAGTTGACATTTTGGTGGGGGATCATTTTGTGCTTGTTGGGTTATGTATCCATGGTCATGCATGCCTTCTGCTTTGCGTGATTTTACTAGTAGAAAGCCACATGAAAGGAATTTTCAAAGACATTTGTGCTTTTTCCACATCATTTTCTTTTATAGGTTCCATCTCCATAACTTAAGTCAGGTGGAATTTTAACTGGTGGCTATTTTTAGGAGGGTTCCTGAAACCCCTCGTAACACTTTAGGTTCCTTTCATTTTCCTTTCCAAACCCATATCCCCAGCAGCCCGTATTTTGCATTCTAGCCAGGTGCTCCTGGCTTTCAGACATGTCAGACGTTAGTTTTTCCCACTCTTATTTTCTTCCAGGGCGACACCTTTTACACTATTACATGTCTCAAATGTCTATTGCTTTGGAGTTTTTGATTTTTGCACCGTAAAAAGAAACATACACAGTGGGATTCAAAGTCACAGAAGTTAGTTTATGTAATTTTTAGAGAATCATTGGAAGTATGCTTTGTTTACACAGATTACTTTAAGCTTTCTCAAAACATAAAGACCAGTATCTTAGGCAACACGAAGAAACTCCATTATTTATTCTTAGTCATTTGTATTCCTTGCTTTCTCATACTTGGAACAATTGATTTTATTGACAAAGTAAAGCTGTCCTACTACTATCATACTGATGTACAAAATCTAGGATCTTTGCACTATGGTGCAAAAAATGCAGTAATAAAAGTGAATATTGCATTTTCATGGTGTATAAAAATGGCCAAGACTTTTGCATTAAAAGCAAAGGATGCTTTTGTGTGTGTGTTGGCCAAATGGACCAGTGCTTTGAATTCATGATATCCTGTAATCTTTACAAGATCCTAAGCAGTTAGATATATTTTTATTATTAATCCCATGTTACAGATGAGGGAAGGAAGGCAGAGAAATGAGAAATAACTAGCTTAAGGTCGCTCAGGTACTTATGACGTGACATTCCAGTCTTTGCCTCCTCGAGTTCTTAACTAGCTTAAAATGCCTTAAGATATGTTCCATGTGCTATAGACTAGTTTTACCAGAAATGATGACTTTTTCTTAATATTGGTGGCAAAAAATATAAGATGGGCTCCTTTTGAGGTGTTTGTGGCAAGTGTCCGTGGGCAACATCTTAAGCATTGTTTATTAAGCAACTAATGCATTGGTGAATCTTAATGCTGCTGGGATTTCTGTTTTAGACTAAATCATTAGAATAACAATTCCGTTTTCTTCTTCTGGTCCAAAACCACCAATAAGATGTCTTTTTTTTTTTTTTTCTTTTTCTTCCTTTTCTTCATGTAGTGGACCAAGGCCTAAACCAGCCTACAGATGACTCGTGCTTCGACCCCTACACGGTTTCCCATTATGCCATTGGAGAGGAGTGGGAGCGGTTGTCTGAATCTGGCTTTAAGCTCTCATGCCAGTGCTTAGGCTTTGGCAGTGGTCATTTCAGATGTGACTCATCTAGTGAGTAGCTTGCTTTGTCCGTCCCCTCTAGTTCCATGCATTTGCACAAGGTGCCGAGGAAGCATGTTTGGCAGATGCGGGCTCTTCCAAACATGAAGCAGACGAGGGGAGATTGCTTAACTCAAAGTAACATTTTGCATCATGAAAAATGATGGGAAATTTTACTTGTTGAATATTGCTTCACTTCAGGGGTTCTGTGTCAGTACAACTATTAATTAAAAATAAATTTGTGATGGTAATAGGATTTTTAAAAATTTTCTGTTAAGATGATAAAGTCAAACTCTCTGGAGCCAAGTCTAATGAAGAGTATCAGAGACAAAGGAATTCCAAATCTCTTTTAATCTTTAATGTTGAATGAGCTCAGAGGTGAGAATTTATACTCACACTGTCTTTCAAAACAAACCAAACATACACATATCATTGTACACATACTTTCATATATACACACTCATATCACACATACACATAGGCACATCAGATAGCTTGAAGAGATAGAGAGTACTGATAATCACCTGTAGATAATTGAGAATCAAATCAATATTTGATTTTCAAACTATAAAAAGATTTTAATATTTTAAATTATATTTTCAGTTAAAATGATCCAGGGCTAACTTACTCTGCTTTGAGATTTAACATTAGAATTTATAAAACTTTCATTTATCTTTGTTTTTAGGGGGTGTGATTATTATTATTATTTTAAGATTTTATTTATTCATTTATTCGTGAGAGGCACAGAGAGAGATTGGCAGAGACACAGGCAGAGAGAGAAGCAGGCTCCATGCAGGGAGCCCGACGTGGGACCCGATCCCGGGTCTCCAGGATCATGCCCTGGGCTGGAGGCGGCACTGAACCACTGGGCCACCGAGGCTGCCCTGGGGATGTGATTATTATTAACAGTTGCTTTATTTTTATAGGCATTAACCATTATAGCTTATAAAAAAGCCTCCACAGACATATCCAGAAATTATATTTGGGGAAATCCAACATAATAGATTTTTTAAAGATTTCACACTAAAGTATGAAATGGTTTAGTTCAGACTAAAATATGAAGATGAGTAATTTTTTCAATGCAGACTACTGTGCTCAACCATCTGAACATGGAAATATCAAGCAGGTGTGTCCTATGCCATTTAGGAGTTGGAAGTTTTAACATTTGGCATCAGTTGGATGGTTTTTCATTTCTGAAACTGAACTATTTTAAGTTTGTGTATTTATTACCTAGGTAAGTACTTAGGCACAATTGTGGGAACAGAGAAAGTGATTTCTGTGATTCTTGGGCTCAACTTATATATTCTTTGCTTAGATTTCATAATTGTCGAATAATTTTTCAAGTTTAGGAATGAAAGAAGTTTAAGGGATGGCTGACTTCTACAAACTTCTGAAGTGCATTTTGTTCAGTTAAAACCTTGGAGATTAAAAGTCATCCTTTATGGATAGATAGCAGTTAAAAATATGTAAGTGTGAGTTTTAGATATTCCTCAGAACCTATCTTACCTAATATCCAGTGATTTATAATTTTGTTTTTGTTTTGTTTTGTTTTGGGTACACAGGCTAATTCTTTTACTCTTTCCATTTACAAGAAACAGATTGTGGCATGTAGAAACCAGCTGAGCTTTGTTTCTTGGTTAATGGAACTACTTTGTATCCAGGTTCCCTGCAAATCCGAAAAGTGACTTTTCATTTATGATCCATTCCCAAAAGACTATTTAAATCCTACTTTGGTTTTCTCAATAGTCTTAATCCTTAAGAGTGAGAATGCAAATGAAGGTCACTGACAATTGACAATTCTCGTGACATGATTGTGGTGGAATGAATTGCATCTTAAAATATCCTAGAGAATGTTAAATGGTAAAGATAATATTTTTAAAGCAAACCAAAAAGTGGTCTGTCATGGAGATCGTGACCCTCAACTTTTCTTGCCACTCCTTCCAGGTACCTGCCTTTTAAAAATCCCGTGACATGTTCCAGCATGCGGTCTTGTTGAGTCAGAACACACCAATCACTCTTTGCCTCTGCTTTTCCCCACCCCACAGAATGGTGCCATGATAACGGTGTGAACTACAAGATTGGCGAGAAGTGGGATCGTCAGGGGGAGAATGGCCAGATGATGAGCTGCACATGTCTTGGAAATGGAAAAGGAGAATTCAAGTGTGATCCTCGTACGTGCATTGCCACAGATCATTTTTAGTGCCTTATTAAGCACTCCCCCTTTTATTACGGAGCTGTAACTCTCATTCACAGAAATGATTGGAGACTTTAGGTCTCCTTGAGGAGTGAACACTGGGTTTGTTAATCTTTTGATTTGGGAAAGTGGAGACAAGCTTCAAAAATGAGCCCGTGATTTAATGTTATTACAGGACACAGTAGCATTTTCCTGACCTGAGTGTTTTGACCATAATCTGCAGTGAAATATTGCAAGAAAGCTTTATGGGTCTTTAGATTCAACTTTTAAAATATGAACCTTTTCCAGCTGATCAGATTTAGTTTTTGGAAGTGCTGCCCTGAGATCTGTCCAGCAGTAGCTCTGTTACCAATGTATCCCATAAACATGTGGGATTTTGGCTGTGGTGATACGTATTTTGGAGAGAAACAGAACCCACCCCTACATAAAGGTGAAGTCTGTATTATTCTCAGCCTTACATGAGCTTCTGATTTGTGTCTCCATGTAGATGAGGCAACATGTTACGACGATGGGAAGACATACCATGTGGGAGAACAGTGGCAGAAGGAATATCTCGGTGCTATTTGCTCCTGCACATGCTTTGGAGGCCAGCGGGTAAGGCCAGCCTCCCTGCACAATTTAGATACTAAAAGGGGAGGCTCCTGCACTGGTGATTAAGGGGTCAGCTTCCTGTGTTTATGCTGTACACAAAGGTGTGGTGGTGTCCCTTAGGAAAGTTGAAATGCTTCATTTCCTGTGAGCATGTAGCTGCTAACATGAGGCTACTGTATACCCCTTCCCAGTTTTCCCATCTCCTTGGATGTCTCAGCTGCTCTCATATCTACTATTCTGAGGCTGTCTCTATTTTTCAGCAACTGAAGTGTTAAATGCTGGGTGGCGTTGGGCCTCTAGATCCATGATGATAGATAAGGTGTCCCTGTGGCATTGTTGTTAAATATTTTGAATAGCATCCTGGATCTAAGAAAATACCACTTCCTTATACCTTCTGTCAATCCAGTAATAGGTTCCTGCTACAGGTCTAACACTGTGCTTGAGGAATATGGGACAGACAAAGGGATTGAGAAATGGTCCTGGCTGTTAATGATAAAACTGGAGACATTAAATTAGCATACATTGGAAGTCAGGCTTAATTAAGTGAGTTTCTTAGTGGGTCTGACAAAGAGTTTTCAGGTAGGCTGGAATTAGCAAGAAACATTTCATGGAACAGAGAAACATACACTGGCTGGGGTTTAGGATGTTTAAAATAGGCTAAGACCAGAGTTATGCATACCACCTGGGATGGGAAGGAGCGGGCATATGTAGGTTCTAGTGAGCCAGCCCTCTGCTCAGTGCTTGTGGTAACAAATCAGATGGGAAGAAGTGTGGGCCACTTATGAAAAGGCCTGGAAGCCTACTGTTTAAGCCAGAAGTTCTCAACCACTTATAATCTGTGCCCTCCTTCACTATAATAAAAAAATGCTGTGCTTTCCTCTAATATTATTTGAAATTTCAAAATTAAATGACTCTTGTAACTCAAAAGAATGGAACATAACATGCCTTTTGTTTTCAGTGAAAACGTCCCCTCCGATAGCTCCTCACATTCTGATACATGAAGACCATGCTCCTTACCCCAGGGTAGGATTCACTGGTTGATGCCTTTGGCATTAGCCAATTGTAAGTGTCCAAGAAGAAAGGGAGGGAGTATGATGGAAAATGATTTTTAGGAAAAGTAATCTTGCAGCAGGGAAGGGTCTTCAAGGGTCTGGGTCTGCCCCCACCTGAGGACTGGGACAGCCGGAGGAAACTACTTTGATCTCGTTCCACCTCTAGTGGTTAGGTGGAGAGGGAGAGGCCCCCTATTCTGATAGAGAGAAGCTATGGAGGTGCTCTCTGTCTCTCATTAACACTTATAAAAGAGTGTGATGGTGGAACACTTCTGGTAAGCGACTGGCATAGAAGTGTGTGATGAGAAGTGAGTTTGTAGGCTATGGTCTCACTTTAGCACCTCCTCATTATTTATGCACATGGAACCTTTCATTTGTGACACCTGTTCTAAGAAAGTACCAAATGAGACACTTAAGACAGCAGTGGAAACTGTTACATTTTTATGTGAAAGCAAGATTCATATCTTGTATTATTTAAGGTTCTTTTGGGTGTAAGAGGAAAGCTGGATTCAGGTTGGTTTAGACTTTTAAAAAAAGACTCACATGACTGAAGAGTCCAGGATCTGCCCGCTGCAGGGCTGCCCCAGTCGTGGCCTTGAGTCTCTCACTCTCTCATGTGCTTTCTTCCTTTGTATTGGCTTTGTTTTCCAAAGGCTCCTGCTGATAGAAAGATGAATCTGTCAGTCCCATGTTTATCCCCTATAGGCCTCGGAGCAACAGTGAAAGAGAACATGTTTCCTCGCACTTTGAACAAAAATCTCAGAGAGAAGTCTTAGTGGTCCAGCTCGGTCCTGGTCCCCTCTTTCATCCCATGTCTAGCGATGGGAGTTTAAGAAGGAAGTGACGACAGAAGGAGCATGGCCAGGAGTTGCTCAGCTGTGGGACAGTCCCCAAATCCACCAGCAGTTCAGTGTGGCTCTCCCACTCTCTCTGAACAAGTCACTCTTCGGGTCTGAGTTTCCTCCTATAAAATGAGGGTGTTTGGCCCTGTGATCTCAACTCCCATTTAAAAAGCTCTAGGATTCTCAGAAAACTTCTCTGTGACTTCTAGTACAGAAAGCTTCTTAGGACATTAGGACTGGAACGAGACTTAGCCGGTGGGTGGGGTTTGAATAGGAAGAGAAAGGAGGACATTGCAGGAAAAGCATAAGTGGACAGGGGCAATTATAAGATATGAATAATATGCCAAAATGTATTCTATAAGTTATAACTGCATAAAATCATCCTCAGAGCTTCCCTAGTGGTCAACTGCTCATACTTTGCCAGTTGGGTAAGACCTGAAACTCTTGGTTAACACAAGCCCTAACTGTGATGTTCTCAGGTTACTGTAAACCCCGTCTGACTTCATGCCTGTGTTCCCTCAGGGCTGGCGCTGTGACAACTGCCGCAGACCAGGGGCCGAACCCGGTCACGAAGGCTCCACCGGCCACTACAATCAGTACTCGCAAAGATACCATCAGAGAACAAACACTGTATGTGCACCTGCACCTTGAGTGTTTCTACCCTAAACGCGGTTAGATACCTAGTAGGGAGTCTCTTTCTGTAGGCAGCTCTCTTCTGAATGAACCCAATATTCTTTTCTAAAAAAAAAGTCTTTTAAATGCCTTGAGGAGGAGACTGTACCCTGTGACATAATGAAGGTTCAAATGTATGAAACTCTTGATTGAATATCTCCTCTTGCCTAGTTCATTGCTAAGTTCTTGAAGCTAGAGATACTCTCCTCTCTGTAAATAGTTGTCATAAAAACCTCCCTGCTTTTGTTCTGTACACTTTACGGGATTTTTTGGTAAATTTTGCTTCTATTTTAACAATGCTGTTTTTTTTTTTTTTTTTCCTTTTTCTGTTTTAACAGAATGTCAACTGCCCAATTGAGTGCTTCATGCCTTTAGATGTACAGGCTGACAGAGAAGATTCCCGGGAGTAATATTTTCAACCCAGAGAAACAAGCATGGATCTCCGCCAAGGTCCATCCAAACTGGAGTGATGTTAGCAGACCCCATCTTAGAGTGTTTCTTTCTTAAGCCCTTTGCTCTGGAGTAACTTCTCCAGCTTCAGCTCAACTCACAGCTTCTCCAAGCATCACCCTGGGAGTGTTTTGAGACTTTTCTCATAAAGGAGGGCAGTACATTCCTGTTTTGCTCCGAAGTATTCAGTACCGCTCAGTATTTTAAATGAAATGATTCTCACTTGTGATTTGGTTTGGGATTGATAGGGAAGCACAGGCACCAACCAACGTATAAAATGTATTGAAGTGATTTTCTCAGAATTTAAAGTAGGAAAGTTACCCAAACACTTCTGCTTCCACTTAACTGGCCTGCAATATTGTAAGAATGGCATATCCTTGTTACTGTGATATTTAAAATATCCACAGTGTCCACCTTTTCCAAAAGATTCTAGTAATGATCTAGAAATATCTTTCTCTTATCTGTTATTTATCAATTTTTCCCAGTATTTTTATATGGAAAAAATTGTATTGAAGACATTTAGTATGCAGTTGATAAGAGGAATTTGGTATAATTATGGTTGGTGATTATTTTTTATACTGTATGTGCCAAAGCTTTACTACTGTGGAAAGACAACTGTTTAATAAAAGATTTACATTCCACAACTTGAACGTCGTGGCTTCTTTTTTTGCATAAAGAAATTTGGGGGAGGGATCCCTGGGTGGTGCAGCGGTTTGGCGCATGCCTTTGGCCCAGGGCGCGATCCTGGAGACCCGGGATCGATTCCCATGTCGGGCTCCCGGTGCATGGAGCCTGCTTCTCCCTCTGCCTGTGTCTCTGCCTCTCTCTCTCTCTCTGTGTGACTATCATAAATTAAAAAAAAAAAAAAAAAAAAGAGTTGGATGCTCAACCAACTGAGCCCCTAAAAAAAAAATTAAAAAAAAAAAAAAAAGAAAGAAAGAAATTTGGGGGAAAAGAAGAATCCCCATGAAGGTTTCTTTTCAGTTCAGCAAGCATTTGAAAACCTATGATCTTGTACAGCTCTCTCCTTGGAGATTTAAGTACAAAATTCTCCAAGTCTCTCATACAAAAACGGATTCATTCTTGTCACTTCATCTTTTCAGTAATGGAACTGGTTTCCTATTCCTGCTTTCCTAGATTTTAGTGGACTCAAATATTTGTTGAACTTGCTAGCCAGCTCTTCAGAAGTGGGATTGAAAGAACCTTTCTTTCCCTGTTCTTTTCCAAACATCATTCTTCCCTCCCTCCCTCTCCTTTTTTCCCTTCATTGAATAAACACCTATTCAAAGAGGGTACCTACAAGGAAGATAAAAAGAGGACAGAGATGTTAAGCTACTTGAATAGTACATCCTAGAGGATTTTCCTTGTAGGGAAATGGTGTGGTACAAGAACCCCAACCCCACTCATCTTGATTCCTGCCAGCTGACACTTTCTGGGTGCCCCAGCAGAATAGAGTTTGCAAACTCCTGATCGACAAAGGATATCTCCTTTTCGATTTAACTTTGGGGAAACAACAAAACTTTGAGATTAAATCTGGCATCTAGAATAGTAAATATTGTCACTGGAAATAGTTAATTTTTAGTTAGCAAATATTAGTAATTCATACTATACAAGGTGGAAAATATTTCTTATTCACTGTTGTGTAATCAAAATATTTCCATAAGTATCTGTCAATGAGGGATGCCTGGCTGGCTCAGTGGTTGACCATCTGCCTTCAGCTCAGGGCGTGATCCCAGGGTCCTGGGATCAAGTCCCTCATTGAGCTCCCCATGGAGACCCTGCTTCTCCCTCTGCCTATGTCCCTGTGTCTCTCATGAATAAATAAACAAAATCTTTTAAAAAAAATGTCAGTGAATATTAAGACTAAATATAGAAAGAGATTTCCTCAGGGTTCATTTGTTATATATATAAAAAAAATCTCACATTTGAATTGATTTACAATTTATAAAATGCCCTGACATTTAATATCTCACTGGGAGGAGGTTTTGCAGTCTAATTTTATAAAGAATGCAACTCAGATTAGTTTCCCTTGGCAAGACACAGACCTAAACCCTAGATTTCTGTTTAATTTTCTTAATCATTCAGTTTTATTAGGGCAGTAATGACCAAGGTAGCAGCAGCTCTATGTTAAAAAAAAAAAAGATATAGGAAGAGATTGTGGCGCTGTTACATGACTGTCTCACATAAAGTGTCATCATTGGTCACTCAAGAGAAAATGTGCTTCAATATAAATCTACACACCACTTAAGATGCAGGCCTGAGGGAAAGCAGGCTGGTCCCTCTGTCTTCATATATGAAGAGGGGGCCCCGGGTACCATGCGGGTGAAGGTCTATACCTCGACTCCATCTTGCTTAAAAGCTTAAAAGTTTTGTATCTTAAAACATAAAAAGCAGCTATCAGTTGAGAATGTGTTTTGCACCACTTGCCTATCTGCAAACCTAGAACTGTCTTTCCCAAATGTGAGTTTAAGTAAATCCGCTTGGACTATATTAATCAAATGAATAGCAATCCCTTTTGACGATTTATACTCTGAAATGGAAAAGACACAAGCCCTACATTTAAGATTTAAAAATACCACTTTTTCCAGAATGTCTGCTAGAGTCTCAAAAGAAATATATTAATCTTAAAATAAGTAAACTTTCAATAGTGAATCAGTAACTGTATTTCAATAATAAGAACAAATTAAGCACATTTTATGTTTTGGCATCATAATGCAAGAATGGTAAATTTTCTTTTTAACTATTTCTCAGCAAAATTGTTCAAACATGGGAACTAAGAGGATTTCCAAAGTTCTTTCACAGTTTTTACTGACTCGTGATACTTCTTCCCCTGAGAATTCTTAAACAGGCCAGATTGAAAAGGCATAATTAAATGACCAATCTGTTTTCAGGCAAGAAATTGCCAAGTCAAGAAAAAAATCAGGTAAAATCAGATTTTAAAAAGAAAATTTGTAGATTTGAAGCTTTACTTTGCCTTGCTGCATTTGATTTGTAACAAAATTTATTGTGTATTTATATTGTTTTCAGCTCCAATGACCTAAGTGAATGATGCAAATTAATATGTATAATAATATCACTGTAAGTCTGTGGGGCACACTTTCCAAGAATAAAGAAATGATCACGTGGAAATTACAAGTATAGGAAATGACTTTTCTACTTAATTATATTTCCATTGAAAATTCTATTCCATTTCTAGTTGCATGAAACTCATTAAAGTGATTAAGGAACATCACATCAGCACATTTAAATTGTGAAATTGCTTCCTATTCAGTAAATTCCCATTACTGTGGTAGGGAAACTGGTAGGCTACAATTAAAAAATCCCATTTTCAGGAGATACATTTCAACCATTAAAAAAAAAAAAGAAATAAGAAGACCACTCCTGGGATTTCTCATATTTGGGAACATTTAAAGATAACCATAAAGGCTGATAAAGCAGAAGCCGTGCAAAGATGACCTTGCACTGCTGTGGATTTTTCTAAGAAAACTCTTTTTAAAGAGTATATGGTGCTCATATTTGAAATAAGAGCTGTTGTCATTGCTACATTGTCTCACTCCATATCTTCATTAAAATAAAAGAGATTAATTTGAATTCCAAACAAAAATCTATATATTAAAAAGGAAGGAAAGAAAATAGTACAATAAAAGAGCAGAGAAATGGTGCTTCCACTGAAAGCCAAAAACAGAAATTCCTTTTTTAACATTTCTTAGTAGAATAGGTGTGATATTAAAGCATGTTCTACATTTCCTTGAATTCCTTTTCACTTACTCTTTAGAGACATGTGGGTTTCAACAATATTAGCCAAATTTATTTCTGAAATAGCTCCTGTGTGGAGCCCCCAACGACCCACAATTAGCACAGCTTGGAGGCTGTGGGAGGCAGCCAGCAGGTGATTGTTGGCAACCTGTACTCAAGGGGGCAGGAATCCCATGTCCTGCACACTGCCCACCACGACAGACTCCTCTTAGATAAAATACAACGAAGGCTAAAGATTCTCCCTTGGTCTTTTCTTTTCTATCTTTGCATTAAGATACTTTGGAAACTACCATTTTGTTCCAGAAGGAAACATTTCCTCTGCCAGCAAACCACTGGACAGGACTTTACAATGAAATCTACTGATCTGTGTAATTTAGCATTAGTTGTAAGATGCTGAGCCAAGTGCTGAAAAGCTATATTTGACTCAAAGACATGCTGCCTTGGTGGAGAAATGGAAACCCTCATACATTGCTAGTGGAGCAGTAAAATGGCTCAGCTGCTGTGGAAAACAGTTTGGTGGTTCTCCAAAAAGTTAACCCCGGAATTGCCGTAGGATCGAGCAACTCCACTCCAAGGTATATACACTGGAGAACTGAAAACATATGTTCACATAAAAACTTGGGATGCCTGTGGGGCTCAGCGGTTGAGCGTCTGTTTTTACCTTAGGGCGTGATCCCGGAGTTTCTGGATCTAGTCCCACATTGGGCTCCCTGCATGGAGCCTGCTTCTCCCTCTGCCCCTGTCTCTGCCTGCCTCTCTGTGTGTCTCTCATGAATAAATAAAATATATATTAAAAAAAACTTGTACACGTGTTCATCACACCACTATTCATAATAGCTAAAAGGTGGAAACAATCCAAATGTGTACTAACTTATGACGAGATAAACAAAATGGGATATATCCATACAATGGAATACTATTTGTTAAAAGGAATGAGGTTCTGAAACATGCTACAACATGAACCTTGAAATCACTATGTTAAATGAGAGAAGTCGGGCACACAAGGCCACATAAGAGTCCATTTATATGAAGTGTCCAGAATAGGCAAACCAATAGAGAAAGTAGATTAATGGGACAGGGGGAAGGAATAGAAAATAACTCCTAATGGGGATGGGCTTCATTTTCGGGTGATGAAAATGTTATAGAACTAAGCAGTGGTGATGGTGATACAGCTTTGTGAATATACAGCACTTAAAATCACTGACTTGTACATTAGGAAATAGTTAAAATGGTCAATTTTATGTTATGTGAATATTATTTCAATAAAAAAAGAAGAAAATGCCACTTTATTTATAGAAAGTTTCTGTAATATCCTTTTATTTATTGATAAGATGTGAGGTGTGGGGAAACAGAGTAGATGGAAGGTTTAAAGAACTCAGAAATCTTTTGGCTACCTATTCAGAAACTGAAAAACATCTTCTACAAATATACACTATTTTTAAAGCAATTTCCATGCACTAATATCATCCTCCACTACCTTCCATATGCTTCCATATACACAAAAGCATTATGAATAATAACTATCATTTTAAAAAGATTATTTATTTATTTATTTATTTATTTATTTATTTATTTATTATTTATTTAATTTGATAGAGCACAAGCAGAAGGGGCAGGGAAAGGGAGAGAATCTCAAGCAGACTCTGTGCTGAGTGTAGAGACTGATACAGGAGTCCATCTTACAATCAACCATGAGATCACAGCCCGAGCTGAAATCAAGAGTTAGACACCTACCTAATCGTCTGTCCCACCCAGGGGACCCTAGCATTTTTCACAAATGGTATTTTTTATGTTCCAGGTGGTGTTCTAAGTGTTCTTACATACTTTGTCTCATCTACTTCTCATAATAACCCTACAGGGTGGGTACTGTTATCATCATTTTACAAACAGAAAAGTGAGGGAAAGGCTGAGTAGAACTGCCTAACATCACACAGCTCCTAAGTAGCAGAGTTGGGTCTTGGAATCTGACAAACTAGTTTTGTGTGGTTTTAACCAGAAGTGCTTTTAACTGAGAGCTACTCACCCTCTCCAAGAGCAAATCCATTCCTATTTTATAGGTGAGGAAACAAACTGCAAGAGGTCAAACAACATGCCCAAGATCACACAACTGGTGAGAGGCAAAACATGTGATTATCATAAAAAGCACAAGGTAGTATTCTGGAGGGAAAAAAAATGGGAAAAAAATCCAGAACACGCATACCAGTGGGTATGGGAAAATTATTTTCTTGACCTGGTTAGTGGTGACCTAGGTGTTTGTTTATAAATTATTCTTTAAACTGTAGGTGATTTTTCTTTTTCTTAAGATTTTATTTATTTATTTGAGAGAGAGGGAATGAGGGAGAAAGCACAAGAGGGATAGGGTCAGAGGGAAGTAGACTCCTCACTGAGCAGGGAGCCTGATGTGGGTCTCAATCCCAGGACTCTGGGATCATGTCCTGAGCCAAAAGCAGCTGTCTAACCAACTGAGCCATGCAAGTGCCCCAAATGGTAGGTGTTTTATGCACTTTTCATAGCTATCATTCATTAGAATTTCTTTTTTAAAATGGATTTGTGCCTAGTAGACCACATTATATACAGTTTCTACATGAGGAGAGATAAACTCAGGAGAGACGGCAAGAGATATGTGAGGTAAAGGTTAACAGAAACTTTGGAAAGCTTGTCTTAAGAAACAACAACAACAACAGGAAAAAAAAAAAAAAAAAAAAAACCTAAGAGAAAATGTCTCTCTCTAACCCAGAACTGAAAGTCTAGGAACAATCTTATGGGAGTTTTGTGGGGTGGGAATGGGGAAATGTTCATTAAGCAGGTGGAAGTTCTTATTATGGGAGAAATACAGTTATAAATTTAAAGCAATAGTACAGCGGAAATAAAAAGTAGTTCAAGCTTTATAGGATGATATAAGCAGGGTCCAAAAATATCAATCATTGAAATGAATATAAATGAGCTGAATGAAAAGGTAAAGGCTGGCAAACTGCATTTAAAACAAAAACAGATTTCAGATATATCTGCACTTATGGCATAAGAGGCACCAAAGAATGAAAGAAGTAATAGACATATATAAACCAAAAAAGAGCTAGTCTCGCTATGTTTATATTATATAAAATAACTTTTTATATATTTTGTCTAAGAAAAAATTTTTAGTAGGATTGGAGTTAGTACATAATAAAATCACTATGAAAAATGGTGACTTAATGCATGCAAGCACTTTTTTAGCTTCAAATATACATGAAGCACATTTATAAATCTGCAGGGAGAAACCAGTAAACTCATCTTCACAGGGGGAGGTTTCAATCCATCTTTCTCTACTGTTGATAGATTAAACTTAAAAATCATTAAACTACAACTATCAGTTTAAAAGAAATAAAGGAACAGGGGCACAAATGTAATAAAATGACATCACAGGAATGCAACAACGAAATTCAGATATTGGGAACTCTATGGAACCAAAACCCTGGTATCTTCAATAATTCACTGCAAAAAATAAATAAAAAATTAAAAAGAGGAATCAGTCAACTAAGAGACTTGAGATGCACCAGTCAAATGCAATATGTGTCTCAGGCTTGGATCTTACTACTAACAAACTCGGGGTGGGGCGGGGGGAAGCTAATGTGGAAAGTGACTGGGTATTTGATATTAAGAATTGTTATGCCTTTTAAAAAAAAGATTTATTTATTTGAGAGAGTGCAGGGAGAGGGGGAGATAAAGAATCTCAAGCAGACTCCCCACTGAGCCTGATGCAGGGCTTGATCCTAGGACCCTGAGATCATGATCTGAGTTGAAATCAAAAGCCAGAGAGTTACTTAACCGAGTCACACAGGTGCTGCAGAACAGGGATGACTTTTAATGTGACACTTGAAGTATGGTTATATATATTTTTAAATACTTTTTTATTTTCTAATACTTGTATTTATAGAAAAAATTGTGAAGATGGTAGAGTTCCCATATGCCCTATACGGTTTCTCCTTGTTAGAGTTAAGAAATCAACTGTGACTCACAATAGCTAAAACATATTTCATTCGTACTTTTCTTGTTTCCTGGTGACCTTCCTCTGTTCAAGCAGTCCATCCTGGAGCCATTATATTTAGTTGACATGTCTCAGTGTCTTCTAGACTGAGTTCCTCAGACTTCCCTTGCTTTTGAAGATCTTGAGTTTTCAGTACTGGTATTTTGTAAACTGTCCTTCAACTGGGGGTTGCCGGATGTTTCTCTTATGACTGAACCTGAACTGGAGTTGTAGATTTTTGGAAAGACCACCTAAGTAAAGAGACAATTCCATTTGGAGGTACACATTACATACATGACATGCTTATTTAACCCTCATCACCTGGCTGAGGTCCTGTTGGTCAGATGTCTCTGCTCTAGTTACTCCTTTATCCTAACCCTTTCCATGCTTCATGCCTTGGAAAAAAAGTCACTATGCAGTCTGCACTTAAGGGGTAGGGAGTTATGCTCATCTTCTTCAAAGTGGAGTATCTATATAAATTACTTAAAATTCTGCACAGATTTATTCTCCATTCATATATTCAATGATTCATTAGGACAGCCATAAAATCATTGACTGGGTTATAATCCAACACTACGTTACTTCACTGCTTAAGTGATTCCAGTTTTGGCTATTGGGAATTCTTTTGGTTTGCTCCTATGTCCTTTGACATACTCGCATCATCGTGTGTCTGTTTTTAAAGTACTTCCTTAATTTCTGGCACGGTAAGGCGCTCCAGCAGTCTTATCTCGTATTATTTCCTGTCCTAGTCAGTCCTAGAGTTAGCTATTTCTCTAAGGAGTCCTGAATCCTTTTATTGGTGTGACATTAGAAACCACGAATTTGGCACTAGGTGTGCTCATTGCTACTGAGGTATCATTATTTCTTGGCCCTCTCAGCAGATAAGCATTATTATATATTTTAAAGAGTAAAAATGCTACTTAAAATTTTTTTTAGAGGTAACTTAAATATCTGCAGAAGAAATACCTATATTGTGCTTCACAATAATCAGTGTTGAGCAGTTAAGTGGGGAAATAGTAGATAAAACTAGTGATCATGAGATGTATTTGGATGACAAATAGAGTTTAACTAATTTGATTGTGTCCACCTCAAAACTTCCATAAAACGGGCTTTTAAAAATTCAGAATACTATGTACCAACAATCTTGAAAACTTAAGACAAAATGGTCAAATTCCTAGGAGCAAAAAACTACACTTTGCTAGAATTGATTGAAAAAAAAAAAAAAAGAAGTGGAAACAGTGACTAGAAATTTTCCCATGATATTTATACGTGTTCCTGATTCCCTTATGGATAGAGTAGATTACATATATTTGACTAACCCTCCTACAGATAATTATGAACACAGGACAAAAATATTACAAAATCTCTTTGAAACCATTGGAGAGCAACCAAAAAGTGGTGGAAACCAGACAGGATCAACCTTGAATGGTAAAGAAGGGTTATGTCAAGTCTCCACAAATTGATCTATGGATTTAATGCAATTCCAAATCAACATCCCAACAAATTCTTTCGTAGAAATAGACTAGTTTGCTCTAAAGATTATATGGAAGTACCAAAGCCCTGGAATAGCCAAAACAAGTTTTAAAAAGGATAAATATGAAGGACTCCCATTACCTTATTTCAAAATTTACTACAAAGATGCAATTTTCAAGACAGTGTGGCACTGGTGTCAGGACAAATAGAACTATGGAACGGAACAGAGTCCAGAAATAGACCCATTGCAAATAACGGTTAACTGACGAAATAAGCAATCCAATAGAGTTTTTTCAAATGATAATGAAACACCTACATAAGTGTATGGAAAGAAACTGAAATGAAATTTAACCCATATATCATACTAAGATTGAAACATTTCAAACAAACTGTAATAGTAAAAACCATAAATTGTCTACAGCAAAACCAAGAGTAAATCTTTATAATCTTTGGGTAGGTAGACAAATTCTAATGTTTAGGGATAAAGATGCAAAGATCATCACGGGGATCATGATGCCTTTGGGTAGTTCTGGCTCAGGACTCTCTAGAGGTTGCAGCCAGATGTTGTCCAGGACTGGAGCTGGAGGAGCACTTCCAACAGAGCTGGCTCACAGAGGTGGCAGGCAGTATTGGCAAGATGGTTCCTGTCTTTGTGGAATGTTGCTTAAATGTCTTTACAACATGGTGTTCGCCAACCCCAGGGCAAATTACCCAAAAAATTCAGGCTGAAGTTGCAATGCCTTTTATGATCTTGCCTCAGAAATCAACAGTATTTTTATATTTTATTGGTTACACAATATTATGATGGAATGATGACCTTAAAAAAAAAAAGAACTTCAGAAACTTTGATTTTGGGAGGAGGTAGATTAAAGACAATAGAAAGAGAGGATCTCTGTATTAAGATGAAAAATGACAAAAGGTTTTAGTTGTCCACCGGTATCATCTCTATCAACAGTCAAGGCCACATGTGCAGGGTACATGAGGGTACCATTCTGTCCTCATGCAGGTAGACATTAGCCTCCCTCTGAGTCTTACTTTGATGGAATGCTGGGTCCACTTTTGAACAGCAAACATTGATTACATTTTTATGCACCTCCAGAGGAGACGAGAAGAGATTGTGGATGTTATGTGAAACATTTTAGCTAACATGAAAGGAAGAGTATGTACTAGTATTTATTACTCATATATGGGATCAACAGAAAACTTACTCATCCCCTCTATGATTCTAGATCCCACGCTGCAATTTGCTGCTTGCTTAGAAAGTAGACAAGCTTTTTAGAACTCTAAAAGAAAGGCTGCAGGAATGGAATCTCCATGAGAAAACCAGTGAGACTGCAGGATGCTTATGCTAGTTAACTCTAGGATGTGCTCAGTTTCTCTGGCTTACTTGATAGTTTTTAGATGTTTCACACAATGTTTTGGGGATGAGCTGAGCTCTAGGAGGCAGAAATGTTCCCTGTATTTCGTAGACTCAAATATTTGTGGATAATGTTTGTCATGCTAGAGAGCTTATAACTTTAAGAAATTCAATACAACCAAAAGCAAAGAATCCGAGATAACTAAGGCTTAATGTTTTATTTTTTAAAAAAGA
This sequence comes from Nyctereutes procyonoides, assembly GCF_905146905.1. Lineage (NCBI taxonomy): Eukaryota > Metazoa > Chordata > Mammalia > Carnivora > Canidae > Nyctereutes > Nyctereutes procyonoides. The sequence goes on along the minus strand of NW_026575132.1, from coordinate 22,554,245 downwards.
TATTGTCAAATATCACATGTGATTTTTCACCTACACATAAGCAAACCATAAAATACTATGCAATGAAATCAGTGATGAAAGAGCCGAAGGTTTGTATGAGCAAGGATTATTCCCAGTTCATCGCAAGCCTCAATCACAACTTTGTCAGCAGCAGAACCAGAAGGAGCAGCAATGTAGGCCACACCACTCTGAGGGAAGAAGAGACACTGACTTTCAAAACACAATTTTATGTCAAGACATACAAAAATTAAAATCCCCCTCTAGAAAGCATAAGCTAACAATGATTCACAATGCAGACCGATTCACGCAGTTAAAACAGCAAAATAATAGGATCTGAGTTAATCGTACATCAAATGGAGAAGTAAAATAAATTTTACTGATATATCACACTGCCCTAACTTGAATATAAAACTCAAAACTTAAACAAAAGCAGGATTCTAAAATAGTTTTTACATGATAATCAATTCTATGCAAATACACATCAATACCACACTTACCCTTTTAGCTCTGTCTACATTATCCCTGAAAGGAAAGAAGGCGTCAGAGCTGATAGAAACTTCACTAAGTTTGTCCACCCATTCCTTCTTCTCTGTTTCAGTTAATAATTCAGGGACTTCCTCAAACAATGCCTTCCACTTTATCAAATCTTCATCCTATGAGTAGGGAGGATGGAAAGAGGAGAGAAATATTTTGGACATGACCTTTAGTACTTTTTGATGCAAATCAGAATGCCAGAAAGCAGTTGGGCATTTCTCCCAGGATTTAATTACAATGGCTCATTCCAGTTTACATCTCTAGAATCCTTTTTTTTTTTTTATGTTTTAACATTTCATTAAAGAAGAGTAATTCTAAGTGTACTAAACAAAGATTATACTACTTACTTCGTGAATCAGTTTTTTTTAAATATATTTTGGTTTTTAATCTCTGCCTAAGTTAGATCTATTACCTTATATTCCTGTGTCAAAGCAAGCAAACAGATGATGATGGATGTTCTAGAACTATATTTACACAGCCTCAAGTCTATAGTCAGTCTTAACAGATGAATCAAGGTATGATTCATGGTATTCATATTTTTTAAAACGTGCTTCTATTTTGGATGGTATTTTGGCAAAACAATGTACTTTTAACTCCTGTTCACATACATATAAAGCTTCTTCCAGAACTATGAACAGGATTTTGCTAGGTAATATTAAATAGGCAAATACAAATATTAAAGTAGAAAAGAGAACGGCTTATGTGTTAAGTACCTTATGGTTATAAGGCACACTCTTCAGGGACACTTATTAGGTCATGGATTCCTGTCCTTGAACTTGTAAGACAAGGTAGTGTGGTCCACTCACCGCCTCAGAAGACCATCTAGAGTCTGATTACCAGACTTCTCTCTTTCGTTTTCCATACAGGATTAAGCATTTGCTATGTCCAAAAATGGGGCTAATTTCTCTATTTTTGGGAGGCTACTTGATAGCTGTAATTTTATGGCTCTTATAATGCCTTTTTCAAAATAGAAAATATTAGAGAACATGAAATGTAACAAAAATTATCAAAGGCACTGGTACAAAATGTGGGGAGAAGACACTGGTTACCTGCTATCAGACAACTGTATTTCATGTTGCATACACACCTATCATGTAGCAAGCATCATCATGCTTGGTGCTTGGCGCTAACCTCAGGATAGGTGAAAACATAGTCCCTGCCATCAAACGCTTAAAAATCAACAGGGGAAATACAACATATAAAACTAAACCAATGGTTATAATTTAAAAAGACAAGGAAGGTCTGTGGTGTCAGAAAGGGATGAAGAAATGTAAAGAAGGTTAAAGATAGAAGACAATAAAGAATTGTTAAGAATGTAAAATTATAGACAATGTAAAATTTTAAGAAAAATACCATTTTCTCTCAGTGATGAAGGTAAAGTCTATTACAGAAACAGGTAAGCACACCAATATACTCCACCCACAAACCCAATGACAAGACTTTTACCTCGCCAATCGTTCCAGTAACATACTGATCAATGGCATTGGAGATTTCTGCTCTCTTCACTCCAGTTTTAAACTTCATTGAAAGCACTTGTGGATGATGTCTAAGCCACCAGTAGTTTGCCTTATCCCCTGCAAGGCGAGTGCAGTGGATTCGAGATTGCTGTCCTGCTCCAATGCCAATAACCTGAAGTAGATGAACATTAGATGAATATCTCTTCCAACAACGTATTTTTCTTAACAGATCTTTGGTGTATATTCCCCCAAATTTAGCAATTTTGTGGGAAAAAATATGAGGCCAAAATACAAATTAATTTTAAGTCATTATATTTTATAGAAATTTATAACTGCTATTTTTACATTTTACCTCTTCAGCGACATCTGAACTATGGCTACTAATACTGTGGAAGTTTATAGAACTCTGGAATATCAGTAATGAGGCAGGTTTAGTGGACTTTCTTAGAACCAGAGTCAAAGGAGACCAGTAACCACAATCTCCCAAGTTTCCATTATTAGAGACAAGCTGTCTTTTAACAATCGACAATCAACTAAAATACTGAATTTCAAAGTATCTTCCAAGGCATATGCTAATTAATATCCACACTTTTCCTCCCCCACTTATGGGCCAAATAATTTAACAGATGCCAAGAGAGAAGTGCTCGAGACACTGTGAGAAGGGTTCCCACTGCTGCTGAAGCTATGGCAAAACCAGAACCAGGTTAGTTCAGAGTTAGGAGAGGCCCCAGTGCTAAGCTAGCTCAGACCTGCATTCTATGGCTTAATGCACTAGGAAACAAGTTAAATATCTTGCTTAATGTAAGCAAGAAATGTTCAACATCTTCATTGGGGCCGTGTTCATGTAGCTACATAATTTGGGAAAACTGCTCACAACTTGATACTTTAAAGAGTGAATTTTATAAATATATATAAATTACATCTTAGTAAACCGGATTTTTTTTTTAAATTTTTATTTATTATTTATGATAGTCACACAGAGAGAGAGAGAGGAGAGAGAGAGAGAGAGAGAGAGAGAGAGAGAGGCAGAGACACAGGCAGAGGGAGAAGCAGGCTCCATGCACCGGGAGCCCGATGTGGGATTCGATCCCGGATCTCCAGGATCGCGCCCTGGGCCAAAGGCAGGCGGCAAACCACTGCGCCACCCAGGATCCCTGTAAACCGGATTTTAAAAGATCACATTAACTTGCAATCTGCCGATTCTTAGTAACCTTAAAAATACACATAAAAATACCCAACAAGCTGCAAATCATGGAATACTGGGTGGCAGTACTATCTCTTACTCTCTTTTCACTGGAAATACCACACTACTCAGGAGGAGGGGAGCGAATAAACTAGTTTTATAGCAGCTATTTAGAGTCCCACCAATCCAAATATGTCAACTCAGTCTGAGCAAGAAGCAATACGACCAATTTTAATATGTCATTCCAAAGATAGTTTGTTGTCACTGCTGGCTTTAACAGTGCCCCATGATACTGAGTTAAATACTGATAAACCCAGAAGAGAAAGACCAAGCAGATTTTCCTTTTCAAGCAGCCTAGGACCAGCCTAGGACCTGATGAACAACATTTTGTAAAATGACAGTCTGTCCAAAGTGTGTCCGAGTGCTTGGTTACCTGGCCATTCTTGGCATAGCACACAGAGTTAGACTGCGTGTACTTCACAGCAATGGTGGCTACAATGAGGTCTCTGAGTGCAGACTCTGGCAACTGAAAAAAAAACAGAGGATGGTCAATGGCAACAGACTTTTGTAATTCTAAGTATCTTACGTGTTGTTTATTTAAACATAGACCCATAATGTAGTTGTATCCTTCAAATGACAGGATGAAATGAATTCATAGAAAATTCTACTGTGTTTTACTGAAAAAGCCCAATCAATAATCAACATACTTGTCATGGAACTCAGCAGTGCCTAATGCATCACAGACTCAGACCAATGCCATCTGCAGTGACTCTTGCTTAAGCCTGTTTACACGGCATACTAGTGATGACATACCATATCTACTACCCCAAACTGACAAATACCTTCTTAACCACAGAACAAAAAAACATATATGGAAACATGATAAAATTTATGATCAGAAAAAACACTGAGAATAGTTTTCAGACATCACAAATAACTGTGATGTCCATACACAGCCAAGGCCATTCAGGAAAAAAAAATTAAGATCATTTTCTGCAATGTCTAGAAAGTTTTAGGTAGAAACTATTGAAAAATACTTATAAACTACCAGTCCAAACAGAATAAAACAATTGTAGCAAAAATATCACTATGTTTAATAAAAAGAACAAATATAAACTGAAAAAAGGATGATCTAATATAGGTATGCTAAGTGGACAAAGGCTATAAGCAGCAGCTAACTGATCAATTAGCTAAGTAAGTGAAAACCTGATAAATCAGACTTCATCAAAATGAAAACTTCCATTCTTTCAAAAGACCCTGTATTAAGAGGATAAAAAGACAAGCTACAAACTGGGAGAAAATATCTGTAAACCACGTATCCAAAAAATAACTAGTATCTAAAATATGCAAAGACCTCTCAAAACTTAAGTGACAAAAGCAATCTAATTAGAAAATGGGCAAAAGACACGAAGAAACATTTCACTAAAAGGATATACAAATGGCAAACAAATTATGAAGAAACACGCATCATTAGCCATTAGAAAATTCTAACTAAAATCATACCTAACTAATGAAAGGAGACAACACTAAAAGGTAGTAAAAGGAGACCTGGATCACTCATATGTTGCTGGTGCAGAATGTAAAATGGCACAGGCTCTCTGGAAAATAATCTGGCAGTTTAAAAAACTAAATATGCAATTGTGATACTACCCAGCAGCCACCAATTACACTCCTGGGTCTTTGTAACAGAGAAATGAAAACTTAAGTTCACATAAAAACCCATTCATGAAGGTACCCTGAATAAAAATTATGAAAGGGGGAAAAGATTAGAGGTCACCCAAGGTTAAGGAGGGGGTGGAAGCAGGGCAAAAGTCAGTGTGATTCATGAGGAACTCTCATGGTCATGGAAATTTCTTTCTGTCCCTCGACTGTACCGGTATCATTAGCATGTACTATAAAAAGCAGGAAACTACTACCAGGGGAAATGGGGCAAAGAGTACATGGGAATTCTCAACAGGGCAGGTGAATCTGCAATTTTTATCTCATAATTAAAAACAATTAAAAAACAAGGTTAGAATTTAAGAGTTTATTATTCCAAGACAGTATTAATGTAGTATATACTTTCCTAATTGTATCTGTTGAGTCACAAAATATACATTTTATTCTTTTGGTTCTAAGATTAACATAACCCAGCTTCCCTATAGGTCTGCCTTGAAATGTAACCCTGGTATTCTGAGTTAGGATTGAGGAGTACAAGACATTTCATGGGGTGGGGATGGGAGTGAGGGAATCCAGTCATATAAACATATCACAAATAGTTAAAACAAATTAAAGCATGATTTAAGAAAAATGGAAGAGGAAGTAATTCAAGCATGATCACCAATGCTTATTAATATACACTCCTGCTTCTCCCACTGTTCTAAACCTCAAAGGATTTTGAGGCTGACATGTTAACAAAACACTGTTTTAAAAGAAGAGGAGGAACATAAATATAAAACTATCACTCTTATGCTTGAGTTTCTAAATTTCTAAATAAAAATACACATGAAACAAGTAGAGAGGAATTTAGATAAAACATGAATTGAATCCATACTCATTTCTTGGAAAGAAACATCCAAGTTAGCACAGCCAGGGCACAAAACCTTTCAGGGGCTAAATTATTGATCAGTCCAATACCTATTAACCTACAAGGAAAACTTACAAAAGTAAAAGCCTCAAGAGTTAGGCAGACCTGTCAACACAGGTACCATGGAATCTAGGTCAATACTAACTAGCCAGATTAATAAAGAAATACAACAACAACAAAAAAACCCCGCCTCATGTTACTGTGAGCTGCTTACGGTAAGTAATGTTGGAAACAATGCTTCCACCTGAAAATCCCAGTACCTTATAGCCTTGACCAAAGGAGCAGACTGCATAGAATTTATTTTATTATTTTTTAAAAATTTTTTATGATAGTCACAGAGAGAGAGAGAGAGAGAGAGAGAGAGAGAGAGAGAGGCAGATGTGTGACTACAGTGTTTTCTGGTCTTATCTGCTGATACATCTGGTATTTTTTGGCCAAAAAGAGCCAATGTTAGAACCAGCAAAAAAAATCCTTCAAAACTAAAAAAAAGCTCTCAAACTTACCTGATAACTCAAAGATGAGCTAGACATTTGCAGATCAACCAGTTTTTGAATATGAGTCTTAGTAAATGCATAACCTTATACATATTAAAAACAAATTTACTGAATTACTAGCATTCAGTTCAGAGATTTTCAAACTTACATCTTTATTCTTGGTCACAATGTTGCTAAATAATGACCTGTCAATGACACCATTATTTCTCTTCTGACTTAAACGAAGACCAAAGAGAGTCCGAACTTCGTTTTCATCTGGATTGTAAGACTGATCCATCTAAAATGCAAATTTAGAGTCAAAAGTAAAACATCTACAATCTTCAACATTTTTCACCTAACTCATGTCCAAAAAAAAAAAAAAAAAATCATTATAGCAAGTCATATGCATTTTTTCTAATTTAGGCATGTGTAAGATCACTTTAGCATAGGTTTAATAGAATGGCCACGCACCAGTATTTTTTTCCTTTTTAAAGACTGTATTTATTTATGAGAGAGAGAGAGAGGCAACAACATAGGCAGAGGGAGAAGCAGGCTCCATGCCAGGAGCCTGACTCTGGACTTCATCCCTGGTCTCCAGGATCACACCCTGGGCTGAAGGTGGCGCTAAACCGCTGAGCCACCCAGGCTGCCCGCACCAGTATTTTGTTCTAAAAAATTTTAGAGGTTTTGCAACTCTGTGTTGTTTTGTAACAGCAAACATATTAAAATCAATGATTCTAGTGATAGCATTTCTGGCTATACTAACTGAAAGCATTATGGAAAAAAGATAGATTTGCTTAAAAAAAAAACAAAAAACACAGGTAGTGGCATAAAAAATAAATTCTAATTCTGCCTTCTTTCTAATAATGTATTATAAAAAATACAGAGGTAACACTTGATCTAAAAGGTTAAAAGGGGGAAAGCAGCATTTGGAGTCAAGGTCTTTGTTATTTGAAAGGAATATATGTCTTTTTTGAGTTTGTTTTTTACATCTTTACACCCAACATGGGGATTGAATTCATAACCCTGATCCTGATATCAAGAGTCACCAACTCTTACTAACTGAACCAGTCAGGCACTCCAGGAATATATGTGATTTGTTGCTATCTTCCTCTCACAAAATTTGAACTGGAAAGATACTAAGATGTAAAAATCATCTGTAAAGACCACTCTCTCTGTAGATATTTTCCTAAACTTGACAGTATCTCTTCATTTATCCTTTGAATGATCTTTGCCTTAGAAAGCACTGAATTAGAATTTCCATTATATGGAGTTAGGATTCCACAAATTTTTTGACATCAACACTTTCTGTAAAATGGTATTATGAATTTCTATTTTAACTCAAAGAACTCTTTGCTTTTATCCATGTACAATTTTAGACCATGAGCTAGTTCCTAATAGATAAAAGCTAGTATAAATCACTAAGGAAAAATTTCAACAATTAGAAAAACAGGCAAAGAATATGGTCAAATACTTCATAAAAGATTAAAAATAATCTTAAATATGAAAAGATGTTCTTTACCCCACATATAATAGGAAACTAAAGCTGCAATGAGAGGTCATTTTTATCTATCATATTGATCAGATGAAAAAATTAAAGAACACAATGCTGGCAAAGGTATTAGAAACTGGCACCCTTCACATTCCCATTAAAACATAAAATCTGTTGGAACAACCTCAAAGAGGAACAGGACCTATCAAAACTACTAATACACACCAACCATGACCTGCTCCTAAGCTCACTGAGGTTTTGTGTACTAGCTAAGGATTGGTGTGACTGGCTACATAAGCCACACAGACGTGGAGTAAACTACCAGGACGGTTAAACTATGTGCATTTGTGTCAGTGGGAAAAAACAACAACAAAAAAGAAATAAAATTTTGCTGGAAAGTATCAACTATTTCAGGAAGGATGACCAAGAAATTTAAAATATTAGTTACTTTTTAAAGTAAAAGAAGGGAAGGTTGGGAGACTTCAAATAACAGTTAATACCTTTTGAACAGGAGAAACCATACATATGTATGAACTACTTCCTTAAAAAATTTAAATTTAAAACTAAGAGAGTCAAGAAGCTCTCTCTCCTCATCCAAAACCCAAAAATCAACAGAAAGGAAAAAAAATTTTGTGGGATTAAGAATTAAAGAAACCTCAGCAAAGAAAGATAAATTAAAAGTTTCTAACCAAAAACACTAATTATGGGGAAAAAGAAACACAAACTAAAAGAGCAAATTACTATTTAAACATGAATTAAACTAACCTGAAGAACACAGTAGTTCCCATTTTTCTTTTTAGAAAGTATTTTCAAAGCTTCATCTTCATAGCCTGGGGCAACAATACCATCAGATACCTGTAATTACATAAAAACAATTTGTACTTTCAAAAATTAAGGAACGCTTCTTAAGCAATCTAAACACAAGTATCTATCTTAATGCAGCAGCATTTTCTGGTTTCTACTTCCAACAGACAATGCTAACACCTAAACTCGGAAAAGCCTACATTCGAATACAGCTTTGTACAGCTAACCTTATCTCATTTGTTATCCTTTCAGTTTTAACTAAGAATATACAAATGGTTCACTCTAATACATGTACCTTAGGAAGAAAAATGATTTCTCACTATTCTGTTAAGAGAGTGGTGTTTTGCACTAGAAAGAACATGTTCTAGTCCCTACCAGGTAAAATTTTTTACCCTACCAGGTAAAATGACCTTAGGCAAAGCAAGTTCCACTAGAGCAAGACACGGGGCTCAGATTACATCTCTGCTAATAACCTTAGGCAAGGCGAGTACCTCAACAGCAAGTCAAAGGGATCAGGTTTAACATCTCTGACAGAAGAGTCATAGTTCATCCTACAAAGCCTTGTGCTATAACATAAAATGCAGCAGGTCAGCTCTACTACGAGTGGGGATGGTAGTGGTCATGCAAAGAATCCCTAAAGCAACTAAATATTCTCAAGGCCACGTAGCCTTCATTTCTACCTATTTGTTTTCCTTCCAAGCTAATCTGAGCTACCTTCCTTTTTCTTTCTGTCTCCTCACTTAAAATCTCACCTTTCTGGAATGCCTGCTTGGTATTCAACTGATGGGGGTTAGCTTTTCAGAGTAGTTTATAATCTTCCCTTACACATCTCTTTTGTTACAGACCTACAGAGGTTTATAGGAAGGTTCATTATTACATCAATCAAGAGTGTATCCTATGATCTTTAGAAACAATTAACTGGCATTAAGATAATGACTACTAGATAACATAAAAGGACTAAGTATGTAAGTTAAAACCTAATAGCAAAATATCCATTTGAAATATTCATTAATCTCAAAATTACAATTCAGTCAAGGATTCATGTTCTACATAAAATATGAACATTCTAAACGATAAACTTAACCAACTTACAGATGGGGTAAATAAATATAAATTACGGTTTCAACAAACACTATGAATAAATAGAGCTTTACTCAGTTATGAATGGATCAATATATGTGAATGTCCACTAACCTCTCTGGAGATAATTTTGGCAGTAGGGACATCACAGATATCAGATAATGCAATAAAGTCACCAAATGAGGACATCCTATCAGCCCCTGCAAATAAAAATTAAAATGAGGTATGTATCACAAATACCCTTAATCAGAAAGATGTTTAAAAAAAACCCTAAGGCGATCATAAAAAATCCATTTCTCTAAATCTAACTTTATTATGTAAGATCTAAATAATAGATTAAATAAGTCATTTTACTGAAATAATCGTAACAACGTATTCTTTAGTTTTACCCTCTAACAAAGTGTTTGGCAAACTTTTTCTGGAAGGGCCTGATAGCAAATATTTTTTAAGTTTTATAGGTACCTAGTCTGTTATACCTATTCAGCTCTGCAGTTGTAGAAATCAGTCACATCAACAAAGGGACATGGCCCTGTTTCAAACACACTGTATTTACAAAAACAGGTGGCAGGCTGGATTTATTTAGTGCATGCACCATAGTATGCTAGATGCTAGAAGGTCAATTGTGCTATCAAGTTTCTCTATGATCTTCCAAAAATGTTACAATAATATTCACAGGTTATTAACCTCATGAATTAGATATTTCTAAAACATATAGAATACAGCTCTAACCAAATTCAGTGTAGTTAAAATAACCATATAATTTTACTCATATATTAATAAACAATACAAATGCATTCAATAGCCTAATGTGAAATTAGATGCACCAAATTCCACCTGTGTTTTCCATTTATTACATGAAAATACGAACACATACTTTTATAAACAAACTTATTCCAAGGCACTCAGAGTCATTCCTAAGTATTAATAAAAAACCAAGATAATTTGAAATCTGAAACAAAGATTATTACTACTTTATCTATTTAGGATAAAATATTTATTTTCTCCTTCAAAAACAAAGAAACAAGAACTTCATTACTGTTCTGACCTCTTGCTCTTGCATATGCAGTTGATATGGGTGTAAGGGTTTTATACAGATCATAGACCATGCAGACTTTGGCCTCATCTTCACTGAGTGGAATTCCAACAGCAGCACCTGATATAGAAAACCATAAAATAAACCAAGTCTCAAGTTACTACTTGTCCTCTCCTAAATCAAGACAACATTTTTCTTAACATCTAGTCTATGCAGCATAATTTCTGGTGCCTGTGCCAAATTAAACAAAACATCTGGCTAAATAATTAGACACCAAAAATATAGTTGCAGGGGAGAGGGCAAATGGAATCTTTTCTCTCTGGCTTCTGAAAAGACCCACTGTATGAGTCAGCCAGCACCATGCATGCGTATGAAGCTAGTTTACTTCATTAAGGACTCTCGATCTCCACCCTGCTTGATACCACATACCATTTGTTTCCTCCCTGTTTACATTAATATCAAAAGTAAACATTAAAGAATTATGTGTTAGAGTTGACATAGAAGCAAAAAGGTATCTCATACAACGGCTATAAAAAGCTACAGATAAGGTGTCAATTCCATTTTCAACCATGTAGAAAAATATTTAGGCATACTGCATTAAGCCATTTTAACTTTATTTTTTACACGTTTCTAATGCAAAAAAAACATGATTTTCTAATCCTATCTCACAATAATGTCATTCAATTACATATATAAAAAACATGTACGTTATTACCAGATTTTGTCCTATTACACTAAAACTGTTAACAGACTTCACAAAAGCAGTTTGAAACTTTAGAAAATGTCTATATTCACATTAGAACATGCCATTTTTTTCCAAAATAGAAAAACTGCATCTTGAACAGATTCAGAGCATTCTAGAGAGTAATGCTTTTTTACCTGCTGGGCTGACATGTTTGAAAGAGGCAGCGGCTGGAATGTCTAAAGCTTCTTTGAGTTCCTTCACCAGCTGCCAGGCATTCAAAGCATCACACAAGTTTATAAATCCAGGGGCTCCATTTAGAACTACATATAGAAACATATATGTAACACATTACCAAGCAGGAACAATAAAATCAGATATATGTTAACATTTCTGAAAAAAAAAATATGTAAAGGCTGCACAAATGTTTTCAGAGAAGTATAATTAAAAGGCAAACACATATACACAAACATAAAAAAGAACCTGATGAGAAAAGAACAAAATACTAGAGCCTAAGCCTGCCTCACAAACAAGCAAACAAAAACTCAAACCGCGTACACACACTCACATACATAATGCTACTGGAGAAACCAAATCCAGCCAATCTAGAAATAAACCAATAGAGAATTCAGGAATGGGAAGAAGAATGACAAGACCAGTGATCACCAGGGATCTACTTCAGTACAGAAGTAAGATAACACAGTCACGGCAATTACAGAGATAGTATAAAATCTAACTTATAAACCTTGTCAACATAAGAACATTATTACAAACTAATAAAGAGCTGTGGGTGGGAGAAAACAAGGGAAAAAATGCATTGGATTTTTCCTCTTTTATACCAGACTCATTAGGCTCTGCCTAAAGTTGAAATGTAGTTAGAAGGATTACAACTCCCAAAGTTTCTCATTGCCTATTTTCTTAACAATGGCAGGATTTTTTTTTTAGGGGCTATTATCTCTTGTGAATAAATTATAGAGTCTGCACTTACAAAAAAAATGGTGACCATTAATTAAAAACAAATCTACAATTGCATTTTCTTTCTTCCTTCCTTCCTTCCTTCCTTCCTTCCTTCCTTCCTTCCTTCCTTCCTTCCTTTTTTTTCTACAATTGCATTTTCTTGTGTTATCTTGGATGGCACATACTTTTAAAAATAAACTTCAACAAGTATTTCCTGAGTGCCTACCACAGTGTTAGGACTGTGCTAGGTACTGGGGATATTATCAATGAATAAACTAGCCCCTACCACAAAGAGCTTACAGGAAAGACAGAAAAACAAAATAGGCAATTAATTGTAAACAATAAAAGAAAATATTAGGTATTTATACAAATGAGTTGAAAACATGTCCACAGAAAAACTTGTACTTGAATGTTTTTAGCAGCTTTATTCATAGTTAAAAACGGTCTATTTCTGTTGTCTTTCAAGAGGTAAATGGATAAACCAACTAGAATATATCTATATACAATGCATTATTATTAAATAGCAAAAAGAAATGTGCTTTCAAGCCACCAAAACCATGGAGGAACCTCAAATGCATATTGCTAAGTGAAACAAGCCAGCATGAAAGGCTATATACTATAGGATTACAACCTTATGATGCTATGGAAACAGTAAAAGTATGTGGCTGCAGGAGTCAGGAAGCTAGAATGCAGGGAATTTTTAGGTGATAAAGCTATTCTGCATGATACTGTCAAGGTGGATACATGACACTACACGTGTCAAAACCCAAAGAATATACAACACAAAGAGTGAGTCCTAATGTAAACGATGGATTTTAGTTAATAATAATGAATCACTACTGGTTCATCAACTTCAACACATGTACATTTGTAAGTAAGGGAAGATATTAAAAGGGGAAACTAGGGAGAGGAGACTCAGAGGGAGGGGATCTCTAGAAACTCTACTTTCTGAGAGATTTCTCTGTAAATGTAAAACTACTTTATAAAAGAAAGTCTATTAAAACAAAACAAAACAAGGATGCACCTCGGTGCCTCAGTTAAGCGTCAAATTTAAAAAATTTTTATTTAAATTCAATTTAACATATACTGTATTACTAGTTTCAGAGATAGAATTTAGCGATTCATCAGTGCATAGAATACCCAGTGCTCACTGTATCACATGCCCACCTTAACGCCCATCACGTGGTTACCCCATGCCCTACCCACCTCCCCTCCAGCAATCCTGTTTCCCAGAGTTAAGTCTCTTATGGTTTGCTTCCCTGTTTTCTTTTTTCATTTTTCTATCCCTTCATCTATGTTCATCCACTTTGTTTTTTAAATTCCATGAGTAAAATCATATGGTATTTGTCTTTTTCTGATTTCACTTAGCATAATACCCTTTAGTTACATCCACGTTGTTGCAAACAGCATTTCATTCTATAGCTATAAAAAATAGCTAAGTAATATTCCACTGTACATATACAGTGTTTAACTCATGATTTTGGCATAGGTCATGATCTCAGGGTCATGGGATCAAACCCTGCATCAGGTTCCACACTCAGTGGGGAGTCTGCCTCTTTCTCTCTCTCTCTTCTGCCCCTCCCTCTGCTCATACTCTCTTTCTCCAAAATAAATCTTAAAAAGCACCTAAAAAACAGGTATCTTGACCAATATGAATGAAAGAATTTTGAAAAAGAAAAACATGAAATTACATATAAGTATTTCTTGCCTCAGAATCTAAATGGGAAATATTATAAGAAAATATAAAATAGTAATTTCTTATCTTAAGAAATTCTAAAAGTAAAAATCATACAAAATGTCAAGTTTCTAACTATTCATTCAATAGAGACTTACAGAACATGTCAAGCAATATTCTAAGTACTGAGGATGCAGCAATGAACAAAGACAAGGTCTCTGCTCTCAAAGATGATTAATTGGGAGAAGATGTTTAAAACATAAGTAAATGCAGCAAATGGTGCTGTGATAAAAGTGACAAGCAGCTACTTCATTCTGGGTGATCAGAGAAAGCTTCCCTGAGGAGGTGACTTTAAGGTGCGATGTAAATGACAAGCAAGTAAGACCTTAAAGACCAAAGCAAAGGCCACAGACACCAGGCCTGTGGACCAAACAGAAAACAGGCCCTGGGAAGCAGAGGACAGGGAAGTGTTGTCAAGGATGTAGACCAGTCAGATAATAGGGTCTGCAGGGCACACAGAGGCATCTAAGTCGGAAGGAGAGCCAATGAATGGTCTCAAATAGGGCATAACATCATCTGATTTTATGTTTATGATTACTCCACTGTGAATAGAAAAGACAAAGCAGAGAGCAATTAGATTACTGCAGTCTGGGAGACTTCTGGAGTCACTGTGGAGGCTTCCGCAGTGTTAGAAAGATTCAAAATATAACTGAAGTAGCCTAATAATAGAACTTGATTCAATGGGGAAAGAAAAGAGTTTTTCACCATCTCCTCAAATCTCTGACACTGCTCCCCCTTCCTCCTCTCTCAGCAGCTAACAAGGAGAAAAGAAGAGACAGGAGTACCTGCATCTTCCCACCGTCAAATGTACCAACCAGTACATGAAGAAACCTGTCCTTGCTGTCACTCAAGGCCAGCCCTCCTACTGATGCTTGGGCCTTCAAGGCCTGCATACCCACAACTCTCTCCCCGGCCCCCTGCATCTACTTCCCCCTCTACCCAACATACACATGCTCCAATTCCCACCTCAAGAGTAAAACAGAATAAAAAAGTGAAAAGCCTCTTTTAACTTTACAGACCCATGGAAGTCCTAATTAACCTTTCTGTTCAAAGAATTATCTTTATTATTGTTATTTCCTACTGTCATATTCAGCCCACTTCACTTGGGCTGCCACATCCATTATTCCAAGGAAATTGTTCTTGAAATTTTTCCTAGATCAAACAGTTGCTTTTCTGTTCTCAGCAGCATTCCAAACCAGTTGAAACCCAGCAGTCTTCCAGCCTTGTTTTTCCTCTGCTAGTTCCTCCACTGCTTGACCTCTTCTATGAAATCCATCCTGCCTGTCCTAAATCTTCAAAATCATCTATATGCCAAAGACATTCCAAACTGTTATCTCCCATCTGACCTCTCTGAGGAACCTGTAGTTATCTCAACAGTTTTTGCTCACACGTTCACCCAGCAGCTCAAACTTCAGGTGGCTATAAAAGACATTATGTAATTTATCTTCTCAATGTGAACCACATCGGATACAATACAGAGAAAGACCCGCACACCCCCAGACACAGCAAACTAGGCCACATAACACACAGCCTTTACCTGTGATGGGAAGCTTGGGCTTCAGTGTGTATAACTGGGCAGGAGTTTGATGAGGGTTCATTCCATACCTCAAGGGCATTTGAGATATTCCTTTGCTATACTGTCTCCTGAAGTAATCTGAAATTGCTTCATCATATTGTGCCGTATGAGTGAAAGCCTACAGAAAATGTAAGATTTGTGAAACACCAGCAGCACTTAAAAAGGCCGAACAAGAGAGTTGTAGGTAGCATGTAGCAAACTATACTCCTTGTCACATACTTGACTGTGCAGGAAAGACACCCAATAACACTGAAAATCACAACAAGTCATTCTCTTTCCAAGTCTCTTCCAATCTTTTCAACATTATACCTCTACAATAATAGGGTCTCTTCATTTATAGGAAAAGGATAGCCGCTCCAGGCAGATCCAGTGAAAACTGAATACCATGTGGTTTGGCAAACACTGCACTGGATAAAAGTGCATCCCTACCTTCAAGGCTAACTGGCGTCTGGTCTCCAAGGAGGTGTCTTTACTGTCGGAGCTCTGCATCTCTGTGGACACGGCCACATAGTCCTCGGGTTCACATACTACTGTCACTCGAGCATGGTTTTTGGCCGCTGCTCTCAATAGGGTTACTCCACCTTGGGAGAACAAAAGACAATTTTTATATTTCCATATCAGTTTAATCTCTTTCAAATAAAGTCACTGTACACATACTCCTACTTTAATTCTTGACTTAAAAAACAAGGAAAACATACCCCAGGTGAATCTCTATACAATTAAACAGCTTAGAAAATACAGATGAATTAGTCATCCCAGAAGAAACTGGGAGCAATAATGATTTTCCGCTCCCCCAATTTTCTGATTCTCAGTGAACCTCTTTTAAAACATAAATAGTGCTTGGGGTATGTGGGTGGTTCAGTTGGTTAAACATCTGACTCGTGATTCCAGCACAGGTCATGATCTCAGGGTTGTAAGATCGAGCTCCACATCGGGATCTGGGCTCAGAGTGGAGTCTTGCTTGTCCTCCCTCTGCTCCTCCCCCTGCACGCGCACGCTCTCTCTCTCTCTAATAAATAATATCTTTAAAAAATATATATAGTAACAAAAATAAGTAAATAGAATATAAGTAATCTTCCCCTGTCAGTCTTCAAATATGGTTTTGCTGACTTACCAATATCAATCTGCTCAACAGCCTGTTCAACAGTTACATCTGGAGAAGCCACGGTCTTCACAAAGGGATACAGATTACAGACAACAACCCTAAACCAAAAAGGAATTTAGCTGTTGTTAGAAATGCAAACTTATGGGGTTTACATATAAATCACTCGCTAGCTTTAATGTGATCAGAGTCTAAAGATCTAAAATATAAACTATAATCCTAACATTTTAGAATTCTAAAAAAAAATATATTGAAATGTCAGGAGCTCCCACTGTTGTACAACACAGGTAACTAAAAGTGGCTTTGATCAGCACGTGCTCTCACAACATTATCTCCTCCAAATCATATTGCAATGTTACTGCCTGGATAAACTTAGCTACCCATTATATAATTCAGCTATCAATTTTTTTTTTTAATTTTAACAAATGTAAACTACAAGGCTACAAACAACATCCTCAGTTTGGAATATAATCACTTTTATCTACAACATTCAATTTTAGAATCTATTTCTAATGGGTCACATACAATGATGAAAAATGACAGACCATTCTAAGAGTGAAATACGTTTCTTTGCTTGTTTTGTCTTCAGAGAGATCATATACAATGATGTCTTAACAGGCAGGCCAAAAGAATAATTTAAAATACAGAACTAATCTAAAATCAACAACCAGTAATAAAGTAGAGTTCCATGCCAAGGCCTGCAACGTGAGAAGCTCTGTAGGCAAGTTCACTCCCACTGAAATAAGCACAACTGGTAAAAACCAATAAAAAAAGAACAAAAGATAAGGAGAAAACACTTCCCAATGCCTATAATCCTGATAACAAAACCAAACAAAATGTCACAAGAAAAATAGACACCAGTATCTTATGAATAATGACACAAAAATCCTCAACAAAATACTACCAAACTGAAAACAACAAAATATAAAGAAGCATACACTGCATCCAAATCTGGTTTACCCCAGGAATGTAAGGTTGATTTAACATCTAAAAACCAATTAATATAAGAGCTTATGTCCATAAAACAAAGGACTGAAACTACCTGAGCATCTCAACAGAAGCACAAAAAGGATTTGAGAAGACTGAACATTCACTCATAATAAAAACACTCAATAAATAGAAGAGAACTTGTTCAAAATGATAAAAAGTATTTAAGAAAACCCCCCAAACCTACAGCTAACGCTATATTTAAAGGTGAACTATTAAATGTTTTCCCCTTAGATCAGCTGCAAGACAAGGATGTCTACCCTCACCACTTCTATTCAACACCATACTGGAGGTTCTAGGAAAGTCAATTAACAAAGAAAATTAAGTAAAAAGCAAGAAGATTGGAAAGAAAAAAGTAAAGCTATTTCTATTAAGGAGACGACTAGATCATATATATAGAAAATCTTAAGGAATTCAACCAAAAAAACTATTAGTACTTAGTTCAGCAAGGTTGTAGACATATGATTAACTGAATTTACATATATGAGCAATGAAAAACCCAAGGTGAAATAAGAAAACAATTTTACTAACAGTAGCATCAAAACAACAAAAACATAAAACATATGCTAAAAAGCATAAACCATTGTTGAAAGAAATTTTTTAAAAACCTAAACAAATGAAAAGATATCCCAGTTTATAGTCTGAAGATTTAATATTAGAATGGCAACCTCCCCTAATCTGATACAGATTCAATCCAATCTTTAGGAAATTCCAACTTTTTGCAGAAATAGGCTAATGCTAATAGGCATGACCCTAAAATTCATGCTGAAATGCAAAGGACCCCAGATACCCAAAACAATCCTGAAAAAGAACAAAATTGGAGGACTCACACATCTCAATTTCAAAATTTGTCACAAAGATACAATAATGATGTGGTGCCAGCATGATGACAGAGATATAGTTCAAGTGTGCCAAGACCATTCACTGGGGAGAAGTTTCTTCAACAGACGATGCTGGGACAACTGGCCAGCCACATTCAGAAGAATGAAGTTGGACACCCTAATTCACACTCATATATAAAAAGTAAAAGAAATCAAAGACCTAAGCATTAGAGCTATAACTAAAAACTTGTACAACTTCACTATCTTGATTATGCCATTGCTTCTTAGGTATAATACCAAAAGCATAGACAACAAAAGAATAGATAAAATGGACATTACCAAAATGTAAAGGTTTTATGATGGTCAAAAGACACCATAAAGAAAAGACAATCCACAGAATGGGATAAAATGAACTCTTGTAATTCAATAAGAAAATGATAAATAACATGAAGAAGTTGGGCAAAGGATTAGAAAGCACATTTCTCCAAAGGTATACAAATGGACAAGATGCTCAACATTACTACAAAATGCCAATAATAAATACAATGACATGCCACATCATGGGTAACATATGTTGGCGAGGATGTGGAGAAACTTCCTACACTACTGCAATATAAAATGATGCAGTACTTTTGAAAATAGTCTGGCAGCTTCTGGAAAGGTTAAACAGACTTATCAGATGACCAGGAATTTCACTCCTAGGTATGTAACCAAGAAAAATGAAAATATATATCCACACAAAAACTTGTACATGACTGCTCATGTCTGCAATGTTTCTAATATTCAAAATGTGGAAATAATCCAAATGCCCATCAGCTGATAAACCGATAAATAAAATGAAGTATATAATGGGCTATTTTTCAGTAAAAAAAAAAAAAATAATAAAGTGCTAAGACATACGAAACATGGATGAACCTTGAGAGTATGTTTAAGAAGTCACAAAGGCCCACATGTTATATGATTCCATTGGTATAAAATGCTATGTATCAATAAATCTATGATTTATAAAGACTATGGTTTCACAGGGCTAGAGGTTTTGGGGGAAATGACGAATGAATGCTAATGGGTATGGGACTTTTTTGGGGAGGGTTGATGAATATGTTCTAATATTAACTGTGGTGATGGATGCCCAACTCTGAATATACGGAATACCACTGAATTATACATTTTGATTTGGGAAATTATATGGTATATGGGTCATATCTCAAAAAGTTGTTATATGTATTGAAAAGAAAGAGTGTGTATTTTTATGCAAATAACTATGTTGTTATAACTATAATTGTACCAAAATTTAGGTCATAACTTCCTACAAAAATAAAGGCTTGTTTTGTTTTGTTTTAGCTTAAGTATGAACTTTGGTAACATAAACTCGGCAAAATTAAAAATGTTTATGTATGTACAATGTCACACACATTCATACTCAATGAATGTTTATAAGTGAATAAATAGGAAACTAAACCTAATGTTAATTTTGGTCTTAAAAGGGGAGGGGGCACCAGGTTTGGCATACACATTGTCTTTGATCCTTAATGCATTAAAAATTTACCTTCCAATTTTTACCTTATAAGACTAAAATCAAGTCTGGCCATGTCAGCATTATCTTCTGGGCTATTACGAGCCAAGATTCCTAATTTAACAAAGTTAAGTATTAGGTTCAAAAAACACATCAGAATAAGGTCCAAAATGGACCCATCAATCAAGTTAAAGCATCTAATGACTGCCTAATTAAGAAGACAGTAGAGTTAAAAATTTAGATTAGCAAGTATATTTAAAAAGCTTTTGTATCAGTTCCTCATTCCCTCTTTCTTTCTTTTAAAGATTTTTATCTTCAAGTAATCCCTATACCTTATACTCACAACCCTGAGATCAAGAGCCATACACTCTACCAAGTCAGCCAGGCTCCCCCCAGGCTTACTCACCCTTTTTAAGCAACAAAATGTAAAAGAATTTTCACATAACTGTTGCCAGTTCCATTAACCTACGTGCTCCCATTGGTAAACGGCTTGTCTGATGATCCTCAGCCTAACAGCCTTTAGTTCTGCCGAATTTTACTCTAACTTGTAAAGTAGCAAGATACTGGTTTCTCACCATTTCTGGTTGCTACGTAATTTGGTGTCTCAAGTGAGCAAATTAAAACACTCTGAAAAAGAATTCTTTTGAAAGTCAGTTACAAGGTGCCTGGGTAGCTCAGTCAGTTGAGTGTCTGACTTGTGATTTCAGTTCAGGTCATGATGTCAGGATTCTGGGATGGAGTCCCTTGTCTGTCTTGCATTCCTCACACAGTCCGCTTGGGATTCTCTCCCTCCCTCTACCCCTTCCTCCACTCATGCACATGTGCATGTTCTCTCTCAAATAAATCTTTTTTTAAAAGTCAGTTACACTGTGAGATTTCATTTTAAGTTGAATTGTAATAAAAGTCTTCTCACACACGAAACTGAAACACTTTCATTAGCTCCAGCAGAAAGTATCACTCTAAATTAGTTATCAGGTCAGGACTAATAGCAAGCAGAGGAAAACCATGTGAATCCATCACATAATAAAGCAAACTAGATTTTTTTTTTTAAGCAAACTAGATTTTAAACAGGTTCTAACATATTATGAACGTTGGCAGCAAATGTGACAAAACCAATATAGACTCACAGATAATCTTCTGAGTTTATGACCTGCCTTCTTCCTCATTTATTCTACAAAGTAATCAACCAAAATATTCCTGAAGACCAGTGACTGTTTTAAATGAAGGCACCAATCACTTACCAGCATGGACTGCAGGATGCAAGGTTTTCACACGTCCCCCTAACATTTCAGGAAATCCTGTGAGCTCAGAGACATCTCTGAAAACAGATGAACAGAATATTACTGTTCCTGCTGAACTAACATTTTATTACACTATTCTAAAGCATCTTCCAACATTACATCTTTTGTTCTCATTTGGGGGATTTTTCAGAGCCTCAATGTTCAGAATTCAGAAACTGAATCATAAGCCATCCATTCAGCTGAGAAGTAATTTTACAATATATACAAAAGACACTAAAAATAGATCTCAGGAAGAGACTGAAGTAAAAACAAAAATTTAGCTTTATGATGATACGAACATAAACACAGCAAATCAAATGAGTGGAGAAATAAAAGACTGTTTTATGTTTTAGTAAGGTGGTGTTAGTATTGGAATAATACTGGTTTAGCCCACATAAAAATAAATTCCCAATGAATCAAAGGTTTGAGTATTAAAAAAAAAAAATCAAAGAACTACCAAAATTCAATATAAAATATGCTCAAATCATTAAACAAAATACTAGATGTCGGGATCCCTGGGTGGCACAGCAGCGGCTTAGTGCCTGCTTTTGGCCCAGGGCTTGATCCTGGAGTTCCAGGATCGAATCCCACATCAGGCTCCCTCCATGGAGCCTGCTTCTCCCTCTGCCTGTGTCTCTGCCTCTCTCTCTCTGTGTGTGTCTCTCATGAATAAAGAAATAAAATCTAAAAACAAACAAAAAAAACCTCAAAAAACAAAATACTAGATGTCTATACAAAATGTTAAAAGTTTTATACAGAAAAAAATAAGTTGGGGAAAAAATTGTAAAATATGACAACGGGTCGAATGCAAAACAAAACTTATTGATTCAGATCACCAAACTGGCATGAACTGTGCAACCGTAGCCTGATTTACAAGCAAATTTTAATGACACGAAAAATGTCAACAGTATGTTAGGCGAACGAAATCAAGAAGCAAAACTATCTTCTGTATGAGCTATAAATTAAATATTAAAAGACTGGAAGGAAGCATATCAACATGTTAAACAGGATTATAAGCTATTTACTACCTTCTTTATAATTTTCTACATTTTTCAAATTTTCTACAACTACCATTGTAGTAAAAAAAAAAAAATTTAAAGCAGCAAATTCCAACAGGATATAGAATTTCCTGGGTAGAGTCTCCTATTAAGAAGCATTTGCAGATGACTAGTATCTGACCAAGGGCTCACAGTATTTTCAACATCAACTAAAAGCTGGCAATATTATGGCATCCAATTCAAAATTCCCTTTCCTGGCATCCAGGAAATAAAATCCAGTTTCTCCAACTGGGGATTACTGCTAAAAATAGAGAAGACAGATCTATTTTTAGAATGCAAAACCATGTGGGGTAATCAAAAAGTTTGTTGCTCCTTTAGATTTCAGAATTTGCACGCAACAGGCAACAGGTGCGGTCTTCCAACAATCCTCTGCAAGCTCACGGCTGAACAGTCAGCAATTAAAATCCCATCAGTTCACCTCACACCTCCAGGTTAACTTCCTTGGATAAAATCTTGGTTCTGTGGTTTTACTAGCTGCGCTGGCTGTATGAACTTGGGAAAGTTATCTACCCTCTTTGTGCCTCAGTTTCCTTATCCATTAATTTCCTTATTTATAACACTACCTACACTGAAAAGTTGTAACAAGGGTAACATGAGTGTGCATGTGTGTGTGTAATGATGACCTGGGAACAGTCTCACACTTTAATGGGAGAGGAATACGTTTACATTCCCAGTTTTTAAGAAACACGTAACTAGGGGATCCCCGCGTGGCGCAGCGGTTTGGCGCCTGCCTTTGGCCCAGGGCGCGATCCTGGAGACCCGGGATCGAATCCCACGTCAGGCTCCCTGGTGCATGGAGCCTGCTTCTCCCTCTGCCTGTGTCTCTGCCTCTCTCTCTCTGTGTGCCTATCATAAATAAATAAAAATTAAAAAAAAAAAAAAGAAACAGGTAACTATAATGCGTAAGCGAGGAATGGGTAGAAGCACAGATCAGACTAGACTCAAGAGCTGTTAAGTCTTTAAACTGGGGGATGGAAATGCAACAGGAGGGCTCATTACATTCTTCTACTTTTGATTAGGTCTGAAATGTTTCTCTTATATAGTTCAGTTCGGTGGAGGAAAAAAAAGGGCTGTAGAAGAGCGGCTTAATTTGGAGGGTCCAACTACAAGAGCATCCAGCATGCTCCAAAAGAAAGAACAGTCTAGAGTTTTCGGATCCTCGCCCTGCTGCTCTTCAGAAAAGGCTGACCTGTCTTTCAGGATTCTCACATGGCTCTTGGGCGAACATCAGAGAGCTGACACCAAAAAACTCTGGAGGCTCTACAGCATTCGTTTAATAAATACAGTTAGGCATCCTCGCCACGCGAACTCGACAGATCCAGGAAGAGCTGCGGACTGCCCACAGAAGGCAGGATTCTAGGTTAAAGAGGTAATCATCTGACCTAGAGGGCAAGCGGCAAAAACGCGTCAGTGGCAACAGCAGCACACAGATCTCTCACTCCCGCTCTACAACGTGTTTCAGGAGTGGGCACGTATGTCCTCCTGCTGGTGTCCCTGCCGTTCCTCACAGCGGTCGGCCCCTGGGCCTTTTCGGTTTTGCACCCCGAGTAGGTAGGCACTCCCTCTCCCGGCCGGGAGGCCAGCTCAGCTCTGGGGGTGCGGGATGGCGGCCCCATCGCCCTTTCGCTCCTTCCTTCCTTCTTCCCGTCGCCTGGCCTGGTAACGAACAGCTTGTGGATGAGGGAACCCCAGGCGGACCGGTGCTCTTCGGGTCCTGGAGAGCCGGGAAGGGTGTTCCCGGGACCGTAAGCACGTCGGCGGCTTGGCGGCAGGGCCAGGAGGACAGGCCGCGAGCACCTCGGGAGGGGTGGCGCTGGGGGCCTTCCCTCCGCCCACATTAATCCGCCCTAGGAAGCGGGCGCCGCAACCCCAGACCTCGCCCCGGGAGCTGCAGCGCGGGCCGACGGCGGGGGCGGGCCGACGGCGGGGCGGGGCGGGGCGGGCGGGGCGCGGGGTCCTGCGGCCGCGGGGCGGCGGGGCGGGGCGGGGCGGGCGGCGTCCCCACGCACCTGGCGCGGAGCCCGAGGGGCGCCTTACCTGACCGCCAGCCCGGCGTCCCGGAGAGCTTTCGCGGTCCCTCCAGAGGCGAGGAGGCTCAGACCCACAGAAGTGAGGTTTCTGGCAAATTCCACCAGGCCCGTTTTGTCAGAGACGCTGAACAGGGCTGCAAAGGAAGACGCTTCCCCGTCAGCCGCGGCGCGGCGCAGGGCGGGAAGTCCTCAGGGGCCCGGGCTGGCGGGCTGCGGACGGGGGTCGGCCCGGAGGGGGGTCGGCCCGGAGGGGGTCGGCCCGGAGGGGGTCGGCCCGGAGGGCAGCCGCCAGGGACCCGGCCTCCCCACCCCCCGCCCCGCCTCCCTCCTCCCTCCCGGGTCCCGGGCCTCCCCCGGGTCAGGCACCTGCCGGGCCGCCATGGCGGGCTCGGGGCGCCGCGGGCGGGGCTCGGCGCGGGCGCGCAGGGCTGCGGGGCGCTCACCGAGCTGGCCGGGCGCCATGGCTGCGGGCGGCGAGGTCGGGCCGAGCGGGGCGGAGGCGGAGGCGGCGGCGGCGGCGCCACGTGCGGGGGCTGCGGGCGGCGGGGCGGCCGGGCGCGCGCGGAGCAGGGGGAGGGCGCGCCGGGCGGTCACCTGACCCGCCACGTGACCCGGAGCCCCGCCCCCCGGGGGCCCAGGCCTGGAGCCGAGGGAGGGGGGGGGACCGCGGGGGGAGGGGCAGGGCCCTGCGCCCGGGGCAGCCGGTCCCCAGAGGCGGAGCCGCAGCCGCCAGGGTCCGGACGTCACCGAGCAGCACCCGGACGGGTCCCCGCCCCGGAGGACGGAGGGAGCGGCTGGGCCCTCATCTCCTCCCTTTTTAGTAGCTTAAAAGTAAATAAAAAAATAAATAGATAAATAGATAAATAACGAAGACCTGATGCTTAAAAATTAAGCGATTGACGCCACAATTCACGCGATAAGAGGCTAAAACGAAGGGAGATGCACACTTAAGTTTTAAGATTTTTTTTTCATTTATTCATGATAGAGAGAGAGAGGCAGAGACGCAGGCAGAGGGAGAAGCAGGCTCCATGCAGGGAGCCCGACGCGGGACTCGATCCCGGGACCCCAGGATCACGCCCCGGGCCAAAGGCAGGCGCCAAGCCGCTGAGCCACCCACGGATCCCCCATCAAGTGTCCGATTCCACGTCGTGGACCAGGCCGAAATCTGCCTCGAAAATGGTGTCTCGCGTCAGCAGATGATCTTTGCCTCGAGCCTGGAAGAGAAGAATGATCATGGCTAAAGGGGAGGAGAGAACGTCTTAATTCACTAAAAACAAGGAAAGCCCAAGTACACCTTTGTTTTTGAAACTGACACCTTTGCCACAAAATAAGTACATTTTGCTGTTCACAGATTTTTTTTTTTTAAGATTTTATTTATTTATTCATGAGAGACACAGAGAGAGGCAGAGACACAGGCAGAGGGAGAAGCAGGCTCCGTGCAGGGAACCCGACGTGGGACTCGATTCTGCCTGGGATGAAGGCAGATGCTCAACCACTGGGCCACCGAGACATCCCATTTACAGATTTTTTTTTAATTTTATTTTTATTTATGATAGTCACAGAGAGAGAGAGGGAGAGGCAGAGACACAGGCAGAGGGAGAAGCAGGCTCCATGCACCGGGAGCCCGACGTGGGATTCGATCCCGGGTCTCCAGGATCGCGCCCTGGGCCAAAGGCAGGCACCAAACCGCTGTGCCACCCAGGGATCCCCCATTTACAGATTTTTTTAAAACGTTCCTTGTTAGAATTATATTGCAAAATACTGCTATCTTTTATTCTTAGTCTGCGGTTCACAGCTGCAGAAAGGAGTCTTATTTTCTTATTACCCATATGCTATTTATTTGTGTTTTTCCTATTAGTCTGTCTAATTCTTCCACATCTTTTTTACTCCCCCAAATGAATGCTTATTGGCTAGAATTTATAACCTCTGATTATGTGTATTTCTTGCTCTGAATATTTCTCACATTTGTAAAAGAAATATTAAGATTAATACACTGTCATCAGATTGTTTGCCGACCTGGCGTTTAAGAAAGATAAGATTCATAGCTAACGATAAAGGAAATCTCCCTGCCTGGTCATCATTAGGTTTTTATAGGAAATAGCAGACAAAAAAAGAAAATAATGCTGAGGTTAGGGACAGGAGGAAAATCAACAGTATTTAGGCATCAGATATTTTTTCCTGCATGTGAATTTCAACTATTTAATAAATATTTATTGAGCCCTTTCTGCCTGAATGACAGAAATACAGTATCAGGAAGAAAAAGATGAATATTATCTAATCATTATCCTTTGGGGCTCATGATGAAACGAAAGTATAGAAATAAAGGTACAATGAGAAAATAATATAAAGAGAAATTATCAGATTAAATTGAATTTTTTCGTGGTCTTTCAGAATGATGTCATACGTACTAAGAAAGAATGAACCCTGGGTTCCAGACCAAGTCACAACTTTTTCATTTAAAGATGTCACTAAAATAGATTCTGATGAATCCCACCGTGTTTTTAAAGTTCAGACCTGGAAAAAAAAAAAAAAAAGAAAGTTCAGACCTGGTAACTACCTCATATGCTAATAGCAAGAAGAGTAAATGAATTTTTGTCTAGCTTTGTGACCCTGGCCACATCACTCCAATTTTAGGGGCTGTAATTGCCTTGTGTATAATATGGACATAATATTTGTTCTGCAGGCTCCTTCAGCTTGTAAGAAGCTAAAAATTAATCTATTGGAAGTGAAAACCGTAAAGTGACTGATAAGGGTAACAGAAACTTGTAATTTCCTTTTTGGTTCATCCCCCTGAATGGGCTTCAGAGTACTCCCTCCTTAAAGATGCTAGTCCCAGGCAAGCTGGTGTATTAGAAATGGGGGGATGCTCCCGTGAAGACGTGAGTTCGTCTCCCAGGGGTTTGTCACTACGATTACAGTCTCAGACAGAAAAGGACACTCTAGCGACATCTTCGTTTCTTCTCTTCTTTTTTTTTTTTTATTATTTTTTATTTATGATAGTCAGAGAGAGAGAGAGAGAGAGAGAGAGAGGCAGAGACACAGGCAGAGGGAGAAGCAGGCTCCATGCACCGGGAGCCCGACGTGGGATTCGATCCTGGGTCTCCAGGATCACGCCCTGAGCCAAAGGCAGGCGCCAAACCGCTGCGCCACCCAGGGATCCCCGTTTCTTCTCTTCTTACTTCACGCCCCTCCCAAAGGAAACTTGAAGGCCCCGAGGTCATCTTTATATACAGTAGTCCTAGTCCGCCCTTATCTGTAGCTTCGCTTCCCGCAGTTTCAGTTATCTGCGGGGTCACCTGCTGCGGGGAAGCTGAGGATTCCCCCTCATGACAATCAGCAGGCCAATAGTAGCCTAACTCTACGTCACAGCTGCTACGTCATTGTCATCATGTCACGTAGGCGTTTTATCATCTTGCGTCATCACGAAGGTGAGTACAATAGAGTAAGATACTTTGAAAGAGCAAGATTTATGTAACTATCGTTAGGGTATAATTGTTCTATTTTATTGTTAATCTCTGTGACTGATTTATGAATTTAACTTTATTATTCTTATAATAGAGGAGGAAAAGGTGCGGTATATTATATACAGGGTTCAATACTGTCTTTGGTGTCAGGCAACCAACAGGGGTCTTGGAACGTTTCCCCTGTGGATAAGAGGGGACTGCTGTACCTAAAAATATTTAATATATTTATAAGTGATTTCAGTTCCTCACGTGTGTTATAATATGTTTTGACTATGTCTTATTTCTTCCTTACCCCTTTTTCCAAAAAGCCCCCATCTCATTCCTAAAACTGGGATTTCTTACCAACCTCTAAGGATTAGTAGTAAAACTGCTCCATTTTAGGCTAACTTATTCCAAGGGTTTATCCACTCAATGTGGATATAGTTTACCATAAATGGAGTGATTCCCAGGAGAGAATAAGATTAATTCTACAAACTCCGTTTCTAATCTAAAGGTTAAAGTATTTTATGAAGCATTTGAACATTTTCCTTGAAGGGTATGGAGCCGTTTGGAATTGTAAAGTTGGCAATGATACAAAGAATGAATTGAATATTTG
This sequence comes from Nyctereutes procyonoides, assembly GCF_905146905.1. Lineage (NCBI taxonomy): Eukaryota > Metazoa > Chordata > Mammalia > Carnivora > Canidae > Nyctereutes > Nyctereutes procyonoides. The sequence continues at coordinate 22,525,823 of NW_026575132.1, read as the reverse complement.
GAAGCCAATTGGGAGACCAATTAGGAAGGTTTTGCATTAACAAACTCTAACATAACAACTCTAATCAAAGACTTGAAAGCATGGAAAAGGAAAGATTTGTGTGAGACAAAATCAGGTAAAATCAGCAGCACATGGGGATCAATTGCATAAAGGAAATATGAAATGGAAAGAAATAAGGGAGACTCCATTGTTTCTAGGTTGGTCATCTGAGTAGCCAGTGAAGCAAATAATCAGCATTATAAACAATAATACTAAAAGAAAAACAGTTTCAGCATGTGTCTATTTTTATTTGAGGTCAATGTGAGAGTTTGAGTAAATTTGAGTTTCTAAATGTTGATTTTGAAGTATAAATAATGATGATATCAAAATGAAAATATATAGTAAGTTTTTGGAAATACAAATGCAAATAAGGAATAGGCATGAGGCTAAAGATAAATAAATTTGGAAAGTTAATGACACTGAAGTAGTAGTTTAAGCCTGAAAGGAGATACCCTTGCTTAATTAGGCTCAGCAAATAGACTAAGTCAGAAGGCCAAAAAAAGGAAATTTGCTCAAGCAAGCATTTAATGCCCTAGGAGTACATGTGGATTTTAACTGTCTAGCTTTCATATAATTAATACGGTAAGCTGGTAGTTTAATAATAAAAAAAATTGCTACTATGGCAGATGTTCATCTGATGAATATTTATTGAGAATGCTATTCACTTACAGATTCACTCAAAAAAATATTGACTGAGGCCCTAGTATGCACAGACTAGAGGGCAATGAGATTGCAAAGGTAAGCCAGACAGACCAAAAAAATAAAAATAAAAAAATAAAAAAAGAGTCTCTGACATCATGGAGTTTATGTTCTTAGAAGAGATGAGAGTCAATAACAAGAGATACATAAAATTTATAATATGCTAGATAAAAAGACTTCATGGAAAAAAAAAAAGAATGAGAAGAGTGTTTTGGACTAAATCTTAAGGGAGAAGTAGCTCAAGATGTCATGAAAGCCAAGGACAGAGAATAAAAAAAAAAAACTATTTTAAATATTTTTGGAAGGCACTAAAAAGACCAGAAGGTGATCATTATGACTAGCAGTGTTATCATTATCAAGATTAATGGTGATGTTGGTAAGACCAGCTTCAGTTAGCGGAAGCCAGGCTGAAGGAAGACTGCCAGGCAATGTTGAAACCCATTTGAACTTGGTGATTGTGAACTTGGACTGTTAAAATGTATCATTTTCCTGTAGCAGCTCAGTAGTCTTCATGCAGAAACAAAGAAGGTAAATGGTTCAATTCATCCAGGATTGGGGTTTTGCCAGGAGGGTGAGAAAAGAACAAGAGTCAAGGGACTTTGGTATTTTGGCAAGTGTGATTGACTTGATAGGCTGTAAAATCTAAGCTGGTCAGGAGGAGAAATAAAGACAAGAGGGAGGCTTTAGCAAGTCAACGGTGAGGATCAAGAATAGTTAGTAGTTATGGCAAGCTGGAAGGACAGAAGGAAACACTGTTTTATTAGAGAATGGGTTTCTTTCTTTTTTTTTTTTTTAAAGATTTGTTTATTTATGATAGACAGAGAGACACAGGAGGAAGGAGAAGCAGGCTCCATGCAGGGAGCCCGACGCGGGACTCGATCCCGGGGCTCCAGGATTGAGCCCTGGGCCAAAGGCAGGCGCTAAACCGCTGAGCCACCCAGGGATCCCCCGGGAATGGGTTTCTAAGGGTGGAGCAGTTTTGGTTGTTGAACATGTTCAGCGTGTGGTCATGTGAGTGAGAAGTTGAGGTAGAGTGTAGAGAAGCTAATTCAGGTCCCCAGGACTTTGCCAGTTTATAGCTCTTGTCCTTGGGTACTTGTTGATAGCATCAAATTCTACCTTCAAAAGTATCTTGATTTAGAAGATAAATTATATGGTCCAAGTGGAATTTTTATCATTTTGATATTAATTTAATAATATATAACTCAGCCTAGAAAATGCATTTTAGGGGCGCCTGGGTGGTATAGTCGGTTTAGCATCTGATTCTTGGTTTTAGCTCAGGTTGTAAAATCAAGCCGCGTGTTGGGCTCCAGGGACAGAGTCTACTTGAGAGTCTCTCTCTCTCTCTCTCTCTCTGTCTCTCTCTTTCTTCCTCCTCCTCCCTCTGCCCCTCCCCCCAGTGCACTCTCATGTGTGCTCATGCTTTTTTGTCTCTCAAAATAAATAAATCTTTAAAAAAAGAATACAAATCTTCATAATATATTAAACAGGAATTTCTTAAAGGCAATTATAATGGATTATATTCACAAATTCCTCTTACATTTAACATTTTCAGGTATCTTTTTCATTTTGACAATAGCTTTAGCTCCCCTGGGTATTTAAGGAACTTGAAATTAAAGCCAAATTATCATGATTTTGCAATTCCAGTATTAAGAATTGATTCAGACTAGAATCATCAGTGGATGTTAAAACTGCAAATGGGGTCCAGCTACTGTGCAGATAATGAGCATTCTGGGGAAAGATTTACAAAAAAGTCCTTTAGTTTTGGTTTTTAATATGAAGTTCCTTTTCCAGCTATCTACCAATTAGACCAGTCCCCAGCTGGGATTGGGGCTCTTCTTTGTCAGTGCCCCTAATCCTATTTTTCCTAGACATAACTGCCTGGATTTTCAAATATTTGCTAATATCTTGGTCTTTCTGGCCAGCCCTGCCCAACTGTTGAATTCTTCTGCCACTTATATGAGATCACTTGTGTCCCCATTTGTCAAAACTAGGGCTGGAGATTACTACTTAGCCCCAGCCTCCATTATATTTCACCCTTGACTAAATAACTACAGTTTTTTTTTTTAATATATATAGTTTTTACAGCTTTCTTAGCACCTGGACCCCTGCTACCCACTGCTTCAAATGATAAAATGTCATAATGAATTAATCCCAAGTTAGAAAAAGAGCTTTTCCGTTATCTTTCCTACTAAAGTCATTCTTTATCACTGTGTCCCCAGATCAATGATTCTTTCTCTTGCTTTAATCCCAGAGTTTAATGTAACATTGTATTGCATTTATCTCTTTATAAAACTGTCTATCCCATTGTATTTTATGGCCAGGGAATATGTTTTATTTTTCTGTATTTACCTGAATGCCTAATGTAATAGCTAGTAGATAATAGACATTAACTTCAGGGGCTCAAAAGACCAGGCTCTACTGCGCTCTCTTCTTAGCCTTTGTCACCTCAATTTCATAAACACTATTCTTATTTATAGAGATTTTGGCACCAGGCTCACAGTCTTTTTTTCTACCTCAACTTCTGTGATTATCTTGGTAATTCACTCTCCTTATCAGAGACACATTCAGTACTCTGGTCTTTCAGTTCCTCAACTCTGTGTGCAAAAAGGTAACTCAGAAGCTTTTAACTGATACCAATTTGTGGCAAAATTCCTTAGAATTGTCCTGGAGAAACTCCTAATATATTATTAGAATTGTATCCCAATGTGAATTTTTACTTGTTAATGACATATTTAGTTGGATCAAAATTTATTATCCAAAGTCAAAGCTGACAATCTCTGCCTTTTGAGTTGGTTGTTTATCCCATTCACATTTAACATTATTACTAATGTATTTGAATTTATGTCTGTAGTTTTACTATTTATTCTCTAGTCTTGTGTCTCTTTTTGTTTTGTTATTTAAATGTCGTCTTCTGGATTAAGCAGGTATTTTCTAACGTACGATTTTAATTCCTTTATTGAGGGCAGCCCCGGTGGTTCAGCGGTTTAGCGCCCCCGTAAGCCAGGGGCGTGACCCTGGAGACCCAGGATCGAGTCCCACATCAGGCTCCCTGCATGGAGCCTGCTTCTCCCTCTGCCTGTGTCTCTGACTTTCTCTCTCTGTGTCTGTCATGAATAAATGAACAAAATCTTAAAAAATGATTCCTTTATTGATTTTTAAGTATATTTTTGAGTTATTTTTCTAAGTAGTTGCTCCAAGAATTGCAATACATATCTTAATTGATCAGAATATATTTGAGATGTATACTAACTTAATTCCAGTGAGATATAGAACACTTGCTCCACTATGGTTTCCTTCTTTCCTCACTTGCGTTGCTGTTGTTAAATATATATCTCTGTGTTATAAGCTCTAAAATTAAAATTTATATAAACTTATATAAGCTATAAATCCCCATATTCAATTTTATAGGTATTATTTTCTGCTGTTGTTTTTTAAAAAATAAGAGAAGAAAAGAGAAGAATGTAATTTTGCTATCTTTTGTATTTGCTATATAATTGTCTTTAGTGGCACTCTATTCTTTTCATGTGGATTCAGATTACAGTATAATGTCACTTCATTTCTTTCTCCAATTTTTTTTTTTTTTAGATTTTATTTATTTATTCATAAGAGACCAGAGAGAGGCAGAGACACAGGCAGAAGGAGAAGTAGGCTCCATGCAGGAAGCCCGATGTGGGACTTGATCCCAGGTCTCCAGGATCACACCCTAGGCTGAAGGCGGCGCTAAACCGCTGAGCCACCAGGGCCGCCCAGTGTCACTTCTTTTCTGTTTGAAGAACTTCAGTTAGTATTTCTTGCAAGGTAGTTCTGCTAGCAACAAATTCTTTTAGTCTTTGTTTATCTGGAATTATCTTGCTTTCTCAGTTTTGGAAGGGGGTTTGCTACAGGTAGGATTCTTGCTTGACAGCTTTTTTTTCTTTATCTTTTTCTTGTAAGTAGTTTGAATATGTTATCATACTTCCCTCTGGTTTCCGTTTTTTGATTAGAAGTCAGTTATGAATATTACTGGAATTCGCTTGTACATGATGAATTATTTTCTTTTGCTGCTTTCAAGATTTTCTCTTTGCTTTGCATTTTAACATTTTGACTATAATATGCCTAGTTGTGGATGTGATGTCTTTGGTTTTATCCTATTTAGAGTTTATTGAACTTCTTAGTTGTGTAAATTAATTTTTAAATCAAATTTGGGAAGCTTTCAAACATTGTTTCTTCAAATATTTGTTTCTGTTCTTATTCTTCTCCTTCTAGTAGTCCCATTATTCATATGTTCATGTACTTTCTCATAGCCCATGTTTTTCTGAGACTCTTTATTTTTCTCATTTTCTTTTCTTTCTATTCTTGAAATTGTTTTATCTGTATGACTCTATCTTTGAGTTCACACATTCTTTTTCTGTCAGCTCAAATCTATTCTCAAGCCCCTCTAGTGAACATTTTATTTCTATTATTATATTTTTCAATTCTAGCATCTCACTTGATTCTTTTTTATGATCTGTATCTTTTTATTGATGTTCTTAATTCAGTGAATTGTTGTCATTGTACTTTCCTTTAATTCTTTAAATATGATTTCCTCTAGTTCTTTGAACATATTTATAGTAACTACTTTGAAGTTGTGTTTGCTAAATTCAAAACTTCCTTAAAGGCAATTTTTATTATCTATTTTTTTAAAGAAGTAAGACACTTTTGAGAATGAACATCATTGTTGTTTAAGAATATTTAATTTACAGTTAGATAAAATGCATGGAATTTCACGGTTCTGGTAAAACTGGGATGTATAGTTACACAATGTGACAACTGAAAAATGAGATTCCATATTTCTTTTTTGAATTTCTATATACAGAAATGATGCATTTCTGAGACACAGAAATTCTTTGTTCAGAAAGGAATAAAAAAAAAAAAACAGAAAGGAATACATGGGTTTGGGAACTTGATATAAATAAGGAAATGTCCTAATACTTTCTATTGAAGAAAATCTTAAAAGTCGCATTAGAAAGTTTGTTTAAAGATGATGTGTGGCAGACACTTAATTGCCTATGTAAAATTTAATCCACCCCCCCCACTTATTGCTGAAAGACCCAAAAATTTTTTTTAAGATTTTATTTATTTATTCATGAGAGACAGAAAGAGGCAGAGACATAGGCTGAGGGAGAAGCAGGCTCCATGCAGGGAGCCTGATATGGGACTTGATCCCAGGTCTCGAGATCACGCCCTGAGCCAAAGGCAGATGCTCAACCACTGAGCCACCCAGGCATCCCGGAAGACCCAAATTTTATTACAATTCACTCCTTTCAGAAGCCCAGATATACTTACAAAAAGAAGGTATTTGTTGTAATCCTATTTCCCTTGGCAGTGATAGGTATATAGGTGCACATATGACCACTTTTTAGGTAATAAAACATGGTAGAAAGTCTATTGTAGGGCCTCTGGAAAATTCTTCTTATCTCTTAAAAAGAGAATCATAAAAGCAACCCCTTTTCTGTTGGCTATGATTCTTAGAACTGTAGCAACCACCTTTTAACTCTCTTCTAACTATTATAAGATCTACTTTGAGTCTAAAGAAAGATGAGAAGACTCTGGGGTTTTGATACCATTATGAAGCCTCTGAATTAGCCAAACATTGAGCCACCCCATTTTCAAACTTCTTAGTATTTGAGTAATTAATTTCTTTCATTTGTTGTTGTCCAAGCCAGTTGATTTTTGTCTTCTATACAAGTAGCTTAAAACATCCTAAAAAAAAAAAAAAAAAAAAAAGGTTTCAAAAAGGCTAGCAAAGAGTAGGACTCATTCACACTTAATAGAGTGTATTGTTGACTGTTGTAGTATATAATCCTGTGCTGTCCAGTATGGCAGTCATTAGTCACATTTGACTGTTAAGCACTTGAAATGTGCCCAGTCTGAACTGAAAGTTCAGTAAGTGTAAAATAAAAATCATGTTTTGAAGACTTAGAACTAAAATGGTAAAAAATATAAAGAATTTCTGATAATTTTAATTGATTACATGTTGAAATGACATTATTTAGGACATACTGGGTTAAATAAAATATATTATTAAAATTAATTCTAGTTTTTTTTTTTTTACTGTTTTTAATGTGACTACTAGAAAATTTAAAGATATGTAGTTCCCATTGTATTTTTACTGGACAGCACTAATCTAGACAGAATCCAAGAATTGTCCTGTCATTTGCCAACTGAGGTAAGGCACAGAGTTCTTTGAAATGCTTTATATTTGACACTTTGCAAATACTATTTATATAGCAAGATTCAAATATAAACTGCAAATTTAGAAATTATCTAAAATGAGGAAAGTGGCACATTTGGTTTTGCCTGCATTCTTAAAAGTTCCAGACATTTCGCAATGATTATATAGAACTTAGTTTATGTACATTCAGTATTTGGGTACCAGATCCTACATATGTATTCTTTGTGTTTTCCTCCTGTCTCTGAGATACCAAAAAATGTACAGGCGCAAATAAATACGTATCGTATTATTTCAGTTCTCTAGATCAGAAATGTAAGTTGCTCTAACCCTAAAACCCTGAATTTGGGGTTCTATCATTGGTATGTTTCTATCAGCAGGAAAAGCTAAATTAAAACTTGATTTAAAAATATCATTAAAAAAAAATAGAACACAGCCTGATATAGGCGCTCCTTATGTTCCTATATAAGACTCCAAGGAAGTGGGTGAACCTTACCCTTTCCCTCATGCTGAAAAGTAATCACCATGTAAAAATGTTGTTTTATTTCAGAGTTGCTTGCCAATATGTCAGTTTTTAAATTTAGAAATAAAATAGTTGAATATGTAAGTAGATTTTAAAGTGTACATTTTGGCTGAATGCATAGGAAAGTAGAATTCTGTATTTTAAGGTTTTTATAAAACTCTTGTTTGCGTTAATTTTTAAAGGAATAATTTGTATGTCTTTATATAACTTCTTTCAGCAAAGTATGTTATACTGATTTCTAGCAATATATATATATCCCCATTACAAAAGTATAGCAATGTTTATGTATCATCATAAACATATATATAATATGTATTTATATAAATATAAATTATGTATATTGCTACATGCTACACACTGCTCTCTATACTTCACATAGATTAATTCATTTAATCAGCTGTATTTTCTCAGAATTTATTCATAAAAATCAAATCTTCACTGTTACATCATAATTTAGCACTTAGAACCAATATCCTTAGTGTTTGAAGAGAAAAGGTCAGTTTGCAAGGTTAAAGTAAAATCTTCAATCTAACATCTGAAAGGTTCCATATAAAAATCAATAGCAAAAGAAAAATATTTTGGATTGCTAGAAATAATAAGAGCATAGTAAGATACTTGGATGCTTTTCTTGCAGCAAAAAAACATGTATCCTTCAAGAGTAGAAAAAAGACTCCATATGTGCAATTATAGATGAAATACAATTGTCATCTGTCATATGTCTCCTTTCTCCACAGAGAACCTAGTTTAGGATTAAGATTAAATATCAGACCCAGAGACCACATGCTGCATCAATTTATTGTTGAGCCTGGATGTCAAAAGAACTTCCAAGTAGAAGAATTATTTCAAAATAGTGTCAGTATAATTTATTATTACTTTTTTTAGTCATTAAATGCAAAGGGATGTCAACTATAAATTCGTATGATTTTTACATTTAAGTTTTGTGAAGGCCAAGTGTAATGTGTTTGGGTTCTTCGATACCAAGTTTTTAATAAGCATTTAAGAATATGTCTCCTTTATTTATTTATTTTTTTGAGAGGACCATTGATTCAATATGTGGATAATAGCAGAAGATTACAAGGCAACAATTAGGTCCTTTAAATAAAATAATAAAGAATAAACGTGATTTTTGTTCTTAGGGAAAACTTGATGTGTTCTGGTTAAGAGTGAAAGGAAGCTAGAAAAGCTTATTTTGGATAAAATTCTTAGTTTTCATTTTTAAGAGTAATACAAACTAGAAAGGGACCAGAGGACCCATGGGAACACAACATAAATGTGTAATCACCAAAAATTCATGCTTACTAAGAAGTTAAAGGCAAGGAGATGGGAAGGAATAAAAGGAGGCCATTTAGGTCATTTAAGCTTAACAAGGGCAGAGAAATGAGGATGTTCAAGAAAGTGCAATCACAGAAGAATATGTAGACCATTTCCTGCTTAGATTATTCTCTACGTATTCATGCAATGAATTCATGCAGTTCTACACACAGTATTCAGCATATCAAAAGAAAGGCATTTCCTCAAAGAGTAATAAAAGCAAAGATTTAGTTCTAGACCAGCACTCCCAGGAGAATGTACCACCACTAGGGAGCAGCAGAGGCTGTTCCTTGGGTCATCAGCTTCCACTCAGAATCTCACATCAAAAATAATCAACTGCATTTGCACAATGCTTTTGAGTCAATGAGGAGTTCTTATCACTCATTTTCATTATACCACAATCTGGGATATCCCATTCTTACCCATTTTTCAGATGCAGAAGGGAAAGGCCTATGGAAGTCACAGTGCCAGGAAGAAGTAGAATTGGAGCTGCCTTTTCCCACCCCAAAATCTGTGCTAGTACTAATGGTGAGCATGTGATAAAAGGCACCCTCCAGAGAGCATACATTTCAGTCTAGAAAGGGGCCACCACTGAATGTTTCAATTCTAAGGTACACCATCTATTTTATATCAGGTTTTCTGTTGGTAGGTGGAAACAGAGGTGTAATACCTCACATTAATTTTAAGTTGCATTTTAATTTCAGAAGATTGAAAGAAAGAATGTTGTAAACTTAAGGAAATAGTATATATGGATAATTCATGTTTATATTTGTGTGGGTATTCATATTTGTGTGGATATTCATATTTGTGTGTGTGTGTGTGTGTATGTGTTGATAACCTTTTAAAGAAATTGATACATTGGAACTGTACTTTTTCACTCCTGGGCTTGTCTTTCTAAATCTCCCTCTTTTTTTGTTTCATACTAAATTTTATCTTGTATAACACTTTAGGGCCAATTCTCAGTTGAAATCTCAAAGTGATATTTACCAGATGATTCCTGATTTACTAACAAAGTTAGAGAAGGATGCTATGGTAGCCCTTCTCGAAAAACATTTATTCCTTTAAAATGGCAGTGTTCAATTTCAGGTCAGGTAATAGTGGTGGTTAGTGGTAAAATAGGAGATATTTTGCTGGAGGTGGACTTTGCAGTACTGCTCAGTTACACTGTGAGGGGGGATACATTCTTCACCCTTCTTCTGTACCTTTATGAAAGACCACCCCTTTTTTGCTTTACATATATTTCCATCTGCCAACAATGACCAGACAATTTTTAGCATTCAGGAAATATGATTGCTCTGACACACAGGGTTTTTTAAAGGGTTGAGAAACCATGGGCTAAGGAAATTAAGGAATTAGATCATTTGAAGGATCTATGCATTCAATAAACATTCATAAAACACCTAGTATGGGGCAGCCTGGGTGGCTCAGCGGTTTAGCGCCGCCTTCAGCCCAGAGCATGATCCTGGAGACCCAGGATCGAGTCCCACGTCAGGTACTCTGCATGGAGCCTGCTTCTCCCTCTGCCTGTGTCTCTACCTCTCTCTCTGTCTTTCTCTGTCTCTCTCGTGAATAAATAAATAAAATCTTAAAAAAAAAAAACACCTTGGGATCCCTGGGTGGCGCAGCGGTTTAGCGCCTGCCTTTGGCCCAGGGCGCGATCCTGGAGACCCTGGATCGAATCCCATGTCGGGCTCCCGGTGCATGGAGCCTGCTTCTCCCTCTGCCTATGTCTCTGCCTCTCTCTCTCTCTCTCTCTCTGTGTGACTATCATAAATAAATAAAAATTAAAAAAAAAAAAACACCTAGTATGTGTCTTACACTAGGTTGGCACTGGGAACATTAAGATTAAGAAATAATTTTCAAGCAAAAAAAGAAAAACCAACAAACTTTTCTATATCACATGGTAAGATTAAGAAATTGCCAACATTAAATGCAAAATGGGTGCTTGTAGGTCAGTAGAAGATCCTTCTTCTTAGCTTTAAGTAAAGGAATAATAGTGCAATGCTGTTTAACAAATATTTCATTATCAATTTTTTGATTATACACAGTTATGCAGAAAAACATAGAAATTGATAAAACTGGGTTTGTGTAGTCAGCTTCCCAAATATCCCTGATGATGCCCATCTTCTGGTCCACTCATCTTTGTGGCTCCCCTTCTGCCCTGAGGCAGGCAGGGTTGGTCTTTATGACCAATAACATACTGCAGAAGCAATGGGGCAGCTGTCATCTGGGACTCTTTCTTTCTCTGTCTTGGCTCACTCCTTTAGGTGAGGTTATCAGCCATGTTGTGAGCAGCCGTGTTTAGAGGCCCAAGTGGTGAGGAGCTGACATGGGTTCTCCTTTTCCAGTTGGAGTCAGGTTTTCCAAGGTCTGCAGCCTCAGTGGTCAATTTGACCACACCCTCGTGAGAGACTCTAAGCCAGAACCACCCAGCTAAGCTAGATTTCAGAATCACCGGAAGGAACTATGAGGTTAAAAATGTTTGTTTTTTTGTTTGTTATTTTAAGCTGCCAAAGGTTGGGGTAATTTGTTACACAGTGATGAAGTAACTTTCTAGTGGAGCTCCTCCTGCCTGCGGTGCTGCATCAGCAAACCAAAGGTTAGATTCTATAAAAACTTCGTGCCTTCTACCTTTTGCAGTTCTCCAGAAGGAGACTGTCTGCTTCATGAAGTATTAAATAAAGTTTGTTTGTATTACCTAAATTGTCTTCTTTAATCATTTTTTAAACAGCTTTTCATGATGAAGAATGGGATCCAAAGCCTTCAGCTACTGGCCTATGGGATGAGGTGTACAGGCAAGGTTCTCACCGAACCCTTAGATTTCACTGTTCCTCTCTTCCTCACAGAAGAGCCACAGGTAAGTCACACTTAGATTTGAGCTCCACTCCCCTGCGTGCAGCTCTCTGATGCAAACAAACTTTATGTATATGTGTGTATATATATTCCCAGAAAGGTCCTGGACTCCTAGAAAGATTCCTCGGTGGTTACATTGAGAATCTGCAATGGGTAGCAGCCATTAGGGAACTCACGAAGCCTGGAGCTGAGTCCATGGCCTAAACCGCCTGGTGGCTTGGGAAAATAAGAAATAAGACAAGAAATTCAGACCATTTTGAACACCAAAATGAAAACTTAACAGGAAAATATTGATTCTCAACACCTTTTTTCATTCTCCCCAAGAATGTCTCCCATAGTCTTTATGTCTTACTCAGTGGCATTTATTTCCAACCACTTGCTTAGGTCAAACATTTTGAAGTCACCTTGAGTTTCTTTCTTACTCTTATACCTCACAGCCAATCTGTCAATAAATCCCACCAATTACATCTTCAAAATATGTGCAGAATCTGTCTACTCTTCTACTACCAAGTAATTGTCATCTCCTTCCTGGATTATTGCAACCATCTTCTAAATGTTTTTCTCATGTCTGCCCCCTGCGGTCTATTCTCAACAGAGTAGCCAGACAGAGAAATTCTTCTAAAAGCATATATAATCCTGGGGTACTTTGGGGGGGTACTCAGTCAGCTAAGTGGCTGATTCTTGATTTCAGCTCAGGTCATAATCAGGGTCCTGGGATCAAGTCCCACATCGTCTCTGCACTTAGTGGGGAGTCAGCTTGAGGATTCTCTCTCTCTGCCCCTTGCTCTGTCTCAAAAAAATAAAAGTAAATAAATCTTTGAAAAAAATAAAAGCATGTATAATCCTGATTTAACTCTGCTCTGCCAATGGCCTCCCTTCTCACTCCTAGTAAAAGACAGAGCACTTATAATGACCCACAGACACTGTGCATCTGGCCCCTCACTTCCCTGTCATCTTCCACCATTCTCTTTCTTGTTCCACTGCAACAGCAGTAGAGTCTCTGTTGCTTCTTCAACTCTCCAGGCATGAAACCACCTTCAAGGCTGGAGAACTTTTACATCTCTTCTCATTGTTAGGTTTCCAGAGAAGCCATCCCTGCTGACTACACTTTCCTTTCATAGAGAGAGAGAGAGAGAGAGAGAGAGAGAGAGAGGGCGCGTGCGCGCGAGAGAGCGTGTGCACACACTCACCCTTACTCTGTAATGCTCCAAAACCTTAGGAAACAATAGTGAATTAAAATTAAATGGACAAAAATTCTTTTTTTTTTTTAAAGATTTTATTTACTTATTCATGAGAGACACAGAGAGAGAGGCAGACACACAGGCAGAGAAGAAGCAGGCTCCTCGCAGGGAGCCCGATGTGGGACTGGATCCCACGTCTCCAGGATCATGCCCTGAGCCGAAGGTAGGCGCCAAACTGCTGAGCCACCATAGGCGTCCCATGAAAATTCATGCCTCATGGAGTAAGGGGAGGCAGCTGATAAGCAATGCACATAACAAAGACATAAATTTGGCTCTAACTCTTATCAACAAAAGCAGAACACATGATAGAAGATCAAAGTGATATATTGCAATGACCAGGGCAGGCCTCACTAAGAGGAAAGACTGGAGGGAGAAAAAAGAGAGCTACTCAGGTGCTTGCAAATCCCCTTCACATCCTTCTATACTTTCTCCCCATTTCTTGCACAGCTTCCTCTATATAGAGCCTTATCACCATCTAATATACCGTAAATTTCATATATAAATGAGAAAATGATTTTAGTAACTTATTTGATGTTCCATGATCAAATAATGGAATAAAGTTAGTCTCTGAGAAACCTCTGGAAGGAGCCTTTCTGATTTGAATGTATGTAAAATATTGCTTGAAAAATATGATCTGTTTAATAGAGAATAGCCTTGCAAAAACTAAATACCAAACAGATTTTTAGGGAAATGCTGCTTCGATATGGAATCCTGTTGGACTTGGTATAGGAAATCCATCAAAAATCTGATAGGTGGCAACAATGTCATGATTCTCAGAAAAGGATTCTCTCTCTCTCTCTCTTTCTCTCTCATTCTTTTGTTATGTAGAACAGAAAAACTAGTTTCTTCCTTATGTAAAAAGAACAAAAAAGACTGAGTCCTTAGATACTGAAAGGGAGTACATTTTCTTAAAGCCACTGAAAGCCTGTGGCAAAGGAAGAAGGGCTGCAGGGGGTTTGACTCTTAGAATTGGTTTAATGATGGAATCCACAATCTCTGGATAAACCCAGTAAGTCAGAGTGAGTTCAGTATAAGCTGAGGATAGATCATCAGATGAAGCTCCAATTTATAATACCTGATGGTTAGAGCCAAATCAATCTCAATATAAGAGAAACCCTATTAATATTGGTGAATGGATTATTAAAACTAAAGCATTCTGTGAAATTTTATGGCCAACCTTCTTATTTTTCTTTAGTTAGGAAAAAAAAAAATCATTGGCTATAGTCAGCTCCAGGTTTGACATGTTTCTGTGTAGGCTGCACACTATGATAAAGAATGCTATCAACCTGTGAAATTTGGGGTGTATAGTTGAGGTTATTTGGGGGTTGATAGATTTGTGCTGCTTCATCCACATTCTTACTAAACGTTAGATCTCTCTTGTGACTAATGATACAGCATGAGTTTGTGAGACTAGCTTGATCGTTTGGGGATCAGATCTGAGGCTGTGGCCTCATTAGCACAGTAACTAACAAGCTGAGCTAATTGGTCACACACCACAGTCACAAAATGATTATTTATGAAACACCAAAGATAAAGTCTTAAGGTATATTTGTGGCAAGCATAGCATTTTGGTTTATTTATGTGATTTTAAAATAAGAGCAATAAACAGAATACTGCCTCATACTTCCAGGCATGGGGTTTACAATACTGAACAATTTCCTAAAGGAACATTTTGCAATTCTTTTGACCATAATCCCTCTTTTCTAATGAACCTAAAATTATCATGCTCCACCTGAAAATTATTATTGTCATCTACATGTTCCCACCAGTCCAAATCAGTGTTGAAGGTTTATTTACTATAGTCAAATATAAAATATCATATTGTTTGCTTTTACAAACTACAAATGTATGTCCTAAAATGTCTGATATGTCCTTTTTTTGTTGCTCTTCCCTATAAGGGAAGTTTGTTCTGTCTCTAACAAACCAGGCTCAAAAAAGTATGTCTTTTTTTTTTTTTTTTTTTTTGAGAGAGAGAGAGAGAGAGAGAGAGAGAGAGAGAGAGAGAGAGAATGTCAAGCAGGCTCCATGCTAAGCCCTGCCTGATACAGGGCATGATCCCACGACCCTGAGATCATGACCCAAGCCGAAATCAAGAGTCAGAGGCCCAACTGATTGAGCCACTCAGACACCTCTAAAATATTTGTCTTTTGATAGGATTTGCTACAAATGTATGAAGGTGTTAAAGTAATTTGAAAATATAAATATGATTGGCATACAAGTAGCACAGACCAAACTTTTTGATGAGTAGGTTAACAAAACCAGTGCAAACAAGAACATGAGACTGTTATATAGATGATAAGTAAAAAATGTCAATAAAAAGGAGTTCTGAATTTCAGTTGCTTAATCACATGTAAATCTAGTTAATGTCCTACATGGCAGTAACCATAGCATTCAGGATTAGCTTCTCTTTAGGACTGACATCATTTGAATTGATCAGTTTCTAACACCTAACTTGACAGACATCAGAGTAGTGAATAGTAAATCAAAGAAAGTTCCATTCTCTGTTTAGATGGCCCTTAGGTAGTCTTATTTATGTGATATTAAAAGATAACATCATCATCTTTTCTCCAAATTTCTGATAGCTTTTCTTAATGCAAATCATAAAAATGTGAACATGTAATACAAGAGTATGAAGCGGTGGGGTTTTGTGGGAGAGCTTTGCAGTGACTGTGTAATTGCACACACTCTCTTTCTCTATTCATAGATCTCCCAAGATCCCTTTTTTAAAGAAATTTTGTTTATCTTTCACAAAGTCCTGAATAGTCCCCTTGACTGTTGCCTTTCTTGGCTTTCTGATCTTCCCCATCTCATGCTGTTCTGCTTTGAGACTGATCGGTACTCTTTTTTGACATGAACAATGCTTTCATTTTCTGGAAAATAGGCTCCTTTGATTGGATGCTGAGGGATAGATGAACAACTAGCTATACTTGCCTTAATTACTTTACCCCTTAACTCCATACCTCACTTGCTGGGCTGTACAGATATATCTGACTCACTTACTGTGTTGGACTAAAGAGAATTATGATGCAGAGAAAAAATTTAAGCTATATGCTACATGTCCTTATTCTCCTTGCCCAAGGGAAAAGCTCCCAAAGGCTGGAACCTTTGTGGAGGATTTCCTTCATGGATGCAACTCAGGTTCCTTCCTTGACCTCCTGCTCTCTATGCCACATTTCTCAGCAATTGCTTTCTTATTCGTACCTACATTATAATGACCCGCTAATCCCCTCTTGGGAAACTGACTTCTCTATTTGCAAGGTTGTGTCTGATATTTCTCTACCATGCAGTCTCTAGAAATAATAATGCAGGGCATAGCATTTCTAAATATCTGAGTTATTCAAGCTAGATCATCCCTGGGGGCTTCAACATAATAGACTATGGTGGGTGCTAGATTTAAGTCAAACCGCTTTCTCCATTCTCTCTTTCTCATCCCTTCTCCAATGTTAAATAGATATATTCTCTCTCAATGGAAGTCTCCAATTATCAAATTTAATATACACACAGACACGCATATATCCCAGGGATAAAGGTACTTCTCAGAGAGGAAGAGAAACCTTTACCTAAATGTAATACTTTGCCAGGGTCACTGCTCACATATATATATATATATATATATATATATATATATATATATATATAAATATGTATAATGTTTATTTAAATTTATTACCTTGAAGTACCCTTTAATAAAGTTTCCTCAAAACTATGCCTTTTTAAAATACTCTGTAGCCATTTGCCCTTGTCTGAAACTTTTAAATACAGAAGGAACTGGATGAACTTTGAAATGACTACATTTCTGAGTGCAAAATGGAGCATCTCCATTTCACTTTTTTAAGCAGAAAGAAGAGACATACATAAGAGAATTTCTTTCCCTCGTGCCCAAGTATCATTTCCTCTCTTCTCAGGAATCAGCAAGGGAGTTCTTTCAGTTAAACTTAGTGTTTGGCAAGAACATAACAAAGTTCTTAAGCATTTTTTACGGGCTGAATTGTGTGTCTCCTCAAGATACAGGCTGAGGTCCTAACCCCCAGTACCTGTGAATATGACTGTGTTTTGAAATTGGGTCTTTGCAGATGTAATCAAGTTAAGATGAGATCATACTGAATATGGGGAGGGGGGCCCTGATCCCATATGAATAGTGTCCTAAAGTAGATGTGAAGAAGGAGAGATCTTCCCCTAGAGGCTTTTGAAGGATCATGGCCCTGCTGACACCTTGATTTTGGATTTTTAGCCTCCAAAACTATGGGGGAATAAATTTTTATTGTTTTATACCTCTCAATTTGTGATACTTTGTTATAGCAGACCTAGCAAACTAATAATGCAAGCATCATTATCATCATCATCATCATCACAGATACTGTTAATGACATCTGCTTTGTGGCATTCACTGTGTCATTTGCTTGGCTGATTTGCATGCTCAATGACACTGTAGATTCTGGGGTCAAAGACCCAAATGTGACCCAATTCTGGCTCATACTTACTAGGTGTATGATATAGGGCAAGTTGTATAACTGTTACCTATTATTTCTCTTATTTTCTCAAGTCATTATAGTAGCCTTGAAAGATAGATATTAATATCCCCATCTCTGTGCTTTCTAAGGCATAGAGAAATTTACCTCTAAATCTGACTATAAACTCATGGAAATGCAGTCTGTAAGTGGAACTGTTGGATGTATTTTAAATATGCTTTTTAACTTATTTTGAAATAATCTCAAATTCATAGAAAAATTTTAAGAATAACACAAAGAGGGGGATCCCTGGGTGGCTCAGTGGTTTCGTGCCTGCCTTCGGCCCAGGCATGATCCTGGGGTCCCGGGATCGAGCCCCGCATCGGGCTCCCTGCATAGAGCCTGCTTCTCCCTCTGCCTGTCTCTGCCTCTCTCTTTCAGTCTGTGTCTCTCATGAATAAATAAATAAAATATTAAAAAAAAAAAGAATAACACAAAGAACTCTCACATACTTTGACCCAGACTCCCTGATTGTTAACCTTTTTTTTTTTTTTTACACATTTTTCTCATCACTGGGTTTCTCTCTTTGTGTGTGTGTGTGTATATAAAAATATATATATTTAGTTACTTATATAAATAAAATATATAATTGTATTGTGTGTATTCACTGTTTATACATAGTATATATGTTTATTATTTATGTATTTTGTTTACTTATATAAATAGAAACCTAGCGATAAGAAGAATGTATAAAAACATAATTATATATATAATTTATGTTTTATTTTTTCCTAAGCCACTTGAGAATTATAGACATGTGCCCTCTTCTCCCTTAATCCTTCAATATGTGATTCCTAAAAACAAGAGTTCTCCCCCATCTAATGAAAGTTCAACCATGAAAATAAATTAAGGTTGATACTTAGTATGTTGTATACTTTTTAAATGAATTTTTTTTTATCAACGAAAAGCCTACATACAAAAAAGTACACAAATCATAGATATATAGCTTAATGAATTATCCACCAAGTGATCACACTGAAGTAACCACCGGGAAGATCAGGAAATAGATCCTTGTCAGCACCCAGAATCTCCCCACCCTGTGCCTTCCCAGCCATTTCCTCCTCTTTGACCTCCTTCTCCCCAGAGATAACCATTATCCTGGCTTTTATTAACATAGATAGTTTTGACCAGTTTGAACTTTATTTAAACAGAATTATATAACTGCATTATTTTTCTTTCCTTTTTTTTTTCTTTTTACTTTAAAAGATTGGCTTTTTTCACTCAATATGTGAAGTTCATTCTTGTTGAGTATCTCTGTAATTTGTTTATTTCTTGTTGCTGTATAGTATTTCCTTGTATGACTACATCTCAATTTATCCATTTTACTGCTATGGGACATGTGGATTGTTCCCAGTGTTTGACTATAAACATTTTTGTATACATTGTTTGGTGCCTGTATATGTACATTTTTGTTGGGTTTATTACTAGAAGTGCAGTGGTTAGGTTGTAGCGCCTAGATAAGTTCAGTTTTAGTACATACTGTACTGCTAAATAGTTTACCCTCTTCTGTAGTATATGAGAATTCCAGGTGCTTCATTTCCTTATCAATACTTGGTATTATCATTCTTTGTAATCCTAGCCCTTGTGGTGGGTGTACAGTTGTATCTTATTGTGGTTTTAATTTGAATCACTCTGATGACTAATGAAGTTGAGTATTTTTTTCGTATACTTACAGATTACTTAAATATCCTACTTACCTGACCCTAATTTTTTTTTTTTTAGTTAATCTGTATACTTTTTACACATCATGAAGGAAAGTTTTACTTGGTTAATGTGAATTAAATGAGTACTCTAATAACAATGCTGTAAGAGCACCAGCTTCAGTTGTATTATCTATATATCATTGCATACATACAAATTACTTCAAAACTTACTGCCTTAAAACATTTATTTTATCACAAATTTCTTATAGGTCAAGAAATTGGGGCACCCAACTAGGTTAGTGAAATGATTCCAGCTCAAGGTCTCCAGGATTACAGAGTTACAGTCAAGATGTCAGCTAGAGCATCTCAACAGGGTCTGGAGGTCTTGCTTCAGAGGTAGCTCACTCCTAAGGCTAGCAAGCAAGGCTGTCTAGAGGCAGGAGGCCTCAGCTCCTCATGACATGGCCCTCTCCATGTCTCCATGCTTAAGTGGCCTCAAAACATGGTGGTTGGCTTCCACCAGAGTGAGTGATCTAGGAGAGAGCAAGGTGGAAGCTACAGTGTGTTTGATGACCTGGCCTCTTAAATTACAGTCCATCATTTCCAAGGTATTCTATTGGCTACGCACATAAACTGTATTCCATGTGACAATACAATGGCCATCCTGGCTGCCACAGTTGTTCTTTAAACTCCATTGCCCAAGTTTACGTGCTTGTTTTTTAATTCAGATAGAGAAAAAAAAATGACCTACTTAATACATGTGCATTCATATGACAAATGCAATAAATTGATTTTTAGGGTAACTTATTTCTTACAGGTGTTCCAGAGATTTGTGAGAGTAAATGAGTGGATATTTTTAAGTTCCTTTTACGCCTTCTTTCTTGTCCTCTTTCTCATATTTGATGAGTTATGGAGTAAACAGATTTTGTGTGTCTGAAAGTATGTTGCAGTGAAGTCAGCATCTGTACAGAAGACCAGTTAGCAGCTACTTCTCTGGGTTAGCTGTGGGGTAAGGGATGAATAAAAGGAAAGAAGGAAATGTTCAGATAGATTTTAAGTCTGGGCAGGTCAGAGTTACTGCATGTTCAAGGCGTTATTTCTTCTAAGGTATGTGCAAAATAATGTACATCTCCTGTTTGTCATCTAATATCTTTTACTGAGTGGACCAGTTATCTTTCTATTTTTAACATCATCTGATGAATCAATGAATAATTCCAAGTGAAATAGGTATTCACAAAATGTTTTGTTCCTGCAACATTTAAATCAGTAGCTTTTCCATGTTGTCTTGCTAGTTTGCTTACCCTAAGTAATCTAACATATTATGACAAAGTATAGTCACTGTTCAACAGTTTCTCCTGGCTGTACTCAAAGCTGAAAAGTACTTTTTAAAATATACTCTCCTATTTCTTATCTTCTTGGCATATGTCTAAATAAAAAACTAGACCAACGGTATCTGACCTAAGATGTTCATCATAGCATCAAAATAATTAACATTTAATGAGAAAAGGCAGACCCTATGTTTAGCTCTTTTATATGCATCATCTTGTTTACTATTGCAACCCTATTAAGTAGCTGGTATTATTATCCTAATTTTTATAGATGAGAAAATTACAGTTTAGAGAGATTAAGAACTTGACTACGGTCACATAGCTAATAAGTGGCAGAGTCAGCCAGGAATTGAACTAATTATTGATTCTGAAAACATCTCCTTAACCTCTTTAAAAAGTTAAGTGTTCAACCATAGGAGGATGCTCATGTGGATAACTTAAATACAATATAATATTATACAGTCACTGGAAATTACTCAAAAGATATTTATTGGGTTTGAAAAATATTTATAGTTTAATAGTAAATGAATAAGATACACATTGATATAGGATAGTCACATTATAGTCTGCTGTACAGAAAACTAAATATGTATGAATCTCTACAGGAAAAAGAAAAGTAATCTACAAATGTTAATGATGTTTATCTGTAAATGTGGTGAGACTATGGATGACTTTTGCTTCTTTATGCATTTCTATAATGAACATGTATTACTCTTATAATCAGGAAAAAAGTAATAAAAATCTTTAATACTTAATATATGAGAGAGGAAATATAAAGACTTGGTTTCTATGATTAAAGGAATAAGTCTATTTAATAGCTGTTCTATCCGTTAAAAGGTGCAAACCATTCAATTAGATCTGTTTCTGATGTGTGGGGCTATCAGATGTTCAGACACAATGTAATATTCTCCTACTTGCTGTATTCTCTTTTTCTTTCTGCCTTATGTTGGAGATAAAGCAGAAAGTGTGTGTTTCTCATTGGGAAGTTGGCATTTGAATGAGACTGCTGCTTTTCTCAGCTTAAAGAAGATAAAAGGAGTTATCAAGTAATGTTTTCTTTCACCTAAGGATGTTGGTCCCACTCCAACAATTGGAATTGATTGAACTCCAATGCTTGCAAATTTAAAAGCCTAACACAGGGATCTGCTCACTCTGAATTTTACAAATCAATGGATAAACTCAAAACAAAAACCCATTATAGAGCACCTTAATGTTTATCTGTTTGGTAAGATAAACATTTGTAAACGAACATTTTCAACTACGAGCTTCAGTAATAACACAATGAGATCTGTATTGGATATTAAACATTTGCATAGAACTATAAAGCTAGTACAAACCCAAAGGAGAAAATTGCTTTTTTAAAAATCAAGTCTTCTGATCCACATTCTCAATTAAACTGTGTTTCATTCATCTAGACTGGAGTCATTTCTCTTGCCTTTTGATAACATTTTTATTATTGCCTCTGTAATGTAGCATCACATGAAACAAGTGTGCCATTGGTATTTGATTAAGAGTATTGCTTCATGGAAGTCTAGAAAGCATTGAACCAGGCAAAAGAAATGATATTAAATAGACTTATGTTTGATGAGCATAATGATTGTTAATTAGTTTTCCATTTAGCTCTGATGTTGTCAAATCTAAATCTTGATATTAAATTTGGACGTCAGCGCTGGACTTACTGAGATTACCCTAACTGGAGGAAAAGTTTTAAAACAGACCATATCTATATGGAATCAGTACTTTTATATAAAAAGATTAGTTAATAGATTTCAGTCAGTAGGCTTAAGGGCTATAACATCTAGATTAGGGCTTCACACATTGTCTTTGATGGTGGACCAGGTTCCCTCCTCCCGTTTTGTCACAGACCAGTACTTTGATAAAATATAATAAAACTGAAATACTGGAATAGTGGAAACTTGAAAATAAAGACATACAAAACAGAAACACATTTTTTATTATTCGTTTCTATAGATACACATTTTTTCAAATTTTTCTAAAAGTCTAAAATCTTTACCCTTAATTTTTTGTGCTTATCCTACCATGAAGCAACAACAAACACTTTTTGGACCTGCAGCAGTCTATAAACCACATGTCCTTGCTGCAGTGGGTTCCTCTGTACATCTCCAAGCCCCATGCCGTTGTTTGGCTTAGGCTGGGAGTCTGATAGGAACTTCAGGTTAGGGACTTCTTGATTCCAGAGAATCTGATGAGGCTGATTTTGTCATCCTCACCTCCACCTCCACCTCCCGTTGAGATGGTCTGAGACTACTTATACCTGCGTGGCACCACAATCTGTCACTTTCAGCGTCCTAATGTTATCCTTGTATTTGGAAACACTGAGGTATGTTTTCCCAAGGCTCTGCTGGCTGTGTTGTCACTAGGATTCAAATTCAGATTTGCCTCCATACAGAGACCAAGCTCTTTTCACAAATCTAGTCTTTCCATCTGAAATAAAACATTACACTCTGGTAGTTCGGTGCTGGGCACTTTTGAATTTCTCTAAGGAGAATTCTAGAAGTCCAGGGCATGGTCCACCTTGCCATAGATCATTAACATGGTTAAGGTCCCAATGCCATATTGGTCTTCTACATTTACTTGGCTACTAACAATCTGCTTGGTATGCATAGCATTATGAGTAACTTTATAGCCACTCAGTGTATTCCAATTAGGAGTTATTTCCCCCCACATTACTCCATTTATTCCTAACTAGGAATTAACTCTCAAATTAACTGCAGCATGTTCATTTACCTCTGAAAATGAAACGTGTGAGTTGTTGAATGTCAGGCTCTGCCTCATGAGAAGGAAATTCTAGAGTGAATTCTCATTCACTGTGGGTAAGATTATTTGTCTTTTTTGGTTGGTTGTGAAAGATGCTGATTGTAGTCTAATGCTGAATATTTAATTATTGTGTTGATACTCACCTCACCACCAGCTTACCTGTAGGAATATTTTAAAGACATTGGTTCTTAAAATTTTTTTTTTTGAGTTTTACTTATTTAAGTAATCTCTACACCCAACATGGGGCTTGAACTCACAACCCCAAGATCAAGAGTTGCATGCCCTTCCAGCTGAGCCAGCCAGGCACCCCAAGACAGATTGGTTTTAAAGGAAATAATTTAGGATGGATGGAACTTGCTTTAGAAGGTAGCCTAAATGTAAACAAGATTTAAAAAAATAACTCAAAATATCCAAATATTCAGATCAATTTAGGTGCCTTGGAAATATGTATTTGAGGAAGCCACATTGATGGGTCCATGTCTTAAGATGGTGGTTGCATACAGGATATCTTCATTTTGCTTTAATCCTTACTTTTCCCCCCACTCCATTCAAAACTGTTTCAAGAGTGTATGTTGGAAAAAAAAAAAAAAAGAGTGTATGTTGGACATTTCTGAGTTGATATTAGGCCAGGACTCACTCAAAGAGCAGGAAATTCAAAATAGCCACTCATGCACAGCTGCTTCTCCTGGATTCTCCACAGGAAATACATGCACTAAGGAGGAGTCCAAGCCCATGAATACTGTTTATTACTATATGTGCTTGGTGCCAATGCCCTGCTTGGAATTTCTAGCCCTGCTAAATTGTAGCTGGGGGCTACAAAGGGCTGAAACCATTAACTACGTGTCTTGTCAAAGACCAAACTAAAAGGAATTCCTCTTACTCTAGTTGTGGGGAGAAAAAAAGAAAAAAAAAAACAAAAACAAAAAGGAGTGGGATGATTTTTCTCCCCCTAAGACCTAGAATGAAGCTGTCTAAAGCTCTACCCCAGGACAAAGCCTTCCTTTTGAAAGACAGGAAGTGTGGTTTGGGTGGGCGGTGAGAGGAGGCAGGAGGAGTTAATTGATGGAAAACAAGGCCTGGTCTCTTGCTAGAGCAGCAGCGGGTGGGCAAGTTCCTCTTTATGAGACAAGTCAGAAAGGGCAGCACCTCTAAGAAACCAAATCCAGCTGGAGAACATTGACAGAAGTGGAAGGTTTTGTGCTGCTTCCCTAATGACACTGGAAATTCTTCCCTCTGACTCCACACCATGGCCCAGCAAAGGTCCTCAGAAATTAACATTGCTTCTCCTTAAGGGTGCAGGGCAGGGAGGACTGCAGTGTTGATCTGACCCCCAGAAGCCAACGATGTATACATTGTCCAACAGAAGGGTAATGCTGTGGTCTGAGTTAGCTCCCCGGGCATATCCAGGGTCGGCCAGCTGTACCAACGGAGAGGTGAACCAGAAGCTAATGCCTCTTACCTACAGTCTCCCATATTTCCAGTGCTGCCTCATTCCTCCCACATTCCATTTAAATCAAGGGAGGCACAAGACCCTGCTGCTTTGCATTGGGACGAGCTGTATCTGATGGCAGCCTCTGAACACTCTGGGATGCTATGCGGCAGAGCAGCTACAAGCATGAATCAATTAGGCGGCTATTAGGTTCAGCCTCTCAGGCCATGGCATAGTCAGCTTCACGCTGACTTTGTTATATATGAAATTCCCAGGGAGAATAATACCTTATCTAAACTTTCATTATATTTTATAGTAGAATGAATATGGATCGATAATAAATTTTGCTCTAATCTAACATTAGTTTCAGAAGAATTTCACCCTTTTCCTCTTTCTCTATCAAGAAATCAAATTATAACCATAAAAATAAAAGCTATTCTACTCAAGGACTCTGTGAAGAGAACAATGGTTCTTTTTATAATATTAATGTCTTAGCTTATATTTTAAAATAAGCCTGGGTGATTTATATAATGTAGAATTAAATTTGTTTTTCAGAACACGAACCTACATTTAGATGTTTTTGAAAACTAACCTTTTATACGTAAGAACCATAGGGGAGAAAAACTTTTCTTCCCTTCTAAGATCTTTGGCTTGCATAATAATTAGATTGACATAGACAAGTTAACAGGAGGAAAACAATTTAATTTGGTTTGTATGGGAGCTCATAGAAATATGAGAATCAAAAGGGTAACCAAAGCAGGCAGCTTTTCTACCTTTTAGATAAATAAACAATTAGTTGTGAATAATTTTGGCAAATGGCTTTGGACTTGTGGTAGCAAATTAATAAAGAATTAGCAAGGTTTGTTTATATAGCCTTCTTGGCCCTGAATTCCCTATCTCTGGCAATAAGCATGCCTTCTACCTACCAGGTACAGGGTGGATGCTCTTCACAGGGGAATTTATTTCCTGCTTTCAGAGGGACAGAAGACAGAGTACCTTTCCTGTATGAGCTGTTTCTTAAGTAATTTTAATTCAAAATAATTAGTATGTTAAAGTTCCATATTTTGAGGTGGCCTGCCCTAAACTCCATCACTCTGAAATTAGATCATATGTTATTAAAATATGATAATTATATATTTTAAATGTAGCTCTTTAAAATTGAAAAGTCCATCAAATATATGATCAAGAATGGGAAATAAATGTTTATATATCTACTATTGAGGTTTAGTAAAATAGTATTATACCCTTTACACCTGAATAGTTTCTGAAGAAATGGTATACTACAGGTGGCCACCTTTAAATTTTCCTCATCCCATTACCCTCCCTTGCTCTGAGAGATGACCATTATTATGAAATCAATGTGCATCATTCCCATGGCTTGTATATTTTTTACTCTGTCTACATAGAAACTATACAGTCTTAGTTTGCCTACTGTCAAACTGTACATATCTTTCTCCAACTTGATTTCCAATTTCAACATTTCAGAGAATTTCTGACCTGGGGAACTGGGACATATATATAGCTAAATAAACCCGAAGCCTTTGAACCGGTGCTACCTGAACTACAGAAAGTATAGGTGTTTGCGTAATTTTCTGAGAAGTAGGTCCGTAGCTTTCTCAAAATTCTCAACTTTATCTTTGACCTCAGAAGTCACCTTTCTTCAAAATCTTAAGATTCCATTAATGTCAAAGCTTTTTTTTTTTTTCTAATCACAATGTATAATTCATTTTATTTTTTTCTACGTGTTCTTCTACTCTGGATGAAGCATTAAAAAAAAAAAAAAAGAAAGATTATTCCGAGGCACCTGAATGGCTTAGTTGGCTAAGAGGCCAACTCTTGGCTTTGGCTCAGATCTTGATCTCCGGGTCCTGGGGTCCGGCCTTGTTGGGCTAGGCGCAATGAGTCAGCTTGAGGATTCTCTCTCCCTCTCTCCACTCTCTCCATCTGCCCTGCCCCCTGGGCACGTGTGTGAGTGCAGTCTCTCACTCTCTCTCAAATAAGTAAATACCTCTTTAAAAATTAAAGATTGATAGGCTT
Source organism: Nyctereutes procyonoides (assembly GCF_905146905.1). Taxonomy (NCBI): domain Eukaryota; kingdom Metazoa; phylum Chordata; class Mammalia; order Carnivora; family Canidae; genus Nyctereutes; species Nyctereutes procyonoides. Next base: position 22,499,241 of record NW_026575132.1, on the reverse strand, counting down.
TTTCTTTCTTTCTTTCTTCTTTTGGGAGGTAAGTGACCCCGGTTTTGAAGGCTGGGAAGGACTTGGTAAAACTGCAGGTGCCACTCCGACCGCTAGAGGGCACTAACACAATTAAAAACGGAGAAGGTGTCTTCCTGGAGTACAGAAATACAGATGCCAGAGGAGTAGCTTGCAAGATCTTCACATATTTATTTGTCTCTGTTTACAGATTCCTACATCGAGCTTCTAATATGTTCTAAAACATTCATGTTCAAGCTATTTTAGTGTTATCAGTTTCGTAAAGCAAATTTAAAGCAGGCCTGAAAGAGAGGCCTTAAATAAGTGAAGAACACCATAGCTTGATTCTGGCTAATTATTTAGTCATTGCTGAATTTTTAAGATACCCTTTACTGGTCAATTGATATCTTTATCAGTAAAAATTAAAGAACATAACTTAGGAATTTACATAGAAAAAGCAGCCTCTTCAATTAAGACTTTCCTAAAAATGCTTTGTCATTTGGGCATCCCTTGTTACGCCTCTACTCTTTGGGATCACTCCATATCTTCCTTTTTCCAATGAAGAAGAAGGCTGTGGGCATTTTGAATCCCGAAGGCTGAGCTCTGGGACTCTGGCAGCAGGGAGTTCTTTTGCCAGAGATCCTGCCCATGACCCATTTACTTTTCTGTGTGCGTATGGAGAGAGCTAAAGTAGACAGGAATCAATTCCCCTTCTCCTAAACGAGAACTACTCTAGGGCTTTCTGTGTGCTAACTGCCAATTGTCAATTACGAGCTGAGAAAAGGCAGCCCAAGCAAGTATTTTAACATTAAAATAACTTATGTGTATAAAGTACTTTTCACAAGAAGCATTTGTCTGACAATAATTTCCTGAGATAAATTAATTTATGGCTATTCCCGTTTTTTGGATCAGGAAACCGATGCTCCTGCAATAGTCCATGCTGTGGACTATTCATGACCTTGGTGGCCCCTTCTTGTTAACAAGTGCAGAGTAAAGACCTCTCTGGAGGTTTTCTGATTTCTAGTCAGTTAGGAGTCTTACCTACTTATTGATCCATTTCTTTCCTTACTTGTTTTGAATAAATTTATTTTTGATGCTTAATTAACCAATAGCATGGAGTCTTTTTTAAAAATCAGTGTTATTTAAGCCATTTTCCTTATTTTGTTCTACATTCCCCCCCTGAATCTTTGTGTCTTAACTGTTATTTTGATAGTCTCAGGATTATCTAGTAAGTAGGTAGCTATTAGTTTACTCTATTAAAAAAAAAAAAAAAACAAAGATCCCATCCAAATTGAGCTTACGTTCTAGAGGTGGGGAGGACATCATAAATAGTAAATATAATAAGTAAATTACATCATATGTGAGAAGATGCCACATGCTATAGAAAATTGATAACGGAGCAGAATTAGGACCCTGGAGAGTCAGAGAGTTTTCAGTAGGGCTTTCCTGAGAAGGAGGTGAGGGAGTTCATCCTCTGAGTTGCTGGAAGAAGGAAGACAGAACTGGTAAGAAACAGGTCTTCAAGCCAGAGAATACCTGGCTTGCTGAGGGTTACAAAGGAGTGGACTGGTGTGTTTGGGGTGGAGTGAATGTTGGGGAACTCACACGGGGAAGCAGTCAGAGAAGTGTGCTGTAGGGTAGCCCACTGGAAGACCTTATGGGCTGTACGAGGACTTTAATTCTGATTTTGAGTGAAATGAAGTGGAAAGATAGAATCAGAGCCAGTATTTTAAAGAGGATCACTCTGGCTGGAGAGTAGACTATGTCTGTCATTGAGGGGAGAGGAAGTGTAAAAGCAAAACAAATAGTTGATAACTATACCAATCCAGATCAAATGGAGCAGGGCAATGGTGGTGGAGGAGTGAGAGGTGGTCTGCCAACCCAATTTCCTGATGACTGAAAGTATGATGTGAGAGAGAGGAGGTAGGAATGGCTCCAGGTCTTGCATGCAAGGAACTAGACAGAAGGAGTTGCCATCAACAGAGAGGGTGAGTAAAGGCTGTGAATGGCATAGGCTGGGGAGCTGAGGGGGAAGATCAGGAATTCAGGTTGGAAGTATTAGCTTTTAGATGTATTTAGACATGGAGTGTTGATCAGGTGGCAGGATTTGGAGTTCAGGAGAAAAGTCGGACCTGGACGAGGTATAAGATCATCAGTGTTATAGGCATGAGGCTGGATATTGTTGGGGGAAAGTGAAGCACCAAGGACCTATTCCTGGGTACTCCGATGTTATGGGGATGAGAGGAGGAACCAGCAAAGGAGACAGACAAGGAGTGGGTGGCCAGGTAGCATGATAGTCAAGCAAGTCTCCTGTCCTCGTGAAGAAAGAAAGGGTCATGGGGAGAAGAGGCTGCAGATGTCCATTGACCTTCATCAGACCCTGTGAGCCCCCTGCATTTTCCTACCCAGAAGAATTACCAGGTGGTCTTGTAGCATGGAAGCTTTCCTCTGACGGAAAACACAGGAGAGGGAATTTATGTCATTCCCAGTGTTCCCCCACCCCCATTAGTTACACATTTTTTAAAAGAAAATATTAGTATCAATTAAAGTTTACTATCCAAGAATAAAATGCAGTAAATAGAAACTTGCTGAAATAATTTAAACTACCACACCTTACTTCTGAGATAATAACTCTGTATTTCATAGAATTCTATATTCTGTACTCTTTATGTATGTGTTATTTGACTATTTTGATTATTTCAGTAATCAGATTGGAAGACTTGTAGTATCCTATTTTACAGGAGCAGGAACTGAGGCTTTTTTTTTTTTTAAAGATTTTATTTGTTTTATTCATGAGAGGTACAGAGAGACAAATACATAGGCAGAGAGAAAAGTAGACTCCCTACAGGGAGCCCGACTTGGGCCCTCGATCCCAGGACCCCGGGATCATGACCTGAGCCACCCAGGCGTCCCTAGAACTGAGGCTTTAAAAGTAAAAGTTACTTCTTATGACCACTTCCTTGACATAACCAGTATTATAGATTTCCACAAAGAATATACTTTTAAAAAGTATAAAGACTAAAAGACTAAAATTTGAGGTATAATATATCTATGAGAAGAATATCAATTTTATCTGCTTCTCTCTCATAAGGGTACTTTATAAAGACATGTATTAAAGTATATTTATTCCCAACAGTTCTTTCAGAACTGTTGGGAAATTTTCACCCAGAGAATATGCAATGTTTTACACTTAAAATCTCTAGCAAGGTGGATCTGATATAAATTGGGAAAACCTCTTCATCCGGCAGGTTTGCAATATTTACCAAATCTTAAAAACTTTAGATATCCAATTTTGATCCAACAATTCTACAATTAGAAATTTGCCCTAAGAAAATAGAGATTAGAAGGAGCACCTGGGTGGCTCAGTTGGTTAAGTGTCCAGCTCTTGATTTTGTCTCAGCTCATGACCTCAGGGTCCTGGGATCCAGCCCTGCATCGGGCTCTGGGCTACAGGAGGAGTCTGCTGGAGGTTATCTCCCTCTCCCTCTGCTCCATCCCCTGCTGTCACATGCATGTGCGTGCTCTCTCTCTCTCTCTTTCTCTTTCTCTCTCTTTCTAAAATAAAATCTTTTTTTAAAAAAAGTAGAGATAAGAAGAAAGGGGTAGGGGTGCCTGGCAGTTCAGTTGGTTAAGTGTCTTCCTTCATTTCAGGTCATGATCTCAGGGCCCTGGGATGGATCCCTGCATTGGGCTCGCTGCTCAGGGGGAGTCTGCTTCTCCCTCTCACTCTGTGCCTTCCCTCTGCTTGTGCACGTGCTATCTTTCTCTCTCTCTCTTTCTCGAATAAATGAATAAATAATCTTAAAAAAAAAAGAAAGGGTTAGACTGAAGAATACTTATTACCTAAGAAAACAATTAGAAACAACCTGAATCAATTTTGTTATATCAAGATGATGGAACACTACACTATTATTAAAAAAAAATAATGCAGTATAATACTTGAAGATATGGAGTGATATACCCACTAAATAGTATAAGTGGGAGGAGAAAACAGATTATTAAGCAATATATATGACACAGTCCTCTTTTTATTGCAGATTGTATCTCTATAGAGAGAAACACTGGAGGTCAGCAAGTTTTTATATAAAGGGCCAGATAGTAAATATTTTAGGTTTGTGGGCCACATGGTTTCCGTTGTAACTACTCAGCTTGGCCGTTGTAGCAAAAACAGTCATCCCCAGCAAATAAATGGGCATTGGTGAGTTCAGCTCCTAGGAAAGTTTGCCGGGCGATGGGGCTTGGTAGTTTGCTGACCACTGATCTAGAATGATAAACAGTGATTATCTCTAGGGGCTATAATTCTTGATTTAATTTTCTTCTCTTTGCTTCTCTACAAGATCATAGTTCTTTGTTGCCAACAGACATACAGATTTGAGGAAATGAGGAGAAAGCATTTAAATTATATTTCATTTTTATATTATCAATGATATACTGCTTATTGATAGTAATTCAATCTGAACAGGATCGGGTCACATAACTATTACAAAATATCAGAAGAGGGATCCCTGGGTGGCGCAGCGGTTTAGCGCCTGCCTTTGGCCCAGGGCGCAATCCTGGAGACCCTGGATCGAATCCCACGTCAGGCTCCCGGTGCATGGAGCCTGCTTCTCCCTCTGCCTCTCTCTCTCTCTGTGTGTGTGCCTATCATAAAATAAATAAATAAATAAATATATATATATATATATATATATATATATATATCAGAAGAATAAGTGAAAATAAAGGCAACTCTTGATTACTCAGATACTGAGCATAATCTTTTATAGTCTAGTTCTTTGCAATGGTTTAAACTCTGGACCAGCTTTCCCTGTGACACAAGAGATTTCCTATGCAAGATGTGTGCCCCCAAAATAAAAGATGATTTTAATATGAGCTTTGGAAAAACATAGCTAGGAATCAGGAAGTTTTGTTGGTAGGGTAAATAGACATTACATTTCCAGGAATTTTCCAAAGCCTCCTAAATTTTGAGTATCAGAAGCATTCTTTGCTTCACTGGAGGAGAGAACAGGGTCAGTTGCTCGTGTAACTCAAGTGACCTGGCAGCGTTCTCAGGGCTCCCAGCCTTGTGGAGTCCATTCAGTGGTGTGCTGGCAGGTATTTCACAGACAGCATTGGTGGGGAAGAGGAAGGAAGCGAGGGTGGGTGGGGATGATGTGGGGGCGGGGAAAGCCCTGATTTGTACTATTTGCCATTTCTGTGGTGTAAATATTCCCAGCTGTGGGCAATTTCAAGCTATCAGTGGGACTCATAAAATTCCTGAATATTTAACAATCACCCGTGTGAGCCAGTGTTCACCAGCCCCAGTATACCACTGGGTCCAGTTGAAATGAACTGAGCCCCTATCCCACTTACCATAAAATCCCCTGGGCCCTACTCTTCTACCTCTCAGCCGTCTACTGCATCTTTCCGGGGAGCCCCGAGTGCTTACTGCTTACGTGCTCTTGGCAGGGCTCTCCTGCTGCTTGCTTTTTCAGAGTTACTGTGCCCCTGACAATCGCTGAGGCTGCTGTCTGCTGCCATGTGGGCCTCAGCACTATTCCTTCTTTCAGAAGGCTGTGGTAGGAGGACTTGTCATCTTCGCTTCTGTGCTGGCAAGTCTTGCTAGCTCCAGCTTGAAAATGGGTTCTGAACCCTGGATAACACTGTTCTGTCCTCCATCTACCAGACTCCTCCAACATGCTGGCGTCTCTTCACCTAGATGACTGCAGCAACCTCGTAATTGGCCTTCTGTTCATCCCACATAGGAACCAGAGACATTAAAAAAAAATTAAAATGTAATGTTTACATGTACCAAGCACCTAAGAAAAATTATTCGAACATAAGAGTAATCAGAAACCTTTTGCTATTAAGCTGTTCAAATGTCAGCATTTAGTTATAAAACATGTATCAAGAGAACTCAAACGGACAATTTTAAATGGATGCGTGTCCCTTGGTTTTAATAAAATTCCATTTAGTATGCTACCACCAGTCTCAAGTGGCAGAGGTAGCATTTGAGTTCACGCCTTTGTGACCAGAGAATCTATGCATGACTCTCAAACAGAACTGACCTTGTGTTAAGAATAGTGGCCTGAGCAACCAGAAGGAATCAGAATCTCATTGATCTCACCTAGTACTGGCCATTATAGATTCCAGGATGGCTTTGGTGGGATGAACTACAGGGAATGGGATGAGGGGGACCTTTGCACTTTCATGACTATCGTGGTTGCTGCTGGGGGGATCTGAATGCCTGTTGCGGGCGGTGGGGGGTGGGGGGGTGAGTGGCTTCCAGAGCCCGTGCTCGAGTCCGGCAGCAAGAGTGTGATTTTTCTCCACAGCTCTGACTGCTCTTCATAGTTTCAGCTAGACCACAGAGGCCTGACACCTTCCCTCCCTGCATCCTGGGGATGGCACTGGAGGAACTCTGAGGAGAGTGGCAGTCCTCCATTCAAAACCCTGGCAGTGCAGGACAGACTCTGGGAGAGGTAGGCTGGTCACAGAGCTGTGACCGTCTTCTGCCTGAGGCCAGTTAAGTCTGTAATCACACAGCTCAGGACATTCCATCAGCTTGAACCTTACCCCTCCAAGCTGCTGCCCTGCTGAAAGTTTCCATTTACGCTTACTGTGGGGCTGGCTATGGAGTCATGAACATCATTTAAATATAATCTAACTTTTGTATAATAAGACTACGGGGCATTGAGCTGTACTGTCTTTGTATTTCAATTTTACTATTATGAAAGAAAGGACTTACTGACAATATTTTTTCCTGACGATGATTCATTAGGTGCTGTCAACAGCAGAAATCTTAATGGACTTCGCTATGTGAGCCATGTGTGTTATTCCTTTCCTTCTTACCCTCAGGGCCATTTGGAATGAAGGATTCTTAGGAAAGGAACAACATATTGTCAAGTTTGAAAGCATATGGGGCTGAACAGGATTCTGCTGAAGGCTCGTGGTCTTATAACACAATATTTATCAGCAATTAAAGTTCACAAAAGTCTGTAAAAACTGGCCACGGCTGTGAATCAAATTAGTGCCTTGACCCACCCAATTAGACAAAGAAAATATCAATATCATAGTGAGGCAGCCAATTCCCTTCCTAGAATTAGTGTAAATAGTGATTGTGCTTTAAACTCTAACGAACGGTGTTTTCAAACTAGAGGAAAGAGGCCATGCTAAAAGATTCAAAGTTGCAGGAGGGAGAGAGTTCCTTCAGGTTTGATTAGTGAACTGCCAAGGAGAAATGTTTTTTGGTATCTCAGCAAAAATTTCCTTTTGATTCCAATCAATCTCTTTCCTTTTTTATAAGGACTGACTGCCCATAGATTTAAAGTCATTGCCTTGTCAGTTGAGGTTGAAGAGCGAAGAGTTTGAAGCCTTGTAGTGAGCCATTGCTGAATTATTCAGTAATTTAAAACTACACCCAAATGCAGGTGTAACAACCAGCCATCTGCCTGCCGAGGTCCTTCATCCTTGTCAAGGAGAGAAGGATGTCTCAGATCTTTGGCGGGAGCCTCTATTATAATGAAACAAGAACAATTATATAAGTACTCACTTCCGGCCTCTAGTTTTCTATTCTCATTTCCTCTCTGCTTTCTCTATTCATCGGTCAGAGTTTTCAATTACAGAACCAATCAGGAAGGATGAACTTGGCAATAAATTTAAGAAATCTAGATGAGGGAGTGCAAAGTAGGGAAGACTTCCTGTAAATTGTCAATTTTCCAGTTGGAAGGGTTTTTTTAGGGTCTTCTCTAGATGAAAATCGGCCTCCCATCAAAAATTCTTTTGTACTTTAAGTAGCAACTGAAAGGTGTTTTGCTCTAAAATTTCTAAAAACAAATGCATTTTTAAAAATGTTTTGCTAGAAGAGAATAGCGAGGCAACAGTGGAAATGGTTTTCTCAGTTTTCATGGTATGTATTTTGTCTGTAAATTCAAAATAATCCTCCACAGGCTGTGGAATAAGTTGGTCTCATTATTTTGATTATCTTCAGTCAGGCCATTAATAGATTTGTAGGATGTCCTACAACCAGCATGTGGCATAGTCTTGACATCTTGATTATTTACCCTTGGGATTTAAGAATCATAATGCTGTATTTTTTCCCAGACTATACCTGGTGCCCTGCAGACAAGTTAAACGGCACATTTTTTTTTTTCCCTGAGATACTTGAGTAGCAAGTGTAAAATATGTTATCAGTGTCTTAGATAAGATTTTACCAGAGGGGGGTGAAGGATATAATACATCTCATAGATGTGAAAACTTTATAAAAATTATTTGAAGATTATGCCAGAAATGAGCTCTTAAATTCAAATGTTGTCATTTTTCCTTTTAGACTTGATGTATTTCTTTAAAAACTCAGGAAATGTAAAGGTAAATTATTTGCATCCTTCCATTTTAGGGGGAGCTTACTAGTGTGGGGAAGTCAACAAGAATACTAAAGTCTCCTGGCTTGCACTTCTTGCAGCAATTCACCTGTTTCTTCCTCCTTCCTAAAGATTTCAGTGAGATTGTTAGCTACAGCTTTTGTATGATTCTTGACAAGGAGCCAGTACTTGTACTGAGTAAAAATACATACTTTTCTATTGATCAGAGAGGGTAAATAACCCATTCTGTCATCATCTTCAAAGCCATTGTACTTCCACTAATTGAATTATGTTTTCTAGTAGTTTGAATTTTTTTTTTTTTGAAACAGAACAGTGAAACAAAATAGTATCTTTTTCCTCTGAACTTTCCTGGTTTATTGAACATTACAGTACAGAGTGCATTTATTCAATATGATCCGTTAGTTGTCGTTAGTCACCATTATGCCTTATTTATATTTTCAGGTTAAATAAAATTTGTAGACATTCATGAAGCATTAAATTGAGTTTATTATATAAGTCAAACTGTAACACATCAATGTTCAGCTGATATATTCCATTTCCCCCTCTAATTCATTCTCTATCCTTCCTTTCCTTTTTTCCCCTTTCCTTCTTTATGCCCATATATTTGCTACATATCTGCGGTATTTTATTCAAAGTTGAGTAGACATCCCCTTGCTTCCAAGGAGCACCCAGTTGTGGGTCAGCTGATGAGCTAACCTCTGAAAATCTACCTGTTTTAGGACCGGTGAATTTTCCTTGATTGAGACATGTTACTTATTATCCATTTGTATACAGTTTTCTTCCATTGTTTCCCACCACATGGCAGGCTATTTTTTGTGACTTATTTGATGTTAATTGCTTCAATCACTTCTTTAAAAGATACAATTACATTTGTTTTCTTTCAGTTCCCTAGCAACTCCTCAGTTCTTCGAAACCTCACAAAAATAATTCAGGCTGTGGTGAATTCATTAACAAATTCCCTTTGTCACTTAGGATTCTTGTCAGGCCTGCCAGTGTGTGCAGAGCATATTAGAAATGAGCATCTTCCCTAACCTGATAAAACAAAAACAAATAACAATTCCTATTCTCATAATAATTCTCATTCTACCTTGAAACTGTCCATTGTTATGCTCTTTTTAATGAAAATACTTTTTTTCCTCAGCCATCATAGACCATAACTGTTTCAGATTTTTCATGTATCAATAGGTTTGCAGTGTTTTAAGGGAAATGTAGTATTGGAAAAGTTATTTATTTCTTTGTAAATTTTTGAGCTGACATCAATTTTCTGATGTTCTTTAATTGTCAATGGTGATAATTCTTACTTTGTGAGAATAATTTATACACAAAAGTCCTCCTGAGGTCATCTTTCCTTTCAGTTTTCCCAGAAATTAGATTTATTATATAATTACTTATTAACCATTAAGTGCTTATATTTCCATAATACAATGGAGACATTAATCATTTCAATGTTTAAACTTTCATCTATACTCATGAATATATGTGCTCAAGTATTATCTAATATTTACCACTAGGTTTTAAAATATATATATATTATATATATATATGTATATATTTAAAGATTTATTTATCAGAGGCAGAAAGAGAGTACATGAGCAGGGGCAGGGGCAAAAGAAGAGGGAGAGGGAGAAGGAGATTCCTGCAGAACCCAACATGGGGCTTGATCCCACAACCCTGAGATCATGACATGATCTGAAATCAAGAGTCTTAGCTTAACCATTTGAGCCTCCTATGGACCCCTAAAAATATATTTCTACCTTTTATTATATACCATGGGAAATTATTATTTACTATTTCTTTAGATGTCTTAGTAACTGATATCCAACCTTCTTCTTTAAGATTTTATTTTGAAATTATTGTAATCTCATTAAAAATTTACAAGAATAATATAGTGACCTCTAGCATTTACCTAGGTTCGTTATTTGTTTTCAGTTTGCAACACTTACTTTATCATTTCCTAGTGCACTTGGTCTCCCACTCTATTTTTTAGAGAGTGGCTGTAACACCCCAAGGGGAGAGAGCAGGTGGTGCTGGTGCTCTTTTTAGGCCCATATATGTGTGTGTACATATGTACATGTATATGTGTATATATGTATTTGGATAGGTAGAGATATATATTTTTTTTTCATGAGACTTTTTTTTTTTAAAGATTATTTATTTGAGAGTGAGAGAGCATGTGCGAGTGAGTGCTGGGGGAAGAGCAGAGGGAGATGGACAAGCAGACTGTGCTGAGTGTAGAGCCTGATACAGGGCTCAATCCTACAATCCTAAGATCATGACCTGAACCGAAATCAAGAGTCATTCAATTGACTAAGCCACTCAGGCGCCCCTTTCGTGAGCCATTTGAGAGCAAGTTGTAGGCATCATGGTCCTTTACTCTTAAATACCTCAGTGTGCATGTCATAAGAATAAGGACTTTACCTTACATAACCACAGTACAATGACCAAAATCAGGAAATTAAAGATGGATCTCATATCATTATCTAATCTACACAAGACAGTTTACAGTGTTGCAGTTTCACTCACTATTTTGATAACATTCTTTATATATTTCCTCCTAGCCCAGGATCCAATCTAAAAACCAAATTACATTACATTCAGTTCTTATTACTCTTTAGTTTCCTTCACCTGGAACAATACCTTAGCCTTTCTTTGTCTAAAATGATGTTAAGAGGTTTTTAAAAATATTTTTATGTGTGAGAGAACATTTTTCTTAAAGTTTATTTATTTGAGAGAGCCAAAGAGGAGAGAATGGTGGTGGGTGAGAGAGGGAGAGGGATAAGCAGACTCCACACTGAGTGTGGAGCTTGATCCCATAACCCTGAAACCATGACCTGAGCCAAAAAACAAGAGTCAGACACTTAACCGACTGAGCCAACTAGGTGCCCCTGTGTGCATGAGAACATTTAAGTTCCACTCTCTTAGCAGATTTTAAGTATACAATACAGTTATCAACTGTCGTCACCTTATTATTCATCTCATAGGTAAAAGTTTATATTCTTTCAAGAACTTCTCTTTCTCTTTCTGCTATACCTTGTCCCCCTGGTAACCACCAGTCTCTTCTCTGTTTCTATGAGTTATTTTTTTATTTTTTTGGTTTTTGTTTTGTTTTTATTTTTAGATTCCACATGTGAGATCATGGAGTCTTTCTATTTTTTTTTTTTTTAAGATTTATTTATTCATGAAAGACACAGAGAGAGATAGAGAGAGGCAGAGACACAGGCAGAGGGAGAAGCAGGCTCAGTGCCAGGAGCCCGATGTGGGACTGGATCTCCGGACTCCAGGATCACACCCTGAGCTGAAGGCAGGCGCTAAACCGCTGAGCCACCCAGGGATCTGGGAGTCTTTGTGTTTATCTGTTTGTCTTTAGCATAATGCCCTCAAGGCCTGTTCATGTTACTGCAAATGGCAAGATTTCCTTTCTTTGCAAGACTAAATAATATTCCATTATATACACATTACCACATCATCTTTGTCCATTCATCCATTGATGGATACTTTGGAAGGTACACATACAAGTGTCCAAATGAGGTATGTTTCCATATGCTGGCTATTGTCAGTAATGTTGCAATGAGCATAGGAAAGCAGATATCTCATTGATAACTTATTTCTATTTCCTTTGGATGTATACCCAGAAATGAGATTGCTGTATCATATGGTAGCTTTATTTTTAATTTTTTGAGGAGCCTCCATAGTTTTTTTCATAGTGGCTGTACCAACTTCCTACTAATAGTACACAAGGGTGCCTTTCTTTCCATAAAATGTCATAAATATTTTTGAAGAACAAGAACACTGGTTAGTTTTGTTTAGTTTAGTTTAGTTTTTTTTTTTTTTTTTTTACAGACAGTTCCTAGGTTTATCCCTAGTTCGCAATTTCCTCAATATTTAGGTTACGCATTTTGGGGGAGGAATATCAATGAAGGAAAATTGTGTCCTTCTCAGGGCACATATCTTCTTATATCTTTGTAATTTATATCACTTTGTGATTTATAACAAGTTTATGGGGAGATAGTTTGAGATTATTGAAATAACCTGTTCTTCATGAAAACTTCATCCACTAGTTTTAGCATCTATTGATGATTCTTGCCTGAATCATTTATTGATTAATTAATAATCAGTTTAAAAGATAATTTTCTGTATTATTTATTTCTTTTACATTGTAGTGTAAAGAAGACCTTCCTTTGTCCTTCATTCATTCATTCACTCATTTACTTATGTTGGCCTATAATCTATGTTCTTATTTTAATTACTTGTATTATATACTGTTATTTTCATTGTTTAAATTGACGCACAAATCATCCAAGATTTGGTCAGTGAGAGCTCTTTTTTTTTTTCTTAAGGAGAGGGCAAGGGGGAGAGGAGAGGGAGGGAGAGAGAGAGAATCTTTTTTTTTTTATTTTTATTTATTTATGATAGTCGCAGAGAGAGAGAGAGAGAGAGGGAGAGAGAGAGGCAGAGACACAGGCAGAGGGAGAAGGAGGCTCCATGCACCCAGAGCCCGACGTGGGATTCGATCCCGGGTCTCCAGGATCGCGCCCTGGGCCAAAGGCAGGCTCCAAACCGCTGCGCCACCCAGGGATCCCGGAGAGAGAGAATCTTAAGCAGGCTCTACACCCAGCACGGAGCCTGATTCAGCTAAAATCTAGAGTCAGAAGCTTAGCTGACTGAGCCACCCAAGCACTCTGATGAGAGGTCCTTTTGAACTTTGTCTTTATATTCTTATTTTCTTTCATTCAATGACAAATAGATCTATAAGAAATTTCTTTGCTTATATTCATGTAGTATCTGAATCATGAAGGTGTCATCTTAATGAAATCAAATAGTGGCATTAGGTGAAAGTATAATATTCAAAAAACTAAAAATATGACTCATTATAGCTGACAGCGTGTGTGTTAAAGAATTATTTAACACAATAACAAAGGGACCAGTAGGATGGTAAATCTGATTAAAAGGAGGCATTTGAGAGTCTGAGTACTTATAGCCAATGAAACACAGAATGCTGAAATAAGATTGCACAGTTAAATACCAAACTGGTTAATGTACTACATAGCAATAGACTAAATATTTGTATTACAGAATTCTGAAAATTAACATCATTTTTTTAAAAGATTTTATTTATTTATTCATAGAGACATGCAGAGAGAGAGAGGGGCAGAGGCACAGGGAGAGGGAGAAGCAGGCTCCATGCAGGGAGCCTGACGCAGGACTTGATCCAGGGTCCCCAGGATCACACCCCAGGCTGCAGGCGGTGCTAGACCACTGCGCCACCAGGGCTGCCCTGAAAATGAACATCTAATTTCACAGAGACTAGACACTAACTGATATAAAATAGTACATCAAACAAAGGTACATTCGTCCTAGAAATTGAAGTAATCCCGGGATACCTGGGGGTTCAGGCAGTTAAGTAGCTGCCTTCTACTTAGGTCATGATCCCAGGGTTCTGGGATCAAGCCCCAAATCAGGCTCTCTGCTCTACAGGGAGTCTGCTTCTCCCTCTTGCTCTCCTTCTCATGCTCATTTGTGCGTGCTCTCTCTCTTTCTCAAATAAATAAATAAAATCTTAAAAAAAAAGAAATTGAAGTAATCCTCGGGTGAGTCTGTTACACAGTACTTCCTATTACATTGCAAGAACATGCACTATCCTTTGCCTTATGTCCAAATTTTAGACAGTTTTCCTTATTCCCTTGAAGTTTTATTTCTCTTTTTTTTTTTAAGTTTTATTTCTCTTAAAATTCCAGGTCAGACTTTTTGAGTTCTACTTTTCAATTTTATTAGAAAATCTAAAATGTTCATTGGTGTCTTTTGTGGATCCTCTTAAATCTCTCTTACTGCAATTTAAGTCAGTTTCACCTGTGAAGTTAAAATTTGCTATAATAATCCAACCTGAATGTGAAGACTCAGAAGATTCTTGGCTTCCACTTCATTAAAATAATTAATTCTTTACATGTTTTCTGTTTTTTTTCTGTCTTCTTATCTTTGAATGTTCTTTTATTGGAAATTTTTTGCTTTTTTCACAGTTCTTAAAACTACAAAACCCCAAATGCAATACTACATTCTGATGAGTCTAATAAATACCAATGGCAATCCGTGGCATCTGTGCTGTTTCACTGTACCCATATCTGCAAATGTTGTACAAGATAGTGTTACTGACTTATTATTTTTTAACCAACAAATTAAAACATGATATATCCTAAGTATATCATAAATCATTTATATCATATATTGCTAGATTTTCTCTTTTATTTATTTTACTGTTTATTATTTATTCATTAATTCATTCATTTAGCCTTGCATTCACTCATTTATTCATTAAACATTTTGTTATTGTAGTAAAAACTACATAACATAAAATTTACCATCTTAATGATTTTTAAATATACAGTTCAGTAGTATTAAGCATATTCACGTTCTTGTGCAATTATCTCCAGGACATTTTCATCTTGCAAAACTGAAACTCTATACTCATTAAACAATGATTCCCCATGTTCCTCTCCTCCAGCTTCTGGCAACCACCATTGCCACTTTATGTTTCTATGAATTTGACTACTCTAGATACTTTGTGTAAGTGGAAACCTACAATGTTTGCCTCTCTGTGACTGGTTTATTTCACTGAGCATAATGTCCTCAAACTTCTTCCATTGTAACATCTGTCAGAATTTCCTTACTTCTTAAGGCTGAAAAAAATACCATTATATGTATATACCGCATTTTGTTTATTCACCTTCCAGTAGACACTTGGGTTGCCTGCATCACTTGACTATTGTAGATTAATGGTGCCATGAACATAGTTATGCAAACACTTCTTTGAGGTTCTGGTTTTAGTTCTTTTGGGTAGATACCTGAGAAGTGGAATTACTGAGTCAATGGTAACTTTATGTTTAATTTTTTGAGGAATCACCATACAATTCTCCATTGTAGCTGCAGCATTTTCCATTCCCACCAACAGTACACAAGGATTCTAGTTTCTCCATATCCTTCCCATTCTTATTTTCTGTTTTTGTGATAGTGACTATCCTAATGGGTATAAAGTGATATCTTAATGTCTTTTGACTTTGCATTTCTGGAATATTACTGATGTTGAGCATCTTTTCATATGCTTGTTGGCCATGTGTGTATCCTCTTCAGTCACTCAATTATTTTTAGCCATTTATCAGGTGCCTATTAAAGCCCCAGACCTTGCACTCAGTGCTACAAAGATAATTAGAGTAAGTTTCTAGAGCTCAGTAAGTTTGTAGCCTACGTAGGAAAGTAACCTGTCAACAAGTGACTCTGAAACAAAGGGATAAGTATCCTGAGAAAGGTATGCACAAAGTGCTTTCTAGTCATTCTACTCTCAAGCTACTTTTAGTTACCACACACCTGTTTATGGCCTGTCATGATGTCCAGGATATAACATATTGCCTCACTGTCAATCCCTAAATTACATAGGAATTTCTTATCTCTGAAACTAATTGAGGAGGTCAACATTTTCTTCCTAAATTCCAGAGATAATTTCTTCTCTCCTTATCTCCTTATCTCCTAAATCAATCCCTAAATTCCAGAGATAATTTCTTATCTCTGAAACTAATTGTGGAGGTCAACATTTTCTCCCTCAACAATTGTTCTATACTTCCTTCCATGTAAACATACTCAAACACTGTATTGCATTTCTTTTCCCAGTTATTTCCTTTTTGACAAAGACTCAGGAAGCACCAAGAGAAGGAGGAATACAGAGAAATATGAGAGAAGATCTGTTACCAGCATGTGATTAGTTGACCTGGGATCCTGCCTATACTTATTAAGTTATCACTGATCAAGAAAATTATTTCAAGTTTACATTGAGCCAGTCTTGGTTCTTAAAGTGTTACCAATTCAACGTCTTGGTTCAAGCCACAAACCTGATACCTTTATGGTTTGGTAATAGAAATCCAGGGGCGTGTGGTGGCTCAGTTGGTTACACGTCTGCCTTTGGCACAGGTCATGGTCTCAGGGTCCTCAGGATCGAGCCCCGCATTGGGCTCCCTACTCAGGAAGTTGCCTCTTTCTTCCTCTCCCCCTGCTTATTCTTTCTCTCTGTCTCAAATAAATCAAAATATATATAGATATAAAATAAATCTATTCATTTTTCTCTGAGGAAATAGCTAAAATAGTAGCAGAATCAGAGTTATATATAGTATAACTTACCAAGGACTCAAAACAGATCTCTCCAGGCAGGGAGAGATAATTCCCAGTAGACTAATATTTAGCCATTAATCACCCATTAACCTTTGACTTCGTACGTTGTATTCTTCAGTCATATATATGTCAGCACGTGATAATTTGGTACTTCTTAGAAATCACTGCTGCTTCAGTATTCTGGGATAGGCAAAAACAGGGTAACATTTACTCAAATCCACAAAATAGTTCCAGTTATAGTCTGTCATTTTATTTCTACCTTGAGACAAGATCCTCTGAGTATAAGGATGTGATCCTGTTTATATATTTTTTTAAGCTGGACAAGAATAGATGCTAAAAGTCACTCACAATTATTCTTGACAGTTGAATATGACTTGTATTCTAAAACTTGAACATATTATGACTTAAATGTCTATTTGGGATAATATTTAAGAATTTGATGTCACTCTGTTTCCTGAGATTTATATCCTGAGAGGTTTTCTCTGTAAATTATAGCAAATAAAAGAGTAACTACCTAACAGAAATCTGTTATGCTCCTGACAGTTTATAGTGATATAGTACAATGGTATCAAAGTACTGTCCTGTATACCATATCAATATCTGGGAGCTTTTTATAAAGGCAAATTCTCATTGAAATGGAAAAATTCCTTGATAAGACAGGAGTTTCCAAATGAACCCAAGAAGAAATAGAAAACCTAAATGGCTATATAACTATAGAGAATAAATGTGTAAAAACTGTATACTAAAAGCTACAAAACTTTACTGAAGAGAATTAAAGAAGACCTAAACAAAGGGAGATATTTGCCATACATAAATTGCAAGTCCCATACTAGGATAGCAGTTCTCTTTACGTTGAATCAATGCAATACAAATCCAAATCCTGGCAAGTTTATTTTAAAATCTATATGGAAATTCCAAAACCCAGAATAGCCAAATCAATTTTGAAAAAAGAAGAACAACTTTAGAGGACTAACAGTACCTGAATTTTGGAGGCTTACTGTAAAACTACCATATTCAATCCAGTGTGGAGCAGATAGACAATCCAGAGAGATATCCACACATACATGGTCCAGTTGATTTTCACAGATATGCTAGAGTAACTTAATGGTGCTGAAATAATTGGATATACGTATGGGGGAAAAAATGAACCCCTATTCTTAATATTATACCCCAAATCAACTTGAAATGGAGCTTGAAAGTGAGAGCTAAAACTATCAGACTTCTAGAAGAAAAGATAAGATAATTGTAAACAGAATAATCATTTTTTTTCAGACTTGACTTTGGATTAGGCAAAGATTTCTTAAAGAACAGACAAACCATGAAAGAAATGCAATTTTATAGACTTGACTACACAGCTACCTAAATGATAACCTCTATTGGTGGAGCTCAGAAATCTGTTTTAACAAGATCTCCAGATGATTCTTTTTCACACTATACTTGAGATGCCTCATGAGTGTAAAAACATATTATCATGTGAGTATCCAAATTTCTCCGCATTCCACCATTAAAATAATTGGAGAAGAGGAGAAGTGTGGAAAAGACATATGATTCTTTAAAACAAAACTAAACCAAGCCTCCCCCTCAAACAAAAAAAACAACAATGAGAGTTGAGACAAATTACAGTGTCCAGTGTGGTGTGTACTCCAGGAAGCAAGATGACATGGCACAGAGTTGAAAGTAGGAAATAATGAGTATGTGATAATATTTGAGGAGTGAAATCTTCAGGAAATTGTGTGAGTCTTCAGATTTTTTTTAAAAGGGGTAGATGAGGATATTGGATTAACTTTATAATTCTTCAAGAAACTCAAGTTAATAATTCTAGAACATTTTCCAAGTTCCTTCTGGTGGCTGGAAGATGCTTTTGTTGAACCCAACTCTGCTCTAATATTTACCACATGGGTCTTTAGGTTTTTAAGAATTACTGAAGGTCTTTTTATTTACTCCTCTAACAATTATTGATTTAATGAATTACTTCTCCCAGTATTATCAGATATTATCTAAACAAGAACATTTCACAAATAGGTCCACATCAAGGTCAACCATTGCCATTAATTTCACAGAGCTATGTCATCTCTCTCCACATTATGATTTTGGTATTGGGTGATACATTTAGGCTAGCCTATAGGGTTCACAAGAAAGCCTCCTAAAAATACACCTTTATAAGGCCCAGAAAAATACTCTGTCCATTAAAATGTGTGCTTCATATCATAAATTTGAAGTAGTATCAATTACAACGCAGTTTAAAACAAGCAGCTGAAAGCACTTGAAAACATTGAACGTATGTTTTGAACATATGTATTGTATAATTTAACATTTTAAAATACTTAGAATGTTACTGGCATGTAGTAAACACACAGCAAGTATTTGATAAGGAAATGAATTCAATAAAATATGTACATATATTTATTATTGAACACCTACCATATGGCAGGCACTGAGCAAAATGCTGGGGTTAGATGATGGGCCAAAAGGAAAAGACCCTATCTCCACAGAACTTAGAGTCTAAAAGTTAGACCCTCAAATAATCACATTAATAAAGATATTAATTGTAATAAAATGGTATCTGGAGCAATGAGTACATATGATTTAGTCTGATGAGTCAAGGAGGTTTCATAGAGGAAGTAATATTTGAACTTAGTTCTGAGTCATGGAAAGAAATTAACTGGGGCAAGGAAAGAGCATGTGTTAATTCTCTGAGGAATAAAAATGTCACCTTTCTAAAAATGGGAGCAGATTTATTTGATTGACATAAAGAGTATGAGGCCTACAGGTGCCTATAGTTAAGTTGTAAGGTAGGTAAGTGTTATTTTCTGCAAATCTTTTAAACCATGCTAAGAAAAGGTTGTAGATCCTCATACCAAAATCAGTGAAGGACATCAGAAGTTATAAGTACAGAATGAGTTTGTCTGTGTGTGTGTATATCTGCCTGCAAGCATGAGTATGAGAGGAGAGAGACAAAGACAAAGAGAGGCGAGTGACAGAGAGAGAGATACTAATTGAAAAGAATTCTGGCCCCAGTTCAGAAAACAGGGTATGGGTGCAGGGGCAAGAGTGAATACAGGGAGATAGTCAGATAGCTAATATAGTTATTCAGGAAAGAAACAATGATGCCTTAGACTAGGAAATTAAAGTGGTAGCTTGTGGCTTTAGGAAGAAGTAGATAGGTTTCCCTGTTAAATCAATAAAATTTGTTACTGGATTGGATTTTGGGGAGCTGTGATTAAAAAAGCAGTATTAAGGATGATTCATGGGTTTTCATTTTATATGTCTTTCATTGATACAATGAAGAGTAGAGAGGTGGAAGTTTTTGGAATTTGGCTTTAAGTGTTTTGAGTTTGAAGTAGCTTTGTGATTTTTTTTAAGTAGAGCTATGAAGGAGGCAATTGCTATTTGGGTTTTGAGCTCAAAGAATGGTTTGAAGTTGGAGATATCAATTTGGGAGTTAACTCTGTTTAGTTGGTCATGGAAGCCATGTGCATGAATGAATTTGTACAGAGATTATAGAGTGAGAGGAATACAGACTTTATGGTGAATCCTGAGGAATTTCAATGTCTAATGACTGCATAGAGTGAACAGAGCCTTCAGAGGAGACCAATAAGAATATCAGAAAAGCAGGAGCCATCAAAGGAGGAGGTGTTTCTAGAAGAGTGGAATGATCAACAGTGTGGAATGCCCCTGAGAACTGGTGAGAAGGATTGAAGAAAAAAAGGAGCAACAGGACAGTCACTGCTGGCATTGGACAGGGCACTTTTGGGGGAGTGTAGGGGCAGATGATAGACTGAAGTGCATTGAAGAATATGTTCTAGAAAATAGCAAATTGGATCAAACAGACTAATTTCTGATTAGGAGAGGAGAAGGCTTAGTCTGAAGTTCTGCTTCAGATTCCAAAATGTGCATGAAACAGTACCAGGAATTGGCAGACACCATCTTAACCAAGTAATGCAAGTTAGCATCTTCAGTAATAGGATAAACTGACATTCTGTGCTTCCTAATGGGATTATCTCAGAAGGATCCAATAGAATTTATGTAGACGTTCAGCCAACAATGCATAATCTGAACTCAGTCATGAGTAAAAAGACAAGCTCAAATTGAATTGGCCTATACTCTTAAAAATCCATGTCATGGAAGAAAAAGGAAGGCAGAGGCACTGCCTCAGATCAAAGGTGACTGAACCAACACATAACTGAACGCATCATATGACATTGAATTGGATCCTAAATCCAAAAGGAAAAAAAATCTATAGAAGACATTTTTGGGACAATTGATGGAATTTAAATATGTGCTGTATGTTTGACACGAATATCTGGCAATACTGTTAAATTTCCTGAATTTTACTGCTGTGATTACATGAGGAAACATCCTTGTTTTTAGGAGATATGGGTCGAACTGTTTAGGAGTTCTCAAAGCTGCATATTACTTTCAAGTGATTCAACAAAAGTAGTATGTGTATATGTATATAATGTACACAACACAGAGAACACAGACAAAGCAAATGTGGCACAATGTCAGAAATCTTGCTGACTCTATTCTTGTAAGATTTCTGTAAATTTGAATTTTATCAAAAAGTTCATTATGCCTTTTATGCAGGTTTTCTGTAAATTTGACTTTTTTTCCACAGGAAAAAATTAAAATTTAGCAACTACCGGAGCTCCAATATCAGCACCATCTGCTGATATTTGTTATTCAAAAAATGTGTTGTACACAGACTGGAAAGACCAATTTTGGATATTGTATCAGTAACAGCATTCATCTGTGGCCATCAGTATAATTTGAAACCTAATTTCAGTGGTTAACTGAGGAACCAGGAAGATTCCTCCCATGACTTTTCCTTCACAGGACATTGTATCTTTTCTCTCAAAAATCATCACAATGATTACACGAGAACTTAACTAGATTTAACTAGCATCCATGCAGACCCTTCTAAGTGTTAATCTGGATTCTAGGTATCATAGGGAACGTGGACATGAATGTGACCATCGGGGCTCTCAAGAAGCCTGTAGTCCAAAGTTGGTGCTCAGACAAGATCCCACTACCACAGAAATTTGTGGAAACATAATAAATGAACTTCAGTGGAAGAAGAAGGCTGCAGAGCAATATTTCTCAGCCTCTGGATTGCCCAGAGTGGTAAAATGTCACCACCAGCAAAAATGTTGGGGAAATCTACTTACAAGGATATGAGAAAGCTACTTTCACTGTCATTTTGTACAGAAAGGGCATATTAATACCAAAAACAACGAAAGACAATATCATAGTATAGAAAAGTTCTAAAAAATGAAATGAATTTCATGTTATTGAGGGGAAAAAAAAAAGGACAATAATTAAAGCTCAGTGAGTGGTGCCAGCCAAAGAAATTAAGGAGTTCTGAGAAAGTCAAAACAGTTTTTTAATATTGAAAGGAAATAAGACTTACTTGAGTCCTTAAGCAGCTATGCTTATTGCAGGTTATAGAAATAGGCTTTGAGAAATGGACTTGTAGGAAACCCACATGCAGGAAAAAGGCCTGTATTATTTTCTGTAGCACATCGTGGGCATTGAGTGAGCTACAGATACATAATTGGGGTAGATGTAGTAGATCTTGAATTAAGTAATTAAATAGTATCATGAAGTTTTGAAAGCTTGAAACTAACTTCAAAAGCACTGAAGAAAATGTGAGGAAAGTTGCTTCTTTAAGAAGAAAAGTATAAGTGAGTGTATATATCAATATACATAGATATGCATATACATATTCCTTCTAAAAAGATTGAAAATAATGCTTTGAATTGAGAGAAATACTGAATTACATTATGGATACTACTGTCGACAATCTGTCCAAATTTCCCTAGTTTTAATTTTAAAAAGTACATGTAATACCTGTTCAATATGAGAAGCAAAGATTAAAAGTCATAATGCTGATTTTGTATAATACTTTGAACTACTGGTAAATATTTCCAGTGGGTATATTTAAAAAGGCTTTTCAACTTAATATGACAGTGAAACTTGTTCTTTTGGAAATTCAGTGAACTCACCCTATAATCAAAAAGAAAGCAGTTACATGATAGTAAAGCAAGGTTTTGGAAGACCCCAGAAAAAAAAAATGGTTTCTTTGTACCTCGTTTCCATAAATAACATGTTTGAAAGCAATTAATTTATGCACAATAAAAACAAACTTGCAGACATTAAATGTGTATCCATTTTGCATTGTATCCTTAGATTAGTTTCTTCCAAGCATACTAATGTAAGCTGTGGAGTAAACTACATTACATTTCAAATTTTCCCAGTTTAAAAGTTGGGTTTGATATTAAAGACTCTTTTACCTTGTAACGTCCTGCTAAAGCCTTGAGCACGTTCACTAACGATGAACATTATCTCCTGGCTTTCTGAGTGCTGTGTCCTAGAGACGCATTGTAAAGAGTGAGGTGCATACTTAACAGTTAAGAGGAAATCCTGCACCAGGGATGGCTGTCAATCAAACCAGCTCTCCTGTTCTTTTTATCATCAGAAAAGTGCAGATAAAGATGAATGCAGCTGACAAACAGGAATACAAAACTGGAAAAAATTGAGATCTCCTTACAATATCTTCATCACAGATCAGTGAAATGCAGTTTGATCATGATATCATTAAAATCAGAAATATATCTTTTTACTGGATTTGTAGACAGAGATAGGTATTTCTTAATATTCTCAAAACATTTTGAGTTTGTACACTTGTCTAGCCTGTGGGATTGAGTTTGAGTAAGAGACCTGTTTGTTGATCTTATCCCCTCAGTCTTTAATGCATTTATTACTACAGATTCCAGTCACTGTCACCAAGATCTGGATATTGTATATACTATAGTTCCTGGCAGAGGAAAACCGGCTGTGAAAGTGTGATGCCTCCGTGTTGTTATCCTGCCTTGCAGGGTTTTCATTTTATTTTAAATTTTATTTATTTTATTTGAGAGGGAAGGAGGGAGAGAATAGGTGAGCAGGGGGACAGGCAGAGGAAGAGGAAGAGAGAGAAAGAATCTCAAGCTGACTCCATGCCAAGCCCTGAGCCGGGAGCCTGGAGCCGGACGTGGGATGATCCTAAACCCCAAGATCATGATCTTAGTCTAAACCAAAAGTCAGATGCTCAACCAACTGAGCCCTCTACTCTGCCTGTTTTTTAAATTTAATTTTATTTAAATTCAATTTGCCAACATATAGTGTAACACCCAGTGCTCATCCCATCATGTGCCCTCCTCAGTGCCCATCACCCAGTCACCCCATCCCCTCACCCTCCTCCCCTTCTGCAACCCTTTGTTTGTTTCTCAGAGTTAGGAGTCTCTCATGGTTTGTCTTCCTCTCTAATTTTCCCCCATTCAGTTTCACCCCCTTCCCTTATAGTCCCTTTCTGCCTCAGTTTCTTCGTCCCCATATTGGAATCATTTTCCAGCCCTCCCTTCCCCCCACAGGGTGTGAGCTAATAGCACCATAGACATTATGCACATGAAATTAGTACCTCCTTAATGATATACCTAATCTAGAAAAATAGCCCATGGGGATTGCAAAGCGTGAATAAAATGCAGACGCAGGGAGATTGGAAGTCTTGTGACGCTGAGAGAATGCACTTAAGGCCGTTTATTGTTCAAAGCTGCAACGGAAAGCCCTATAGCACAAGAAATAGATTTGAATGGATGAGATCCATCGCTCAGGTATTTTCTGAGCCGTGCTTATTTACTCACCTTAGAGAAGAAATAGCTGAGAAGAAACACTATTGGGTAATGGGGAGAAAGCAAGGAAAAATAATAGGAAATGGCTCAGTGGAGCTATTTATGGCAACTGCAGTTCATAGCCATGTTTCCTATTTTCCTCTGCCCTGAAGTTAGAACAGAATGCCTTTTCAGGGTGACTTTTTTTGAAAAAAGTCCTTGGAAAGTGGCTTTTTTAGATTTAGAAGCAGACCACTGGGATTTAGAGTTAATGTTTAAACTTTCTGTCCTCTTATATTTACAGGGGAGTAATCTGGAATTTAGGGAAAGACAGTCTTCTAATTCCAAACATAATCTTGGCTCATGTAGTTGTTTTTTTTTTTTAAGATTTTTTATTTATTTATTCATGAGAGACAGAGAGAGAGAGAGAGAGAGAGAGAGAGGCAGAGACACAACACAGGCAGAGGGAGAAGCAGGCTCCATACAGGGAGCCCGATGCGGGACTCGATCCCGGGTCTCCAGGATCGTGCCCTGGGCCGAAGGTGGTGCTGAACCGCTGAGCCACCCGGGCTGCCCTGGCTCATGTAGTTTTTGAGACTAGTCATCAAATATTTTACTTACAGGAATTTTTTTTTTCATTTTTTCTTGTGCTGCAACTTCATTGCATGTCCATAGACTTGATTCCATCTAATAAGTTAGCTTTTGGTCCCTAAAGCTCAATGCATAAGGAAAGAGAGAAAAAGCTTTAATAATTTTACTGTTTTACATCTTATATTCAAATAAATTATTATAACCAATCTGAGCTGAATTAAAAGCACATATGGGGAGGGAGCAGTTAAAACTTTTTCCACTGACACTTTCAGGACTATAAATTCACCAAAGGTACTTCGGGGCGAACCAGTCAAATCAGAGTTCATTCAGATGTCAACACAATAATGTAAAAGGATCATACACTGTGTGTGAAGACGAGAGGGAGGGACAATGCATTATCAACCAATAAGGAATGCCAAGATGGTAGGTAGGTAGTGTCTCTATTGCTATTTTAGAAAAATATGTGGGTCAGCATTTGCAAGCCTGGCAAAACAAACAACTATTTCTTCACAGACCAAAACCAGCTCTTTAATGATCAGAGAGTACTTGGTGAGTTGGTCAGGATTATTACTAAACTGATCTTCTGCTACCATTTGATTTTCATGTTATTTCATATTTTGGAAATTAATTAATTCTTATCATTTTCCTTATTTAACAGTTGGCATACCTATATACAAACGGTATATCTATATACATGAAAAGTGCTCTGCAACTTATCTTACCTTTTTTTTTTTTAATGACAGTCACAGAATGAGAGAGAGAGAGAGAGAGAGAGAGGCAGAGACACAGGCAGAGGGAGAAGCAGGCACCATGCACCGGGAGCCTGACGTGGGATTCGATCCCGGGTCTCCAGGATCGCGCCCCGGGCCAAAGACAGGCACCAAACCACTGCGCCACCCAGGGATCCCCCAACTTATCTTACTTTAACAAAATATCAGGAGCATCTTTTCATGCTAACCCACACTACCTGGTTGCAGAGTATTCTGAATTCTGCATGTAATTATTTACAAAGGCAGTCTTGTATTGAAGTTGTTCCTCACCTCCATTTTTTCCTGCTTATACAATTATTCATTCAACTGATGTTTTTAGTCTCCAAATATCAAATTTTAGAGGGATGGTGACTCTGGATACCAGTGGCTTAGTGTTAATACTGAGGTAATCCTGGCATGATCTCATTACTGAGTTCTTAGAGACACTAGTTGACCTGACAGGTAGCAAAGATTTGATTGTCTTTGATGATCTCTAACTTTGTGTTAGTTTTAAAATATTTTTAAAATAAATTATATGTTCATGTAAGCCCTCTGTGCATCAGCTGTAGTGTTGTGTTTTCTTCTAATATTAAACTAATTATATAATTAGTTTATATAATTAGTTTCTTCTAATATTAAACTTCTAATTATTAAACTTTTATTAGAATGAGGTATAGAATTAAATTAACAATGGCTGGCATTTATTATCGAATCTCAAGTTTTAATTGTGACATATACATCACTGTACATATGTGGCAGGTTCAGTTGCTGGTATGTATAGTTGCACATATTATGTATGTAGTAGGTAAAGAATCATAGTAAAATTAATATATAATGTCCTCACCCCTCAAGTTAGGGAATAAAACTAGACTAGCACTTTAGAAGTTCTCTCTAGTGCTCTTCCTTGATGCATCTCCTCCTTCCCCACCCCACCCACAGTTACCACCATATTGAATTTTGTCTTAATAATTCCTGTAGTTGGGGATCCCTGAGTGGCTCAGCGGTTTAGCGCCTGCCTTTGGTCCAAGGCGTGATCCTGGGGTCCCGGGATCGAGTCCCACATCGGGTTCCCTGTAGAGTCTGCTTCTCCCTCTGCCTACGTCTCTGCCTCTCTCTCCCTCTCTGTGTCTCTCATGAATAAATAAATAGAATCTTAAAAAAAATAATTCCTGTCATCTTCATAGTTTGGCCACACAGTTTTTTTTTTTTTTTAAGATTTATTTATTCATGAATGACGCAGAGAGAAAGGCAGAGACATAGGCAGAGAGAGAATGGAACTCAATCCTGGATCCTGGGATCACGCCCTGAGCCAAAGGCAGATGCCCAACCGCTGAGCCACCCAGGTGTCCCTGGCCACCTAATTTTGCTACAAGAGTACCTAGGTTGTGCTCCCAAGCAACATATTTACTTCTCCTTATTTTTGAATTACTTATGAATGGTATGATACAGTATGTATGCTTCTGGGACTTGCTGTTTTTGAGGTTCCTCTTTGTTATATTTATAGTAGATTGTTCATTTTTACCAACATTACATTAACTATACCACATTTTGTGTATCCATTTTACTGGTAATGAGCATTGACCTAACATAATAGTGCTGTCATAAACATTTTCCTATTTGTCCTCTAGCGCACATATGTGAAACTTCTGTAGACAGTGGCATTCAAACATTTGCCTGAGATACACAGTAAAAATATTTTTCTTGGGATCCCTGGGTGGAGCAGCGGTTTGGCACCTGCCTTTGGCCCGGGGTGCGATCCTGGAGACCTGGGATCGAATCCCACGTCGGGCTCCCGGTGCATGGAGCCTGCTTTTCCCTCTGCCTGTGTCTCTGCCTCTCTCTCCCTCTCTCTGTGACTATCATAAATAAATAAAAATTTAAAAAAATATATTTTTCTTCACAATTCAGTTAACGTACATACATGATCTGTAAAGAAAACAGTTTTGCAGAACAATACCCTTACTAATTGTAGTGCATTCTGATCTTTCTATTTAATTCTGTTTCATTTTTATTTTTTTTTAATTTTTAAAAAAGATTTTATTTATTTATTCATGACAGACACAGGGAGAGAGAGAGGGGGAGAGAGAGAGAGAGAGAGAGAGAGGCAGAGACACAGGCAGAGGGAGAAGCAGGCTCCACGCAGGGAGCCCGACGTGGGACTCAATCCCGGGTCTCCAGGATCAGGCCCTGGGCTGCAGGCAGCACTAAACCGCTGCGCCACCAGGGCTGCCCCTCTATTTCATTTTTAAATGAGTGTGTCATAACACGCAGTTTGAAACCCACGGCCTTTGAATATATACATAGGAGTGAAAGTATTGTGTCCCTGCATATTGTCCAGTTGTATTAGATGATGCCAAACCCTTCTCCAATGACCTTTTGTGGTTCTTTCTTCATTTTTTTCATTTTTCATTCATTCATCCTTTCAATCAATCCTTTGACGATTTTTCAGTTGGGCAGCTTGTCTTTTCCTTATTGATTCATAAAGTGTACTTTTCATGGTCTGGATGCAAATTCATCATCAGTTAAATATATTGCAAATATTTTAGTCAATTTGTAGATCATTTTTTCACCCTTTTAATGGTGTCATTTGATGAACAAAAGTTCTTAATTCTCAAATCTTGCCTAAGAATGTTGATTTTTAGGTCTTGCTTCAAAAATCCCTTTTTATCTTGAGATTGTGAAGATATTTTCTTATGTAGTCTTTTGAAAGTTTTATTCTTCACCTTATAAATCTTTAACAAATATGAAATTGATATTTTGTATGGTGTGAAGTAGGAGACAAATTTCATTTTTTTCCCAATGTATACACTGAATTATTTCAGGACTTTTCCCTGTGCTGCCTTTTCTCCACTTCTTCAATGCCAACTGCATTTTTCTGTGTGGGTGTTTCTAGACTATTCCATTGGTCTATTTGCCTCCGTATCAATACCACACTGTCTTAATCATACAACTTTGTGATAAGACTTGATATTTTAGGTAGGGTCAGTTTCTTCAACTTGCTCTTTTTCTTCAGTTAACTTGACCTTGGTCCTAAGGTCTCCTATATAAATTTTTAGAATTACTTTGACAGTTTCCCCAAAATAACCTTTGGAGATCTTGATCAGAATTGCTTTGAGTCTCTAGATCAGTATGGGAAGAAGCAACTTTTTTAGGACAAAGTTTTCCCAGCCAGAAAAATGGTCTAACTCTCTATTTTATTTATTTCTACTTCAACATCTGTTACTATGTTTTATAATTTTCTCCAGAAAGATCTTTCTACTTATTGAATTTATTAGTATGTTAAATGTTTGTTGCTATTATACATTTGTTATGTAAAAAATGTGATATATTTTAAAATATGTATACAACTTCTCTTTGCAGTCTAATAATGTTCTATCTGTAAATAATTTGTATTTTATACTGAAACTATCATATGATTTAGAAATGATATTATTTTTCTTTTCTGATTTTTATACTTTCTTTTTTTTTTTTTTTTTCATTTCCTTATTGCTGTCCTGGAGAAGGTCTCAAGAATATTCTGAAAGGAAGTGATGACAGCAGGCATTTTATTTTGTTCCTAATCTTAAGAGAATCTTCACAACTATTTATCACTAAGTGCTATGTGTATTTAGTTTTGTTGTTTGTAGATACTACTTTGTGCTGTGTATCTTCCATTATCCCTTTAGAGTACTTTCCACTTTCCCCACCCAGCTGGGGCCCTGGGTGAGTGACCTACATGGATCACTTCAGTGGCTTTTCTTGGCTTCCATGGGCTTCTTCCTGAGTTCAGTCCCTGGAGACTGCTGACAGTAGAGCAAGAAGCACAGAGGGAGAAAGAGAGGTGTCAGAGTTCACCTAGTTCTTTCACTGTGGATTCTTTTGTGGGCCAGCTGTATCACTAAGGGGAAGGCCCAGCTTATTCCTATCTCTGCATTGTTCTTGTTTTTTCTTTTTAACATAAAAAAAATAGATATAATGTAAAAAAGACTTTTTTTAAAAGAACAATTTTAGGTCCATAGCAAAATTGAGGGGAAGGTAGAGATTTTTCATATACCCCTGTCTCTCCATATATATGGTTTCCTCCGTTACCAATTTCACTCACCAAAATGGTACATTTATTACAACTGATAAACCTACACTGACATGTCATAATTGCCCAAGTCCATAGTTTACTTTAGGGTTTACTCTTAGTTTTGTATGTTCTTCAGGTTTAGAAAATGTATAATGACATGTAGCCATCATTTTCAGTGTCCTAAAAATCATCTGTGCTCCACCTATTTATCTGTCTCTCCCTACTCCTGGCAACCACTGATCTTTTTACTTTTTTCCATAGTTTTGCCTTTTTTAGAATGTCATAAAATTGGAATCATATAGTTTGTAGCCTTTTCAGACTGACTTCTTTCATGTAGTAATATGCCCTTATTGTCCAACCATGTATTTTCATAGCTTGATAGCTCATTTCTTTTTAGCTTTAAATAATATTCATTCCATTGCCTGGATATATGACAGTTTTATTTATCCATTCACCTACTGAGAGACATTTTGGTTGCTTCTAAGTTTTGGCAGTTATGGGTAAAGCTGCTGTAAACATCATGTGCAGGTGTTTGTGTGGGCATAAGTTTTCACCTCGTTTGGGTAAATACCAAGAGATGTGATTGCTGGATCATATGCTAAGAATAAACTGTCTTCCAAAATGATTGTGCTATTTTGCACTCCCACCAACAATGAATGAGTGTTCCTATTGCTTCACATCCTCTCAGCATTTGGTGTGGTCACTGTTCTGGATCAGGGCCATTTTGAAAGGTGTTAGTGATATTTAATTGTAATTTGCATTTCCCTGATGACATATGATGTAGACCATTGCTAGTCTAACTTAGTTCCTCTGTAGTCAGAAAGTGTGATGTGTTTGATATACTTGAAATCTCTTGAGGCTAGCTTTATGGCTTAGCCCATAGTTAATTTTTGCATAATTTTTATGTCTTTAAAAAAATTATATTTTGCCATTGTTGAATGCAATATTCAGTCTGTCAACAAAAACTTATTGAGGATCTCCTATGTGCCAAGCATTGTTTTAGTTGGTGTAGATACAGCAGTGAACAAAAGGACACACATTCCTGCTTTTTGAGAGAGCATATCTAGAAGGAGGAATTAATTTAAAAATTAATTAAACATTAAAATTAAAAAGTGGAACAAATATATGCAATAATGATAAATGGTAAGAGAGAAAATAAAGCAGGAGAAGGGTCAGGAGTGCTAGAGGTAAAGTTTGTTCATATTGGTCAAAGATCACTTCCCTAAGAAAGGCATTTTGAGACAAGCCTTAAGAAAGTAAGAAAGTCATTCAACTCTTTGTTAAATTGAATAAAAAAACTAGGTGTTATATTTGCAATTTATTCTAATTATTTTCATCAGCTATATATTCTAGAAATTTATTTTAGTTATTTTGTGAGGACTTCGAGAATTTCTAGAAGTTCCTTTTTTTAAAAAAAATTATTTTTAAGTAATCTCTACACCCAACATGGGGCTTAGATTTACAACCCTGAGATCAAGAGCTGCATACTCTAGTGTCCAAGCCAGGCAGGCACCCCTAGAAGTTCCTTTTAAAATCACTACAACTATTCATATTTTCTCCACCAACCTGAAAATGAGCTTATTAATTCTTTCCTAAAGAAACTACATTTTTAAAAAAGATTTTATTTATTCATAGAGACAGAGAGAGAGAGAGAGAGAAAGAGAGAGAGAGAGAGGCAGAGACACAGGCAGAGGGAGAAGCAGGCATCATACAGAGAGCCTGACGTGGGACTCGATCCAGGGTCTCCAGGATCACGCCCTGGGCTGCACGCGGCGCTAAACAACTGCGCCACAGGGGCTGCCCAAGAAACTACATTTAAGAGAAATTTTGGAAGTTTCTACCAGTTTGGATATCTCCTGCCTTACCCCAATTAATATTGTTAACAATAGGTTTTTATACAATAGTTTATGGTAAATTCAGGATACTTAAATTATTCATCTAATCTAATGTGAACACTTAACAACATTTTCCTTCCTGGGAAGATACCTTCTCAGTTCTGAAAAACCAATTTACAATTGGATCAAATATCACTATATATCTATCCCTGAATTTAATTTGTACTTTATTTGATTAAAACTCCCCCCATCCTATTAGAAAAGTTTTAATGAGCCTAAAATAACCCACTTTTAATACTTAATTTGAATTTTTTAGTTCAGTGTAAAATAATTCTTTGTATTACAGCAAGCGATATATTTTCTTTAATAATAAATTAATATATGTGAACAAATTATTTCTGGGCCTTAGATTTTTCAACTATAAAAAATAAGTAGATATTCTTATTTATTTTCCTTTTTGACCTTCTCCAATCTTGCTTACCAGTATATCTTCCAAGATACAGTTAGTACCAGGATTCTTCTTATGAGGGAAAGATCTTTGTTTTGGAGAATAATTCCTGAAATTTCTTTGCTAATGGGGAGCAGGGTACATATAAGAAAGTGCTCTGTGTAGAGGTGAGGAGAAGCAGAAAAAGACCTGGAGCCTAACAACATGGTTGGAAGTTGGAACCTGAATTGATGAAAATAGCCAGAAGAGTTTTTAAGGAGGATGCTTAATACTCAATTTAAAATCTTTTGTGTTTCTTCAGTGTAAATCGTCTATTTCCCTAATGGTCAGAATGGCCCAGTGTAATTTTCAAGAGTTAATAATATGGCTCTCGTGCAGATATAAAGTGAACATATGTCAAGGATTTTATTCAACTAATTAATTAATATAAGAAACTATGATATTAAGACTAGTTTAAATGAGAATGTGAAGAACAGGGACAAATATGAAATCAGGAATGCCAAAGTATATTTGCTAATAGATACAAAACTGGTTAATTTCTTACAAAGCAGTAACACTTTATGTTTGGGATGGATCTTTTCTATAAAGCAGAAATGAATTGTATCTTTACTCGGCGTAATTAATTCCCACTGCTTTGGACAGGAATTATTTGCATTACTCTCAGTTTTTTACAACCCTAAAGGAGTTGTAAAACAGCCTAGTTAATAGAAAGATAATCAGAGGTGCACACCTGGATAAAATCAGATAATCTCTAGAGGGTCCACTAGACCATGCCCAGGCCTTCACTGAAAGGACACACCGTAATCTCAGTATTATCTGTTGCTCATTTCCAAGTCATAGGCAATTTTTTGTGACAGAGAGGACAAGTAGCACCCACGAAGTCATATGAAAATTGTGGTAGAGGATTGAAGTACTTGTTTGAGGTGATGTGTTAAGGAAACAGGAGAGCATGGGCAGAATAGTGTGACCGCCTGTGTACTAATCCAATTAAGTAGAAACTGGAGTTCTAAGACTTGGGTGATCCTCAGAACAGAGACTGTCTGGGAGGTCTTGGAGGAGAACACTGGACTGTCTATGAGATGTAAACTGGGGCCCAACCAATGTCACCTGGATTTTAGTTGACAAGGAGACCACAACCACACCTGACCTCTTGGCTATACGTTTCATAAAATGATACTCAATTATGACAGTTAACTTCCTTCAACTTCTGTGAGGAAGCTTTGGAAAAATAAAAAATCCCTAAACCTATTAAGTAATGTAGTATCTTCAAACATAGTAACGGTTACATTGCTTTTCCAAAGGCCAGTCTAACACTTCAACATCCCTAAACCATAGCTGCTCCTGACTTGGTAGCTAATATTAACAAAAACCATGAGTAGATAAACAGACTTGCTTTTATCAGCAGTAGCTTCTGACGTATACCCACTCATAGTGGCTGAGGAATCTTCTCATCTGCTTTGTGCATCCCTGTTCCTATCAGAGACTGTGGATCACTGTTTGATAAGTTTGGAGTTAACTAGAGAGATCAGAGATCTAGCTGAATTTGGTTCCAACAACCAGATCAAAATCCGAAAATGGCTGTTTTAGACTTCTTAATGCTACAGTGCCATTTTCTAATCTTTGGGAGAAATTCAGGACTGGTTCCGAGAGGCAGCATAGCAGTATGGGTAAGAGTTCTGATTCTATAGCCATACTCCTTGAGTTTTTTTTGTTTGTTTGTTTGTTTGTTTTTTTACTCCTTGAGTTTGAATCATGATGCTACCTCTTACTACTCATGTAGTGAGTCATCTAATTTCTTTCTGGCTTTTCCCTAACTGTAAAACAGGATGGCAGGCATACCATTTTCTTAGAGTTGAAATGAGCATTACATAAATCAATTTGTGTAAAATAAGCTTGACACTTATTAATTACTCTATGTATGTTGGCTTTTGTTTTAAGTTGACAGTTTTATCTCACAAGATCAATGTTGAAAAATGTTTCCACGAGTAATATACTTTCATATGTGTTCAAATACACATACATATGTATACATGTACATATGCATACCTGTGCATTATATATGGTCTATATAAAATATTACGTGTATGTATATGTGTGTATATATGTATTATATTTACCAGAGGTATATATTCATACATATATGAATCAGAATATTACTAGAGAAATAGAACAGGTAAGATATATACACACACTATATATATATTATATATATATGAAACACATTAAAGAGAGAAAACATGTAGCATATATTTTATATATTATGTATTATATAATATACATTATTAATATGTTAGAAATTATATATATATATATATATATATATACACACACACACACACACACACACACACACACAGATGGATTTCAAGGAATTGGCTTCCATAGTTGTGGGGTCTGGCTAGATAAGTCTGATATCTAAGGACAGACCTAACAGGCTAGAACCTCTTGGGCAGCAGCTAACACTGCAGAGGACAGGCAAAATTTTTTGTTTCTCAGAGAAACCTCAGTTTTGCTCTTAAGGCCCTTCAATTGATTAGATGAGGCCCACCCTTATTATTGAGAAGAATCAACTGAGTGTAGATGTTAACCACATCTGCAGAATACCTTTACAGCGGCAACTAGATTAGTGTTTGAATAAGTGGTTACAGTAGCCTAAAACTTACCATCATTAGAGGCTTTCGATTCCAGATTGTACTCCCGGATGTCCTGACTTTAATAAAGGATTATGAGGGAGACTTTCTTCTGGGCACTATTATTCCTACTCTGCTGGAATCTTTTGTTTTCAATTCTGAGAGATACAATTAAGTAGTTATTTGTTAACAATATCCAGCTGCTAATATCCAGAAGCTATTTTTCCTTTATTTTTCCCACTTGAGAAGTGATTTAAGAAAATCATCAATAAGTCAGTTGTTCTAAAAAAGAAAAAAAAATAAGTCAGTTATTCCTGGCACAGTGTCTGTCACTTTCTATCATCCACTTGGGGCACAATTTTCCTCACAGGAACTGAAGAGAGTCTTAGGGTGGGAGGAAAGGCCTTACTTTTCTCTCATTTAAGATCCTTGAAATCATGGAATTTCAGAAGATGAAGAGCCGCCCTCCTTCGTCATTTTACAACAGAGGCACAGAAGCCAAAGGATCCAGCATCACATAGCAAACCAGTGTCTGAAACAGGAATACCACAAGATTTTCTAACTCCCCAATGCATCTTTAATCCCTCCTGATCTTTTCCATTCTCCTTGTCTTGGTTTACACATTTTCCTCGGGTACTCAAAGTATAATGACAAAAATTTAGCATTCAACCCAATGATGCTATAAAGCATCTTAAAAGCCTTTTTGAGGAAACTTAATGTTAAGTTAGGTAGCTATAATTTCATTTTTCCTTCTTTCTGGCAGTAGTGGGGTGAATGGTGGAATACTTGATAGTATAAAAAAGTCTAAAGAGAGAATAGATACTTCAGTTTGAATTACTAAAAATGTAAAAAATGTAAATGAATCTTCATTTCTAAAATGTCCCAACCTATGTAAAAATGGGGAGACCGCTCTGTTTCATTATCTTATAGACCAGTAACAGCTACAATCGATGTTATCTGAAACACATGGATTTATTTCAAGTGAACATTAATCCACATGGACTTGGAGGACACAGTTAGCCTTGTATTAGAATTACCTATGAGCATGTCTGTCTCCTTACACACTGCAGAAGCCATTGGATAATCAAATATCATTCATCTGTTTTAACCTCTAGCTCCTAGAGTAGTCCTTGACACATATCTGGCAATTAATAGATGAGATGAATATAGAGCACTCCTAGAATTAAAGTCTTCCTCTTGCTGTAATAGAGGTGGTTGGTAATGACAAAACACTTCCCAGTTCTTTTTGAGATGGAGCAAATAGCCATTACTTATTAGTTATTTATAACATATACTTTCAGAAAATAGATTCAGTGAATTTACACTGGAGCTACCATCAGATGTTTTCTTTTTTTTTTAATTTTTATTTATTTATGATAGTCACAGAGAGAGAGAGAGAGAGAGAGAGAGAGAGATGCAGAGACACAGGCAGAGGGAGAAGCAGGCTCCATGCACCAGGAGCCCGACGTGGGATTCGATCCTGGGTCTCCAGGATCGCGCCCTGGGCCAAAGGCAGGCGCCAAACCACTGCGCCACCCAGGGATCCCCATCAGATGTTTTCAAAGAGGAATGACAAGGCATCAAGATAATAACACTGTGAGTTATTACTTTGCCTCTTTATACATAGTAAGAATGGAACATGAGCTATATTACAGTTTTTTGTGAATATTTTCACTTTTTTCCATTAGAAAGGGGCTTAATGGTAAAGATAAGAATTAATATGTAGTATTTACTTAGTATTATATTGCACATCTAATTAAATGTTGGGCTTGTAATATATAAAAAAGCAATGCCTCAAACTTTTATGACTTTGTTACATGTGTACAGGACTTGTAAAGTTACATTTACACTACTGCAGGGTTAAACATGCAGGAAGATAAAAGTGAAATGGCTAAAACACAGAAGTGTTTCTTTTGGAAGAGAGATTGAGTTATCATGAGCCCAGCAGTAGACATTATAATACAAGCAGACCTTCTCCTTGTCTAAGCCACAGGCAAATAAGGTGAATAAGATCTTATTCAGCAAGATCTTAGCTAGGAAATCCTTTGTGGGTAGTTATTTGTTGAAGGCTGAAATGATTTCCAATTTGGAATTTATAAATCAATCATTCTTTGATAGACCTGCATTTCTTAAACATAATTTGAATTCCAGAGCAAGCTCAGTCTCAGGAAGTTCTTATGTTTTAGAGTAAAGTCTGTGAAATGTACTCTACTTGAATTTCTTAATTTTCAGTATTTGGGACCAACCTTATATTACCTTTGGAGAGGCTTATGCATTTCTCTCTAAGATTTGAGCCAGGGCAGGGACAGTGTACTTGTTTCTTATGCACTATAGTACTTAACATATGTAAAAATGGTAGCTGCAATTTCCATTTATTGAACATTTATTTAATGGCCAGCAATTACATTAATAATATCAAAATATCAATTAATAAATTCTGTTTAATGTAGGCATGGCTCTAGGCACTTGAAACACATTACAGTATTTGATGCCTACACTAGCTTTACAAGGTGGATTTATTATATCCATTGTAAAGGGGAGAACTGGAATCAGAGAAATAAAGGAATCTACCTGGGAAGTAGCAGAGCCAAATTTCAAAGTGAGATTTGTCAAATTCCCCTAAGTCTGTTTCCTCTCTTCCATGGAGTCCGCACTCAACAGATGTTGAATGAATGAATGCTCTTCTTTAAAATCTTTGTAAACTATGTGACAGTTGCCCAGTAATGCATGTAATTTTAAGGATCTCATGGGGCATTTAAACTTTAAGGAATTAATACTGTGTTCTGGGGATCCCTGGGTGGCGCAGTGGTTTGGTGCCTGCCTTTGGCCCAGGGCGTGATCCTGGAGACCCGGGATTGAATCCCACGTCGGGCTCCCGGTGCATGGAGCCTGCTTCTCCCTCAGCCTGTGTCTCTGCCCCTCTCTCTCTCTCTCTCTGTGTGTGACTATCATAAATAAATAAAAATTAAAAAAAAAAAAGAAAATCTTTTAAAAAAAATACTGTGTTCTGAAGTAGACATTTTATTTCTAATAGCACAAGAGCAAACATCTGGAGATTACATTAATTCATAAGGTTTGGGACTATCTCACTGGTTCTAATAGACCTTGTTTGTTTACACCTCCACACAATACATTGATTTGCTATGGTGCACCCACCCAGGAGGGGACTCCTTATTCACACATGCCAGATCATCACTTTGATAAGCACATGTTCAACTGAAATCACCTCGAGTAGGGTTTAGGATATAAAAGTGTGATGAATTGACACATAATTCTCATCATGATTACATGCAGAATGTTACGAAATTCTCCTGACCTCTATGGGTAAAGAGTTTTGTCAAACACTGTGTCTCATCACTACAGGAAAGAGCTCACCAACTGTCACTGACCATGAAGCTTGAATACAATTTTGAGAACAAAGAGGAAGTGATCCTGTGTTACATAAGGATAATCTAGACTTTTTATATGGGTTCTTATTTAAGTAAGGCTGAATAAAGCAGTGAACAAAGAGTAAGGTTTATAATTTGTACATACACCATTTACTATATGCCAAGAAATATTAAAAGTGGTCTACTTAAATTTTCTCATTCAATCCTCCCACCTAACCCTATGGGAGAGGCACTGTTAACTCCATTTTATGGATGAAGGTGCTGAGTGGAGAAAGTAGCTTGCCAAAAGGCACCAACCCGAGGAGTGGAGGCAAGATTGAAACCAACATCTGCCTAATTCCAGGGCCCATATTTTTAACTTCTTTCCAAATTGCTTCTGAGAAGTCTTTCTTTACTCAAGGGTTGAGGAACTTTGACACAGTATAGGATGTGTATGAGCATCCGAGACTTCACATATTCATAGCTGACTTTCTTCTCCTGTCTTGTTCCACCACCCTGGCCCTCCCTGATCCTCCTCTTCTTTCTTTGCCCCTCATTCTTTTTCATATGGTCCCCAAACCTGAAAAATTGGCATCTCTCAGTGCCGTACTATTTTATTTGTTGCCAAGCTCTGCAACTTCTTCATGTACCATGCCTTGAATCAGTCTCTGACTTTTCCTACTGAATTCTCACTACTTCAGTTCAGAGCTCATTGCTTCTTATCTAGAAACCTGAAGTCATTTTCTGACTACTCCTTTACTATTATTGTTGTTGTTAGTACTATTATTAATATCACATCTTGTCATTGTTCTAAGATTCATCCCAAAGTTAAGCTGTGGTGATTCCTGTCCCCCTAATTAAAAAAAAATCCTTTCATCTCTTTTGCATTTGGAATTATGTCCATGTTTTTCACGTAAGGTTGTGGGGAGATAAATTGAGACCTCTTTTCCCAGGGGCTATCTGAAAATACTTGGAGATTTTTCCATCGGTTCTCAAGGAAGTTTGGAATTCAAACGGCTCCAGGAAGTAAGTCACATGCTTCTTATCATGAGTCCTGGGGTGTTATTTTACAAGCAGGGCAGTCAAAACCATGTTACAAAGAGAAACATGATTTCCTCATAGGAGACTAAACTGTGTTGTTTTTAGAAGAAAATTAATGTTTGCTTTAGTGAGATGTGTTTGCCTTGGAGTGACTAGGGAGGAACCCAACTGTGGCCTTTGATGGTTCAACATCTTCCTACCACAAGGAAGCAGAACACACTTACCCTTCCTTAGAGCCTGGAAATTCTTAAGAAAGGAAAGACTGCTTTAGTACTTGGTTGAATATCAAGGCTCCAATGCTGGCAAAGTTCAAGAAGGAGAGGAAGTTTCTTTTCCTAATGAGAGAGGAGTGAAGCTTTGAGATGAAAGAGTTTGGGATCCCATGTGTGGAGAATTGAGATTGAAAAGGCAATTGTTAGATGATTGCCAGGGGGATCTAAAAGGTGAACCATGGCTGGGAATGAGAAGGACAATCTCCCTTTCTGTCACTCTCTATAAGCATAAACTCTTATTCTGATTTTTCCTTTTCCTTCCTTTTCTTTTATCCTCCTTTTTCTCCCCCTCTTCCTCTTTTCCACTTACACTCCATCATCTATAAATCAGTTTGTCTGATTATTATCTATCTCCCTCTACTAAAATATAAGCACCTGAAGGCACATAACTTTATATTAATCTGGTTGTCTCTCCAAAGTCTTGATCAGAGAGCATGGCTCAAGTTAGGCACTGAGTAAATGTGTATTGAATGGATGAAGGCAGGCTAGAATAAAGGAAGGCATGAAAGAATCTTCAGAAGGAAAAAAACTGCGAAATTTTACCCATCATGTAGACTCTGCGGGCCTCAGTTGGACTCAGTTTTTCTATACCATTCTGCTTTGAGAAGCTTATCTGACTTTTTAAAAAGCAAGCTACTTCAATAAGGCTAATATTGAGCAAAAGAAGTAAGGCACAGAGAATGCATAGTATGATTCCATTTATATAAAGTTTAAACCGACAAAAAGAAGCCAAATTGTTAAAGGATGTCTTTAAGGTTTGTAAGGCCACTCTTAAAAAAAAAAAAACAAAACAAAACAAGGAAATGATTATCAACTCCAGGATGATGAAAGTTGGGATGAAAGTGTGGTGGGCTGGGCTATTTTCAGCCGGTGTGTACCCTCACAGTTCTCACGGGTTGCTTGCTCTCAGTTGTACTATTCCAACTTTTCCATGAACTTGAATATATCTTTTTTTTTTTTTTATTTTTTAACTTGAATATATCTTGAATAATACCTGTAGTGGTTTGGAAGGTGTTCTGCTTACTATTACTGTATAACAAACTATCCCAAAACTTAATGATCTAAGGAAACATTTTATTGTGTTCATAGACTTTGTCAAAGAGTACTGGACTAATTAATTGCTGATCTAGGGCTTGAATCAAGCCCCAAGTTCCAGAGTTACTTTGTGTACTCTGGCCCTTTACTTCTCTTTCACTGCATTTTTTCCCTCTTCAGCTCCAAGTATTTTGGTCTTCAGGGAATCAGAAACAATAAAGGATGCCATTCTTTTCCTAGGTAAACTTCAAAGCCGGAGATGGCCTTTAACCAGTCTATTGATTTGTCTGAGAGCTTCCACCTTCTAGACTCTGCCTCAGGCCAACGTTTGATGAAGAGGAGAAGAGAACAGAAGCACAAACATAAGGTAAGGGTAACAAGTCAGCTGAAACCTTGAGTAAAAATTCATTATTACAATAGGAGGGAGGAACAGTTTCTTCTCAATAAACTAGTCAAAGAGGAGTCGTAGATAAGATTATACAGTGACACCCACATCCAGGAATCCAGACTTTGAAACAAGGCAGTTTGTTGTTTTGGTTGTATAAGGCATGAATATAAACTCATGGTAAAACAAGATCTAGGGTTCCCATAGGGGTTTATCAGTCTTCATGCTGGGTGTGCTCTCTTACTTGGAGGTGATGTTGACAGGTTTGCTGACAGACGGACTCTCTCTCTGCCTGGAGCACAGACACACTCTGTACGTGGCATCTGGAGGCAAGACTGTAGGGTAGAAAAAGGTTGAGAAGAGTTAAAAAGCATAGACCAGATTGGCCATTTATACTCAAAGTGTTATTTGCTGGTTACTTTCTTAAAAATGGATTCTCAAAGTAAAAAGAAACTTACACCCATAAAACACTATGATGGATCCCTTATGCTCATGCTAGTTATTGGTCTCATTTCAGAATTTTCTCACACTCACATCTATCTACCCAGTGGGCAAGAAGACATGGCCATAGAGCATGTGGTGAAATGTTTGCATTTGTAAAAAATTTGGGGCAAGAGTAATAATTTTTTTTTTTTTTTTTTTTGCCTTGGGGACTGCTGCAGAGCTTAAAGCATCAAAGAATTTCTCTAGAGCACCTATTCAGGTTAGTTTATACTTGTCATCAAAAAAAAAAAATTCTGATGTTTAGAACGTTGATGAGAATATGAAATACCTCTCACAATACTTTTTCTTTCTGATGTGATTTCTAATATACAACCAAACCTGTGGGTTAACATCACTGCATAATTTTTCACAGTGATGACTTCTGAGCCCTCTTCCATCAAATACTGTATGAATGCCCTTACTGTTTGCACTTGAAGAGACTTTCCTCACACTGCCCATCACTGCAGCATTTCTTGCTCAGTTCTGGGTGGCTACCTGCTTTTTTCTTTATACCTGTGCTTCTGTGTACCTCTTTGCTGGCTCCAGGCCACCCACACATCTCTCTTCCTCTTGACTCTGTAGGAGGCAGGGAGCATCTGCGTGGGGAAGGTGCCGGCTCACATTAATCTTACTCTTCTCTTTGGCTCTTCTCCATGATATGGATTTTAAATCACTTTCAGTGGAAGTTAGCAAATAGTCATATATCAATAAAAGGCTGGCAGTAGGCTTTAAAAAGAAAGGCCAAAGAAGTCTAGATAACCCACAAAGTATTGTTAATTATGCTGTTGTTAATCACTTTCTTTTTAAGATGGTAGGAGTAGAATTTTAGAAGTTAGAATATAAAGAATATTTCATTTTGGATCAACCAAGCTGATTGTGAAATCTTCCAGAACCAAATTATCTCTCCACATCTCTCTCTTTCTGATTTTTTACTACATTTTGGCTCATGGTATTTTTGTTGAAGTCCTGTACTAATTATATGTAAAATATAATAGTTGAGCTTGATTGCACATATTGCTCCATAGTCTTTAATGCATTTTATTGTTTGCCTAAGGGTTAAATATAATTGTTTTAATTCTTTACTTAAAGAGGTAGAAGGTAAAATGACTGGCACATGAAGTCATTTTTTTCAATATGTGATTTGTTAACTATCCCTAAAGTATCTGGTATTAAAGGCAAGAATTTGAACAAGAGTGGAGCATCCAGTTATATATAATAAACTGTTCAGTGAAATATGTCTGCAGGCTAATTAAAGATACTGAGACATTTTAGACTGCTCAGTACTTTTTTTATTCCAGCAATTTGGCATGTACAGGCCCTGTCTGAACTTCTAAATTAACGTTTACAGCATGAACATAACTTTGCCTGCTAGACAGCCAATCACCAGTATTGTGTTAAAAACAAAAACAAAAACCAGCTTGTGAATGTGAAAGGCTGTAGGGAGAAGTGGCCACAATGGATGAAACCATTACAAAGGATCCAGAGAGTGTGGCTATTTTGTAGTTTGAAACTTTAGAAGAAAGCAGAAATCCATGTTCCAGTGCAAGCCAGGCACTATTTACACAATTCTCTGATTAAAACTGAAATGATAATATAGTTGTTCCTCTACAGGTAGGAGCTTTATTATGGAATAAATTTAAAATCAATACCTGTGAAGTTCAAGAGGGGGCCATTGCATGAAAATGTTGATAGTAGTCAAAAGTCCTGCAATAAATGCCTAAAATGTGGAAATTTGCACTCAACTTTGCATTTAGAGATGAAGCTAAAATAAAGGCTAATATGTAAGAAATGGGGCTGTGTAGAGGATCTTTGAAACCTAGATCTTGCACAAAATTTGGGGATCTTCTTGTAAGAGAATCTACCTTTCTTCTTACCTAATTCTCACCTGGTAACTCCCTTTAGCCAACGGGCCAGGCCCCTCTTGGCAGGGTTAATCTTTCACAGATAGCGCTTGGTGAGAAACAGGGCATTTCTCTCTCAGAGACCATCCAGAGATGAGCAGTCCCACCTTGTTCCTTCACTGTGATTTCCCTCCATACCAAGTCATTTGAGGTTTTATGAGACCAAGTGTACTTGTCTTCTTTCATAAGAAGATTGTACAGCCTGGACTAGACACAAAACCCCAGAAGTCCCTTCTAGCCACTGTGACTCCTTCCCCCAAGTCCTCAGGAGACCCCTTCGTAAGGTCTTTGCTATTTATTTTTAAAGATTTTATTTATTCATGAGATAGAGAGAGAGAGAGAGAGAGGCAGAGACACAGGCAGAGGGAGAAGCAGGCTCCATGCAGGGAGCCCCACGTGGGACTCAATCCTGGTTCTCCAGGATCATGCTCTGGGCTGAAGACGCACTAAACCACTGAGCCACACAGGGTGCCATAGGTCTTTGCTATTGAGGTCAGAGTGTTGTCTTTTTCCCCATCTTATTCTTGAAACTAAAAATGACTTTACTTTTTTGTCTGTATTATAGTTTCATAACATTGCTCCTTTTTGCTGCTAATTAATTTCATTGGCTATGCCTAAGATCAAAGTTGATATATCCTTCAAACCTCAGAGATTTTTCCCGGTTGGGTACCAAGTGATCACCAACCCCACCACCCTGCCATTTTACTTATTCCGTTTGGGGGAAATCTTGGGCTGGTCGTTCTCCTCCTTATGAGAACATAGATGCTTTTTGGAGACATTTGCTGAGGTCAACTATCTGTTGCTAAAGGACTTTTACATTTTACACTCTCCCTTCTGCTTTTCTACTAATAGCAATGAATAATTAGCA
Source organism: Nyctereutes procyonoides (assembly GCF_905146905.1). NCBI lineage: Eukaryota > Metazoa > Chordata > Mammalia > Carnivora > Canidae > Nyctereutes > Nyctereutes procyonoides. Next base: position 22,455,427 of record NW_026575132.1, on the reverse strand, counting down.
TCTAGCCCCACAACGTGAATAGATGCATGCAAGAGAACTGAATTCACCAAATATTAGTAGACCATCTGAAAAAAAAATGACTCCTAATTTTCTAATAAATAACCTTGTAATTAAATACAAACTAATGAATATTTTTGTGAGTGATTATTTGTTAGATTCATTTGTTACTGTTTAGATTTATTATGGGCATTGATTTTTTTTCAGTCTCTTTTTATTTTAGGTTTTGAATAGGCAATACATAGATATGTTTCAAAACTGAAAAGTATATAAAAATGCATACACTCAGAGAAGTCTCACTCCTGTTTACCCATTCATATAAATAGTCTTTGCCATTAGTTTCTGGTTTATTGACCCTGTGTTTCTTTTTCCAAAATTAGTATAAATATGTGTATGTTTATGTATATAATGAGTATTTCTTTTTTCTTATGCAAAAGCATATATGCATATATATATATTTTTTTCTCTTTCACAATAGTAGCAGTTTGTAGAGACCTTGTTCTTTTTTGTTAGTTTCTACAGAGTACTCCGTTTTGTAAATATTGTAATAAATATTTTTGGCCAAAATATCCCAAAATAAGACTAAAAATGATAAAAGCTATACATTATAAAAATAGTTAAAAGATTAAAATTCTTTGGAAGAAGCATATTGGGAAAGATTACACAAAATTAGAGTTAGTGTAAGTAGTCATCATAAAATAAAACTCAAAGAGCTAAAACTTCATGTAATAATGTTTATGAATCACTAAAATCTGATATCAGAATAAAATCTGATATCAGAATCTTAACAAAATTTAGACATGTCAAATTTGACCTGGGGAAATTGAGTTTGTTAGAAGAGCTTCTAAATAAAAATCATAATAGCAGAAGCTATAATTAGGAAAATATGATGTTTTCAAGAAATCCAATAGAATAATCATAGCTTGAGAATAATATTTAAGTTGGAAAAAAATCAATTTCAATGAAAGTAATTTCAGTTACATTAAAGATAAAAATGAAAAAAAAATTAACTACCCTGTATAGAAAATTTATGAAAGAATCAACTTGGCTTAATGGCATAAGCTCCAGAAAATATTTTTGTGATGAAAATTGATTACATTTATATAATCCTGCTTAACGTAACTTATATGGGATCAAATTGTCTACTGGGGCATAAAATGTCAAAATAAGCTGTTCTGGTTTGTCCTAGGGTCCTTTTCTGTAAATTCGGCCCTTGATTTTTTCTCACCTCCTCTTCTCTTTTCTAGAGTCCTTGATGTAACATTTCAGAGCTGCTTAACTATGAATCAACTCATCTTTTCTTTGAAGCACTTCTTTCTCCTTCCCATTTTTCAACAACTCAAAGCCTCTTTGCTCTTCAAGCTCTTGACTTCATCTGGCAGATTCGACCTCCTTCCTTCCTTTCATCACACATCATATTTGCTGATATTTGCATATTTTAAATATTCATTAGCATGATGAAGAAATCAACCAGCCTTCCCTGCAAGTGCCCTTATCACCTTCCTTTGAAATCTATGCTGACCTTTTTGGCTCCCTGCCTCTTCTCTTTTCCTTCACCTAAATTTCCGATTCTCCAAAGCATGTTTAGTCCAGCTGTGGGACCAATCTTATTTTTGGTTGGGGGAGCCCTAGTAGAAGCCCCTGGTGACGAGCTCCAATAATAAAGCATCTCGCTAACATGGCTGCCATTTCTAAGTTGGCAATGTGCCCTGAGTAGGTAAACATATTGAGGCTTGTGCTTCGATAAAACTTCCATCATGTATCCTAATTCCAGAGTTTATATTCTTGTCTCCTTACTTTTTGCCACAGTTTCTGTTTTGATAGCATGCTTGGTATTCCCGCCTCACTAGGACTGCATTGTCAGCCTTTATAAGGACCTAGAATCCTCCTCTTGCCTTGTAGACTCAGGCCTGGGGCCCTGTTTCTAGAGATTCCTGATGTCTATCAGCCACTTGCCTGGCTAACTTCTGAGTATTGCCTGCTCTACACTACCCATTTCCAGGCTTCTGTCTACTGGAACACCTACCCTTAATCTCATGTTGAAGTTCCCAGGCACTGACCATTTGACTAGAATCCTCTCCTATCCTCACACAGTTTTCTCCAGATAGGATCTAGGTCAGGTTATGCTTCTTTCCATTTCCGGGTACTGGCCTCACCCTCTAGCATCTGCTCAATTCTGGGAAATAATTTCTTTTATATATATATTTTTTTTGAATTTTTATTTATTTATGATAGTCACACAGAGAGAGAGAGAGAGAGAGAGAGAGAGGCAGAGACACAGGCAGGGGAGAAGCAGGCTCCATGCACCGGGAGCCCGATGTGGGATTCGATCCCGGGTCTCCAGGATCGCACCCTGGGCCAAAGGCAGGCGCCAAACCGCTGCACCTCCCAGGGATCCCCTGGGAAATAATTTCTTCTTTTTTTTTTTAATAAATTAATTTTTATTGGTGTTCAATTTACCAACATACAGAATAACACCCAGTGCTCATCCCGTCAAGTGTCCCCCTCCGTGCCCGTCACCCATTCACCCCCACCCCCCGCCCTCCTCCCCTTCCACCACCCCTAGTTCATTTCCCAGAGTTAGAAGTCTTTATGTTCTGTCTCCCTTTCTGATTGGGAAATAATTTCTTGTCGAAGTTTCAGGTTATACCTTCATTCCAAATTTCCATTTTGACAAAACTTTTAATATATTTAAGTACCTACATCAATATTTTTATTATATCATTCTCCATTCTTTTTTTTAAGGTTTTATTTTTTTTTGAGAGAGAGAGAGTGCATGCGCAGGGTGAGGGGCAGAATGAGAAGCATACTCCTCACTGAGCGTGGGGCTCGATGTGGGGCTTAATGTGGGGCTTAATCCCAGGATTCCAGGATCATGACCTGAGCCAAAGGCAGACACTTAAGTGACTGAGCCACCCAGGCACCCTCATTCTCCACTCTTTTTGGAGTTTACCCGTTAGTGCTAATTTCCTCCTAGACGAGACTTTTTTGATTGATTGATTGATTGCCATTGATTTTTATTTATTTGCACGATTGTGCTCTTAAGTATCCTTAAAATAACAAATAATCCACCTACTATCTACAGTTGTCCAAAGATTTCATATCATCACTGTTACTAAAATAGTAGTTATCCATGATTAATTTGTTGAAAACTTGTCCTGTGCAGTGCAAAAAGAAACAAAGATAAATAAGATATAGTCCTTAGAGAACTCAGACACCATATAGTTAAAATGCAATATGATAAAAGTTCCACCAGGTGGGATATGCAAGGAACTGTGGGAGCACAGAGGTAAACTTGACTTACTTACTTGGAAGTAAGAGGATCAGGGGTTGCTTCACAGCTTATTTGAGGTGGTTTCTGAAGAATGAGTAAGAGTTTGCCATAAGGGCAAGGATATGCCTGGCAGAAGAAACAAGAAGGAGAAAGATACACAGGCATGCCGGAGCATGGCACATTCCCCTGGAGGAAGCATGAATAATTTGGGTGGCCCCATTGTGAGCTCTATTGAGTGGGAGAGGGACAGGAAACATACCTGGAGACACAGGTTGGGGACCACTGGTGAAAGATCTTACCTGCTATGCTAAGGAGTTAGGATCAGATTCTATTGGTGATAGGGACTTATCCCTGAGAGTTGAGCAGCTCCACCGCCTGATGGAGTAACCTAGCTCTTATTGCCTGCCCCAAAATGTATCCACAGCATTTGAAGAAGCAGCACGACTTCTGTGCTCTGTGACTCTTCCAAAAGGCAGGTATCACTCTAGATGCTATCCCTATATATATCGCATTTTACACACAAATCTCTTTCTCTACTTTGTAGACACCTTATAGAAAACTACACTTAATAGCACTTAATATCAGATTGGCCTGATATCTTGATATTTATTTATTTACCTACTTACATTTGAATTTCATGGTGAGTGTAGAAAATTTTTTATAAAAATAGTAACTTTTCGTGTGTGTGTGTGCGTCTGCACACATGTGAAAGGAGAAGAAAGACCGAGAGAGTGAGAGAGAGATTGGAAGGGTTTTCTGATTTGGCAGTGTACATTTTGTATTTCTCTAAGTTGTATTGATCATGTATGGCTTCTTCCCTGTCTTGTTAGGATAAGCTGTCAAAATTTTCTGGCAAAAGACTAAACTTTAATTTTATCATATAGTTCTATAAAAGAAATTATCTGTCAAGTAGCCATGAAGATATTTTCAAAACTTTACCCTGTCACGAATATTTTCAACAGCTGTGATCTAGAGAAACATGAAAAAGTAGTCCTGAGAATGGTGAATTTTGTGCCTTGTTTATACATGCGAATCTGAGTGAGATGCAGCAGGATGGATCATTTATGTGTTCAGCATTTATTTAGCATTTACACCAGGCACTTGTCAAGGTGCTAGGGGTGAGGTTTACAAAGACAGAGGGTGATTCCCTTTTTTCTGGTGTCATCTTGAGAGCTATTGGTCACTTCCTTCTATATCCTCTAGCTTGAAGCTACTTCACTCCAGCAGGCTTGGCCCTGCATTCCACCAGGGTGAAAAGTACATGGGCATTTATGTACTATGGAGAGACTACAGCCAGTGACAGAGGGAGGGGACTTCTTCTGAAATTGCTTCTGTGCCTGGCTTCCCATTCTCTCTCTTGCTTCCTCCATCCTCTACCAGTTTTTCCTGGGAACACTGAGGACAATTGGTGATGGTAGCCATGTGTATCAACCAGGGTTCTTCAGAGAAGTAGAACCAATAAAAGATAGTTATATAGATCTACACATATATTTATGCATATGTACTTAGAGTTGACTCTTGTTATTCACAAATCACAGTGGTTATGTTCTGTTAGTTCCTGCAAACACTGAATTAGCAAGTACTGAACCGTTGGTCCTAGAGGAAATACAAGATTGGGTTCCTGGAGCCACTCCTGGCAACATTTTCCTCAATGATCAACACATAACCTTGTTTCATGTGTGTTTCTATTCTAAAGACACCTTATTCAATAACATCAGAATCATTAACCCTGAACTCAACTCATGCCTAACACATGTTTTTTCTCCACAAGGCATATCATAGCCTCCCTGAACTTGGAAACATAAGACAGCACTTTATCTCTCTGCTGGGGAGGGTGGGGGGCATTTTAAACAGAAAAATCAACAAAAAGCACAAAAATATGATACTAACTCGAACATTAAAAGGATATTTATTTACAGTTGTGAGAGCTAAAAGAAGGCAGAGATTTGCCTGTTTGACCTCAGATGAAAATGTGCACATTGGGCAACTTAGACTTTTCATTATTCTGTGCACGACATCTGTGAGTGATTGCAAAACCATCTTGAGTATTGGTTTGGGGGTTACTAATAATTTTAGTGAGTAGGCAAATTAGTTAACACAAAATCACCAATAATAAGGGTTGATTGCATATGTATATATGTCATATGTAAATATAAAAGTATATACACTTGTGCATATTATATTTGCATGTGTATAAATGTTACATACGTATGTGTGCAATTATACATAGTAAATATACATACATTGTATATGATGGAGGTAGGCTGGGTCCCAGGATGTGGAAGAGCATCCCATAGGACTAACCAAGAGGATCCTTGACTTCATGCAGGTTAGAAATCAAACATGGGCCAGAGAAGGTGAAAGCAGAGTTTACTGAATAACTTGGGTGACAGGTAAAGAATAGCAGATGGAGAGTCTGGGAGACTTGGATGGGAAAGGAGAATACATATCATCATTGTGTTGAGTTAGGGATTTATATTAGAAAGGGGCTCAGGGTATGTGTTCCTTCAGGAATCCAGTATAGAGTCTGATTGAAGGTGAGTGTCAGGTGAACAATAGGTGTCAACCCATAAATCACTGTAGGTAGGGGATATTGATGCTAGTGTCAGCTAGGGTTTGTTCAAAGCTAATGTCCTGGAATGTGTTTGGGATCCATCTCTTCTTAGATGTTACTGGGTATCAGGGTCTATGACAAGACTCAGAGAATGATTAACTTCCTTTTTTCTCTCCTTGAAGTGGGAGCATAGCTTCTTTGGCTTATTCAGAAGCAAAATATAGAACATGAATAAATGAGGCCTAACAGAAAACCAGAAGAGATGGAGACTTTCTAAACTAGAGTTCTTTCAGGTTCCCTATGTTATATATATATACATATATATAGTATATGTATTTGTATGTAATATATTTATATATAATATATTTATATATTTATATATATATATAAATATAGCATATATATGTATATACATTGTGTGTGTGTGTATATACACACACACACACACACACACACACAGGCTGGAGCCCAGGCAGGACTTAATTTTGCAATCTTGAGACAGGATTTCTTTTCCAGGAAACCTGTTTTTGTTCTTAAAGCCTTCAACTGATTGGATAAAGCCCAACCACACTAATAAAAGTAATCTCCTTTATTTAAAGTCAGCTGATTATAGATGTTATCCACATTTACAAGATACCTTCACAGCAACACCTAGACTAGTGTTTGGTTAATAGCGGGGATACCAGAACTTAGTCAAGTTGCCATAAAAACCAACTCTCACACCATGTAAGCAACTTTAATCTTCAGTTGGTTTTCTCCATTCTTAAAATATCTGTGGCTATGCAGCCACCTGATATCTCCACTGGCAGCTTCCCTGCAAGGCCTTTATCTCATCTCTTACTAGAAATCTTTCTCTTTCCTTTCTTTGAAAGAACAGGATAACCATCATTTTGTTTCTTGGGATTGTGCCCTATGTCTCAAGGAGTTTAGCCAAGCATTTTCTCACATAGCTGTAAAAAATAATCCAGTTGACGTCTTGTTATATCTGGATAGGGGATCGGAAATAAAGGGTTTGGGTAGATTTGCAATGACTTTTTGCAGAATGAATAGGATTGGAGGAGGCTGCGATAGATTGGGTGTGACTGGGTGGTGGTGGGGGGGGAACAAGTGTGAAAAAAGGCACAGGCATGAGATAAATGCAGAGCATCCTCCTGAGAGAGAGATTGTTCTGAGCTGGCTGAACTTGAAAATAGTATCCGTGGGCTGAGGGAGATGGGCATGGAAAGGTGGGCATGGTGCATATAGCAAAGCTTCTTGAATGAAATGATGAGTGATGACATTACAGGGTTCTTGTCTCATGGAGTCAAAGAATGAATCTTGCAGACACAGAAGGGTGAAGTGATAATTTATTAAGTGAAGGTGAGAACAGAGAAACCAAAAGCTCTCTGGAGCAAGAGGAGTCCCAAATGTGTTGCCACTGAGGGCTTTTATTGGCACTCTTTTATTTAAAACTGGCCAGGAAACTTGCTGCCCTGGAACTCCATGACCTATTCTGTTGAGCAAGGATTTAACATCTTTAATGCTTAACTTCTCCATTGAGGCCTGGTCATTTTTCTTTGTGGTCATTTTCTGTTTCCTGTGGTCACAATGTAACTACCATCCCACATTTCAACCCTAGTGTTTGGGGCCAGTGGTCAGATTTCTCTTCCTGATCTTTGTTTTTGTTCTCGGCAGACCTGTTTAGTTCTCTGTAGACCTGAAATACCCTCCTCTTTCCCTCGCCAAAGCCCTGTCCTTTCCCCATTCAGCGAGGTGCCCCTGTATGAACACAGTAGCTGAGGCACTGTGTCTGTTCTCATTCCCACCTCTCCCTGCCCCCTCACCTCCCTCTCTCCTCGAAGAACACCCTGCCTGAGCCATCCTGACACCTTACATTCATACAGGGAATATAAGAAATAGTGAAAGTGATAATAAGGGAAAGAAAGGAGGGGAACTGAGTGGGGAAAATTAGAGAGGGAGACAAACCATGAGAGACTACTGACTCTGGGAAACAAAGGGTTGCAGAGGGGCGAGTAGGGAAATGGGGTGACTGGGTGGTGGGCCTTGAAGAGGGCACTTGATGAGATGAGCACTGGTGTTATACTATATGTTGAAAATTGAATTTAGAGGAGGGGCAAGATGGCGGAGGAGTAGGGTCCCCAAATCACCTGTTCCCACCAAATTCCCTAGATAACCTTCAAACCATCCTGAAAATCTACGAATTCGGCCTGAGATTTAAAGAGAGACCAGCTGGAATGCTACAGTGAGAGGAGTTCACGCTTCTATCAAGGTAGGAAGACGGGGAAAAGAAATAAAGAAACAAAAGGCCTCCGAGGGGGAGGGGCCCCGGAGGAGCCGGGCTGAGGCCGGGGCGAGTGTCCCCAGGACAGGAGAGCCCCGTCCCGGAGGAGCAGGAGCTGCACCAACCTTCCCGGGCGGGCGGAAAGGGGCTCGCAGGGAGTTGGAGCAGGACCCAGGAGGGCGGGGATGCCCTCGGGCTTCCGGGGACACTAACAGGCACCTGCAAGCGCAGGAGAGTGCTCCGAGCTCCCTAAGGGCTGCAGCACGCACCGGAGCAGTTCGGAGGGGCTCGGGAGCGGCTCCAGGGAGGGAGCTGCGGGGCGGGAGCGCAAATCCAACAACACAGGCCCGGGAGCACAGGGCGCCGGGACACAGCCCAGGATCCGGCCTCCCCCTGGGACAGGCAGAGGCCGGGAGGGCCCAGGACAGCAAGGACGCTCCTGCCCCGAGCTGAGCAGATCAGCGGCCCCGCCCCGGAGCCTCCAGGCCCTGCGGACGGAGAGCCGAGAGCCCCGAGCCCCGTAGTTCCTGCGGAGACTGAATCCAGGCTTCCAGAGTTGCCATAGCAACTGCCGCTGAGCAGGCAGGGGCAGAGCAGCTCCCCCAAGTGCTAACACCTGAAAATCAGCGCAACAGGCCCCTCCCCCAGAAGACCAGCTGGACGGACCAGCTCCAGGGGAAGTCAAGGGACTTAAAGTCTACAGAAATACTCCCCCGTGTTTTTTTTTTTTCTTTTCTTTTTTCTTTTCTTTTTGATTTCTGATTGCTTCCCCCACCCCCTTTTTTTTTTCACCTTTCTTTCTTTTTCTTTCCCTTTTTCTTCTCTTCTTTCCTTTTTCTTTTCTTTTCTTTTTCTTTTTCTCTTTTCTTTCCTTCTCTCTCTTTCTCTCATTCTCCCAATACAACTTGTTTTTGGCCACTCCGCACTGAGCAAAATGACTAGAAGGAAAACCTCACCTCAAAAGAAAGAATCAGAAACAGCCCTCTCTCCCACAGAGCTACAAAATCTGGATTACAATTCAATGTCAGAAAGCCAATTCAGAAGCACTATTATACAGCTACTGGTGGCTCTAGAAAAAAGCATTAAGGACTCACGAGACTTCATGACTGCAGAATTTAGATCCAATCAGGCAGAAATTAAAAATCAACTGAATGAGATGCAATCCAAACTAGAAGTCCTAACGACGAGGGTTAACGAGGTGGAAGAACGAGTGAGTGACATAGAAGACAAGTTAATGGCAAAGAGGGAAACTGAGGAAAAAAGAGATAAACAATTAAAGAGCCATGAAGACAGATTAAGGGAAATAAATGACACTCTAAGGAAGAAAAATCTACGTTTAATTGGGGTTCCCGAGGGCGCCGAAAGGGACAGAGGGCCAGAATATGTATTTGAACAAATCCTAGCTGAAAACTTTCCCAATCTGGGAAGGGAAACAGGCATTCAGATCCTGGAAATAGAGAGATCCCCCCCTAAAATCAATAAAAACCGTTCAACACCTCGACATCTAATAGTGAAGCTTGCAAATTCCAAAGATAAAGAGAAGATCCTTAAAGCAGCAAGAGACAAGAAGTCCCTGACTTTCATGGGGAGGAATATTAGGGTAACAGCAGACCTCTCCACAGAGACCTGGCAGGCCAGAAAGGGCTGGCAGGATATATTCAGGGTCCTAAATGAGAAGAACATGCAACCAAGAATACTTTATCCAGCAAGGCTCTCATTCAAAATGGAAGGAGAGATAAAGAGCTTCCAAGACAGGCAGGAACTGAAAGAATATGTGACCTCCAAACCAGCTCTGCAAGAAATTTTAAGGGGGACTCTTAAAATTCCCCTTTAAGAAGAAGTTCAGTGGAACAATCCACAAAAACAAGGACTAAATAGATATCATGATGACACTAAACTCATATCTGTCAATAGTAACTCTGAACGTGAACGGGCTTAATGACCCCATCAAAAGGCGCAGGGTTTCAGACTGGATAAAAAAGCAGGACCCATCTATTTGCTGTCTACAAGAGACTCATTTTAGACAGAAGGACACCTACAACCTGAAAATAAAAGGTTGGAGAACCATTTACCATTCAAATGGTTCTCAAAAGAAAGCAGGGGTAGCCATCCTTATATCAGATAAACTAAAATTCACTCCGAAGACAGTAGTGAGAGACGAAGAGGGACACTATATCATACTTAAAGGATCTATCCAACAAGAGGACTTAACAATCCTCAATATATATGCCCCGAATGTGGGAGCTGCCAAATACTTAAACGAATTATTAACCAAAGTAAAGAAATACTTAGATAATAATACACTTATACTTGGTGACTTCAATCTAGCTCTCTCTACCCTTGATAGGTCTTCTAAACACAACATCTCCAAAGAAACGAGAGCTTTAAATGATACACTGGACCAGATAGATTTCACAGATATCTACAGAACTTTACATCCAAACTCAACTGAATACACATTCTTCTCAAGTGCACATGGAACTTTTTCCAGAATAGACCACATACTGGGTCACAAATCGGGTCTGAACCGATACCAAAAGATTGGGATCGTCCCCTGCATATTCTCAGACCATAACGCCTTGAAATTAGAACTCAATCACAAGAAGAAGTTTGGAAGGACCTCAAACACGTGGAGGTTAAGGACCATCCTGCTAAAAGATAAAAGGGTCAACCAGGAAATTAAGGAAGAATTAAAAAGATTCATGGAAACTAATGAGAATGAAGATACAACTGTTCAAAATCTTTGGGATGCAGCAAAAGCAGTCCTGAGGGGGAAATACATCGCAATACAAGCATCCATTCAAAAACTGGAAAGAACTCAAATACAAAAGCTAACCTTACACATAAAGGAGCTAGAGAAGAAGCAGCAAATCGACCCGACGCCCAGCAGAAGAAGAGAGTTAATTAAAATTCGAGCAGAACTCAACGAAATTGAGACCAGAAGAACTGTGGAACAGATCAATAGAACCAGGAGTTGGTTCTTTGAAAGAATTAATAAGATAGATAAACCATTAGCCAACCTTATTAAAAAGAAGAGAGAGAAGACTCAAATTAATAAAATCATGAATGAGAAAGGAGAGATCACTACCAACACCAAGGAAATACAAACGATTTTAAAAACATACTATGAACAGCTCTACGCCAATAAATTAGGCAATCTAGAAGAAATGGACGCATTCCTGGAAAGCCACAAACTACCAAAACTGGAGCAGGAAGAAATAGAAAACCTGAACAGGCCAATAACCAGGGAGGAAATTGAAGAAGTCATCAAAAACCTCCCAAGACACAAGAGTCCAGGGCCAGATGGCTTCCCAGGGGAATTCTATCAAACGTTTAAAGAAGAAATCATACCTATTCTACTAAAGCTATTTGGAAAGATAGAAAGAGATGGAGTACTTCCAAACTCATTCTATGAGGCCAGCATCACCTTAATTCCAAAACCAGACAAAGACCCCACCAAAAAGGAGAATTACAGACCAATATCCCTGATGAACATGGATGCAAAAATTCTCAACAAGATACTAGCCAATAGGATCCAACAACACATTAAGAAAATTATTCACCATGACCAAGTAGGATTTATCCCCGGGATGCAAGGCTGGTTCAACACTCGTAAAACAATCAATGTGATTCATCATATCAGCAAGAGAAAAACCAAGAACCATATGATCCTCTCATTAGATGCAGAGAAAGCATTTGACAAAATACAGCATCCATTCCTGATTAAAACTCTTCAGAGTGTAGGGATAGAGGGAACTTTCCTCGATATCTTAAAAGCCATCTACGAAAAGCCCACAGCAAATATCATTCTCAATGGGGAAGCACTGGGAGCCTTTCCCCTAAGATCAGGAACCAGACAGGGATGTCCACTCTCACCACTGCTATTCAACATAGTATTGGAAGTCCTAGCCTCAGCAATCAGACAACAAAAAGACATTAAAGGCATTCAAATTGGCAAAGAAGAAGTCAAACTCTCCCTCTTCGCCGATGACATGATACTCTACATAGAAAACCCAAAAGCCTCCACCCCAAGATTGCTAGAACTCATACAGCAATTTGGTAGCGTGGCAGGATACAAAATCAATGCCCAGAAATCAATGGCATTCCTATACACTAACAATGAGACTGAAGAAAGAGAAATTAAGGAGTCAATCCCATTTACAATTGCACCCAAAAGCATAAGATACCTAGGAATAAACCTAACCAAAGAGGTAAAGGATCTATACCCTAAAAACTATAGAACACTTCTGAAAGAAATTGAGGAAGACACAAAGAGATGGAAAAATATTCCATGCTCATGGATTGGCAGAATTAATATTGTGAAAATGTCAATGCTACCCAGGGCAATTTACACGTTCAATGCAATCCCTATCAAAATACCATGGACTTTTTTCAGAGACTTAGAACAAATTATTTTAAGATTTGTGTGGAATCAGAAAAGACCCCGAATAGCCAGGGGAATTTTAAAAAAGAAAACCATAGCTGGGGGCATCACAATGCCAGATTTCAGGTTGTACTACAAAGCTGTGGTCATCAAGACAGTGTGGTACTGGCACAAAAACAGACACATAGACCAATGGAACAGAATAGAGAATCCAGAAATGGACCCTGAACTTTATGGTCAACTAATATTCGACAAAGGAGGAAAGACGATCCACTGGAAGAAAGACAGTCTCTTCAATAAATGGTGCTGGGAAAATTGGTCATCCACATGCAGAAGAATGAAACTAGACCACTCTCTTGCACCATACACAAAGATAAACTCAAAATGGATGAAAGATTTAAATGTGAGACAAGACTCCATCAAAATCCTAGAGGAGAACACAGGCAACACCCTTTTTGAACTTGGCCACAGTAACTTCTTGCAAGATACATCCACGAAAACAAAAGAAACAAAAGCAAAAATGAACTATTGGGACTTCATCAAGATAAGAAGCTTTTGCACAGCAAAGGATACAGTCAACAAAACTCAAAGACAACCTACAGAATGGGAGAAGATATTTGCAAATAACATATCAGATAAAGGGCTAGTTTCCAAAATCTATAAAGAACTTATTAAACTCAACACCAAAGAAACAAACAATCCAATCATGAAATGGGCAAAAGACATGAAGAGAAATCTCACAGAGGAAGACATAGACATGGCCAACATGCACATGAGAAAATGCTCTGCATCACTTGCCATCAGGGAAATACAAATCAAAACCACAATGAGATACCACCTCACACCAGTGAGAATGGGGAAAATTAACAAGGCAGGAAACAACAAATGTTGGAGAGGATGCGGAGAAAAGGGAACCCTCTTACACTGTTGGTGGGAATGTGAACTGGTGCAGCCACTCTGGAAAACTGTGTGGAGGTTCCTCAAAGAATTAAAAATAGACCTGCCCTACGACCCAGCAATTGCACTGTTAGGGATTTACCCCGAAGATTCAGATGCAATGAAACGCCGGGGCACCTGCACCCCGATGTTTCTAGCAGCCATGTCCACAATAGCCAAACTGTGGAAGGAGCCTCGGTGCCCATCGAAAGATGAATGGATAAAGAAGATGTGGTTTATGTATACAATGGAATATTACTCAGCCATTAGAAACAACAAATACCCACCATTTGCTTCAACGTGGATGGAACTGGAGGGTATTATGCTGAGTGAAGTAAGTCAATCGGAGAAGGACAAACAGTGTATGTTCTCACTTATTTGGGGAATATGAATAATAGTGAAGGGGAATATAAGGGAAGGGAGAAGAAATGTGTGGGAGATATCAGAAAGGGACACAGAACATAAAGACTTCTAACTCTGGGAAATGAACTAGGGGTGGTGGAAGGGGAGGAGGGCGGGGGGTGGGGGTGAATGGGTGACGGGCACGGAGGGGGACACTTGACGGGAGGAGCACTGGGTGTTATTCTGTATGTTGGTAAATTGAACACCAATAAAAATTAATTTATAAAAAAAAAAAACAAAAAAAAAAACACTGTATGTTAATTATACTTCAATAAAAATCAATTAATAAAGTACTCAACATCATTAAAAAAAAAAAAAAAAAAAAAAAAAAGAAAATTGAATTTAAATTTTAAAAAGGCGGGATCCCTGGGTGGCGCAGCGGTTTGGCGCCTGCCTTTGGCCCAGGGCGCGATCCTGGAGACCCGGGATCGAATCCGACGTCGGGCTCCTGGTGCAGGGAGCCTGCTTCTCCCTCTGCCTGTGTCTCTGCCTCTCTCTCTCTCTCTCTCTCTCTCTCTCTGACTATCATAAATAAATAAATTAATTAATTAAAAAAATAAAGTAGAGATTACTTTAAAAAAATAAATTTTAAAAAGGTAAATAAAAAAATAAACTATGGCCACATCACTAAACAAAACAAAACAAAACCGCCCCACTGGAGCTCAAAGTCTTTGAATACAGCCTGTTGCTAGCAGACCCTGGCTGAAGGTCCAGGAATGCTCGCTGTAAAGGGGGAGGGAGGTAATACAGTTGGAAAGAAGGACTTGGGGGGTAAACACTTAATAAGTCGTAAAGAGTGTGATACATACCACACCTTTCACTCACCACTTAAGTGGAAAACCAGGACAAACTCTGTTCAGGCAACCATCTCCCCTCCCGTCCCCTCCCCTCCCCTCCCTTCTGGGTGCAGGCAGGGCTGTCAGAGGAGGCGCCACAGACAGAAAGGAAAGGCATTGGCAAGTGTAAAAAACCACCTCTTCCTCTCCATTCCAGAGTGACCCCAAAGAGAGTGGAGTGCATCCTCTATTCTCTTCTACAGGCGGTGAAATACAGAACTCACAAAGCGCTGACTGAAAGTGGCTGTTTCCTTTATTCTCCTGCATACAGCTAAGGGACTTGGGGAGGTATTTACAGGCAGTTCAAGTGCAAATGGATGTTCCGCAGTTTTCACTTTCCAGAAGACGGAAAAAAAAAAAACACCTCAAACAAGTTGCCTCCAGGTGCATCCCAAATGGCATGTTGATTGACTCGGTTCAAAAAGAAATTAAGGATGTAAATGTGTTTGAGAAAATTATTACTCAAATCACAACATCCTCTTCAGACAGTTGTTTGATTGAATACTGAAAAGAACATTAAAAATCTTCCAGCAAAAACCTTTGCCAAAGTATTAAATGATAAACTGGTATGAATTCTCTTCTTGCCCTCTGAGAAAAAGATCTTCTTTGCCTTTGATATTAATTCAGGTTTGTTTGCATGTATAATTCAGACACATTTGTAGGTGGCCTTCTGTCAAAATGTCATGAGATTTCATATTTAGAATTACTAATACTTGGAGTGATGTAATGTGTATTAAAATTATTGGCCTAGATAGCTGTCGCTAGTATCTTAAAGCAAATGGGGTGCAATGTATCCCAAAGCAAATATGCTTATCCTGACATGACAATAGTAAAATTATTTTTCATTTAGTATGTTAGTTAATCTTTCCAACTATTTTTTACTTATCTTTTATGCAGACCTACTAAATACCTGAAATTTCCCTTGATCAAAGATTTCTGCCTTATTAATTGATTAATTGGTCAATTAATTAGAGAAAAATGGCAGAGAACAAGACAGTCAAGGATGCTGTTTGTGTAGAGTTTAAATCCTACTGTGGCAAGACAGACAGTATAAATTAAAGAAATATTTAAGAACATCTCAGAACTTGATCTCCAGTTCTTCCCCTTCCACCATTAAATCTACCATTGATGATTAATTTCATAAAACAACATCATCCATCACTGTAAATTATTACTGGTTATTTCATAGAGTTTCAGCAGTAATTTTGTAACATGCATATATATGGAGCTAGGAGGATGGAGGGGAAAAAAAGAATGTAATTTTTTCTGATGTCAATCTTTTGTAAGTACCTAACAAGTTGACTTTTCTGTGTTCGCTCAAGGATGGTTAATGGATAATTCTGGAAAGATAATGCTATTATTTTACTGTTACATGACTGGTCCTTTCATGATATTCTTGTTTCTTGAAGATTTCTGAAGACTATGAGGAACATTTATAAAAGCCCATAAACAACACGAAAAATTGTATTGACCAGCAATGCATTCATTTGGTCAATGAACCAAAATTATGTATTGCAAACTGCTCTGAACGATGTCCAATAACTAATAACTGTAGTTTTCGGTTCTCAACCAAGTGAAAAAATCCATTATCTTTTAGTTGGACTGAGTCTCTCTGTCCCCCTCTCTCTCTTTCTCTGTCTCTCTGTTTCTCTCTTTCACCTTCAGTAGCTCAGCAGTCTCTCAAGAACCACAAATTGAAGGCAGGGGGCCAGCATCCACAGGCCAGGGCCATCTCAGAGGGCTTTAATCCCTTGCTCCATTTGTTGGAACCTTGTCTCCCCTTTTTTCAGGGACAATACACTTTATTTTTTTTTTTCTTTTTGGTAAATGAATATATCACTGCATACAGAGAATTGAGATTTGGTTGCATAGGTAATAGGAGAGATTAAGGCCAGGGGGCAACCTTTTTAGGAACAAACCAAGGAGTAACCCATTTAAATGAACAAACTGCTATATATTTTCATATGCAAATGTGACACAGAGCCCACACCTCTGGCCTGGTTTCTCTACTGATATAACTTTCCACCTACAGGAGGTGGGAGAGAGAGAGAGAGACAGGCTGTCTGGGAACTAAAATGATAGATTTTTTTTCATTTGGCTGAGTTCTGAAAATTACAAAATTATAGTTATTAGTAAAAGGACATAGAAAGGATTGTATTTTGCCACTTTAACAAAATTTCCAAATATAAATATTTTCCCCTACTGTGCCATAGAATGTTTAAATTGTACATTTAGGTGTATGTCCTTCTGTCTTTGGAAAGAACAGCAAATTGTAGTTTTGTAGAAAAAATAAAAAAATAAAAAAAATACACTAGATTTGGAGGCAGAAGACTAGATTATACAATTTAAGAATTCTGAGACTTCTGGCAACTCACTTCATATTTCTGGGCCAGTCTTTTTCATCTATAAAACAATAGGGATCCTTAGATGATCTCTAAGCTGCCTTTCAAGCTTAATTATTCACCTGCTTTGAATAATCAGCCAACAGTAGTCAGACTGGACTCCCAGATTCTGTTGCCATCTGAAATCCACTTCCTTCTTGTCCCCTCTTATTAGCTATGCCAGTTGTTCTCCAGTGACTCGTAGAACTACTCTTAGGGTGAGGGAAGGGGAGAACAGATTTTTAAAAATCAATTATTGGCCTCTTTCTGTGAATATATTGTGTTTGTATAATATTTTTATTAAAAATTATTTTCATATGGAACAACCGTATGGAAATGCCGTGGAAAATGAAAAGTTCACTTATAATCCGTTCCAAGCACATTTTGTTTTTGCTCACTGTCTCCACACATTTATTACATGGGAAATTCTTTCCATGCCTCTATTCCGGAGACAGAAATCAATGCAGAATTCTGATGTGATTTTTTTTTTTTTAATAAACTGGAGCTGAGTCAAGTAAAGAAATGCTTCCAGTTTTCATAATTGTACTCATGCCTAGATTGTGTCACAGACAATTCCCTTCTGACAATCCTTTCCTTGGGCCCCACCTGTCACCATATTTCTTAAGTCTGCTAGTACTCTTCCACTTCCACCTTTTCACCTAAATTCAGAATGCTGACCTGCTGGGTGAATCTGCCAGTCTCTTCATTTTAAACAAGTCCTTAGGAGCTGTGTGTGTGGGTGTGTGTATGTATGTGTGTTTAATTTTAATTCGCTTCTGGGGGGTGTATTATGTATTATTATGCAAGTTCTGACCAATGCATAGTCATAGAACCAGCATTACAATTAAGATATAGAAAAATACCCAACACCAAAAATTTTGTTGAGCTGCCCCTGTGTAGTCAAACCCTTCCCCTGCCCTGACCCTTGTCAATTACTGATTTGTTTCCTGACCCTAAAGTTTCACATTTTCCAGAATATCATCTAATTGGAATTACACAGTAGTAATCTTTTGAGTCTGATTTCTTGCACTTAGCTTAATGTCTTTGAGATTTATTTCTGTTGGTGCAAGTACTGGTGTAGTTCATTCCTTCTGATTGCTGAGTAGTATTCTATCAAATGGGTGTATCACGGTTTATTAATCCGCTGAAAGGACATTTTAAGTTGTTTGAGTTTTTGACCATTACAAATAATGCTTCTCTAAATTCATGTACAAATTCCTGTGTAAATGTGAGTTTTAACTTCTCTTGGGCACATACCTACTGGAATTGTTGGGTTATATGCTAAGTATATGTTTAATTTTATTAGAAACTGCCAAACTGTTTTACAGAATGGTCATACCATTTTCACTTGCCCACCAGCAATGTATGAGAGTTGCAGAAACTCCTCTAACAATATTTGGTATAGCCAGGGTTTTGGTTTTATAGGTGAATACTGAAATGTGCCTTTTTTTTAACCACAAGAATGTCTTTTACATTGTAAAACAAAATACTTCTCATTCCAGTTTAATGTATTTGCACTTGTATAACCAGTATCTGGAAAATCCCAGGGACCCTGAGTAAGCATTTGACTTATATCTGGTTAATCAAGGGGATGTATAAAAGAGATGCATCCTCAAGCAAAGACAGGCTCCTACAATGATGAACTACACATTCCGAGCTAAATAGGAAGCAAATGCATAGTTTTAGACTAGCCCTCTTGTCCCACTAGCCCCTGTGAAGTGTTCAGAAACAACTAAAGACTCATCAGATCACACTTCTACACAACTAGGGAATATTTAAAATAATAAGAAAGAGACATTTGCTTTATTGCACAAGTTAAAATTTGGGACTGCTGTGTTTAAGATCAGACACAAGACACCTTTAGTCATATTTTTAATTGGAATTACATCTGAATCCTTTCTTGGAATTTACTTCTCTCCTGCTATTTGCTGACTGCATAGAACTCCTGGTCTTTGAAGTGAGGAAGTCTCTGATTTATGGTGTTGTAGGTATACATTAGAGTAGCCGATATCTTTACCATGACTTTTGTCCTGATAGCATCCCAAAATCTTATCGACTTCCTCATTTACTAGATTAGCCTGGTGCTCATGGCTTCCCCCTGTCTTGAAACTGCTTAGAATCTGGTAGAGCTGGATTATATCTTAAATTGGTGTTAGGTTCTCAAGTCAGTGAGAAAGGAAAAAACTGCCTGTAGTTCCGGTTACTACCAGAATTCCTTTAGGATGATGCCAATTTGGAGGCCACCGCAGCATCTCACAGCTGAACTCAACTCAGCCAGTTTTTCCTCCAGCTTTGGAACAAGGTAGTTTTTCTTCCGTTAAGCACCAGATGAAGGAGTTGGCTTCTGTTTAAGGGCCATGTTGTAAGAAAACTATCTTCCATGTCTGAGTACCAGAATTTATTTAGTGCATCTGATTCTCACACTATGAAAAGCTCAGAGGAACTGAGATAAACTGAGAGAACAGATTCATGTCTCCTACTTTTACTCATCTTGGGCATAGTTTCAGCATATTGAGAGATGGCAGGTGGATTTTTCTGGCACCATCTTATTTTCTTTCTGTCTTTCCTGGTACCCTCTGCCTACCTTTCCAAGGTATATGGCTGGATTGCCACAAGAAATAAATGTTATAAACGTTTGTAATCCTACTTTTCTGTACTGGCAGTGTCATAGCTGAACACTATATTCTTTTCCTTTTCTTCACAATGAAATGGGAAAAAGTTGATAGGTTTTACATACCTCTTGATAACTAACAGCAGACTTAGCCAGCCCTACTCCTGTCCCAGGCAGTGCCCCCTGCAAGTGGCATATTTGATGAGCTTGCCCCCAGAGCAGCCATACCCAGCACCATCCTTGCTCTAGTGAGAGACATTCTCTGATGCTGCTTTGTGCCTGAAGCTGTAGAGTTCTCCTCCTGAGGTCTATAAATGCTCAGGCAGATTGTAGAGTTGGGCTCATTAAAACCTGGCTTTAGAGCAATGGTGGTAACAGAATATGATGTGTTATTACTTCCATTTTCATTTTCTGAAACGACTGTGGCATTACTCATTGGAAATACATTAGACCTTTTGGACAT
Source organism: Nyctereutes procyonoides (assembly GCF_905146905.1). NCBI lineage: Eukaryota > Metazoa > Chordata > Mammalia > Carnivora > Canidae > Nyctereutes > Nyctereutes procyonoides. The sequence goes on along the minus strand of NW_026575132.1, from coordinate 22,435,308 downwards.
GTTTTTATGCAATTAAGTTCACGGAAGTAAAAATGCCAACAAAATTTCCGAAATATGGCAACGCAAATTTCCAAGTCTGGTTTAATAACACAAAATAACTGCTGTTTACATGTAATAAATAAAGTATGTAGAAATAGGTAAAGACTCATAAATGCACTTAATAAAAACAGTATTTTAAAAATAGGTAGATAAGAATTGAAAAATTGCTGGCATAGAGACTTGCATAATGGCATTCATTAAATATTAATATCCCTGTTTTCTTTCATTTTTAACCCTCTGTATTTAGAAGATGGGTTTGTTAAAGTCCTATTGATAGCAAAAAGGAGGGGAAAAAAAGTAAGAGTTAGTCCTTGGATCATCCATTTCATTGTTTATTTTGGGAAAGAAATGTGGTACAATAGAAATATTATTAATCAGACAAATCCAGACTCAAATTCTACCTAGCTGTGTGACCTTAGGTAAACTACTTAATTTTCTGAGAATTGGTTCCTTATTCTTAGAATAAAAAAATAATCTGAATATTCAAGGCAGTGGATAATAACACTGCCTTGCAAAATCATAAAGGATGAAGCCATTAAATATTCAATTCATTGCATTTGTTTCATTTTGGTTCCAGCCAACCTTCTACCCATGTAATTTCCTAGGTATCACTCACTAGAGAGAGATTTTAAGGCAAGCATATGGGCTTCTGGACCTTCTCAGTCATTTCTCAGTGGAAACCGGTGACTCTTGGTTTCCTAACCATGTTGTTTTACCATAGAAAAAGAAGGCACCATTTTTACAGACATAGACATGCTGGATACCAGAATAGTGGGGCCTCATCCTAACTTATTATACTTTATCTCATGAATGTGATTGACTTTCACTGCTTCTGTCAGAGATGTACCCATATTTTTAGGTGCAGATGAAATTAAATTTTTGAGCCTACAAAGTTGAGGACTGGAAACTGTAGGTTATACATTTAGCATGGTAAGGAATGTAAACCAATAAGACCTTCTGGATAGAATGGGTGAACTTCCTTACTGACTACTTTACTTTACATTCCCATTAAAATTTAAATTTAATCATTATTGAAGTAATGACTGAATGTAATTTTAAAAATAAAAAGTAATTCTTGGCTTATAATGAAAAACTCCTAACTCCTGCTGCTCAGAGGCAACCACATTCAACTCTTTAAGCTGTTTCTTCTGGTGTTCGCCTTCGTATTTCTAAATTGCATGTTTCTTTTATCAGTTTCTTCGTTTTTAAAGTTTTAGACATTTTCTGTTTATTTCATACTAAAGAAGAAGAGGAATTTGCTACCCTATACTCCAACTAACCCGTATCCCTGATGCTAATGCGTGAGCACACGCACACACACACACACACACACACACACACAGAGACCCTCCATATGCTTATAATTTTTGTTTAGAACAGTTGAATCATTTTAATGGTTATGTAAACATTATTCATAACTGAGACATTGTTCATTTGAGCATTATAATTGTACATATTTTCCTGCATTAACTTTTGCTTTTTTCTAATTAACATTGAGGAAGGAGCCACTCTATAAGATCATGCTGTATACCTAGTTAAAGTGCTCCAATCTCAGCAGATGACATACTCTAAATATTCTGCTGGAACAGACTCTGGGGTCCTTTTAAAGTGTTTGTTGTCCACACTCCCTTCAAATGCCCATTTTGAAGTTTGTTTACTTATACCTTCAAGCCCTATGCTCTGAAGTCTCCTCTCAACCTGGAGATCCTGCTGACTCCAAGGCAGATCCTGGAAGAAACCTTAGGTTTTATTCAAGTACATTAAAAAAAAAAAAAAATCTCACTCTGCTGTGCTGAGAATCTGGGACGGGATGGTTTCAGCCTCTGGCTGATGAGCATTTCTTTTCTCTTCTTGCCTGCTGTTCTTCTTAATGACAAGATTTATTTCTAAATTCTGAGTTTGGGTCTTTATTTCCTCAACAGTTACATCTGTTCTGGTTTTGATATGTTTTTCATAAACTCCTCTGACTAATTTCAAACATATTAGGATGTTGTCCTGTTTATTCCTTTTGGGAGATAGGTCTCCTGAGGCTTCAGTCCTACTGTAATGAGGACTGGCTGGTCCAAGGCTGGTGGCACAGCTGTCCTGCTAGGAATTCCTTCTCCCTCCCCACCACAGAGAAGGCAGTCTACCTCTCTTCTCCTGGAGGCTCTGTTTTCTGCAGTGCATGTCTTTATCTTTCCTTACTCCTTTGTTTGAGGCAGCACATGCTTCGGTAGATTCCTGGGAAAAGATTCATGGTAGATACTTCTGTTTACTTTTTTTATGACCTAAAATAGTTTGTCCTGTTATCACACTTGCTAGTTTGACTGGGTTCAAGTACTAGGGTAGAAATCCTTTTTCCTTTTTTTCCCATATTTTGAATGCATTGTTCTGTTACTTTCAGCTTCTGCTGATGATATAACTGATTATCTTTTCATTATTAGTATTAAGAGCTTTATTGGATGATCATTTTAAACTGATTCTTGATCCTTTATTAAAAAAATCAGGATTTCTTTTTTTAATTTCTGAGGATGTTTAAGATTTATCCTTTATACCTATTATTCATGAATTTTATATGATGTGGTTTGATGTAGTATTTATCGGTGGGTCCCTTAAATCTAGAAATACATGCCTTCTAGTTCTGGAAAATATTCTTGTTTTATCCTTCAGTAATCTGCTATCTTCGGTTTTCTCTAAATTTCTGCAACTATGATTTAATTAATTTATTTAAGATTTAATTTATTTGAGACAGAGAGAGAGAGAGAGAGAGAGAGAGATTGAAAGATTGAGAGAGAGAGAGAGATTGAGACAGCAAGAGAAAGCACAAGTAGCAGGGAGGGGCAGCGGGAGAGGGAGAAGCAGGATTCCCACTGAGCAGTTACGGGGCAATCCCAAGACCCTGAAATCATGACCTGAGTCAGTCTTTTCTTTTGGGTAGATTAGTTTCCCCTGAAAGAAAGCCTCCAATTTCCTACCTCATTATATAAAATTGAAAGCATTTTAGGAGTCCAGGAGGAAAAAGATGCCAGTGAAGGGATAGAGAAGGGTGGAGCAACAGATTTTTATCAGCCTCTAAAAGTTAAGAACTTTTTGAAGAACACGCCAAACCTTACTCATTTTAGTATTCTTTGTGGCATTGAACTAGATCCTTTACATATTGTGATATGGGGGTGCACGGACAGTTTGGCTGGAATATTTGTCACACTATTACTTGTTGGCCTTGATTTGAGTATATGCTTTAATATGCATGTGCATTTCTTTAAAAACTGAAAGAGGATGGATGGCCTTCGCCAATTGGAAAAGCCTGATGAATACCTGAGTACCCAGCTACAAATTAGAAGATAACAGAGTTAACATGTATAAAGTACTTAAAATTGTTTCGGGTACAGGAACTATTATTAGATTCATAGGTATCAATGATTTTAAATCAATTTATTAATTTACTATAACCTTGAAAACAAAAACTGTAAGAAAAAGATTCCAGTGATTGTGCTGTGGATTTTATTACCAAGATGTTTACACCTCCCTTTTACCTGTCATTTTGAGGAACTGTCGACTCTTCTCCCTTAATGGCTTGTAGTCTTTCCTATGTCATAATAAAGCAACACTTTCTTCTGAAAAAAAAATGCCTTTTTAGCCTTATATATGTAAATAATTCTCTTCCCTCAAGTGTCTTACGTTCTAGGAGAGACATATGAAAAATTGATAAATAATTAGATTTACAATAGTGTTAAAAATAACAAAATACTTAGGAATAAACTTTTTTTAAACAATTTCTTTCTTTTTTTTAAAGATTTATTTATTCATTTATGATAGACACAGAGAGAGAGAGAGGCAGAGACACAGGAGGAGGGAGAAGCAGGCTCCATGCAGGGAGCCTGACGTGGGACTCGATCCCGGGACTCCAGGATTGCACCTGGCCCAAAGGCAGGTGCTAAACCGCTGAGCCACCCAGGGATCCCCACTTAGGAATAAACTTAACCAAGGAGGTAAAAGAGCTGTATACTAAAAATTATAAGACATTGGTGAAAGAAATAGAATATAAATAAATAAATGGAAAGTTATCCCATGTTCATAGATCAGAAGAAATAATATTGTTAAAATGTTTATACTGCCCTAAGCAGTCTGTAGATTCAATGCAATCCCTATCATTTCCAATGACATCAGTAACAAATAGGGAAAAAAAAATCCTAAAATTCATATAGAATCACAAAAGACATCAAAGAGCCAAAATAATCTTGAGAAAGAAGAACAAAGCTAGAGGCATCACACTTCCAGTTTTGAAACTTTGTTATAAAGCTATAGTGATCAAAACAGGATGGTACCAGCATAGAAGTATACACATAAACCAATAAAACAAAGCTGAGAGCCCAGAAATAAACACACACGTAGAGTCAACTGATATTTGAGAAGCGGCTCAAGAAGACTCAATAGAGAAAGGATATTCTCTTCAGTAAATTTCTCTTCAGAGAAAACTGGGTAACTGCGTGGAGAAAAATGAAGTTGAGGGTGCTTGGGTGTCTCAGTCAATTAAGCATCCTACTCTTGATTTCAGCTTAGGTCATGATCTCAGGGTTGTTAGATCAAGCCCTGTATGGCACTCTGTGCTGGACATAGAGCCTGCTTAAGACTCTTTCTCTGTCCCTCCCTCACCTCCCTTTTAAAATAAGTAAACGAATGAATGAATGAATGAATGAATGAATGAAATTGGATTCATATCTTATACCAATCACAAAAACTAACTTAAAATGGATTGAAGGCTTAACTGCATGACCCCAAACTGTAAAATCAGAAGAAAACATGGGGAAAAAGCACCTGGATTTTGGCTTTGGCAACAATTTTTTTGGATGTAACATCAAATGTGTAAGCAACAAAAACAAAAGTAAAAAAAAAAAAAGTGGGACTATATCAACCTAAAATCTTAAAAGAAACAATCATTAAAATAAAAAGGCAACCTATGGAATGGAAGAAAATATTTGGAAACCATTTATCTGATAATGGGTTAATGTCCAAAATATATAAAAAGCTTATATAACTCAATAGCAAAAAAAAAATCCAATTAAAATATGGACAGAGGAACTAAATAGACATTTTTCCAAAGAAGAGATACAAATGTCCAATGGATACATGAAAAGATGTTCAACATCACTATTCATTAGGGAAATGAAAATCAAAACCACAATGAGGCATCACCTCATACCTGTTAGAATGGCTGTTATCAAGAAGGCAAGATATAACAAGTGTTGACAAGGATATGGAGAAGAGAGAACTCTTAGGCACTATTGCTAGGAATGTAAATTGATATAGCCACTGTGGAAAAACAGTATGGAGATTCCCCCAAAAATTAAAAATAGAACTACTATATTATCCAGCAATCCCACTTCTGGTTATATATCTGAAGAAAATGGAACCACTACCTCTAAGAGAGATGTGCATCCCTAGTTCACTGTAGCATTATTTATGATAGCCATGAGCCAGGAACAACTAAGTTGTTATCCCATCAACAAATATATGGAGAGAGAAACTGGTACACATATACAATGGAGTATTCTTCTACAGTAAAAGAAAGGAAATCCTGCCATATGTGATAACTTGAATGGACCTTGAGGGCATGATGCTAAGTGACATAAATCAGAGAGAGAAAGACAAATACTGTATGTTCTCATTTACATGTAGGATATAAAAAAGTTCAACTCAAAGAAATAGTAGAATGGTGGTTGCCAAGGGTTGGGAGAGGGGAGATATGGGGAGCTGTTTATCACAGGAGATATAAACTTCTAACTATAAGATAAATAACATTTGGGAATTTAATGTGCAGCATGATGACTATAATTAGCAATATTGTGTTATATATTTGAAAGCTGATAAGAGAATAGACCTTAAATATCCTCACCACATACGCAAAAATGGTAGTTATGTAAGGGAGTGGAGGCATTAACTAACCTTACTGTGTTAATCATTTCACAATATACTTGTTTATTAAGTCATTGAACTGTACACCTTAAACTTAAATTAACTTATATTACATAATAACATCTCAATAAAGCTGGGAAAAATATAAATAATTGGGGATAACACCCACAGGATGAAAAACAGAGAATGAGAGAATGAATATCTATGTTACTTAAGGGAATAACAGAGACCCAAAGAAGTCACCTTGCTCAAAGGTAGAATGAATCCTGTTTCCACTCAAGAGAGAATCAAGGACTCCTTCCTTCCAGATGTCTGGGGATTCCACCAGTACACATTTGCTTTGGTTTTTATTCTACTTTCGAAAGGTGCTCTGAGGCCCTTTAATTCATGTAGTCCAAATATTTCCTCTGAGAGGTGGCTCACTTGGATGTTTGTTTCCTCCTTGATAGATTATATTTTTAAAGATGTGCTAACATTAAGGATGGGTTTTATTTTCATAGAAACTGGAAGCATACACCACTCAGAATACTTTTGATAAGAATTTTAGCTGTTTTCTGTTACCCTTAAAGAAACAAGGTGCCCAGAGGACTTTAGCAATAGGAAGCTAAAATGAATAGCATTATCCCACAAGAGGATTAAATAGGGTAGAGGAAAGCATTAGCACATAATAAAATGATGGGAAACTAGGTTAGTCCTTTTAGCAGGCTGGACTGTTGTGTTTTGAGGGGCAACTCTGAGACCTACTAATGCGTGTCCACAGTGGCTGCTGATCAGCCCTGCGTTTCTATTCCTTATTGAGATCAAGGGAGGCTTATGTTCTCAATAAAGATGCCAGGTTCGAAAAGAAGTTGATTTTGTAAAAACTAGCTTTTTGAAAGAAAGATCTTGAATAGCTATTGGCATCATTACCAATATATTGCTTTGCTTATTTGTCGTGAGTACAGAGGTCATGCAAAAAGGGAGCTTCTTCCCCATGCAGGACCTTGACTGTCTTCAGTAACAAGAGAATATGGAAATAAATTATTTAGGCAACTATTATTTATCTAAAAAAATTTACTGAGAGACTTTTTTTGTGTGTGAGGCACCATGTAAGCCCTGGGACACAATGTGATTCCAGTATATCATGGATTTTGATAGGTGTACAATCTAGTAGATGAGATAGCCAGTGATGAAGCAAGCATACACAAAAATCTAAATTGCAACAGTAATAAATGCTATGAAGTAGATAAGCACAGTGCTATGGATATTAGACTAGACATTTTTAAGGAAGTGGCAAGTCAAAAAAGAGTGAGTAGGTATGAACTTGGAGAAGAGAGGAGCGGAAGTGTGTGTTAGGCCTTGGCCCTAGGGTAGGAGGGAAGGCAGTGAGAGGCATTGGAGAGAATTTGGGAAGAGGGTAGTATGAACATAGGCATCAGACCATAGTAGCTTTTCACTGTTATAGGTTTTGTGGATCATTAAGGTGTTCTGTCTTTGTCCTAAACACAAAGGAAAGGCAGTCAGGGGCTCTAAAGGGGTGTGTATGCTATCTTTACACCTGTGTTTTGAAAAGATCATTGCGGCTGCAATCTGAAAAATGATTTGGAGAGGCAGGAGTAGATGACAGAGCATGTATCACTGATCAAAACTTATTGAGAACTGTTACGTGAAGCAACATGTAATTTATAAGAGAATAAAGCAGAAAAGGATGTTAAGAAATTTAATCCGACGTTCTCCTTTCAGACCAGCAGATGTTGCAAACTTTCAGGACAAATGACTTCATAAAGTCTCCTCGAAGAGAAAAATCCACCATATCTCTTGGGAACAGATACTGACATTTGACTTTATTGCTGGGGAGCTCATTTCAGTGTTTTAAAATGGTATGCGTCTTATTGGATAACCTTAACAATAACATTGAAAAGCAAGTTGAGGGATCCCTGGGTGGCTCAGCGGTTTAGCGCCACCTTCAGCCCAGGGCGTGATCCTGGAGTCCCGGGATCGAGTCCCACATCGGGCTCCCTGCATGGAGCCTGCTTCTCCCTCTGCCTGTGTTTCTGCCTCTTTCTCTCTCTGTCTCTCATGAATAAATAAATAAAATCTTTAAAAAAAAAGAAGAAGAAAGAAAGAAAAGCAACTTGATATCATAATTTCAGTTTTACCAATGTGGAGTTTAAGAATTTAGACGCAGTGAGTAGTGTCATATCTTGGGTCATGAAAAAGAATTTAGTAGCAGTGCTAATTGATGACTTTCTTTGCTACCTTCTGGTTCTCTGAGTTGCCCAGATGACTTTGCCTTTGCCAGAAATTTCCCAGAGTGCTTAAACTTGGACACATGTCAGGTATAATGTTTACACTTTCGGGGCTTCTCCCTGAAATTAGTCTAAGCATGAGGCTACTCAATTTTTACTTTTTACATACACATTGTGTGCATTTTTTTACACTTAATCTCACCAATCTCTCTTCGTTCCTATTAACTCTTAAAAGCAGGTTTATAAACAATAGTCTTATGAACTCCTACACCTTTGTTAAGTTCTTCCCTTCTCCACATGGACCCAATAAAAGCTGTGTGTCCAATGAAATACAAGTAGTAAAGTTTTCGAAGTGTTGATGTGTGTTAGTTAACAGAAAATGATGTGCACGAACTTTGGCCTTCTAATGCAAACTTTATCCATTTTTTTCCTTTGATGATAAAATATGAAATCTATAAATTATTTTTTTAAGATTTATTTATTTATTTAATTATTTATGATAGACATAGAGAGAGAGGCAGAGACACAGGAGGAGGGAGAAGCAGGCTCCATGCCGGAAGCCCGACATGGACTCAATCACTCCAGGATCGTGCCCTGGGCCAAAGGCAGGCGCCAAACCACTAAGCCACCCAGGGATCCCCTATAAATTATTTTAAACATGACTTTGTAACTAATATCTTTTCATAAGGTTTGGTTTTAATTAGTATCTCTTGTTTGACCTAGATTTGTAATATTGTCTCCCTATGTCCTAGCATTTCCAAGAAGCTCTAAATCTATTTTATGTTATAAAACAATTATTGGAGAACATCAATGGGAACATGTTCGTTCTATCTATCTCCTCCCAATTCAGGCATAATTCTTGTTTAGAATCTGAACTCAGGACTTTTCATAAGCTCTTTGCATTAGAGAAAGTAGTTTAAATAGTTTGAGTATTCATCATAGTACAGCATTATCAGAGAAGGAAGTATTCATATCATACTGAAATTCACCTTTGAAATGTGGGCAAGGCATATAATGTTATATTGGGGTCATTCAACTGTATTTCCTGAATTATTTAAAACCACTTATTTGTTTTTAACTAAAACACCCAAGTAAGAGAGAAAAGCCTTGGGCTTTTTGAGATTTTTTTTTTTTTTTTTTTTGCCTAAACTTCTATACCATGTCAGGCTAATACATTTTCCTGAAGAGATTTCTAATTTTACCATTATTTAGTCAAAGTATTTTGAATTCTTTAGATCCCATAATGAGCTAAGTATCAGTCTGGATGAGTGAACTTAGTGGGTAAAATTAGTAAATGTTTAAGGAGGAACAGGATAGTAGCATGTCTTAAAGCATCTCTCCCAATTTAGTTAATAACTTCACAGTTCAGAAACTTAGCAGATTCTGTTTTAACCAAGGGTTTAACATTAATATTTTGATGTACGATACAATCATGGTATTAAATTAAAACTGTGCTCTGGAAAGCAACTCCATGTTCTTTGATCTTAATACCATGATGGATTAAAAGCCTGTGAAAATGTAAACTCCATAATGTTTATAAGGCAGGGACATAATCTTTATTCAACAAAGTTATCTATACCTTTAGGGTTTAATAAGTATTCAGTTTTAAGCAACTACTAATTTATTTGACATTTATTGGGCATCTACAGCAGATCTACTATAGAACACACACAAAGAAACATACGCATTAAGACAGAATTCTGTAATGAATTCTATTACATGGTTGGGCCTACACTGAGTTCAGAATTTTGACGTAAGCAATCATGTTAGGTCTTCCCAGTCCAGGTGCCTTTAACTCTGAACTTTATAAAAGCTAATTGGGTTAATTGAAGTTAACCCAAAGAATGAAATAAATATTAATGAGTTCATATTGATATAAATACTTGAACAACTATCTAAATAGTATACAAAGGACAACACTACTTTATAGAAGAATTTCATTTAATAAGTGCTGAAAGAAGATGGGAAATAGAAAATCACTATTATAACACCACAGTATTAATTGCTATAGGCAAGATCCACCAACGGGTGCTACAATTTGTGGGTGCAAGTTTAAGGAGGAACAGAATATTTGTATAGTCTTATGGTATCTCTTCCAAAATAGTAACTTTATAATGAAGAAGCCTTTAAATATAACAGAATATTCTCTTGATTTCCATCTATATCTCAGTTTTCCTTTCATACAAATTTCAGGATTTTCCCTGGACAGAAATGATGAGAGTATCTTTAGAGCAGGGATTATGTGAGAAATACTTGTAGTTTCAAGATCCACCTGAGTGCTTACTTCTTCAGTACGTTCTGGTGTCTTCAAAGTACCTTCTTTGTAAATAACTACTGGTTGTTAGTAAGTCTTGTTAGGTGGGTATTATTATTTGCAAGGTACAATATTAAGGCTTTTGTTGTTGTTTGAGCTGACTCATAATATGTAATACCTAATAGCACTGTTCTTTTTGCTAGAATATCTTTTTTTTTAATTTCATTTATTTATTCATGAGAGACACACAGAGAGAGAGGCAGAGACACAGGCAGAGGGAGAAGCAGGCCCCCCTGCAGGGAGCCCGAAGTGGGACTCAATCCTGGGACTCCAAGATCACACCCTGGGCCAAAGGCAGGCACTAAACCACTGAGCCACCCAGGCATCCCCTTGCTAGAATATCTTATATAAAAAAATGGATAAAGCAGTTCTCAAATTTCTTATATGTTATATAGAGTATTTGTGGTAGAAGAATGTTGAGAGGGGCCTTTATCTTTATGGCTAGTAGTTTTGCTGTACTATTCTGTTCCATGATGACATATTGGTTCTATGTATTTTTATAGTATACATACATATACATATAGCATATTCAGTAATAAACCATTAATTTAATTCATAAAGTATTCATAAAATTAACATAATTATAACATAGCATAATGGATATGATACGATATGATGACATGATATAATTCAGGAGAAAGATGTTCAACAACATGTTTCTTAAAAGGAACTTTGGACCTAGAATTCATACCTTGTCAAATCTCAAAAATTCTTTATTTTCAACCATGAAAAATCTTGGCAGTTGGTAAGCTTTTTGTTTGCATTTGTAACCTTTTTAGACTCAGAACTATAAGAAAATTATTTGTTTAAATCTTAGTGAAGCCTTGTGTTGTGCAGTATGACCGATGTGATTAGCAAGAACAAAATGTGTCTGGGGTACTGGATTTTTCCTTAATGTACTTTTTTCCTCATGGTTTTCATTATGACTGGATCAAAGATAATTTATCATGCATGTTTTTATACACAATTTTGGAGGTTTTTCTTCTGGAGAAATTCTGAAGATGCAAAGTTGCCTTTTGTTTGTGGTTCCCTCTCAGAACATGAAGATTCCAACTACGTCCTTTTCTTGAAATATTTGAGGCTTAAATGTAATTAAGTAACTAATAGAAAAGCATATTATTACTGGTGGTAAATACTAGTACATTAAACAATTCTCCAAAGATTAGAAATATGGCATAATCTAATCTCTATTGTTGTTTTTTTATTTTGTTATTAATTAAAAATAATTAGGGGGCACCTGGATGGCTTAGTTGGTTAGGCATCTGCCTTCGGCTTGGGTCATGATCCTGGGGTCCTGGGATGAAGTCCCCCATCGGAGTCTCAGCTCAGCAAGTAGTCTGCTTTTCCCTCTCCCCCTGCTTGTGTGTGCGTGCGCTCTCTCGCCTCTCTCTCTCTGCCAAATAAATAAAATATTTTTAAAAATAATTATTAGGCTAAGTATTATATTTGGAATAGTTGTATATTGCTGTATCAGAAGTTACCCCAAAACCTAGTGCTTTAAAACAATAAGCATTTACTATCCTCAGTTTCTGTGGGTGAGAGACTTCAAGTATCTATCTTGGACATTCGGAGTTAGGGTCTTGAGGTTGTAGTCCAGATGTTGGTCAGGGATGCAGTCATTTGAAACCTCAGGTGGGGCTGGAGGACCTGCTTCCAAGTTGGCTCACACACAAGTGACTTGAGAGAGCAAGGTAGCAGACTCAATGTCTATTTTGACATAGCCCTAGAAATCACACTATGTGATTATTATTTACAGAGGTCATTTTTATTCAGTAGGGGGTATTACAAAAGAATGTGAATTCCAAGATGTGAGGAGGTGAGGATCCCTGGGTACCCTCTTGGAGACTTGTTACTACATTAGTCTCTGTAAAGTAGCAAGCTTGTGTGTTCTCTCTTAGCATTCATATTAGTGGTCAGTGTATTTTCCTAATTACTTAACAGTTTCAGCACTCTTAATAATTTTTTTGTACATTGAATTAACAGCTTTGAAAGCACACCATTATAGCAATGTTTTAATCTTGCTATTAATAAATATACACTTATATGTCAGTTGACATAGAATTTCAATATGATGAGGCACCTGAGCATCTGCCTTTGGCTCAGGTCGTGACCATGGGGACCTGGGATCAAGTCCCGCATTGGGCTTCTGCAGGGAGCCTGCTTCTCCCTCTGCCATGTCTCTGCCTCTCTCTCTGTGTCTCTCATGAGTAAATGAATTAAAATTTTTTAAAAATAAGAATTTCAATATGAAAATATGTAAACAAATTTTAATTCCAAATTATATCCAGATGTTTTACCAGTTTTTAAGAAGGACAATTAAGATAACAATGAACCCAAACATATCTTATATTAATGACTCTGAAATTTTGACTGGGTGTAATGGCAGCATACATGATGACACAATTCTCAGCCACAGATAGGATCAAAAATGTCTGAAATGGCAAACACTAAGTATTTGACTCTTCATCTTCCAATGGCTGAGACCATAGGACAGATTTTGGTCAAATACTGAGGCTAAAACCAAACTTCAGGGTAGTTCCACTACAAAAGGCCTTGAGAATTCTGATATGAAGCTCCGTTTCCTCCTCACTAAGGAGCTAGTGCTAACTCTTATAGGACTACAAGTTGTCTTAGAGGATCAGTCTGGATTGGTTGGGATCCCCTTTGCTTTTTTTTTCCCTCCAGGTTTGCTCTATGCCAGAAGGTTTGAGGTCAGAAGGAAATTCAGGGCCTTGATTCCTGATTATAAATGGTTCTTAACCTTTAGCAGGAAGACCAATCTCAGTTTTTTAAATTTTATGCTACATTTTATCACTTTGGTTCCAAAGAAATTCTGCTTGTACTCCGTTTCACAAGATCTTTTGTGAACGTTTCCATCAGTTTTTGGCTCTCAACCCTAAACAATTCAGTGATTAAAATTTAGCCTGGATTATTTGAAAAGGAATAGATGTTATGGGTTTATTTCATTATCTTTCTATTCTAACTCAGTCTTAAATAAAATTCCTCTCACTTCTCATAGTTATAAAACAAACAAAAAACACCTCTAGGTATATTCCTGGATACTAGCTGGGGAGCAGGTTTTGGTGAACCATTTGATACCACTAGTACTTTGATTTCAGTTCTTTCAAAAAAGAGCCTAGAATACTTTTGTGTATAACCATGAGGTTAAAAACAATTCTACAAGTTTGGTAATACAGAGTCTTTTCCAGTCTGCATAACCTGTTTATGGTAACTCAGTGTGTTTGGTATAAAGCCTCTTTTGTATTTCTTCTCACACTTTGTGATCCTCTTCAGGATGGTGGAGGGGTTTAAGGGCTGGTTGAATGAATGATCTGGAAGTATCAGGAGCCAAGTTGACAATGAGATTTGTGAAATGGGAGGCTCACAAATCCACATTCATTCTGGATCCTCACTGGTCTCTACTAGAGATGCAGATCTTGTTTGTTCTCTGCATTTGTTACCCTGGAGATAGTTCTCTATGATGGTTTAGAGCATCATGCTGGTTCCTACCACCAGTGGCCATTTGCCAAGACTATTTGTCTAGTATTGGAATTTCCCTACACTGCAATATCTTTGATATTCATTCAATGGTGTTTATAGAAATTGTTTGAAACTTTCCCATTTTTATAATCCATAATGTTCCTTCATAAGAAATAGAGAACATTGGGGATCCCTGGGTGGCGCAGCGGTTTGGCGCCTGCCTTTGGCCCAGGGCGCGATTCTGGAGACCCCGGATCGAATCCCACGTCGGGCTCCCGGTGCGTGGAGCCTGCTTCTCCCTCTGCCTATGTCTCTGCCTCTTTCTCTCTCTCTGTGTGACTATCATAAAATAAAAATAAAAAAAAAAAGAAATAGAGAACATTAAAGAAATTAATGAAAGCAAATGCTTTTTTTTCCCCTTCAAGTATTTGTATATAGGTGTAACAGTTTCAGAAATTTTTTAAAAATAGAGTTAAAATTTTCGAGAGGTTAGTTTTCAAATACCTACAAAGTTCTGCTACATTTAAATTTGTGTTTGATATCAGTTCCTTGTAATTGCTGAACGTCTGCATGCCTTCACGTTATTAGGGTTCTGTTTTCATTTGGTTCCACCAGAGAAGCAGAATCATCAGGAGATGTATATTAAGAGATTTACTGCAAGGAGGTGGCTTTATGCAATTGTGAGGGGGTGGTCAGGCAAGTCTGAAATCTGTGGCTCAGGTTGTCAGGAAAGGCAGGCTGGAGCTCTGGGCTGAAGTGCTATCTACAGGCTGAATCTCTTCTTAAATCAGGGAAGCCTCAGTACCACTCACTCTTAAAGCCTTTCAACCATTGAATGAGGCTCATCCAGATTATCTAGGGTAATCTCTCTTAATTTAAAGTGAACTGATTATGGGCTTTGACTTTAATGACATTTAGGAAATACCTTCACGAAACAACTAGATTAGTTTTTGGTTGAATAACTAGGGACTTAGCCTAGCCAAGTAACACATCTAGACTGTCTCAGGACCCAAAGGGTTTGTTCCCAGAATTTCTCAATGTTGATCATGATCTAATTTTTATCCTTCATCCCTTTAATCATAGGGGTGCAGTGTGCATGGTTACTTGATATTTTTGGATTTTTTAAAAAGATTTTTATTTATTTATTCATGAGACACACACACACACACACACACACACACACACACACAGATAGAGACACAGGCAGAGGGAGAAGCAGGCTCCTGCAGGGAGCCTGACTTGGGACTTGATGCCGGGTTTCCAGGTTCAGGCCCTGGGCTGAAGGTGGCGCTAAACTGCTGAGCCACCTGGGCTGCCCTATTTTTGCATATTTAAATGAATTGAGTCTAATCTACAAAGAGGAATCACTATAGTCAATATATTCTAAGTGTGGGAAATGTGTGTTCATATAAGTCATACGTAATGGCATTAATGACTTTAAATCTTTACTAGTTCAGACTCTATATCTACCCAGAATCTTTCAAAGATCAATCAGTCTTTAAATTCAAGTATAACCAAGAAATCTGGATTTATGCTCAAATAGTTTATTAAGTGCCATGAACAAGTCACTTACTACTGATTTCCTTCTTCTGCTGAAACTAAGTTCTTCTAAAGCATGTGTATGCATTTGTTTGATACTACTGTGAATGTATAATTTCTGTATTAAGTCTACCTCTTTTTTTCCCAATGACTCACTAGAATTACAGTATTTACTTTGCTTCACTATATTATGTTAATGATGTCAGATCAAAGCCTTAATATACATAAAAATTAGAATTTCAGCTATGAAAAATCATTGCTACAGAGAATTGCTATTAGTAAAGAAATTTAACAGTTCTTCTGAGTTTGAGTTCTAATAGCAGATATGTAACAACTATTTTCATTTTAATATTAGGAGGGGACATAGATAAGTTTATCAGTTCACTAAAAGGTTGAACATTTCTAACACAGATGATCACTTGACACTTAATTGTTCATAGGCGTTCATCCAGATGAAGTGGAAGAGACTTACTTTAATTTTTCAGAGTATCATAAATCTGAAACCCCAAACGTTAAATCTTTAGAAAGAATGCCCAGGTCCCTGAGAGTATGTCACAGATCACAGAGGGGTCTGTACTTCTACTCAGACTGCCTTGGGTATAGGAAAAATAGAAAGTGACAATATTTCATAGGCCCTGATATGTAATTGAATATTGCTTTGAGTGTGAAATAATTGCCATGAAATTAATCTCATTATCTTCCCTGATTGTCATTGTTCTGGAGGTTCCAAGTGATCAAGCTTTATTTTAGCCAGTAATAATAGTAATTAACTGTAAGGAGTTGGTGAAATTTTACTTCTTTAGCAGCTAGCTGCTACCAGAGTTTCTTATGGAAAGAGTACAGCCCTTATTCTAGTGACTTATATATAAGCTTTGGTGTAAATGCATCCCTCTGGAAATCAGGAGGTACCCAGGCTTTAAAGAAGGAGAAAGAATTACTCAGGAAGAGAAAAGGAAAGAAATGTAATGGTCCCAGAATGGAAGAAGGAAATAATGAAGAGAAGAAGGAAATGGGAAGGGGAGAGAGAAGAGGGAAAGTTTGCAACATTGAGAGTTCACACACTCTACAACTTGTGGCCCCACTCAGGGCAGCAGTGAGGGCACCAAGATCACCCAATACTTTGTGTGCATTTTTGTTTTTGTTTTCCTGTATATACCATCCATGGGGTAAGTTCCCCTCTGGGCTGTATAGGATGTTACCTTAAGCCACATGCATAGACATAGGAATTGAGGAGCATAGAGGCCTTAGTTAACATCTAGGTCTGATCCTTTCATTTAATTCCCCAGCAAATCTGTGGACTATTACCCCACTTTCTAAGTAGAGCATTTGAGCCTGAGAAATGGATCTCACTGGGAAGTGACAGAGTGGCCTCTACATGCATCTCATCACTAGATTTCCTCTGCTCTTTCCCCGCAAAACATTCTGCTTCTTTGTTAGTCAAAACAAGTCTTCTTTAAATAAGCCCTTGTAGTGTTCTCCTCCACCCAGAAGTCAGTGCCTTCTCTTTCAGCGTGATTTGACATTTCTCACAGGGTCTCTAGTTTAGGGAATGAAGCTGCTATGTCAAAATGGCATCTTACCAATGACCTCCTGAGTCTGCAGAACCAGTACATCAACAGAACTCCATTTCATAGGCTCCTTGTGCTACACAAAATGCTTGTTGTTTACTCTAAGCAATGAACTTTCTTTATTGAAAGAAGGTTGAAGATTTGAGGGTCAAGCTGTAGGTGAGAATGGAATTATGTTTCCCATAAGAGCTTCAGTGGGGGGAAAGTTTGTGCAAGCCTCTTGGAGAGTTTTGAATGAGTTCTTCTTTATTATAGCCTATATCTAGATCACAACCAGCTTTCAAAACAATTCCATGATCCAGAGAGAAAGCCCAAATAAGTACAGAATGGTCAAGATTAGCTTCATTGCAGTCATTCAAATTGTTATTTTAGATTAAGATGTATTTGTTTTGTGTTTCATGTGAGTGTTTCCTCCTAGGAAGAAGATTAGTGTGTGAACTTAGTAAAAAACAATTAATGAATATACAATTATTTAATTTAAAATGGTTTTAAACGTGTTTAGAAAAATACTGTAGATGTATCTATATACTACAAAGTTTGGTTCAAAAGATCTGTCCAGTACTCTGTAGCAAGACTTTACTGATATCATGGCCATATGCTCCATTTGTCATATGCTCTCATTAAGGCATTCATTAAAATGCATATCTGGAGGGCCAGATGTTTCATTTTTATTATATACCATTTTCTTCACATTTACAGTCCATGTATGCTTATATAAAGGCTAAACTTTTGTGAATGGTTCTTTACATACCTGTGCATATGCTTTGTATCTCTAGCTACATGTTCATAAAGAAGCATATATTCATGCCTTATAAACACATGCAAAAATGGATATTGAGTATGGAATTTTGAATTTACTCCACCCTATTTTAAAAATACATTCTTTTGTTCAAAAATCAAGCCACAGATGCCAATATATATGACAAGTGGTTGCTCCTTTCCATTTCTTTCTGCTATTTTTCCTCCTATTTTGTTCCAAAATATTGCTTGTGAGAGTCTGATGAAAGGAAAGTGCTGTTAAAAGAAGGCATGTAGAGGGGCAGAAAACAAAGATCTTAATTCTTTGTACTCTGGACAATTAGTTTTTGAATCATCAGACTTTTTACCTAAAATATTTTATTATTGATTTGAATTAGAAGTCATTGACCAGTTCCGTGTCCCCCAGTCCTTTATTCTTTCAAATGAGTTTAGTAATGACACATGTAGGAAATATGTAGGAAAATTTCTGTGTGGCTCAAGGTTGAGGGAACAGATAATTGGGTGACATTTTTCCTATACTGAAGGTTTGGAATTTTTAAATTCTAGGAATGAAAGTTTTCCAGCTAATTCAGTAAAAATCTATTTTCTGAAATAGTTTCTGTTGTATTCAAGAGAATGCAGACTGCTACATGAATATAGAAACCTTTAATATTTGTGATATTCTCCTTTAAATTTCTCTGGGAACAGGCAAGTCACCAAAGACTAAAACACATGCTGAAATTGGTTTCTTGTATTTTTTTGTGATAAAAGAATAAGTGATACTAGATAAAAACATATATTTGTCTTATAAGCTGCTTTAGGTTTTATGGAGGGAGAAAGACATAAGATGCAAAGAAGAAAACAATAGTATTTTTCATTTTCAGTTTTTCCTCTTAAGTGGAGAACTGTCTAAAACTTCCACTGCAAAAATAGGTCTGATCTTTCTCCTTTAAAAAAAAAAGATTTTTATTTATTAATTTGAGAGAGTGAGACAGAGTGTACACATAAGGGGTAGGAAGAGGGTAGAAGGAGAGGAAGAAGCAGACACCCGACTAAGCAAGGAGCCCAACATAGGGCTCGATCCCAATACCCTGAGATCATGACCTAAACTGAAGGCAGACATTTAACGCTTAACCGACTGAGCCACCCAGATGCCTCAGGATTGATCTTTCTTAATACTCTACCTCAGATTTTTCCTTAAGTTTTAATAGCTTGACCCAAAAAGTGCCAATTATTTCTTATTTCATATCCCTATAAGACTATAGCAACACATGTAGTAAAATTAATTAATTCAACACACTTTACCAGTCTAACCAAGTAAATTATTACTCATCCAGGGTGAGTAGGTGAGTAATTCTTCGCAAGACTGTAAATCACCCTGAAATTCCCATAGTCACATGGCTCAATGGTAAGCAAGATAATCAGTTAGTTTATCAGACTGGCTTTACTGACAAGACCATGTTATTTGTGATGGGACATTCTGTATCATTGTACCATCTTGGAGAGAGAAGCTGCCTTATAACTTAGCTTGGAGAGAGTCTTGTTTTAAGCCCCTTTAAAATGTGCCTTACTTCCTGGTTTTGTGGATCAGATCTTTACCAGTTGCTTCTTGATGTAGTTCTATCCACATCATCATTGGAGTGCCTCAGTGCTGATAAAGCACCTGAAAATCCTGAATCTAACACCTTCCTGACACCTACCTTCTTCATAGCACTGGCTATCACCACCTTACATCGCAGGTAAGGTGGAGCGTAGGTAATGAGGTATTAGCAATTGGTGCCTCATTATCTTAAGCCTTTGATGGAGCCCCACCCTCCTTATAAAAGAAGGATGCTGTTATTTTTGCCAGGAGTTAGCTTCAATTTCTCAACTTATTGCACATTTCCACCTGGGTCAAATACACGCATTTGCCATGTTTTTTTTATTCATGATTGCTTTATGAGGCTGCTTTGAGAACAGGCTTTGCAACCCAAAAAGTGCCAATTATTTCTTATTTCATATCCCTATAAGACTATAGCAACACATGTAGTAAAATTAATTAATTCAACACACTTTACCAGTCTAACCAAGTAAATTATTACTCATCCAGGGTGAGTAGGTGAGTAATTCTTCGCAAGACTGTAAATCACCCTGAAATTCCCATAGTCACATGGCTCAATGGTAAGCAAGATAATCAGTTAGTTTATCAGACTGGCTTTACTGACAAGACCATGTTATTTGTGATGGGACATTCTGTATCATTGTACCATCTTGGAGAGAGAAGCTGCCTTATAACTTAGCTTGGAGAGAGTCTTGTTTTAAGCCCCTTTAAAATGTGCCTTACTTCCTGGTTTTGTGGATCAGATCTTTACCAGTTGCTTCTTGATGTAGTTCTATCCACATCATCATTGGAGTGCCTCAGTGCTGATAAAGCACCTGAAAATCCTGAATCTAACACCTTCCTGACACCTACCTTCTTCATAGCACTGGCTATCACCACCTTACATCGCAGGTAAGGTGGAGCGTAGGTAATGAGGTATTAGCAATTGGTGCCTCATTATCTTAAGCCTTTGATGGAGCCCCACCCTCCTTATAAAAGAAGGATGCTGTTATTTTTGCCAGGAGTTAGCTTCAATTTCTCAACTTATTGCACATTTCCACCTGGGTCAAATACACGCATTTGCCATGTTTTTTTTATTCATGATTGCTTTATGAGGCTGCTTTGAGAACAGGCTTTGCAGACACAGAGGCCTGGGTTCAAGTCACTATTCTGACACTCATTAGCTGTGTGACCTAGGAAAGCTATTTACCCTATGTTTCCTCATCTATAGTGCAGGGATTCTAAAATTGTCCTTACAGGTTTATTATAAAGATTAGATTCTGTATGTGATGAGAATCCCATAGCATCTTTTTTTTTTTTAAGTAAGCTTTGTGCCCAACGTGGGGCTTGAACTCATGACCCCAAGATTAAGAGTCACATGCTCTACCACCTGAGCCAGCCAGGCACCTCCATCCCATAGCATCTTAATGTAAAAGTCAATTAATGGGGGGAGGAAAAAAAGTAAGTTGTCTCCAATGCTATGGACAAAAACCAGGGTGGAAGTGAAGGAGTAAAATAATGGATCTGGTTGCCATTAATTTTTTTTTAATTTTATTTATTTATTCATGAGAGACACACAGAGAGAGAGAGGCAGAGACACAGGCAGAGGGAGAAGCAGGCTCCATGCAGGGAGCCTGACGTAGGACTCGATCCCGGGTCCCCAGGAACAGACCCTGGGCTGAAGGCGGCACTAAACCACTGAGCCACCCGGGCTGCCCGCCATTAAATTTCTAAGCCCTTTCACTTCATCATTGACTCAATCCCACATTTGTTTCCTATTCAGGATAGAGGTTTCAGGTCTAAACCACTAATATTTCTTTTTTTTTTTTTTTAAGATTTATTTATTTGAGAGAGAGAGAGAATTGGAGGAGCGCCGAGGGGGGAAGGAGAGAGAGATTCTCCAGTAGATTTCCCGCTGAGTGTAGAGCCCCACATGGGGCTCAATCTCAAGACCCTGTGATCATGACCTGAGCTAAAATCATGAGTTAGACACTTAACTGACTGAACCAGCAGGTGCTCCCCAACCATTAACATTTTCATCTTCCCACAGCATCAGTTTTATCTCCTCTTTCTCTTTAGAAGAGTTAGGATCTTCCCATTCTGAATCCTTACAATGGCATCCTGAGTTCTTTACCATTAAAGTCCCTCCCTCTTCAAGTTTTATCTGCTACCACTTCAAACCAGTTTCTTAAGTCTAGTCAGGTCAGAGTTCTCACCATTCTCCAAGGATATAAACTTAATCCCAACTCAGTGTTTGTGTCCTCAAGGGGCTCAGAGTGTAGATGAGGAGAAAGCCTGACTATGACAGAGGCTTATAAGGAATTGAGTATCTTTATGAACAGAGGTCTATAATGAAACAGATGAAGGGGTGATTAATCCATCCTGGAGTGGGGGGTGTGGTGGGTGGAAGGGCCGGGAAAGGCTTCAGAGAGGAAGTAACACTTGAGTCAGTTGCTTAAGAATGAGCACGAATTCATTTTGGGCTGAGGGAGCAGCATGACAAAGCCTGAAAGTGAATAGTCTTCATCCAAGGCATTGCAGCAGATGGCAGCAGGGATGATTGAGAGTGGAGAGACACACCTAATGGAGCTGGCAAGGGCCACACTGGGAACTTTTTTTCTGTTCTACCAAGAAGCCTAAAAAGAGCAGCCTTCCTTTTCCTGGCTTACTGGTGCAATAATTCCTGTGCACTTATTTTGGCAATAATTTTTCATTTCAATAAATCTCTACAAAAGATTTATGGGCCCCTAGAAAACCAGGGAAAACCCTGAAGTTCTTTTCTTTCCTTCTCAGCTCTTCCCACACAGTAAAGTACACGGGATTGGAGGCAGCATGACACAGAGATGAAAAATATTGATGTGGGAGTTATTCCCACCATCTCCACTTCTAACTGGGTGAACTTAGGCAAGTTATATCCTCTATGAATGTCACTGTCTTCCTCTGAAAATGGGGATAATGCCACTCTACTTTCTATATAATAGCCCTCCTATGATGATTCAGTAAGTGCTTAACAAATGTTTGCTACTCAGTTATTCAATAAGCATTAATTGACCACCTACTATAAGGCAAAACCTATGTTAAATTCCTATTATACAATGATGAGTTAAACAAACATAGGCTTTATAATCTAGCATTATTATTATGATTAATATAGATCTTTAGTTAATACTATTAAAACAAATTAATGTGTTTCAGTAACATCAATATCCTATTCATGGTTGGACCCATTTCCTCTTTCTTTGGTCCTGGAGAGTAGCACTACACGATGATTGACTGCCAGGAGCTGCCACTCCAGTGCTTATGGTGCCTGTCAGTTACATGTTTGTGCAGGCTTGGCCAAGCCACCCTTCTAAGTAGGTTCAGTAGGTGAAGTGACTCTAGAGGTGGTCCTAGATAAGACCAACCTTAGGATAACCATGCGTGCTCAAAACTAATTCTATGCATGGTTCAATCAAATTTGGGCTGTTTGAACTGTTCTCCAAAACTTGCCATTACTGGAGCTCAGGAAAGCAGAACACTGGAATCCTAGGATTAACTAATTTTTGTGCGAACTATTCCATGGTAAAGCTGTATATATATATATATATATATATTGTTTTTACTGTTGGCGAAGTGAACACACAAGAGCAAACACTACCTAAGCTCTGGTAGATTGTGTTAACTTCTTGTTTGATAAAGGGATGCACCTGTTGGTCACCAAGAAGTAGAATCACCACCATCAAAGAAAGGGAGTGGAGGCAGATATTATGGTCCAAGACTTGGATTTCATCCTAAAGACAAGCCAGGTCTGCTGGCCTCTGGCAGAAGCACTGGAACACTGAGTAGTATGGCAGGTCACCATGGTTCAGCCACGTAGAGTAATTTAACTTCTTAGTACGACCATAGGAATAAAATCTGTTGACAATTTACTGGTAAATGTATTCATTCGTGGATTTTGTATTATTCTATTTTGCTTCTGTTTATTTGCTTTTTTTTTTTTTTGCAATTTAGCTTTTTATAAAACTTTTTTTTTAATTTTTTTATTTTTTTTAGTGGCTGTATGTCCTGGATACAGCTTATTTCCATTGCTAAATTGTTCTTTCTTCCCACAAGGGGAACTCCTAAAATATCTGCCAGAGCACCTCAGTCTGTAGTCAGGAGTGGGGCACAAAGCTATATTTTTCTCTGCGCAAAACAAAATAAAAAGGAATTCACTGTCTTTAATCTCCTTCCACATGCTCTTCCATTTCCTTTTGGTCTAATAATCGCTTTCAGTTTTATTCTGATCAGAGATTATGATTAGTGATTTACATAAGCTGTAGCTTCCAAGGTTGATGTTAGGTAAGGAAGGCCTTTTCTGGAATGAAATTATAAAAGATGCTTTCAAAAGTAAATTTTAAGAGAAGTTTGACAACCTTAAAGAAGATAGAAGCTGATATGGCCAACATAGATGCCAGAATATAGATATTCAGAGTGGGGCAAAATTTGGAGGTCTCATTGTGTATGTACCTCACCTTATACTACTTTGAGTTGGGTTTTGTGAAAGAACACCCCAGACCCCGAGTAAGTATGTGCGACATTTGGAGTTATGACATTGTGTGCCTTCCAGTATAAAGGGATTTCTTACATATCTTAAACACTTAATGCATAGTTTTGAAATTACTTTGAGGAGATAAATCTCCTGGGAAGTCATGGGTTATAATAAAATACAATATCATCATCAGATAATTAGAGGTAGTAGATGAAGGTGTCCAGGCAAGAGAACACCCTGAGAGAGAGACTCCTTAGCCAAAGTTAAACAAACAGCAACAGAACAACTCCATGATTACAATGGAAAGACGACAAGAAGCTACTAGGAGAAACCATTTGATACTTTTTTGAGCTGACCTCTCACCTACATCAGTCACATGGTGAGTAAGTACTTTTTAAGCTGAAGTAACCTGACGGAATAAATTTGTACACCTGTAATGTCCCTTAGCATGTAGAATCACATCCCAAATCCCATCCTGACTTCACAAGTGAGTAATATTTATTTGTGAACCAAACCATTTGTGAGTTGTAGACTGTGGCAGATGGCAGGAAAAGGAGACAGGGAGTAGGAGCTCAAGTCATCTGCAAAGTTTGAGAAAGCCAGAAGAATCTTGGACACTGAATCCCAGGAGTGGCAAAGGAGAGTGTTATCTCCAGAGGCACCTAGTGTGTCTGAAGAGGATCTTGTCTTTTTAACCTTGTTCAGAAAAAATATATATATATTAAAGAGCCAAATTCTAGATATTCGGGATTGGCTGCCTAATGGGGATTAGGCTTGGAAAAATTCATCACAGCAGAGACAGAGCCAAAGTTGAAGTAATGGGCATGTGCCAACATGGCTCCAGTCAACCCCAGGCTGGCTGCCATCAACACTGCAGAGTCGGTATGGGGACCAGGAAGCTGAACCAGCATTTGAACTTAAGCACTGAAGGGATAACTCACATGTTGCTTTTATTGATTTTACAAATAGAACCTGGATCAATCACAGAAAGGTGTGAGGACCAAAGGAGAGTTATACTAGCATTGGCTCAAATAGTCTCTTCAATATTCAGTTAAATTCAGCAGCAGTTATTGAGCATTGATCGTTTGAAAGTACTTTGATATAAAATAGTTTATGACCTTAAAGAACTGACAATCTAGTGGAAAAAATAAGAAATGCAAGATCCTAGAGGGAAATATAAACAAAGAACTCTGCTGGATTCAAAGGCAGGAGGGAGGATACCCTAAGGGTATTTCTCAAAAGACATCATGGAAGATGTCAACCTGAAGATGATATTGAGAGGTGGGAGCTTAGAGAGGGATAAGTTTATCCCAGGTAGTAGAGATGGCATGAGCAAGCCAAGGACCAGAAAGCAGAGGTATGTTTGCACATTGTAATACATATAGGTTTGGCAAGCAGTCAAATATTTGTAGTAGATTATTGAAAAATTGGCTGGAGCCAGATTGTGGAGGCACTGGTATCACAGGGAATAGGTTGTCATTAAGGTGTTTAAGCAAGGTTACTCCTGGAAACCTTTATGCCAGACTTCTCCTTCACATGTATCCTGAAGAGCCTTTTTCCTTTTCTCCTAATTTACAGTAGATATCTTTTGCTGATTTGGATATTCAAGTGCATTAGACTCCTACTATATCATAAGTTCAGTAATGTCCTGGGTCAGCCTATGTCTTCTTTAATTATAAAAGCCTAAAACAGGGGACACTGGGTGACTCAGTGTTGAGCATCTGCCTTTGACTCAGGTCATGGTCCCAGGGTCCTGGGATCAAGTCCCACATCAGGCTCCCCGCAGGGAGCTTGCTTCTCCCTCTGCCTGTATCTCTGACTTTCCCTCTGTGTCTCTCATGAATAAATAAATAAAATCTTAAAAAAAAAAGTCTAAATGACATGGCTTTCCTGTAATGGACTCATGAACCCTGATCCCCCAAAGAAAGGAATCTACTGTATGTTATTTATGCCAATACAGCTTACCTTTTATTTTCTGCAATTTGTTTAACCTAATAAATTGTAGCAGAAGGCAAGACCTCGGCATAGTTAACTTCTCTTCAAATTAAAGCATTCAACTTAACAAGTTGTATAAACTTGTAGATTTTGAAGCAGAAATAGTTTAAGCTAGCTTCCATTTCTTAGATGACTAATTATTTGAAAGCTAATATTGAAAATGCAATTCAACTCTTGCCTGTATGGATACTCCTCTCCTCTTTTACATTCTCCTTTTACCCAGAAGAAGCAAATGTGGGGTCGATTCCTCTTGTAGTAGGGTGTGGTCCGGGCCAGCTTGAACAGCATGTCACTGGTGATGTAGCTTTCCCCAACATGCCAACTGGTCACGTTCCATCAGAGTTAGAAATCTATAGAGAGATGACAAGTTCAAAAGGTAAATTATGTAGACTGTGTCAATCCACTAGGATTCTACCAAAAATAAAATTACATCAAGAAAGTGGCAGCATACTTCTCTCTCCATATTCAGTGTGTAGTACTCTTTGTTGACATCTGACTTTGGCATGTCATCCTTAAAAGACAATCCTGCATCACGAACCTGGATGGGCAGGCCTAGTCTAAAAGAAAAGAGGGCTAAAGACTGAGACTTTCTCCATGGGTTGAGATTCAGAGTGTTTCAGGTTAGCTCTGGCCATACTGAGTTAAAACATCTTACTGACAGTTTAAATATGAGTCAATGGGCCCAGAGTCTGGAAAATGCTATGTGTCCTGCCTCTGCTACAGCAGGCACTATGTAGAAAAGAAGGTGAGAGAATGTAAGACAAGTCCTACTGGCTTGGCAAGAGTCCCACCTAATTCCTCATGACGTGTCCAATGCAGGTGACACCTCTGGAAGGTGTGGATAGGTAGTTAATTTCATGGAGAGTAGGAGGTGTGAGTTTAGCTTTTTTTTTTTTTTTTTTTTTCACAGTAGGGCATTATCTGAATGATATTCATTCTCTCTTGAGGCTGGACTTCATGCAACAAGCAGTAACCTGGATGTTATTTTAAAATAAGCAAAGCCACTGACAGATCTGGTCTGGGTTCTTGTTTCAGAGGAAGAGTTGGCTGAGAAGTGTTCCTTGGTCAAAGATTAACCTAAAGGAAAAAAATCCAGCAGTAGAAGAACTGTGGGTTTCTTACCCCAGCCCTCAGGAAAGCTATGCCGTGAAAAGGCTTTGGCCCATTGACACAGCAAGTTGGACAGGGTACCAATTCTTCTGTGAGGTGGAAGAAAAGAGAAGAATTCTCTTGTTTGTGGTGTTTGGAGGATGGCTTCCCAGTTTCATCAGCTTCGGGTTCTGGTCTGGAAAAATTGGCTAGGTGTCAAAAGGCAGCCGGTAAGTAGAAAAAGGGAAGGAGGGGGGTCCAGGGCCAATACTCCAGGCAATCCTTAAATGTGATGTTAATGAGAGGTAAAGAGAGAAGAGTTTTAAGCCATTTTCTAAAGCAGGATTAAGATATTTAGAAAACATCCCTGTATCTGTCTTATAGCTAATGGGGCAAGTCTAAACAGGCCCCCAAAGCTGCCTTTTGATTTCAGTAAATTAAAAGGGTAAAGCAGGACATGCCCTGGGTGAAGAAAAGGATGCACTTTGTTACTGGAACTAGTGTTGAACTAGTGTTGGAACTAGTATTGAATTCTAGGTTTCAGGCCAAAATGTTTTCAGAAATTTTCTTAATGAATTTAGTTAAAAATGAGATGAAGAAAAATATCAGATGAAAGGAATAATAAATGGGGGAAAATGCGTTTGAAAACCCAAAGTGATGGAAGGTCTGTTCAAAAAGTAAGATATAGAACAGAAATAGTTTGACGATTGTTGATATAGAAGAGCTTCTAAGAAACTTCAGTGCCTAAAAACTACTTACTGGGAATGTCAAACAAGAGTCCATATATGTGCCATGCCTCCAGAATATTATTGAGTCACTTTAACTTTACGGTTACAGTCTGTCTACTCAATTTATTACAACATCTTTTTTGTGCTCTTACATTCATGTTTGCTTTTTAAATTACAAATCTAGCTATTAGATCCTCATCAGATGGGGGTGTAGGGAGATTGAGATAGGAATCGGGTTCTATGAGTTGTCACATACTCAGAAGAATGTTTGAAAACCAGAGAAATTCAAAAAGGCACTCCATATACTTCATTTTAGAGTGGTAATTCCCAGCCTCAAATGAATAATATATATTTTATGCAGATAATGTGTGTCATAGAAACCAACATTTTATCTGTGTACCTTATCTCACTCTGGGTTTCCTGGAAGTGCCTTGACACCTTACTTAAGTATTCTGATGTATATGTTAAGAAAGAGAAGTAGTGCTCACTCACCTTTGTGAGTGTGGGATTTGGACATAAAATTTTAAATCATTAATGTTTTTTATTTAAATCATTAGTGTTCCTTTTAAATTGGAAGCAACACAAAAGAAAACCTCCCATAATTATTCTGTGGTAGGTTCTATGTAGAATTCAA
The DNA here is from genome assembly GCF_905146905.1 of Nyctereutes procyonoides. NCBI lineage: Eukaryota > Metazoa > Chordata > Mammalia > Carnivora > Canidae > Nyctereutes > Nyctereutes procyonoides. Next base: position 22,406,972 of record NW_026575132.1, on the reverse strand, counting down.
CAGGAAAAGAGTCTGGGTAGGTGGATGTGGTCAGAAGAGGACAGTTGGATTCTTGGTTCTGCTTCTTGCGACTGCATGACTTGAATAGTGTACCAGTTTCTGTGAGCACTGGTTTCCCTATTTGCAAAATGGGCCCAGGTTTTACCATATCTATCTCATACCATGGTAAGAACCAGATGTGCCAAGGTATTTCAGAGTGCTTTACAAATGGTGAGACACTTGGCAAACAGATTATAGGGGGACTTGGAGTAATGTGTGTGTCATATTTTATTCAAAGTACTGGTGAAAAGAAATCCAGGAGAAGGGATTGTGGGAGAGAGGAAGAAATTTATATACAGCACAGTTCTTAAGTGATGAAAACTCACTAGTTAAAAATAAAAGCATAGAGGAACTGAAAACTTAACGTCTGTTATTGACGATAAACTTGAATACCGACGTGATGTATTTTTCCTTACAACTTCATTTTACCTAAAAATTAAAAAAAAAAGTTAAAAACCCTCAGGTGAATATATTTTTTTTCCATTGAGAAATTTTATCTTTAGAAACTTTAATAAATTCTTTCCTTATCTGTAAAGTAGCTAGTATATCAATTTTCTGCTTTAGAGTTTTTCTTCATTTTAGTCAATTTCTGCTGGATATGGCATATTTAAGGAGATGGAATTCAGGCATGCTAAAACATTTTCACCATGATACCTTGTCTTATTCCTATGTAGTCAAAATCCCTAAAAAGCCCCTGGTCATTATATTTTTGCCCAAGGAAAGAGAATACATGATCTGTTAGTTCATTTGAGGACTTCAGAGGACTCCGATCTTAAGGCTACCTTGAGTCCCAGGACAGGTTAAGTATTGATTGCAGGAAATGAAATCAGAAATAGTTTTGAACTTGGGGAAATACAGAAGGGTCACTTGAATCCATTATGACCAACTAGAGGGACATAAGAGATCTTTAGAAAATGGTGGTGCCCAAAGAAGAAGGAAGGACACTTCTAGGTGGAGGGCAAGAGGGCAAAGTTGGTTCAGGTCAGCCCTATTTCCTGCTCTTGGAAAGAAGACTTGAGAACACAGGTGGAAGGGATGTGCCTGTGATAGTGTTAACAGGGAAGGATGAGACAATCAAGAGGTTGGAAAGTTAGGATTAAAGACAGTAAAAGGAGGTGAAATGAAAAAAGAAATTGTGAAAAGAGAAAATATAAACAAATTAAAAGAATGCTAAAAGAAAAGGTATATAAATTGAGAAGAGAACATAGTCTATATGTAGGGACTGGACTCTGTCATCCATCAAGCAATTATTTAAAGTACTTAAATTATTATTTAAAATGCAAGTATTAAAAAAATAAAATGCAAGTATTTTTATTTCTCTTGTAACTTTCTCAATATGATACTTTAAAAATGTAGTTTTTTACCTAAGAAAATAGAAATGAAGTTGTGTGACACTGGAAATATACAGTCTTTAGCGAATGTTAAAGAATAATCACTACCTGGAATCCCTGGGTGGCTCAGTGGTTTGGCGCCTGCCTTGGGGCACAGGGTGTGATTCTGGTGACCCGGGATCGAGGCTCCCTGCATGGAGTCTGCTTCTCTTCTGCCTGTGTCTCTTCCTCTCTCTCTCTCTCTCTGTGTGTGTGTCTTTCATGAGCAAATAAATAATCTTAAAAAAAAAGAGAGAGAGAGAGAATAATCACTACCAAGACATCCTCCTCCATGTGTTTTCAAGAGATTCTGTCACAAAGCAAAATGATGGGAAGGATAGTCTCTAAAGAAAGAAGTTAGAAATCTACTAGTGGAGAAACAAATGACATATAAGAAAAGAAAAACATGAAAAACAAATATATAGTAAAATAATTAGAGTGGGAATTACTGAGGAAATACATTATAAAAATATATACTAGAATATGAAGTGAGAAAAGAATCTCAAACACCCATATAATATAAGAAATTGAGACATTGCAATAAGCTAAATGTTGAATTTGGCTACAAAAAAAGTAAGGCAGGATCTTTAACTTTGGAGGTGACCTCCCTCAAAATTGTTCTGAGAGTAAATATTTCTCTTTCTCTCCTTTTTTATAAAATCGAATATCAGATTTATGAAATATTTGATATTATCTAACTGCCTTAATTTTATTGGGCCCCAGAGAGCGTAAGGGAATTGTCCAAGGTCACACAATGAGTTTAAGAACACAAAATCAGATTTCCCCCCAAATGATTCTATTATTTTCACTACCTCTTGCTGTTTCCCTGTAGCCACTGAGGCCACTGAGTTGAGTTTCCTTTTCCAACAATCTCGGATCCCTACTCAGAGTTCAGCTCACCAGTGAAGAGATCATATTTACTAAGGAGGCCTTAGATATTGCTGATTTTTAGTATTAGTGGCTACATCAATTCTCAATCCTATAGGAAAAAAAGAATGCTACAGGAGTGTGAAAAAAATACATTAAGCACCAACAGAAATGGTAGGTAATACAGAAAATCAATTAGATGCAGTGGCTACCCTGCTGGGCTTGTAATTTAACTCTAGAAATAATGCAGAAATGAAGAAAAATTCCACTGGAGATGGTTAGCAACAGGGAGGCTTACCTAATGAGAGGCTAGTTAATGATAGGAAACGGCAGTCCTGGCACAGCAGATTCTGCAGGATGAAAGACTAGATAGTGCAAGATCAGAGTTTATCTTTCATTAAGAGGATGAATTCTAAATAGGCATATCAAAGAATGACTTTAAATCTCTATAGAAGTGGAATCTAATTCCAGACTCACAACAGAAGAAGGAAAATTACCTTGAGCTGTTTATGTTAATCTCACTGTTTGGCTAGTGGAACACACTTTAGCTCAGTTGGTAATAGTACCAGTTTTTCTATCACAGACATTCCCACAACTTGACTAATTTCTAATACTTTGTTTTTTGTTTAATTTTTTTAAAGATTTTATTTATGTATTTGAGAGAGTGAGTGCAAGTGTTCACATGAGTGGGGAGAGGGGCAGAAGGAGAGGGAGAGAGAGAGAAGCAGAATCCATGCTGAGTGCAGATCCCTGCGGGGAGTGGGGGCGTGGGGGGTGGAGCTCATGACCCTGAGATCTTGACCTGAGCTGAAATCAAGAGTCTGCACTTAGCTAGCTGGGTTGCCCGGGCGCCCCTGATTTGTAACCCTTTGGATAGAGTTTGATGCTTCCTACCCAACCCTCACCTTACTCATGTAACATCCTCCCACAGTGTTGAGAAAAAGAGGAAGTCCTAGCTTCAAAATTTTGGAGAAGGTTGATTTATGTATTAAAATAATGTTTTTGATTAAAGCAATTTAGGATTAAGCTGTAACCTCAAATTTAATTCTAAATTGGATTAAAATAAACTAGGTCCTGAACAATTCAGGCAACTACTGGATCAAATGTCCCAGGCCCATTTACCTCTTCCACATCTATACCGTTTATTCCCTTAACCCCTTTTAATTGTTCACAAAAAAATTTAGATCTACCTGTTGATGTTGGGACCTGGCACATAGCAGACATGCACATTTTGTTAGTTTAGTCAAACAATGAAAACCAAATGAGGGGAGCCTGTGTGGCTCATTGATTAAGCATCCAACTCTCGATTTTGGCTCAGGTCATGATCTCACAGTTGTGAGACTGCACCCCCACCCCAGTGGGGCTCTGCACTGAGCCTGCTTAAGATTCTCTCTCTCCTTCTCCCTCTGTCCCCCCATTCCTAACTCACATATTCTGTCTCTCTCTCAAAGAAACAAAAAAATGAGATGAAGATCTTAGAAATGAGAACAATCGAGAAATAAATTAGCTTGAAGTCCAATAAAAAGTTTTGTTTTAATATGCATCATTGAAAATTTACCAATTTCCAAAATGTATTATAATCTGTAAGTATAGATTTCAGAAAATGTCCTTGATCCCAGTTTTTAGATGAGTCATTTCTATGGATGGCAGTGTTCAGTAGCAGAAAGCCCAATTAACTGAGAGCTCTGTCACTTTTATTTCCTTGTTTTGGGGATAGAACTAAGGTTTATTCCAGATCTAAAAAAAACCAGCCTCTTACTTTGAATGTGAACCCTGGAATACTCTTGTAACCACCAAGTATCAGTCATCCTTGATATATAGGACAATCCAAAAGGAAAAGAACAAAAGAAGGAAGAAACCATATACTTTATACATGGAAATTTGGGCAATTTTTACTTTGAAGTGTGTAATAAAAAGTTATGATTCTAGGGGTGCCTGGGTGGTACAGTCAGTTGAGCATCTGGCTCTTGGTTTTGGCTCAGATCTTGGTCTTAGGGTCCTGGGATGAACCCCACCTCAGGTGCTGTGGGGAAGTCTGCTTGAGATTCTCTCTCTCTCTCTCTCTCTCTCTCTCTCTCTCTCTCTCCCCCTCTGCCTCTTCCACTTTTATTATCTCATTCTCTCTCTCTCTAAAAGAAATAAATCCTTTTTTTTAAAGTTATGTATGGTTCTATGTTACGTGACAACCTTTAAATGATTTGCAGTGCTCATATACGTTGAACTAATAGAAGTATGGCATTGTGATCAAAGAGAGCTAGTAGTATATCCTATAGTGGTTTGACTACACAGTTTAGTGATTAACTATGCAGGTCCTGAAGCCAGGCTTCTTGAGTTCAAATACCAGCTCTACCATTTAGTGGTTTATGGAATGAAGGCTTACTTATCTCTTTAAGATTCTGATTTCCCATCTGCAGGAGGAAATGAGGTGATTATATTAAATGAGATAATGCATGTAAGTATTTAACATAGCATCTTTTACATTCTAAGCAGTCAATAAATATTAGCTATTATCATTTGGAGTACTATACTGAATTGATACTAATTATAAAACCACTTGACAAGAATTCATCCTGAGGAAGATATTTTGAAATCATATTTAACAGAAAGTTGTGGAAGGAACTGACATTGGTACCCAAGAGGAGAGGGGACTCTGTCTACAAATACTTGCTGATTTCTTATGTAGAAAAAGGGGCCAAACTAAGATGAATGAGTGGTAGTTTCAGGAAGAAAGATATCATCTTGACATGAGAAAAAAAAATCAGACAATATGCATTGTCCAATAACGAAGTCTCTTGAAAGAGTGAACTTTTAGTCACTAGAAGCATTCAGGTAGAGGCTGAATAACCATATGGCAAAGATGTTTACCCTAACTTTTGATATACCAGTCATTCTGGACTTATTTCTTTTCCCAGAATATTCCACCCTCTTTCCCATCTGTGGGTCTTCACCCATATGTTTCCTCTGCTTGAAAGACTCCCACTTCTTTCTCACATTTCATCCAACATACATATCTTTTCTTCTGCTTGACCCTTTTTCATCTTTTAGGTTTTAGTCTCAGCTCCCCTTGCTTTATCTTCCTTTTGCACTCTACTTCCTTTATCTTAGCATCATCTGTTACATTTGGTTATAAATTTTTTAATGTTTTCCTTCCTTAAAAGACCTATTTTTTTCATTGCTCTATCCTCAGTGCCTGGTACCCACTGGTGCATAAATTTTTCTATTGTATTATGAATGTAAGACTCTCTAAGACTATGATTCCATGGAAAGGAATAGAGAATCTTCATCTCAAGCATTTTATTTTTGATTTTCAGAGTTAGGCAAAAGAATTCCCATTGCAATTTGGAAATTGTACTGATATTCAGTATCATTCATTTTAGACACAACCAACTTCAAACCACCCTAGTGCAAGAGACACAAACTCAAATATCTATACAGGAAAGAAAGTAATATCACTGTGTGAAGTGGGCCAAGCATAAGACAGTAGGGAATGGTGACATTTATGATGAAGACTGGAGCATGGATGCTTTATTTAAAAGCATTCAAATAGTAGTAGTCTCCTCAAAGTTTTAAATATATGGTAACACGTATTCATTTAAAGTTCACCTGCATCTTATTTTCTTATTTACTTCCAGTGAAAATGATTTTTAAGACTAATAAAAATAGTGGACACAAGTAGAATCAGATGGACCAGCAGTAATTAGAATAAAAGGTTCTGACAAAATAATGGTGTATGAATTACCTAAAGCTGAAATTATGTGCCGTGCTCATAATTTCAGATTTTTCAGAAAATTACATTTGAGAGGTTTTCAAAGATTCAAAACAATAGTTCTTAGCAAATGCAGAGGCAAATGTTACTATGAAATTCAGTTAGTTAATAGGTAATACAGATGAGCTCTAAATGAAAATTTTGGAGTGAATTTATATTTGGTTTATTCAAGGGATTTCTTAAGGTTTAAACTTGAGATTTTGAGTGAATGGCTTTGCTGACTTTAATGTCATTGAAATGTATCCTGCCATCACCATTAATTTCCCAAAACTTGTCCCATGTGTGCAGTAAGATAGAATTCCCAGATATGAAACATGTTTGTTTTTTGTCTCTTTTCTTGGCTCTTCATCTTTTCTCTTTTGCTATCTTTTAAAAATTGGCTCTGGATTTTTAAAAAGAAAAAAATAATTTCTAAATTTTACATTTTGAAACAATTTCAAATTTAAAGAAAAGTTGCAAGAACAGTGCAAATAACTTTATTTCTAGAGCCAGTTGAGATTGGATATTTTAGTGTGACTATTTTACAAACAAGGACATTCACCTATATAACCCAGTTTCACCATCAGTTCTTTAGATGCAATTCAAGCTTCATCAGTTGTCCCAGCCATGTCTTTTATAACAAAAGATTCTAGTTCAGAATCACGTTCTGCATCCAGTTTTCATGTCTCTGGTCTTGCCTTTCCAACAGTTTGTTAGTCTTTCCTTGACTTTTGTGACCCTCACACATTTTGAACATTTAAGACTAGTTGTTTTGCAGAGTATCTGTTGTTTCCTTACTTTTAGACTCTGGTTATTTATCTTTGGCAAGAATGCTGCAAAGATGGTCCTGTGTTCTTACACCATTGCTTTGCATCAGGAGGTGCACAATGTCAATTTGTCCCATTTTGGGGGGAAACTATTTTGGCACTACGTACATATTCCCATTCCTCATTAAACTTTTAATTTATATATTTGTTTGCTTATGTGTTTATGCCAAATAAATTCCCAGATTCCTAGTTTATTCAGTTAGATGTAATTTTTATTGTCATAATATTTTTAATGTTTAAATTTGACCAGTGAGTCAAATTTGATGCTTGAGTTTGTGATAGGCTGGTATCTTTATGCATTTTGGAAACCAGGAGTTCATACCCCTGTCTTTAGTTCCAATCCAACGCTATACCATTCTCATTTTCCTGTTTTTCATATTAATAATGCCCTGGATGGATAGTAAGAAACCTGGCTCCTCTTCTGAGTAATGTGTTTACTTTTTGGTGTACCTTCCTACATGAAACTAATCATCTGCTTCTCACATTGAAGACCCCTTCCTTACCCAGCCTGGGTTTTGACCACCCAGGTCTGACTGCTGCACTATGCATTTCTTCTTCACCTTGCTAGGGACCCACCTTCTTCCCTCTGTTACTGTTGTGCCCTTGGTCCTAGTGTGGACTAGCCCCTCCTGGGCCTCACTGAAAGGCTTTTCAGCCACTGAATTGTTCCAGAAAAGAAAGGGAAGAGGAAGAGAACAGAATGGGGCATCTCAATGGAAAATAAACCCTGGAGAAATAAAAGGAGACAAATGCCATAGTCCACTAAGGAATTTTATTTATTTATTTATTTATTTATTTATTTATTTATTTATTTATTATTTATTTTTTATTTTTTTTCCACTAAGGAATTTTAAATTACTCAGTGTACATATGCTTTTAGATGTCAAGAATGTGGGGTATAGGGTGGAATGTAAATGATGTATAGAGGCAAATGTGAGATCATTAAAATATTAGCATAAATATGAAACTTTTAAAAACTGCTTTTCCTTTAGTTTTCAAGTAGTCCAATATCTATATGTATAAAAATCAATATATCAGCCCTTTCTCCAAAGAAACAAAATGAGCCATGGCTCATTGGTTTACTACTTGGATACTTGACACTGCATTTGCTTCTAGGTTGTTTATGATAATATTTCGAATGGCGTTGGGAGCAATCCTGCTGCTATGAAAATTTAAATTTTGTTTATTTCTTGCTTTTGTGATTAACTTGTCAACCTTAACATTCCCTAGATCAGTGTGGAGGGCTTTGTGTTTATTATTATAAACACATTATTTCTGATAGACTTTCTACTTTCTATAAAGCATTATTTGTTCCTTAGAGTAGGATGAAATTTTTAAAAATTTAGCCTACGTATCTTAATATTCAGATCCTCATCCTCTGCTCTGCCTCCCAACTGGGTATGTGATTTTGGGTAAGTTCATGGACAAAGCTGTGACAAACTCTGCACCCCAGAGAACAAAAAAGAAAGTTGGATCAGATCAAGGCTTCTTAGCTTCTTCTGTGCCATGGATGAGGCCTATGGCCCTGCTGAGGCCTGTGGCCCTTCTAAGAATAGTGTTTTTAAATCAGTAAAATAAATAGAATTACAAATAAAACCAATTATATTGAAATTAATTTCTTAAGGTATTAAAAAGCAAATTTATGATATGGTAGTATGTGTTTATTATAGCACTAAATAAATAACTAAAATATGATAATTCTATAACTACTATAATTTTTAATGTTACCATGAGTAGAAACAAAACTTTGAGGTATCTGCAACATTAATGTGATTTGCAAAGTCACAAGTAACTTCTAATAATGTGATTTGTTGCCTATATTTCTCATTAATGGAAATGGTTAATTTCAATCAAAAGGTAGCGGAAATAAAAATGTAATTTTCTTTTTCCTATCAAAGTTTACAAATGCCTTGAATTCTATCCATTAGATGATGTTAAAGGAACTTCCCAGTAAAAATATTCTAGGACTTTATAAACAATCCTGCTAGTTAGGTAAGGCGGCATACATTTAGAACTGCCCTACTACAAGTGTGGTTCATGGACAGCAGCCACAGCATCATCCACCTGCAGCTTGCAGGAATGCAGAATCTCTACCCCACCTCAGATCTTCTGAATCTGAGTCTACATGTTTACAAGATCCGTAGGTGATTTGTTGTGCATATTCATACTTGAGAAGCGCTGCTACAGATTAAGCTGTTCAGCCTGTCTGGGAGTGTTTCAGCTATGATCAAACCAAGTACCCTAGGATTTCTTAGATCTACAGTTAACTTCTTCCATTTGCTAAAAACTTGCCCTTAAACCTGCAGTCCAGGAAGCTGGTGATAGGCCTTTCAGCTGTATACACAGAGTGGAGATTTTCAATTACCTAAGGATCAATAATTGAATAGGTCTAGATTGTTTTGGAGATTCAAAGAGCCCCAGGCAGTAGTTTGAGATTTGTCAGAAGCAAATTGTCTCTGAAGTGGTGGAGAGTGGGGGAGGAGTGGTAACAAGTCTGCATAACCAGACAGAAACATAGTTCCAAGTTGAACTCTATTAAGTATAGGTGAAGCAGGAGAGGGAAGCAGGAAAGGGAGGTTCTTGCCTCCTGGAGTGGAAGAATCTTGAGGACAAAGGAGAATGAGCAAAACGATGGAATTTTATTAAGCAAGGATACAGGAAAAGCTCTCAGGAGTTGAGAAGGGTCCTGACCAGGTTGCCAACGTGGGACTCCACCAATAGTCTTTTATTTAGAACTTACCAGGGAGCTTGTGGCCTTAATATTCTTGTGACATCTTAGTTTTAGTGAGGACTAGGGATAACATCTTTAATGACTTATTTGGGGTCTGGTCATTCTTTGTGGTACCAATGTGACTGCCATAAAAAGACACCACCTCTGATGAACAGGGCAAGGTGGTCTGGTTTGTTCCCTTATCTCTGGTTTCATTGCGCCTCAACGTTTTTGGAATTTTTGGTGAGCCTAGTCCCATAGTCCCCTACCTATCCCTCCCTGCCTAACCCCACTTGTCCCTTACTCATTGGTAGGGTTTATTCTTTAGGGTTTGGCTTGAGAACTATAACTATTTGCATGTCACAGTTGATATTTTTTGCAAATATGTGTTTTTCACTGCTCTGAAACCAGTTTTATACATATGCAAAATATTAAGTAATTCACATTTTACAAACTGAATCATGTCTACGTGAATCATGTCTACCAACTGAAGTGTCTTATAGTGAAATCCTCTAACAGAAATTTTGATGCAGTGTTTGGTTTATTGAACCTCTGTTTTGTACCAGTGGAAATTCAGAAATGAAGAAGACACTGTTCCTGCCATAAAAGAGTTGCCAATTTGTTGTAACCCAAGCAAAAAAAAAAAAAAATTAATTAAAAAATAAAATAAAAAAATAAAAAAAATCTACCTATTGTAGATAGGTAGGTAGATACAGATAGATAATAAGAATATAAGTTCAATGATAAAAGCAGACACAAGATACTATTTATAGTGGCATGAGGGGTTGCACATAACTTTAAGTTCCCGTTTACTCATTGACTTATTCATTTGTTTACTAATGTTTATTGAGCCGTTATCCAATGTCACAAACTATGGCTGACTGCAGAATGCTGACAATGGGAAGTGGTAAGATAAGTCTAGGTTGAAGTTATTTTGGATTTTGTATGCCCTGTTTAGAATGTTGAGCCTTATCCAACAAGCAACTAAGAGATTTTTTAAGTATGGAAATTACTGATGATATTTGAATTTTAAGATCATCACTCTTGGGACAGTCATGAGAGGTGACTATGAAAGGGGGCTTCAGAAACTCATTTTAAGGAAAAAGCATTCTTGTGTTCACCCCAAGGTCTCTTATAGTTTTAAAAATCTCTCGTTCCTTTATAATTAATAGTATTTATAAGCAAATATCTGATTTGTGTTTGAATTTTATAAGATGTTGTACTTCTTGTCAAATTTTTGGTTCAACAATACAATTAACGTTTTTTCCTATCATTATTTTGCAGCTTTGGACACTTGTCTTGATTTTATGGCCAGTCATTATTTTCATAATTTTGGCTATTACCCGGACCAAATTTCCTCCAAGAGCAAAACCAACTTGTAAGTAAATGAGATTTATTTGTTTCCCTAATTGTGGAATTCTTTAAAAAAAAAAAAACTATAAGAGAGAGAGATACAGAATGCGTGCACTCGCGTGCCCAGTGGGGAGGGGCAGAGGGAGAGAGAATCTGGAGCAAACTCCTTGCTGAGCACAAGTCCCAGATGGGGCTCAGTCTCATGACCCTGAGATCATAATCTAAGCCAAAAACCAAGAGTTGGATGCTTAACCAACCATGCCAACCAGGTGCCCCTAATTTGGGGATCTAGTTAAAATTTATTTTAATACCACCTTAGTGTTTTATTGTAAACTTTTTAATAATGTTTCCACCTGGAAGTCTGTATAAATAGCCTGTTTTTTTTTCTCCATTTTTTGAATTGCTTAGAAAGGGGAGCCTGTAATATTTATCTAAAAAACTATGAAGCATGTAGGAGAATATATTTTAATTTTTACAAAATTTTGACTCATTTATTATTCACCTCATAAAGCTCATCATGCTATGTACAACACAAACAAGTAGCAATCTCAAGTTAGGTCATCCATTACTTTTATATTGTAGCAGAAACCATAGACTGGTATTTAATCAACTGAACAAATGAAATGCAGAGTACCATATAGATCTCTCTTCAGGACTTGTATGAGTGGTGCAAATGTATCAACATATTTAATTTGAAAGAACATTGTTTTCCAGTTATTGCTATTTTAACCACATTATTTAGTCATCACCAAGTTGAAAAATGGGCAGAAGGCCACCTCAGGCCTTTATTTTCTTTTGGATCCAGAATGAAGATGCAGGAAAGACTCAGAAAAGTCCTCAAAACTGAGAGAGATGAGCTTTTTAACCCCAATGATCTGACCAGTGTTGTTTTTTCTTTTGTTCTTAAACTTTGGGGGCACTTTTCTTGGTAGAAGAGTGAAGATTGGGTGAGATACTTCATGTTTCACAAAGCAGCCATCTCCTAAAAATCTGCTTGTAGACCAAATTTCTGAAAATCAAATTGTATTTCAGATAAATTATGGTAATTTTCTTTGTAAAAGAAAACTATGCTGAATTATTTGTAAAGAGAAGAATGAGCTAGTGTCTTTAAAAATAAGTGTTTTTTCAATCACCCAGTCCCAAGAAGTAAGATGACAGCAATGGTGGAATCTTGATTCATACACAATAGAATAATTTGGAGAGAACATCATTTCAATTAGTGTATTTAAACTCTTGGTACTAGAATAAATAATTCCTTACATTTGAAAAGCATTTTGCCATTTCTAAAGGACTTTTGCTCAAGTTATTATGCAGAGTTGTTGATGAGATTTTATTAGGCTGTTGATAAAAGCAGCATAATTTTGTTCTCTTCATATTGTATGTATATTAGTTCTTTATAACAGATTAAGTCCATTCTATATTTTTGAAATGTATGTATTCTTGCCTATCTTAAGTAGCATGGACTTTAGAAATAATGCATTTAGCATATAAGGACAAACACTCTTTGACTAACTCTGGTTTAAGATGTTAATTATCAATTTACTAATGATAGTGCCAAAGGAGTTTATTAGCTTCTTTCAACAACTTATTTCTATAAATTTGTTTATAAGGATTTTTTATTGATAAGTTTCTCTTACAAAACTTGTGAAGACAGAAATATAAGGTGTGTGAGTGAATAGTCTTAATTGGTGCTACCTGATGGGATTTAGAGATTCATAGAGAAAAAAATGAAAAGCTCTTAGAGTTCCACTAAATTATGAAGAAAAAAATTGGAAAAACCATGTGATGAATGCGTCAGAGACCTAATCTTTAAAAGGTTCTTCAAAAATAAAACATTCAGAAGGAAAATGAATAACCACTTCTTACTATGGACTTATGATCATATGCTGATAATAATTAGTTATCAGGTAGTTGTCTTTATGTTTGTGGGTAGGAGAGAACAAAATTATAGGGAAGCTCAAACATTGGAAATATTTTTGCTAGTCTCTCAGGCCTTATAAGACTCAGTTAAAAAATACTTTATTGTTTTTATTAGAACTTTTTGAGAACTATTAGAGGGAAGGTTCCCTCTCACTTTACAGAGGAGAACATTGGGACCCAGGGAGACTGTATTTTGCCAAAATTCAATCATGTGTGGGATCCCTGGGTGGCGCAGCGGTTTGGCGCCTGCCTTTGGCCCAGGGCGCGATCCTGGAGACCTGGGATCGAATCCCACATCGGGCTCCTGGTGCATGGAGCCTGCTTCTCCCTCTGCCTGTGTCTCTGCCTCTCTCTCTCTCTCTGTGTGTGACTATCATAAATAAAAATTAAAAAAAAAATTCAATCATGTGGGATAGGAGCAAAAGATTTTGGAAACTACTTTTACTTTGTTTTTGAGATTTGTCTCATATTTTACCCACTTACACAAAAAGCCAAAATACAAATTGTGTCCAAAATGTCAACTCACCCTATAATCAATAGAGTATAAAATGTGATTTTATAATTGAAGGTGCTATCTGTACAGCAAATTAAATAATCTAAAACTAGTGTAAACACAGTTACTTTTTTTCACCGTAATGGTAGAGAGGGAATAACTCCAAAATGAAAATTTGGATTCAGGAATTTTTATTCTTTTTTAAAATCATTTTTGTGTTTCTTTGTTTTTCTTATCTATTCACAGTGAAAGATTAAAGTGAGTTCATAATAACAAATGATAAAAATAAATATTTCTTGATCCCACGTGTGCCAGACACTTAGGGAGGTAATAGCAGTGTTATTCAGTTGATAGGGAGAAAACGAATGCACAGAGAGATTAAGTAACTTGCCCAAGATTGCACAGTTAATAAATGGTAGTATCAGGATTTGAACCCAGGCAATCTGGCTCCAGACTCTAGTTTTAAGCACATGGACTCACATTTCTTAACATCTAGGAGTCAGTACTAATTTCTTATGCTGCATTATTTGGGTTTCACAAAAGTAGACTAAAAGTTAGAAATTAGGAATATAAACACCCCATCTCTGTCTCTACCATGAAATCAAGAAATATGAGGGAAAGGTGCATGATGATGTATGAATCAGAGTTATCCTAAATATTAGTATTCAGTGGCGAATGCTGCCTCTCTCCGACTAATTCTGTGTGAATCATTGTAGTTGTATCGTGGAAATCAGGTCCCGTTTAACAGAGTTAAAAATCCTTTCTGCGCTACAGTGACTGCTTCAGTGCCAGTTGGGCAACAGAGAAATGAAAAAGAAACTCCAGGCTACACCCCAGCTGAAACCCAGCTATGGTGAGAACAGGAGTTGTCATCCTGTGGGCACATTCTGCTCCTAGAATAGCTGGGCAGGTGTGTAGGACTGATAAATCATTCAGAACCAATGTAATTAGTGACTCAAAGGGCTCCCTCCATAGTTTTCTTGACTGATGGGTGTCCAGAGAAGTCTGAATTTTTGGTGAGTAAGGAAGCTGCTGAAGTCTCTGCCATGGTGAGCACCCATCCTGAGCAAAATACTAAACTTTTGGCATCGTCTGCCTTCACTTAACGCCCTTCTGTGTCATCACAAACAGCTTAGGTAACTAGCTTCTGAAAATAATAAATTCCAGGTAAGAAAAGCTTCCCAAGCCTGGCAGACAGGCCAGGATGCTTCTTGTTCACATAGTGAAGAAATGGGCTACGGCACCACATCTGAAATAGTTCCAACCTCTTATAATCTGTACATGCAGTGACTTGTCAGGAGGCAAACTTTAAAGCCGAAACATCATGCTTAGGGAGCAGACAAGCAAAACAAAACAAAACAGACCCTCCAAAACACATTTAGACTAAGCCCAGCTATAATGTGCAGTGAGTTATCCTTGTCTCATTTACACACACATACCCATGAAGTGCAGGCAAGCAGTTCCTAATTACTGCGGAGCTCACTACTGTTCAAGAACAGAAAAAATCCTGCCATAATGAGATAAGTGGACTCCAAAAACTGCACTCCTGCCAAATAAGGAGTCACATTTTTATGAAGTTAATGAAAAACAATATTTTTCAAGTGGTTGAAAATATCACTAACAGCACAATAGAAATGATACTGCATAAATATGACTGTAGCCTGGATTAAACTCCAACTATCTCAAGGCCATCACTTCCTAATACCTCAGCTCCTCATAAAAGAAGAAATTAGGTCCATCTCACATCTGCAGATGAGCTGTTGGAAGGCGGGAGCCAACTGCTAATTGAATTATATACAAATTTGTGCTAGCACAGGGCTATACTGGTTATACTGTGACTATGGTCACATCCACCTATCTGGATGTGACTCCATTAGCTTTGGTAAATGCAAGATCGCCATTACCAGCATGTCTTTTGACCTCCAGAGCCTACCTTTTGTCTTCAGGGATGCAATAAAAGTAATAATAGGGGTGAAAATTTATTGAACACCTTACTATGTGTCAGACACTGTGCTGAGTACTTCACATGAATTTCCTTAGTGAATACATCAAACTATATGATTGTCCTGATATTAAAGATGACAAAACTGAGGCAAAGAGATGTTATGTAATTTACCCATATTCACATGGGTACTATGTGCCTGAGCCTGGATTTTAAATACAGTTTTACCTGTAGATACAGTAGTTGTATTCAGGTCGTGACCGCCAACAAAGGCAATACTAAGGTCCAGCTCATTTCAGTTTACAGTGCCTCCTTTTTCTTCCTCATGCCACCTGTTAGCACAATCATAGATCGAACATGGCTATAAAAGTGAACTCAATTGGCTTTTCTACTTGTCAGCAGCTCTAGGAAAAAATATGAGAAGGAAGATTGAAAATATTGATTAATAGGTGGTTTGTGGGATCCATGCGTGTTGCTATACCTACAGTCCCTGAATTGTTAAGAGGAAGCTCTTGTGTGGTTTTATGTTGAAAGAGCCGATGAGGCATCTTACTCGTGATGCTTGTGAAAGTCAGAGGAGCCAGGCTTTTTCTGGCCCTGCTCTCGCTTCTGACCTCTTGTGTGGCATGTTTTCGTGAAAGGGATGGCAAGTGCATGAGGACAGGATTCTGTCCTGGGGTACAGCATGCTTTCCAGCATGCTCATGATTTCATAGTAATATTTGGAGCACCCATAGTAAATAATTTCCTATTCTATTTTGATTGGCTCAAAATTAATGTAGGTTTTGTTTTGGGGAGCTCAGAACTCATCATTCATCGCCTGCCAGCTATTTCCCCATCTAATTTCTCCATTCTCACGTGTGCCAGAAGCACCAGGCAGTCTCCCAGGTTAGAAACATCTGAGTCATCCCTGACTGCTCCCTTTCCTTTACCTCCCATAACCACAAGCCTTCAAGACAGAATCTATCTTGTGAAATGTATCCTGGAATTACCCCTTCTCCATCCTTCCTGCAGTCCCTTGGTTCAAGGTCTCATTGTCTTATGCCTTTATTTCTTCAACAGCTTTTTATTTTGGGAGTGGTGAAGGGCACTCTGGGAGCTCAACCTCTACCTCTTTCCAGAGTGTATCATCCGATAGTCCCTTAAAATATTCTTTGTATCTATTAAGTTTTAACTCCTCTTTATCCTGCTTTAAAGACCTTCATAATAAGAATTCATCCAACTTTCTGTTCACTGTGTTCTGTGGCATGTGGCCTTTGCCTAAAGAAGCAGTGTTCGAATGTCTTCCACACATCTCATGTTCATTCCCACTTGGACACACATGCTCTTGCCTCCTCCTCCTCGTCTATCAGAAGACAAGCTCACACACACTTAGGGCTTATACTTTTGCCTTCCCTGATCACTCAAAACTCCCAATTATTTGTCCTTTATATTAAAATCTTGTGACTGTATGGGCCAATGGTGGTTTTTGAATGCTTTATGCTTTAATCTTGACTCACTCATTAGACAGATAGTACATTAGTAGCAGAAATCATGTCACAGCATCATACTAATATCAGATACAGTATGATTCCTACCAGAGGGAACAAAATAAAATGTAATACATCATTCAGAATTTAGTGCAGTTTGAAAGATATGGGTGATTGGATTATAAAATTCACCCAGAGATGCATAGTAATAAAGCTCAATGTGAGTATGAGACAGGTAAAGGACAAGAAGTTAGCTTGCTTTGGGCTTGGTTTTTACTTCTCAGATCCAGGTAAATCGGACTGTGATATCAAAAAATATCTATAAGGCTAATATTGGGACAAGAAAAGGGGTAAAAAGCTCTCTCACTCCTCCCCAAGTAGATCCACCTGGGAATTTCCCTCACAAATACCTAAGAGTTCGTGTGAATGTGTACAGAAGATTTTTGTGTGGGAGAGAGTTATAGTCTAGTCTACTTCTTGCTTAAGTTCCAGAAAATGTTGGAGCAACTTTTGAATTTCCCAGCCAAAGCCCCATTGTTTACTTTTTTTATCTGCAAATCAGTAGTTAACACATTTTTGGGGAAACATTACTGACCCTTTAGATGGCACCATCGAGATAAACTCTGTGAAACTCAGAGACAGAGACTGTGACAGTGTCCCCTACAGACTGTGACAGTGTTTTCACCGAGCTGTAGGAAGCAGCAGGAAAGGGGCAAGGTGAACGTGGCCTGGGCACACTCCTACAGAGGGGCGGCTGAAGCTCCTGCTGGTAGCTGCCCATCTCCCCCTACTCCTAGTTAGAAATCCTTCCAAGCTCTCATGCAATGTCAGCAGGCACACCCTGATGCCAGATAAACACGACAAAAGGATTTCTCAACTAATGCCCTCTTGGGCTTAGTACACAGAGTTGCATCAGAGAGCCGGAAATATCTTTAAGTATAATAAAATTTAATTTAACCAAGTAGAAGAATAGGGGCACCTGGGTGGCTCAGTCAGTTAAGTGTGGAGCTCTTGGTTTCGGCTTAGGTCGTGATCTCAGGATGGGGGTTCGATCCCCACATTGAGATGTGTGTTCAGCCAAGAGTCTGCTTGAGATTCTCTCTCCCTCTCCCTTTACCCACCGCCACTCCACATTTTTTCTCTCTCAAATAAATAAATGTTTTTTAAAAGAACAAGTAGAAAATAAAGACTAGAGAAATTATTGATTGCACACTGGAAGATTTCTTGTCTTTTGGGTTTTATTCCCCTTGTCTATTCTATATCATCCCTACTTCTGATGATTTACCTTACTGGCTTCCCAGAGGTGACTACTCACCTGACATCGTCTCTGGGGCCATGTGTCTTCTCTTTTTCACTCCTTGCCTCTCTCCTTCCCTTCAAAAAGAGCAGAGGGGGCTCCTGTTACTTTCAGGTGGAGACTTCTAATACTCAAGTCTATATGACAAATAAAGATAAATAATTATTTATAAAATTTTCACAAGTATAGTAAATATCACTTGATGAGGTCCCCAGTATCAATGGATGTCTCCGATATACCCCTGAAGCTAAGAGCCAGATTTAACAAAGTTAAGCTTACCCTGTTCTCCTTCACTTATGCCCAGACACGGGCTCACAGGTGAGGATCTGGCTGTGTGGTTGGATGATGGTATGTTTTCCCGAGTGACTGTTAAACTTTCTTCTAAGTATCACCTAGGAAACCTGGCCTAGCAAACCTTGGTCATTTTATGTTGCTCTCACTATTCAACTTTTCTCATTCTCTTTGACTAGGTCACATTGTGTCTTTTGCTTTGATAAATGAACAAGGGTATATTTTTAGAACAGAGCAAGCGTCATCCAAGAAATGCCCCAGCATACAATATTTTCTGGTCTTGAGTCAATTAGAATTTCACTGTGCATTAAAGTTAGAATAACTTATGATATTTCTCATTAAGAAAAATAAAATCTTTGGGTTTTGATTATATACTTACATATTTATATTTATATGTAAAAATTATTATTATTGTGAGAAGCAGTATAAGGGCTTAACACATAGACTCCAGGTTCAAACTACCTAGATTCAAACACAAGCCTTGAATAAGTCTCCTGGATGCTACCAAGCCTCAGTTTTCACATCTGTATATGGAAGCTAATAACAGCAACCACCTCACGGAGTTATTGTGAAAATTGAATGAGTTAATACTTGTTAAATACTTAGATAAATGTCTGGCATGCAATAAGAGCTATATTAGTGTTAGTTTTTTTTTTAAGATTTTATTTATTTCTTCATGAAAGACACACAGAGAGAGGCAGAGACATAGGCAGAGGGAGAAGCAGGCCTGTAGGGAGCCTGATGCAAGACTTGATCCCAAGACCCCTGGATCATGACCTGAGCCAAAAGGCAGATACTCAACCACTGAGCCACCCAGGTGCCCCTGGTTATTATGTTTTATATTATATATTTATACTATTGTTTAGATATAGGGTATAACATCAGTCATTGAGTATCATTAAGCTAATCTAGTATATTATTTGACAGATGAGAAAACTGAAGCTCAGAAAATTTAAGACTTGATTAAAATTTCACATTTATTCTTGCCTCTATCACATATTTAAAGGGTACCTGTTATGTCTGCACTGATCAAGAAAGCCATGAGCCCTTAGAACAATCAAGTCTGTAAGAGGTTAATAAATATGTCAGAATCTGTAATAAATAACTATGCAATGTGATAAATTCCACAGTGGAGGTAGGTTCAAAAGCGAATCAGCAGAGGAGGAGGAGTCCAGACAACCTTACCTGGGATCAGGGATGGGACAGTGGGGATGCTATTGCTATACAGACTTTGAGGGGTTAGCAAAATCTCGGTAATCAAGACCAATCATATTTCAATACAATATTCTAAAATATAAAAATTAATTTAAAAATTCTATAATGAAGAAAATGTTAAAATTTTAGATAGTCTCAGTATTATTTTTGCCTTGGGCTCCATTTTGGCTCTAGTAGCACTGCCTAGGATATCAGGAAAGGCTTCACAGGGAAGTCCTACATCTTCACACTAGTTTTAATGAGAAGGATTTTGTCAGCTAGACAACTAGCGTCTTTACATTCCTCACAGACAGCGACCGACATGAGTGAGGACACAGGACATGACAGAATTAGGTGTGGTAGGAATTTGTAGTTTGTTTTGTCTGGAAAAGGAGGATTTTTTGTTGCAAGTGGGGAACTGAAGCTATTTTGTCAATACTAAGATCCTTGAACTTTATTTTGGAGAGGATGAAAAACCATTGGAAGTTTTTAGTAAACTAGCTTTGTTTCAACATATTTATATTTTTTCTGGTCATACAAATACATGCTTATTATTTAAAGATAATGTAAGTATGCATACTGTAAAAAGCAGAAGTCTTGCTTAATCTGGCCTTCTAAAGATAACTGCTGTTAGCATTTCCGTGTACATTTTCTCAGGCTGTTTTCCATGTGCATATCAAACACACACACACTCTCACACATGCGCACACACACACACTCAACACACAACCAAAATGTGACCATTGGGATCAGATAATATTTCAGAAGGAGCTCTTGCAGCAGCATGGAGATGGTTTCATAGAAGGTGGTGATTGGATTGGGCACAGAGTTCTGGTTTTAAGACTCCCACTTCAGTTTTCCTTTCATAATCTCTTGATTGCCCTGGAAATGCTATGTGGCTACAATGTCGATAGACTTCTATGTCACAGCTGGCTGTGTCCTCCTCAATTCTTTTAACATTCTCTCTTTCAATCACTCACTTTATTTCCAGATTTTAAGATCCAGATTTCTTTAATGAATAGAGAATTACTCTTTGTAATAAGGAGGCTTTCAAAATACAACTAACTATAACCCTCTAATTTCATGTCGTCCAAATGAAATGAACACAACTTAAGACAAATTTGGGGAGTAGAATGCAGTTAACTACAGAGACAGTAATATGGGATACATAATATTACTGGTATTTTTCCTTATCTTGTCTCTATCTTAGTGATTGATAAACAGATATACTTAGCCACTTTACTTTAATCCAAATCATATAAATACACCTGTTGAGACATATGGATTACCCTGGGCTTTCTAAATGGGCATTTGGTGGTGGTGGTGGTGGTGGTGGTAGAGGGGATGTTAGAGATGATACGCTGGATGGTGAATGGATGAGGTGCTGTGGAGTGGAGCCATGAGGACCAGATAACCTACAGAATCCCCCAGGTGGTTCTGATGCAGCTTCAAATTTGAGAGCTACTTTTTCCTTTCTTTTCAGTTATCTTCTCAGTTATCTTGTAAATCAGTTGCATTTCTTTACCAGCTCACTACTGTGAAAGCCAACCAGGGAAGGGATTTATTTTTTTTTTTAAGATTTTATTTATTTACTCATAAGAGACCCAGAGAGACAGAGACATAGAGGGAGAAGCAGGCTCCCTTCAGGGAGCCTGATACGGGACTCAATCCCAGGACCCCAGGATCATGACCTGAGCCAAAGGCAGATGCTCAACCAGAGCCTCCCAGGCATCCCACCACAAGTTTTTAAAAAGGAATAGGTTGCTGTGCATTAGGGTCATCAAGAATTACCCTAGGATTTAAATTAAGCTTGAAAGGAAAACAAATGAATATGCAACAAGAAGAGATATGCCCTTTAAGAGTGAGGAAGGTCATTCAAAACCTGGCTGAGGATAGGTAGACTGGTTCAGCCCTGGAGAGTGACAATGCTGGAGAGTAGGAGAGACCAAGCTGTGTCTGATCATGTGATCATGTGAGGCTTTCAACACTAGACGTAGGAGTTTGGATTTTCCCCTATAGGAAAAGAAACACTAGAAGACTGCAAAGAACTATTTAATTTTTCTTTTTTCCAACATGGGAGATAAACTAAGAGAAACTTGAAAAGGTCTTCTACCATAATTTTTTATCTTCATCCAGATGGTTATATCATAGGCTCAATTAGTTATCTACTGGCCTATGAGAAATTGCCTCCCCAAACTTAGCAGTGACAGCAGTAAACATTTACTATCCTCCAGTTCCCATGGGTCCAGAATTTGGAAGTGGCTTAACTGTGCAGTTTTTTCTTAAGGTCTCTCATGAGATTGCAGTGGAATTTTGGCTGGAATTGGCCCCCCATGATAGCTTGATTAGGGTTGCCATCTGTTTTAAAGGTGGATTGCTCACATGGTTAGCAAGTTGGTACCACTTGTAGGGACCAAGTTGGTGGCTTCTCTCCACAGGCTGTTTTAGTGTTTTCATGACATGGCAGTAAGCTTCCCCAGACCAGACAATCCAACAGACAGTCGGGCAGACACTTGCCTTTTTATGACCTCGCCTCGGAAGCCTCCAAGCAAATTGTTAAACCTGCACCCATATGCAAGGGCAAGAGAATTAGGTTCTACCTTTTGAAGGAAAAAGTGTCAGAGATTCTGTGGGCACATTTTAAAGCCACCACAGAGACTAACAAGAGTCAGGTGCAATAATTGTGTGTGCTGAACATGCTTGGAATATTTAGCCCCACCACAGCAGAATCCATATTTGCTTGGGGCCATACTGCCTTCCTATCACGGAGCATAGTGCCTGCACATGGAGGCATCATTCAATTTTTTTTTAACTGTTACTATTTTATAGATGAAGATATTTATTTTCAGAGCTTTTAGCGACAGATCTCACTAAGTAAGTGTTGAGGCCAAGATCTAATTTGGTCCTAATACTCAAATCCTCTTTCTACTCCCCACGCTCTCTGTCAAGCAGAATCATTCATCTCTGTTAGAAACACTCACCTTGCTGTTGGCATAGCTAACAGAACCACTCTCTGGAATATTGCCTGGTACTTAGTAGTCACCCAACAAATATTTGTTGAACAAATGAACAAACTTGGTACTATGATATATGAAGGCTAACGATATGAAGAAATCTGTTCAAATTTACTTACAAGTCAATGGAAAACTGTGAAATACAGACCAGAATGTTTGCCTCTTGTGCAGGTTATTATTTTGTCATATTCATTGGAAGGATGATGTGTTTAAAGTGTAGAAGTGAGATAATAAAAATACAGAAAATATGGAGTTGCTGTGTTCTGAGAGTAGCTTGTGATCTGATGACCACCTACAAGGAGTCTATGGAGAATGAAGTTTATATCATTGCATCATTATTTTGAATATAGTCTCTGAGAGTGGGAGTGGAATAGAGAAACAACTGTGCATCACTAGAATTCCTCTCTTTTGAGTACTATTATGCTCCAACATTTAACCCATAGAAAAAAGGAAAAAATGCATTTGAGGTACAGCATGACATACTTAAGCTCTCACGCACCTCTCTACACAACTAACACTGTTTACTTTGGCAGATTTTTTTTTTCTGGCAGAATTTTGTACCAAAATTGAACTTAGTCTGCTTTGAAAACTTCACTCACCTCCACTGAATCCTCTTAGCTTTAATTAGCTGTTTTAAGATTGCATACTAAGCAGAACTCTTAAAACTAGAAAAAACAAAAACGAAGCAACAGAACTTTGTTATGGATCACGTTTCTTTCGAAGGCATGCCAAGAGCTGAGATTTAAGGTCTTTATTTTGTTGATTTATCTTTAGTTTTAGTGGAGATTTGGCATTAAATATATAATCCGGAAGGCAAATGACAGGGATGAGTGGATCTCATAGGCGAGTTCAGTTTTTGGCTTATTAGGAAGCCTGTGTTAACATTAGGTAATGTAGCCAAACCTCCAGAACAATAAGCAGTCAGTTTTTCTGCAATGTTAATGCAAAGAGTGTCAAATTTTAGCTCAAATAAAACCTAAAGCAAATGAACAAGAGTGGGATTAGGTTAATCTCAAGCATTAGGAAGGTTGCTTAAGGTATTAGAGCCATGTGTCTGATCCCTACTTGTGTTGCATAGATTTCTGGACATCTAGATGCACACACCCACTGAACACTCAGCTATTCGTTAAATAAATACTCATTTATCATAGCACTGTGTGGAATCTAAAGGTGATGAACACAGGCTTTTAGATAAAAACATCAGTAGTCAAGTTGTGAGGGCAAGACATACTGTACCTGACCTTAAAACCCATAATCTGTTACATTACTTCGATAAGGAACAAAGAACAACAAATGCACTATTTTTTTTTAATACAACCCTTGGAAGCTAGAGAAGTTAGCAAACCTTCATATTGTGAGTAGGATTTAAACTGCATCCTGAGGAAGACTAATAGGATAAATGGATTTCCATGGAGGAGAACAGGGACATTTTTCAAGGAAAGGAAAGGAACAAACCAAATTCATGGTGTTCCATAAGATGAATGGTCTTATTTTGCCTCAGGCAACGTTTCCTGAACCTCTATACTAGTTTAGTTTCACCCCCACTTACCTTTCCTTTATATAATTGTGATTTACTATATATGTATTTATTTGATATTTATGTTTCTGGTCTCTACTTCATGAGGCCCCTGCCTAATCAAGCTTGTCTTTTCTACCAAATATTAGCAGTGCCTCGTACTAACAGTCAATAAAGAAGTTTTTCCTCCCTATTCCATTAGATGCTACTGAGAAATGAGTTTGAATGGTCATATAGGACCAAGAAACCCAGATTCTGAAGTACCAGGGTGATGTCACTAGGATGTCTTTACCTGATAAGCAGTAAAGAATGACATATGGTAATAGGAATATTGTGTTTTGTGTATATTAATCAGATGGCATGGGAAGGTTATATAAGGCTTGAGCAAGAAAAGGAATTACACAATTGTTGGAATTACAAAAAGTGATGGACACTGTCATTAACACAACTGATAAAACAAATGGGAAAGAATGAGTGGTATTGGGAAGAGTCAGTATGGGATGATGGAGATCGGGTTTGGGGGAGAAAGGAATACTTGGAAATGAAAGCTCTCCTAGTTTTTAATATGAAATAATGAGAAAATGGAATAGCAAAAACTATAACAACAGTAACGACCCCTTTATGCAAATTGTCTTTTAATTATTATAAAAATCTTGAGAGATTCATTAATGTGATTTCCATTTTACACATTAAAAACTCAAAATTCTTGGGCTAATTGAGCCTGCTGATCAAACCCATGGGTCTCTGGTCTGAGCGTTCAACTCCCAGTTCAACCTTTGTGTTCTTGAAAAGTGATTTGACTTCTCTAAGTCTCGGTTTCTTCATCTGTAAAATGAAGATAATCACACAACCTATCTTATGGCATTTTTGGAAGAAGTTACATAAGATAACACATCTAATAAGAGAGCATATAATAAGTTAATTTGTGATATCGATACCTGTAGTCTACAGATGTATGTAGTAAGTGCTCAATAAAAGATTTTGATTAGATGGCTTATCCTGATATTAAACAGCTAGTAAGTGGAAGAGCCTGTGATTTGAACCCAGGCCTTTGACATGTTTGTTATACATATCTGTTGCTATTAGAGGAAAAAAATTAAGGCATGGGGATAGAATAGTGAAAATATAAATTGCTTATTAGCAATTGTTTATTGCAGTCCATGCATTAAGAAACATTCCTGTTTGAAGAAAAAAATAAAACTGTGATTTTCATCTGAGTTCTGCCAATCTAAATTATGCTAAAATTTGGGAAGGGCTGTAAATTGTTCTTTGGTTTCTATGCTTCTATGCTAGATCATATATGTGAAATTCTGCCAAGAGAGACACACTGGAAAAAAAAAACCCTCTTAATGCTAAATTAGTCCTATAATCTTCAGCAACAACCACCATTAATGGAACTTGTTTCTCTTTGTGAGGCTGCACTTTAAAACTGAAGGCAATAAAGATGTTACATCAACTGTTTATAGTTGAGAAGCCAAGTACATTTTAATAGAACCAACATTTGAAAGAATCCTACTCCCTTCAGTAGGCCCCAGACAGCAATCACACAGGAAAGGGAAATTGATGAGAAAATGTTTTTGAGACAGAAATATTCAGAGGCTTTCATTTGTAAAAGCCCTTGCTTTGCTCTCATATCCTTGCTAATATTTATCTTTATTTCCTTGCATGAGGAGGTTCCTAATAGTTGTAGAGTATCAATAATCACTCTTTTTGTTTTGACATGTTCTTGTTCCATTCTTAGGAGAAGGAATGTGGGTATCACAAAACAATAAGCAAGAGAAGATTATATACTTACAAGAAACTTATTTGAGCATAAGTAAGGCTTAGGAAAAAAGAAAAGAACAACTTGAGCTAAAGCTAAAAAGAATCCAATCAATCCAGAGTAGGTATTCATTCACTTTAGTTATTCCTGTCATATCTCTGGGTCCTTATTTCTACAGTAGAGGTCTGAAGTACCAAAACCTCCTTTGAATGAGTTCTGACCAAGATTTTATTTTTTTCTTTTTAAATTCGTTCCAGCTCTCCTAGATCTTTCAGTGTGCATGGGCCTTAACAGATGCTTAATAAGTATTTACTAGATGGATGGATATTGGAGTGCCTTTTGGAGAGACTAAATCAATGCATCACGGAGGAGTTTCCCCCCAAAATACCAACTCCCTGTTTGCTACTAACACTCATTTGAGGGGCACCTGGGTGGCTCAGTAGGTTAAGTATCTGACTTTGGCTCAGGTCATGATCCTGGGGTCCTGGGATCAAGCCCCGCATCAGGCACCCTGCTCAGCGGGGAGTGTGTTTCTCCCTCTTCCTCTGCTGGCTCCCTCTGCTTGTTCTCTCTGTGTGTCAAGTAAATAAATAAAATCTTAAAAAAAAAAAAAACACACCTCATTTGCAGAGCTGCTGTGTTACATCACCAACATCCTTCAGCATTACTAATAACCAATGCATGATCCTAACTGGGAATTAACAAGCTTTTGTCCAAGAATAAATGTCTCCATTCTCATTTCCCTTTCTTAAATTTTACCTCCTCCCATTTATTAAAATCCTAGTTTGGGCTGATGACAAATAACCCCAAACTAAGCCTCTGACAGCTTCCTTTCCAGATCTCCCAGTCAACTCATGATAAATGTCTCTAATCCAGCTCAGCTCAAGCTACTGAAATCTAATGACTTTTTATTATGGTAGACTAACCCAATTGCAATACCTAGAGAAAAATAATGAAGGAAATGTGGGTTTGTTAGAAGTGTTCAACAAATCTATTACTAACTCTCTTTTCTTCCCTTTTTCCCAACCTGGCCATTTCATAATGTGAGGAATGGATCCCCCCATCCTTTGAGTCATCCAAAGCAATAAAATGGTATCCTTTCCCTTCACTTTCAAATCCTTCAGCCACCATGTCCAATCACTTCTTCCTTCCTAATGAAACTCTTCTGTCTCCATCTCCACTGTCACTGCCTTAGGTTAGATCTTCCTCCTGTCCCTTTGCTAGAACTACAGCACCTTTTTTTTTTCTGCAGCACCTTTTTATCTGCTTTTTGTGCCCGATCTAGCTCCCTACAGTCTATCATTTATGCTTATGCCAGTTTTTTTCTTTTTCCTTTTTTTAAAGATTAAAAAAACATTTTTAAGTAATCTCTATGCCAATATAGAACTTGAACTTATAACTCTGAGGTCAAGAGTTGCATTCTCCACCAACTGAGCCAGCCAGGCACCCCTGATGCCAGTTATTTTTCTAAACACAAATTTCCATGCCATTTTCATACCTAATATTCTTCTGACTCAACATTACTTTTGGGATAAAATCTAGACTCTACCACGTGGCACCTAAAACCTTTCATGTTCATGCCTAACTTTTCAGCACCTTCTCTGGCCATAATCCTCTTCCTATCAATCACAGCCCTGTACTTCACACTCCAGCCAGTTTCAACAGACTACAGGAAATGCTGCCATTACATTATAAGTGACATTCAGAACATCCAATCATGTAAAATTCAGGAGCCTGTTTTGCAAGGATAATGAAATGACCTGGTGAGCCTATTGCTTTATATCTGAATTCAAGTTATTGCATTATCGTGGAGTTTTATTGTACTTCAGCCTTCTCAAGGGCTTTCTTACATTTATGCCTTTGCATATATTATTTTCTCCCTTCCTTGTCATTCTCTCTGCTAGCTCCAACTTGTCCTTCAAAACTCATGGCAGGTACCGGCTTCTTTACCCCCCACCCAATATTAATTGAGATAAGTGAGCCTATGAGTTTCCTCCCTCACAATCTTTTCGGCAACATTTGCAATGACAAATCTCGCAGTTTGCCATCCATAAAAACATTTATTGGCAAGCTTGAACAAAAGAAGTGACACAAAGCTGTTCATGAACTTCCATGGAGTCCCAATTCTTTGTCCTCGCAGGCATTCTAACAAAGGCCTTCCTAGAAAGGTGCATTAGAGACACATGCAGCCATATATCTAGCAACAATGGGCTTTAGCCCAGAATCACCTAGTTAGTGCTGGAGCACAGGGCTGAATGGGACTCCGAGACCACAGGTATACCCTAGAGGGTATTGAGACCCTGGGTTTGCTGATCTTCACACCTAGTTCATGAATAGGTAGAGGGGAGGTACATTTATAATATTTTCTAGCCAAGCCACATTAACTTCAACACCATTCATTTCACCCATGAAAACTTACTTCTAACACCTCTTATGCTACCTAACACATTTCAGGGCTGTCTGAAATAAAAACAGGAGAATTGCTTTTGCAGAATGTCATCCTAGCTCGGGTCCTCCTAGAGTTTCTCATTTAGATTTAATTCTTCCTGGACTGTGTACCCCTGATTTGGGAACTTCAAAAATTAATAACAGCCTCTGTATTTTAAGCTAGAATTAACTTCAAGATTAGTAGATAGTTGCTAGGTTAAAATTAAGGAACACACTTAACCCACTGTATCCCAAAGTATTTTAAAATCAAGTATCAACTACATAACATCAATTAGCTCTTGAATCTTAGAGACAGTCACACTGATTTTTGCCAGCCCCCTCCTAAGGATGGTACACAATAAATTCCACTGACAGCAATGAATTGTGGCCGGAATGATTGGTTAACTGAGCAAATACTTTCCTGTCACACAGCTTAAAACATTTCCCATTCCTTACTCCCTCCTCTGTTCACCTTCAGATGTGATTGCTCTCTCATTGTCCTTCTTCAACCTGGAGGTTCTGGCTTCTTCTACCAGCTTTATTTTTATGTTTTATATTGAAATTATATAATGGTCTTTTCACTCATATTGAGGTCTGTCAATTACATAGTATTGTTTGATTGTTCAAGTGCCTATATGTTTAATACTCCTGTGGAAGCACATGAATGCTTTGTTGAACATTTCTGCCCTTCTTCTCGCCTTCTACTTTCCCTTCCCTGTGGCAGTAACTCTGTGTAGAACTTTTACTTGCACATATAAAGTCCTAGAATGTTGATAGCATGGATGAGTGACATTCCAGGTTATGGAAGGGAGAAACTTATCCTTGTATACATAATGCTAAAATGAAAGAGATGGAATTTCAGCATACAGAAGCAAATTAATTTAGCCCAGTTCTTGTTGAAGTAAATCCCATTATAAAAAAATATTTATGCATGAGGAATTAACATTATTGTACCCAGGACTATGGTGAATCTTTTACATATAACATCTCCTTTGATCTTTATAATAGGACTTGGAGATAGATGCTATTATCTCCTTTGTGTCCTAAAGAAAAGAGGAAGTGAAATCAATTGGCTCAAGTCGTACAGTGGTGAAGCTGGAGCCAGGCTTTGAGTCCAGGCCCGGGCTAACACCATTACAAATTCCCTTTATAACCCATTGCCAAAAATATTTTGAAATCTTGATCTGGTTTACTTAATTTCAATTAATATTTATAACAGTGAAAGCCTAGTACCTCTGAAGTATGGGGAGCTCATTGTTATTGAGATTTAGGTGCTATAGCATTAGCTTCCTGCATAAACACCAGACAGTGTCATAAATTGATTGGTTCATTCTTTCATTCAATAATATTATTTTGAGCCCCCACTCCAGCCACATTTTGACAGACCTATATATGGCATAATATGCATTATAAACTGTTGCCAGTAGGTCAAATTGAACTTCACGGAGAGTTGTAACTAATAGGCTCTTGAGTTCAAATGAGCGTGTTGATCTTTATGTAGTTGGGATAATAGTTATGAGAAGCTTCTGGCCAAACTCTCTCTTTGGAGGGGTAAGGATTTTAACTCAGCCTTGGTCACTGCATCTTTCAGCATTTCAGCAAGATTTTGCAGCCATTTCAGATCAGCAGAAGACTATTATCGATCTTACCATATTTATTTCCATCTCCAACTTTATAGGTTAGATTTTAAAGAACTACAGAAAGACAAAAGCAAACATTTTGTTTGAGTAATAAGACAATCAATTATTGCTACTCTGATTGACATTTAATAAGTAAAAGGTCACAATGCTTTTTTGCTCCTTGACATAATGCTCTCTATAAGCATAAGTTGTGATTCACATGTAAATTATATACTGATGTGGTAGGTGCAAATTGAAAATATTCTTTATAAGACAAAACATGGAAAGAGAAACATAATGATAACATCAATATAAAAATATTTCCACTTTGAAATAATGGCTTAAGGGGAAAAGATGCACAGTAGTTAAAGCTAAGTTATTCCACATGGCATACCACATACCTTTGCCATTGGACTGAATGCCCATTATTTTCTTTTAAAGGATTTATTTATTTATTTATTTATTTATTTATTTATTTATTTATTTAAGAGAAAGAGATCATGCCTGTGAGGGAAGGAGTAGAGAGAGAGGGACAAGCAGACTCCTCCCAGAGTGCAGAGCCTGGCCCTGGGCCTGATCCCAGGACTCCAAGATCCTATATAGCTGAAGCCAAAATGAAGAGTCAGAAACCCAACCGACTGAGCCACTCAGGCACCCTTGAATACCCATTATAAGCCACTTGACATGCCACATGAGCTACTCTGCCTCAGCACATCCACTTGAACTATGGGTTTCAACCTCATTGTCCCCAAGAGAGCACCACGGTTGTAGTATATATAGGACTTCTAGTTAGTATAATCTAGAAAAACAAAAGCAGTATTATGCTTATGCAAAAGACAAGTGAATATGGTTAATTTTTTCCCTTCTTGCAAATACTTTGATTTTTCAGTGTAAACAGACTTTGCCAGATAATCTCTTACAATGACCAAAGTCAATTAGTAGTTTTAGATTATAGGATATTCCTGGCGTTTTTCTTTGGTTTCTATATTGCATCCATCCCTCTCTGATACTTTTGTACTGAATGCTGATGTCTAGATCTCTCACTCTGATGCCCCACTCAGGGTCAGCTCCATGCTCAGGACAATTTCCAGGCTTCTTCCTCAATCAGACTTTCACATTCCACTATTCATTGCACCAGACACCTGTTCTCTCCTAGGTGACTCTACATGTCAATGACTAATAAACACTAATCCCTATGGATAAATCAGATATCCAATGCCTTACATAATTCAGGTAACATAATCTATTAATCTATTAATCTAGTTAAAAGCATGCTATCAGGAGTGCCTGGCTGGCTCAGTCGGTGGACTGTGTCTCTTGATCTCAGGGTTGTGAGTTTGAGCCCCACATTGGGTATAGAGATTATTTAAAAATAAAATCTTTAAAAATAAATAAATAAAAGCACACATATCCAGACAACCGTTACTATATGGAAATACCTACCATATGACCAAATTGGGGAAGAATAGTTAGAGGCAGGGGGAGTTCCTGGACCTGTATCAGCTTTCAGATCACACAATATATGGAGGAAAAAGTATGGGATTTGAAACCACAACTCCTGGTTTTAAGTTCCAATTTCGTTTACCTACAAATGTCACTGAGCTTTTATTATCTAATCCATAAAAGAGGAAATGATGCTTACCTCCCATGGTATGTGAATGAGGCTCAAATGTAATGTTATTTCAGAAAGTACTTTTACGCTGAAAAGCATTAAAACGCTAGAGTTATATACAGTTATATATGTTATTATTATAGTAATTGAAAAGGACACTTTCTTGAGTCAACTTTTCAAGATCAGCCAAGTTACATGTATTCCATTAGCTACAAGAGCACTGGCAGCAAGGGGTTTGTGTTTGGAATGGTGGGTCACAGACATCAGCCTTTTCATCGACTCTTCACAGGCCATTGTTCCTTCTTGCCCCTCAGCTCAGCCTGAAGACCATCAGGCTAGAAGCACTGAGGCGAAAGAAGGCAAGTGCTTGAATAAGGAAGATTGTCTGCCCCAGGCCTATACTCCTGTGAACTCTGTGGCACAATTATAAGTCGTATTGCAAAATATAAACAAAATGATTCATTTTAATGGGTGGGAAAGACATCCTGTTGTTGGAAGTGAGTCAAGTGTGGGGGCCAGGAGGAGTCTTACCCAGGGCTAAGGTTTGGACTTTATCCTGAAGATGGGAAGGCTGCTCAGAAGAGGGCATTAACACATTATAGTGGCATTCCACGTCTCTGCCTGAGCACTCTTGTTCTCTCACCTGAGGTCTACATAACTGTGTAACACTCTCAGTAAGGACAATCCCAATAGCCTAGAAACAAAACAGATCTAGAGCCTTTTTAAGATTGGCTTTGTGTCAGAAATTGCAAGATCCTCTATTTATTTCATAGTGTAACAGACCTCCACTCTGAATCTCTTCTTCCTGGATACTCCTTTTTTCCCTGTCTGAATTTCCCCTCTTGCATTCCGTTGGGCTCTTCTAAAGACATGTGTGTGTGTGTGTGTGTGTGTGTGTGTGTATAAGTACACAAATATATATAATATATAATACACAATAACAGATATATATAATATTCTTAGATGTACAATTTTAAATGTTATCTCTGTGATGCATTATAAAGTAAGTAGTGTATATCAAAGTATCCCGATGTTTAAAAGTTGAATTACCATTATTTAGGGGAAAACCTCTCATTTTTGCTTGTTTGTTTTGTCAAGAAGTGAAGGTAGATAGACTAAGGAGAGCCAGTCAATTTTAATTTTAACTGGATCTTTTGAATACAAATATGCACACATCAAGTTTAACAGGGCAATTGGTATCTTCCTTTTCCTGGCCAGAAATCGGCATTATAAAGCCAAATTAAGGATAAATCAAATGATTCTCAATTTTGATCAACAAATTCTTAATTCTCAATCAACTGATAGGGGAATATCCTAGCGTTGCTCAAGAAAAGATTAAAAATAATATAGTTCTGAAGGGAAAGGAGAGAGACTTAACTTACACTTCCTTGGAAGAATTGCCTTGTGCTTCTAGTATTGTCGATCTGAAATCCCAGTTACTGCAGTAAGCAGAAGCAGGAGGATGGAGCATTGAGTGGAATATGGGACTTAAGATACCATCTTGACTTCCCAACAGAGAATCCCATGGGACATGGAAAGGCATGGTTGTTACTTAGGGCCACTGGGCTGTCTCTGGTGTATCTTTCACTCCTGTCCTGTCTTTCGTTTTTAATCTATAAAAAGTAAATAAGTAATTTTTCTCTTTTTAAATCTCCTAGGCCAGTTGTTTCTTATATTTATAAATATCTATTTGTAAACCATTTTGAAACTTAATCAGGAATGCTTTCATTCTATGATAAATCATAAATTTGTGACTCTTTTGGCTGCATCTTAAGGGGAGAGTATCCACTTTATATTTTTTAAGGAATTTTAAGAAACTACACTAGAAGTTATTAATAATAGATCTCATTTTCCTATCAACAAGCAAGAAAAATTATGTGGGACTAAAGATGCAAAACAGGCAGGTTATTCTGAATTACTATATGTAATGGAAAAGAAAATCGCCTTTCAGAGTTGTAAGAATTACAAATGATATATGTCACATAGAGGAATAATTATTAGGAATACAATGAATTATAGTCATCCATTTATCCATTTATCCTTTGGGGCATCCAGCCTCAACTAGTATTATGACATCAAACCTACTGGTATGTCTAACTTTAATTTCTTCCAAACGTCCATATTGTACCTGATTTCATCAGTCTTTTAAAATATTGTAAGTACTGGCCTGGGATTTAAAGTTTCTGTTAACTATCTTCTAAACATTTTATTAAGTAACAGAACAGAGCTGTTCAGTACTGCCAAAAGGAATAATTAAAAAGAGTCTGATGCTATGGAGGAAATTGGTGCATGTCTAGTAGCAATTAAGCAAAAGCTGGTAACTCATTTTGTTGATTTGAATGATACAAAACAAGAGGGACAATGATCAGGAAAAGATAAAATTGAATTGGAGAAGACTACTGGAATTTATCCTGACTCCATTGTTCCTTTGAGCATAGTAAGCAGTCAGTGAAGTTACATAGATTTTGGTATTTGAAAATTGAAGATTGGCTTGAACTTTCAGATATCTTCCCTGTTCCATTTACCTTCCCTGTTATTTACCAATACTCTCTAGGACTGGCCCTGACAGTTTGATTTTGAATAGCTAGTAAGACCCCCTCATTTACACTTTGTTGTCTCACAGCCAAGAAGAAACTGTCATAACTTTAACTTTCTTTTTTTTAGTCCTTTTTAGCTTTTGTATGCTTTATTTTTATTTATTTTTTTACATTTTTAAAATTTAAATTCAATTTGCCAACATATAGTATAACACCCAGTGGTCATCCCATCAAATGCTGAGTGAAATGAGTCCATTGGAGAATGACTTCTAAGTTCTAATCCTTTAGTTTTATGTAGTTGCTCACCTTTTTCTAAAAAGAAACCCACCAGTTTCAGGATTTTCTTGTGTGTTACAGCACAGCTTCTTTCACCACTTCCAGATACTGAACTGGGAAGAGGGGATGGTGTGAGGAATGCAATTTCAGTATCTATTGTCTCTGAAGATGAAGCACTTGGAGACTTTTTTGCATCCTTCTGTTTTCCTCCACATCATTAGGCTAGGAGAGTAAAAGCATCTGCTTGCCTCAGATACAAAAGAGGCTGCTACAAAGTCCACTAAATATGCATAAAAGGAGACAGGATGGAAGAAAAAATATATATATACTAAGCTACTCGCCTAGTTCGTGTGCTGATTCATATCCCAGCTTGTTGTAATTATTGGATGTATGGGAAGGATTTAATTTCACTGTTAGCTCGGAGTAGTCTAATCCTGGGAGGCAGTTACAAAGTAGGAAAAGGGGGTGGGGGTACCTGGGGGTTGCTGTGCCAATTAGATATAATTCTCAGCTATTAATAACCCCAAAATAGAGAGGGGTGGCTATAGTTCGTTTTACTAACCTGGTAACTCCTGTGTTTTCTCCTGTCCTTCATAAGTCTAAGAATGAAGATAGCTTTGGTTCCCTTGTCCATCAACAGCATTTCCATGTTATGTCCATAAAAGGTTTTCAGTGGCCATTCCTGGATTGATTGAATGAGTAATGATGCTACATTGCTAATGTAGATAGATAATTGGAATAATGACTACCCAAGAAAGGATAACAAAAGACAAATTTATCAGCAGGGCTACATAAACTAAGACTTTTAAAATTAAGAAGAGATCTGAAGGCAATATTGCTTACAATTCAAAAAAGTAACAAGCATTCTCTGATAGCGTATATGTGGTAAAGTCAGAGGAGTCTATTAGATCAAGATTCTCTCAAACAGATAGTCAAGCAGGACAGAGGCTAAATGCGATGCCCCATGATCTTGTGTTACTGTCATCCACACAGTGATGCAGACCACTGACCTGAGTTTGGCAATGAAAGCCATAGGAATCTGGGGGAATGAAACAGCACTGCTTGCCTTGGTTATCATTTTTGAAAATCTGAGGAAACTGCAGAATGAAACTGACCCACTAGAAAAGCTGTATCATTTACCATTAGTTGTGAGAATATCTTTAAAGAGCTGCCAGCTGGCTAATGGCTAACCTGTTTTGCTTTTTTCTTTTTTTTAATGTGAGAAGAGAGACCTGGGAATTCACATTAGATGTGAGAAATTTTTCCTTTAGCAGGAAAACAAAACAAAAAAAAAAACCTTCCCAGGCAGTTCATTCAATGTAGTTTTCATAAACTCAGTTATGTCTTTTTAACCTGCTGAAACTCCTTGAGATAATTGAGTATTTGCAGTTAGGGAAGCCAGTGGTTGGCACTTTGTTGTGATCTTCCCACAGGGCTCTGAATGAAGGGTCCTTTAAATAAGTTGAGGCGTAGGGGATCTCTGGGTGGCTCAGTGGTTTAGCACCTGCCTTTGGCCCAGGGTGTGATCCTGGAGGCCCTGGATCGAGGCTCCATCAGGCTTTCTGCATGGAGCCTGCTTCTCCCTCTGCCTGTGTCTCTGCCTCTCTCTGTATCTCTCATGAATAAATAAATAAAATCTTTTAAAAATAATAATAAATAAATAAGTTGAGGTGCAAGTTAATAGATGAATAGATGAAAGATTAGATCCCAGGTAGTTCCAAAAACCAGTTGAAATAAGGAAATATGTAAAGTAGAGCATGACAGTTTGAACATTGTGATGACTTTTAGAAGCCTAGAAACAATCTTAAAACATATTTATCATTGATTTGGAAGCAATGCAAATAAATGGTACATATTTGCCAACAAGTTTGGAGGATTATGAGAAACTCTTGGAGGACTTAATTAAGCTCAGTAATGGGGTAAACACAAAAGCAGATGATGCTCAATGGAGAGAGGATGGAGGTAATATATAATGAACAGTTTGGAGTCGTGCATTTAATGAGTTCTGAATTAGCCATGCCTCTCAGGGAAGAGAGACTCCCAGCTAGTATCATAATAAACAGGGCAAGGAAGACAATGCATTAAAAAAATAGATTAATGAGTTACTCAACATTTACAAAAAGTAGATGGAATTTATCAACCTAGAGAGCATTGTTATAAAGCTATTCTTGAATTGGCTTACAGGTTAGATTGCATTATAATGAGCTTTCTCTGATATTTCAGTAAGTAAAACTTCCTAAATTTTACTTTATTTTTTTAACTTCCTAAATTTTAATGTAATTCCCATATATAGTTCCCAACTTATAATGGTTCAACTTAGAATTTTCACCTTTATGATGGTGTAAAAGCAACATACATTTGGTAGAAACCATGCAATATGACTTTTAAATCTCGATCTTTTTCCCAAGCTAGCAATATTCCATAGAACCCTCTATCGTGATACTGGGCACCAGCAGCCAGCCCACAGCTCCCAGTCAGCCATGCATGATGAGAGTAAATAACCGATGGTCTTAACCATTCTGTATCCATACAGCCATTCTGTTTGCCACTTTCAACACAGTATTCAATAAATTAAATGAGATAGTCAATACTCTATTACAAAATAGTCTATATGCTCAGTGATTTTGCCCAACTGTAGGCTAAATGTAAGTATTCTGAGTATGTTTAAGGTAGGCTAGACTAGGTTATGACGTTCAGTAGACTAGTTGTATTAAATGCATTTTTGACTTACCTCATTTTCAACTTATCAGTTTCTCGGATATAACACCATCATAAGTGGAGGAAGATTTACAGCTTTATCTTTAAAAGGAAAAGTGTGAAAAAACAAACAAACAAAAAAAACAAAAACAAAAATAAATAAATAAAAGGAAAAGTGTGGGGCAGCTGGGGTGGCTCAGTGGTTTAGCGCCGCCTTCAGCCCAGGGCCTGATCCTGGAGACCTGGGATCGAGTCCTACGTCAGGCTCCCTGCATGGAGCCTGCTTCTCCTCTGCCTATGTCTCTCTCTCTCATTAATAAATAAAATCTTTTTTAAAAAATGCATTAAAAAGGAAAAGTGTGTCCCATTTCAAACATATTGGCAATCATAAAAGCACAAACATTCATGTATCCACTATCTAACTTTATCAAACCCTAACATTTTTAGCCATATTTCTTTCAGAATCATTTATTTAAAAGAAATCAAACATTAAGGTACCATTGAAGCCCCTTTGTAAACTACTCAGATTAATTTCTCTCCTGCCTGCCTGCACCCCTCTTTCCCTTCCTGAAGGATGTCATTATCATTTCATTTGGTGTATAACATTCCCATGCCTGTTTTATATTTTTTACTATATATTTATATACCTGACTACATTATATAATTTTTCAGATTTTATTTAAAAATTCTGTGATTTCTTGTTTTTTGTTTTTGTTTTTAAAGATTTTATTTATTTATTCATGAGAGACACACACACAGAGAGAGAGAGAGGCAGAGGGAGAAGCAGGCTCCATGTGGGGAGCCTGATGCAGAACTCGATCCTGGGACCATGGGATCATGACCCAAGCCAAAGGCAGATGCTCAACCACTGAGCCATCCAGGCATCCTGTTTTCTTGGTTTTATTTAACTTTGTTGTTGTTGTTGAATAAGTTGTGTTTATTCCTCCTGGAAGCTAGGGAAGAGTCTGCACCATGAGGAACTGTGGAGTATCTCAGTAGGAAAATGCTAGCAGGAACCTATTATAGGAGTTGGACTTTGGGTGACAACTGAGGAAGATCCTAGGAAACAGAGCTTTGTTCTGAAATGGGTGCTGTGGAGAATCAGGGATAATTCTAGGATTCATTGCCAAGGGTGTCTTTGATAATTTCTTTGCTATGTAGTATATCGAGTGGTTCTTTTCTTCCTCTTTTATTTCATATGTCTCCTAGTATAACTGTAAGGTTTTTTCCAGTTTTATTGAAATATAGTTGACATATAGCATATTAGTTTCAGATGTACAACATAATGAATTGGTATGTGTATAGATTGTGAAATGATCGCAGTAAGTTTAATTAATATTCGTTACTTCACATGGTTACTAATCTTTTTCTCATGTTGAGAACTTTTAAGATCCACTCACTTAGGAACTTACAAATATACAATATGATATTGTTAACCATAGTCACCATGATATATGTTAAGTGCCCAAGACTTATTTATCTTATAACTGAAGGTTTGTTCTTTTTGACCATAGGTTTTTAAACTTTATAGAAATGGTACCCCAACTTAGCATCCTTTTGCACCATGCTTTTTTGACTGAATACTATGTTATTGTTCAGCATGGCATTTCATATTTTTATCTCCATTGATTTATGCAGCTTTAGTGAATTCATTTTGACCATGTATTCCACGTATAGCTATATCACAATCTATTTATCCATGGTCTTTTGATGAGCTCCTAGGTTATTTTTTCAATTATTTCCAGTAGTGTTGTGATGGATGTCTTAAATATGTCTCTTTGTGCCTGTGTGCACGTCTCCAGGGTATATACCTACAGCTATGCGTATTTTAAACTTTGTTCAGTGTGGCCAAATGCATTCCACGATGGCTTTATTTTTACTTTTTATTTTACTCTTTCCTCACAATGGGATGAGAGTTCCCACTGCTGTATATCCTCTCCAACACTTGGTGTTGTCAGACTTTTTACACTTTTGCCAATCTGACTGACAGGCAAATGGAATCTTGAAGTTTCCATTTATATTTTTCTGAAATATTTCCTTTTTTAGAAAAAAAAACTTTTTTTCTTAGGAAAAAAAAACAAAAAAACAAAATACTAATTGCCATGTTAGCATTTTTTTTTCCTCTACAAAATACCCCCTGGGGATTTTTCTCTGCTTTCTTTCTTTTCTCTTCCTAATGACAAAAAAAGTGGTTTGATGAAAAGTTGTTTTACATAGAAGGAGAGAAAAGACCAGTAATATGTTGTGGTTACAAAGCAAGCCACAGGTCACTTAAATTGTCTCTTTGTGATTGGCAGAGGTCTTGGTAAGAGAATCTCTGGTTTAGGAGAAAGTCAAGTCTAACAAGAAGATGAGGTTGCTACCTGTCAGCAGCGTTGCTTGAAGGAAAAGGTTGCGACATACATTTTCCACTGGCAGGTTGTCACACGTATCATTTGTAAATAGACACAATATGAATACCAAAGACATAAATATTACACAAGCTGTTGAGAAGTGATAGGATCCGAAACCAGACCCTTTTCTTCCCAAGTGAATAGACCATCTGTTGAATTAGAGATGTTACTAAGCTTCTGTGTTTATGGGACTTTCTTTTTTTTTCCTGCACAATGTTCCTAGCAAAACTTCACTGGTTTTTATTTTTACACTATAACACATAAAATTCTCTGGGATAACTGAATCAGATTTCTGAATGAAAAAAATAGTTGTTAGTAACATACCTTTATAGGGGTAATTACTAAAATTCTTTTCTCCATATCATTACTCTTAATGGGTTACTGAGATCACATTTTAATTTCCAAACATAATTTTCATCTTACGTTAAGTGCTTAATACTTCAGCATGGCTAATCTCCTTTTACAGGAGATTCTTCTACTTGTAATAGTTGTGATGGATGGGTAGTCCAGATTTATGTTTCCTGCATAAGTGAGGAAATGACTCAAGGTAGAGGGTCGTGGTTGCATAATAAATCATTTGCAAAGCTAGGATTAGAAGGATGCTTTTTAACTCTTGCTCCTGCCTGGTGCTTTACTCACTAGAGTAATTCCTAAAATTTCTCCCAACATGTAGCTTGTGGTAATGACTCAGAACTTAGTCGAGATGTCAGTGAGGCAAATATTTGGGAGACAAGTTGAAGGGGACATTTTTCTGGCTAACTCCCAAACAACTTTGCACTATTGTCATTGTCTTGTTTGATATTATGCATCCCGTCCCACGATCACGGTGCCCCGGCTTGGCAATGGACCCCTTTCCTGGGTGGTAAAGGGAGAATGGCACCTCGGTTTCTCCCCAGTCTGCCTCCTAGGACAAACAGCTTTGAGACAGGTCACTCACTTCCCATTAGGGATGGATCACTAGGATGATGAGTCACTTTTACTGGTGCTCCTTTTCTGGATGGAGGCAAAAACACTAAGACCCACTGAAGTTCATGGTACCTGACGGGTATGATTTCTTTCTGTATAATTAAAGCTGTACCTCCCCCTATACATTTATTTAGTTTTATTTTATTTTGGGACATTCTAAATGATTGTTTCTGTGTTCCTTAGGACAATCAGATTCAAATTTGCAGCCAACCTCTAAGAATACACATACCTTTGGCACTTATTATTGTGCTGGATTAATTCTTTCCTAAGTTTGTTTGCTCTTATTTCTGATTTCTTCATTACCTTATTTTTTCCCATTTAGAGGGTGTACTTTTATAAGGTTTCCCAAATCCTTCTGGAATGAAATTCCCCTTCCCTAAACATTGTCTTAAACAAGTTTCACTGAAGGACTTCCACAAATAGAGGACAGTTGTAACGGACTTTCACAAATAAATACAAATAAATAATATTTCACAAATAAATACTTTAGGCCAAGTTAGTAAGGTGGCTGTATACAAGTAAGTTCTAGCACATCAAGGCTCAAAGCCAAGATACTTCTTTATGGTAAAAGTTCCCTCCTGGGGAGAATGAATAAATTTCTAGTTCCAGGTTCCTTTTCAGTTGGGAATATGTGAGATTATGGTAAAGGCACTATTTTCCAAAGTGTGCCTCATGGAATATTATTTCCCAGGAATCTTAAGTAAAACAGGAAGAGAAAGAAAAAAATCAGAATTAATATTCTGTACTCACATTTGTGGAAATGTGGAATTAACCAGTTATTCAGATTTTTTACTGAAAAACTTCTCAGAATCTTTAATATGCTATGTACTCTGGCTTTCCCAGAAAGCTGAGAAACTGAGCTTGGAAAGCTGAGCTTGGAAAGCTGAGATGGAGCTCAGTTTCCTAAACTCCTGTAGCCCCAGAACCTGGTTTATGGAAATGCTTATCCTCCCCTACTCCCCCGAACCCCAACATCACGTTGGAGACCACCATGATGAGAGAAGAATTGGTTCTTCAGTTTATCCCCCGGTGCAGATTTTGTGACTTAACTACCTAGACGCCTGAGTGAGATGACTGTGGGTAACAATTAGTGCAGCACTTCCCTGACAAATCAGAATGAATGTGGTGGCACTGGAGGAAGTACCACCACCCTTTGCTAGGTGTTAACAGATGTCACTGGATTTGTGGAAGGGGAGGGGGTCATGTCTCAGGAGAATCTGTGACTGATGGGGTGCAGCACAGTGGCTCTCATCCCACTGGTGTCAGGTCTTCTTGACCTTAGCAGTTAACCCAGCCATACCAGTGTGGATCCAGCTTCAAATCAGCCCTGCCCAAAAGCTGTAAGGTACTTTTCTAGCTGGCCATATCTAAGAAGAATTAGAAGACCAAGTTTTATAGGAGCAAGGTTCTACAATGGAACAAAGATCTAGCGTTCATTTTTCTTTTAACTTTAGATTTAGAAGGAAATAAAACAGTTGCCCAGATTCTGTTTGCAAATGGCCATGGCAAGGAAGATTTTTAAAAATGCAGTTGTGCATCTTTGTTGCTGATAGACAAGTTTCAGCTGGCTTCTGTTAGTCTTGTCTGATGGACCCTACTCACCCAGGAAGAGCCAAGACTCACTATTCCTTGCCAAGTGCAAATATTTTTAATAGTATTAGTGAGTGTTTTTAAACTCCAGATTCAGTCCATGTGGGAGTTTATAATCTAGCATGTATGTATTACAATGATGTCTCCTCACCTTGAATCAAATCATTTTGTTTACAGTTTAAATAAATCAAGCCATGGTCTTTGGAACTCATCACGCAACAGGGTCTCCTTAACCTTCAGAAAGAAAGGAGGCACATTGTCCTCTGGAAACTAAGGAAGATGGGTTATGGAGCCCTTTGGGTTGACCATCAGTTCAAGTGTGCACTTTAGGATCAAAGGGATAATATCCAAAGAGATAGCAAGGTCCTGAGTCTAAAGCCCCTCAACCCTTTATCTTAAAAAAATAATAATAGCAAAAAGCCAAATATATAAAAAGGGCAAGAATCTTTTCGTACCTTGTATAGCACTTGCAGTTTTGTAGCAGAGTCCCCAAATTATCTTCTCTGGGATACTTTTTTTTACATTTCAAAACCTGTTGGTTGTGGTATTTAGAGACAACACGGAGGAATGTGGGAAAGATCCCAGCATGTAGGACACCATGTCAAATGACCCAAGGTTTGTTCTTGTTCTCTGTGGCATCCAAAGATGCCAACCTTTTGAGTATAGGACCCTCTTACCCTCTGCTTTAAGGATTAAGGATCTTGTCGCAACTCGCACTGCCAGAAACAGTCTACCTTTTTGCCAAAGGATTTGAACTTGGAAAAGCACCTGTGTGAAGGAGCAAGACTTGCCTGGGGAGAATTAGGAAGAATGTATCATGGTGCCACACCCACTGAGCACGCAGTAATTGAAGCACTGTAGCAGGTGATATAGGTGCCTATTATGAATTACTAGGGAGAGAAGCACATCATGCAATACTCCTAACCATTCATTGGTTCAAGACACAGAGATGGGAGACCAGGTGGAGCAGCACAGCCCTGGTCACTGCCTGGTAAATTATACACATGATGCAACAGCGATGATTCCACACGGCCTTCCCTCTCTAGTTGTCACAGTTCCTTACACAAGTTATCTGATTAATCTTCCTTGTGCCCTGTGAGGTGGCAAGGCCCATTATCCTCCATTTGGTAAATGTGGAAATAGAGACATGGAGAGGTTAACTTCCCCTGGTGATACAATGAATCAGCATCAAAACCAGAAGTGGTACCGGTTTTTCAAATTCGCAGTCTGCTCACTCCAAGATATGCTGAAACTTAGCTGAACAGAAGGTTGTGTTCTTTATTGTCATATATCATGTAACTCTGGCACTTAACTTTTCAGGTGACCTTAAGCAAATTGCTTGGTCTCTCTGAGGTTACCTGCAAAATGGGCATCGCGCTTGCCCTGCTGATCCTATAGGACTGCCATAGAGTTGTATGAAATGATCATTGTTTAATTACTCCAAAAAACAGGAAGGTTCCTCTCTTATCGATGTTTTGCTATCTATTTTCAAACATATGCTATTTCTATATATTATATTTCTGACAGGTTAGGAAAACAATGGTTTCTGTATGCATATTATATAATGAAAGTGTGATGAGCTTTGAAAATGGATGGTCTTTCTCCCTGTCTCTCTCTTTCTCACACACACATAACCTAGAAATTAATTTTTAAGATGTTTAAATGAAATATTTGTAATTTTAAAAAAATAGAAGAATGACCTTTACTTAGCACCTTACTCAGGGGCAGACACACAGTGTCTGTTTGGTAAATATTCTGAATAGATTATGAATGGATTCTCTCTGTGGATAAAAATTTCAGTGGTCGATATTACAGATGTCAATGTGTACTCACTAGATTTGCAAAGAAACTGAAACCTAAGGAGCCTAAAACAATAAGTATTACTGGTTTTATCAATATCAGCTTATCCATTTTTATTTTTATAAGGCACATGAATATGATGCAATAGTATATTATCCTTTGTACTTATTATCAATTGAATTTACAATATCCATTATTATCTATTGAACTTACTATAATATGGGATAAAATTTGAAAATTTGCCCTATAAATAATAAAGATGTATATTATGTTAAAGTCCTAAATCATACAGTCTTTCTGTGACCTTCAGGGGTTTGTTCACTCATTCATTCATTCATTCATATAGTTAATAATTGCTTGTACTACGTTGAGTGTTGTGCTAAGAACTATGTAAAGATTTTTCTTTCCAGTAGCTTGTTCTTTACCTAGTCTCTCAGAGAGTGCGATTTTATTGAGCTAGTGACTTTACCTGAAGATTCAAAGTCATATCAGTATTAAGCCCTAGGCTAAAGTCTCTCTGGGCCACAAAGATTTTAAAAAACGAAAACAAAAACAAAGCCTTCATTCAGAGGGATTAGAATCAGGAAGAGCCAGTGTATTTGAGTTTACCTGGTGATAAGTGGGGAATAGGACACCTCTCCCCAGGGATCAGCTCTCTCCTCTAAATGAAAAGTTC
Source organism: Nyctereutes procyonoides (assembly GCF_905146905.1). Lineage (NCBI taxonomy): Eukaryota > Metazoa > Chordata > Mammalia > Carnivora > Canidae > Nyctereutes > Nyctereutes procyonoides. The sequence goes on along the minus strand of NW_026575132.1, from coordinate 22,362,571 downwards.
AAGTGAAGAACAAGGGCAGTCTTATGGGCTCTTGATATAATGTCATAAAATAATTTAAAAGGCTAGGGTTATGTCGTATACATTTTAATTATATCTTTTTTTTCATTTTAATTATATCTTTAAAAATGTTATTGAGAACAAAATTTGCTGAAAAACTATAAGAAGAATAAAAAAGACTTACTTTAATAAATTATTACAAATATCCTTCTGAGATTCATTTCCTTTCTCATATTTTCTTTACTCTTATCTGGTTATTTGATTGTTTATCGGTGATGTTCATTTCTAGATATGTTTGTCTCATTTTGTACTCTTGTCATGATGAGAAATTCTTGTGGTGTTTCATGAGGAGACTTATCATTTAATTGATCAGAAGTCCTGATATGTATTCTGCTAATGTGACCCTGTATCTAAAAAGTTAAGAAAAATATAACACCCAAAATGAATAACTTCATATTTTAAAGTCAGAATTTCCTTCCAAGGTACATCATTTCTTTACTGGAGTAAAGACCAAATTCTTTTCACCTGGAAACACAAAATATCATCTAGGTTGGGTTCTGACCTGCTTTGAGAAAAACACAAAGAAACGCAGTGGAAATTCTCCAATATCTACCATTATTATAATATCTACAAATGTCACCAAGGTAGCCTACAGAATGTTTCCTAAGCCTAATGATGTCAAATGGAAGTAGCTTCATTGTTGAAAAGACTGTGACATTTCTTTCTTTAATAATACAGTAAATAGAAAACAGCACTTCTGTGGATAGTGCCAATGAGCAATGTGGTCCTGAATTTATTATGGAAGGGTACAAAATCCTTCTGTGGAGGTGAAAAAGGAAAAGAAGTAAGGGAAGATATTGGGAGCAATGTGCATTCTTGGCTGTAACAGTGAGTAAAGAGATAAGAGTTGGTGAAGGGAGTAGCAGGAAAAAGAAATCAAAAGAGAGGGATGTTCAGTGGAAAGGAAAGAAAATATTGAGAAATACAGGAAAGGGAATATTAAGTAAATTAGATAAAATGGAAAAAGAAAAAAAGAAGGATGGGGAAATTGTGAAAATAAGAAGTGAGCAAGGCAAGAGAGGGAGATGGACACATGTAAGAGGTCATCCTCTTAAGGATCAGGAAACCAGAACCTGTAGGCCAACCCTACTCTGTTGCCTTTTTTTTTTTTGTAAATACAGTTTTATTTGAATGCAGTTAGGCCCATTAATATACACTATGTCTGCTTCCATACTACATTGAAGGAGTTTAATAACTATGATGAAGACAGTTGTTTCACAGCTAAAAATATTCACTATTTGACTCTCCTGCAAAAAAGTTTATAATCTAATCCTATTGCTGGCAAACTTTAGTGTGCATCAGAATTACCTAGAGGGCATGTTAAAATAAAGAGTGCTGAACCCCTTTCCCAGAATTTCTGAGTAAGTAGATCTGGGATGGGATCTCAAATTTGCATTTCTAGCAAGTTCTCAGGCAGTGCTGTTGCTGTTGGTCCAAGATTTGAGCTTTCAGAACCCCTGCTCTAATCTCACATTATGTCACTTAAATATTGTTCCAAGTAAGGAATTTGGTGAAGAAAGGGAAAGGAAAACCAAACCTGATCCCCTTTATAGGTAAACACAGATGTATGGGTTGATAGCACAATTCTTTATAGAGTTGTTTTTTTAAATTCTTAAAACTAGATCTTTTTATAATGCCAGTTTCATTCTTGAAACAATGAAAACTTAATCTGATTTAGTTAAAAACTTAGCTAATTAATGGCTTATTCCTTAAAATGTTTTATAGTTTGGTTTGATTCAACTCGCTGAAATAATGTTGGAATCTGGCAATGCTATTATTATGGAGGTAATGTTGACTGTGTCTGTTTTATGAGACTAACTTCTCCCCACCAATGGGTGGCTGCTCAGACCACTTCACTGCCTCTGCATGGAGGCCCTAAGAAACCAACCCATAGGTAAATTGGGATCTTGCTTACTACTCACCTACCTCACTCTCAGAATATGCTAGCATCTTCTGGCCCAGTTTCCCCATGACATTGCAAGTTCTTCAATAGTTTTTCTCCTGGAGATAGTCATGAATGTTGTCCTGAGTTTAAGACCTTTGGGAATCATGATATCAAGGAATTTATCTTGCTTTACTACTCCATCCCAAGCCCCTAAGATTTGTTTTTTTTTTTTTTTAACCTGCAAGTAGTACTGTAGTTTGCATAGTTATGATCTTCCTCTACTTATATCCTTAAATCTGTGCTCTGGCTGTGAATATGGGCAACCAATTTTTAGCCCTAACTTTGCATGTTTCATGCTTGCTGCACGGAAGTCCTGGGAGGGAAAGAGAAATGTTTCTCTTTTTCCCGCATCCTAGCATTTACAGATATAAAGAGAAACACAATTTTGGAACCTGAAAGTGCCAGAGACACCTTCAGAATAGAATGAGTTCAACTTAGAATTAGCAGCTCTTTAAAACGTGTGATGGTTTGACTCCACCATTGCTCTGAGTGGTTATTACTTCCTGACACAAAAGTAACCGAGATGGGTAGAAGATGGGAGAAAAAATCCACTTTTCCCCGCTAAGAAGACTACTAAATAAAGTTTAATTATATTTAATTCTGACTTGTTAGTTTTAGAGGATCTCCAGATTATGTGAAAAGTTGACATGTATGAGAAACCATATTATGGATATCAAAGCAGGATGTGACATAAGTGTATGTCACATTCCTACCAAATTATGGTGAATAAGTGGATGCTTAATAAGTCAGTTATTGTTGCAACAGACTTCCTTATCTTAATGAGTGTATGGTTCTTAGTTAAAAGGTCATAGTAAAATAAATAATGCAGGCCGTCCATGCTGTGCGTGGCACTGTTTATTAAAACATGTACACACCTAAACCAATTCCTCATTAGCATGAACCCATTTTAACAAGTTAAATATCAGTTATCAGGGGCACCTGAGTGGCTCACTCAGTTAAGTGTCTGCCTTTGGCTTGAGTCGTGGTCCTGGGATTGAGCCCCACAATGGGCTCCCTGCTCAGTGGGGAGCCTGCTTCTCTCTCTGCCTCTGCCTGCTACTCTGCCTGCTTGTACTCTTTCTCTGTCAAATAATAAATTTTAAAAATCTTTTAAAAAAATTAAATATCGGTTATCAGAAAAATCTGCGTGAGGCGTGAGCTGTCTGTACTTTGAATATTGTAGGGACTTTTAAAAAAGTTTTTAAAGAAACCCTGTGATGGATTTTCCTATAAAATAGACAAATCTGTAGTAATCGCGTGAGGAATCTTGAGGGTTTAAATGCTTCCAGATTCCTCTCTAATAATTTGAAGGTTATGATCAATGTCAGAGAAACTAAAACTGGATGTAATAGGCCACCTCCTTTCAGATCCCCTTCCTGTGATGTCTTTTCCCTTTTTTTTTTTCCTTCTCTTCTTGTTGTGACATGGATTCTCGTGGGCTGGTGTTCTCAGCACTGTGTGGCTCAGCTATACCATCACCTTGATAAGTGGCGGACAGCAAAGGAGTCATCTGCTTCTGTTGCCCTGCTGTCTGCTTTCCATTCGAAGGAGCCACTGCCTGTGTTTGAGATCAAATAGGACTTAGACCATTTGCAGACCTGCCCTCTGGGAGAGCGGCTGCCATTGGGATCTGTGTGATGTAGGGTAGATCACCATCAATGGTGAAATTCCACTGCAGAATTGTGAAGGTCTTGCTGTAGGCAGTCCACTGTGGCAGAATTGTGGTAGACGGGTGATGTGAAGAGTTAACTGCTAGTCTCTAGTTCGTCCAGGGAATTGCACTACAAAAAAAAACCCAGTTGAGGTCCACTTCCCAGTGAAGTTTTCACTGGGTTTAATGTTAGGAGAAATGCTGGTCTTTCTGGTGTCAGGAAGCGATGCAGCTCAGAAGGTAGTGGTGAATAGTTTGGTGGATCTAAAGTTTTTCCAATTTCTTCTGAATTCCCAAAACTGTAACTCATACCAGTCGTATTTCATGTATTAGTTGCCTGTGGCTTCTCTAACAAACCACAGACTTAGTGGTTTAAAAAGTAATTTAGTGGTGGGGTTGGGAGATGGGCGAAATAGGTGAAGGGGATTAGAGGTACAAACCTCCAGTTATAAAATATATAAGTTATGGAGATGTGTAAAGTACAGTGTAGGGAATATAGTCGATAATATTATAACAACTTTTTATGGTGACAGATGGTAACTAGACTTATTGTGGTGAGCATTTCATAATGTATTTAAGTGTCAAAATACTGTGTTGGGTATACTATGTCGTATACCCAAATCTGATATAATATTGTGTGTCAATTATACTTCAATTTAAAAAAACCCACCGACTTATTATTTTATAGTTCTGGAGATAAAAAGTCTAAAATTTCACTTTACCAGGTTAAAAATTAAGGTGTCAGCAGGGCTACATTTCTTCTGTAGGCTCTAGGAGAATTTGTGTCCTTGCCTTTTCTAACATCTAGAGGTCACCTGCTTACTTTGGCTTTTGGCTTCTTCCTGCATCTTCAAAGTCAGCAGTACAACATCTTCCCATCTCCCTTTTTCCCCCTCTTTACTTCTGGCCAACTTTCTTATTATCCCTTCACTTTTATTTCCAATTTTCTGTATGTAGAGCTGTATTTAAATTACTTAGATCAAATTTCTATCACTTCCTCTGCTAATCTATTAATGCTTACTTTGCCCTGTTGCTCATACTATTTTCTTTTTTTTAACCTTTTCTCTTTCTTTTTATAATGAAAACAGACTTGTACTGACACCTTTTTTGACAGATTCATGAAGTGAAGGTTTTGCTTTTTAGTCCTCAGTTTGGAGGTTACTCTTATCTTTTCTAAACCTGCCTTTTTTGAAAGTTCATTGTCTTCATATTCTCCCCAAAAGAGGAACCTAGTGTTTTAATATTAGACTTAATTGCAAAAAGATTGGTGTTTTGCAGTTTGCCTATTTCTTGACACGTATATGACATCATCATATTATATAAAACAAATGTTAAAGGTTACAAAACCCTTTACTTTTGCAGTTCTTGTTTTCTGTGATCTTAATTTGGGAGATTTATTTAATCAATTATTATTGGTTTTTAAATAGGAAAAAATATTGTGTGTATAGGATAATTAATCTATCTGTTATGTTAGATTTTGAAAAGACCAAAAGTATTTCCCAGTATCTAGAAGATTGGCTGCATTTATAATGACTTTGATAACAAAAGAAGACATGTACATTGTGGGGAAAAAAATAGCTACTGTATAATTAAATGAAAATAAACAAAAATCATGTGAAATATAGCTCCAAGGAAATCCCTCCGGGTTTTAAATATACATATATTTACATAATTTTTATAGATTACAACTTTTCTGGTCATGCTGTTTTCTTATCTAGTCATTTTAATTAGCAAAATATTATAAACATTCTCTATATTATTTGACAACATTTTTATTAGCTGCATTGTGTTTTACCATATAGATAAACTGTGCTTTATTTTTAAAACACTCTAGCAGACATTCTTGCAGCTAATTCCAGGAAAAGAAATTTGTAGGACAAAAGACATTTTTATATCTTTTGATACATAGTGGACCCAGAGAGTCATAATACAAGAAGTAATTTCACAAAATAGAGTTACTACACTCCCTTCCCTTCCCAGGCAAATGCCACAGTGATGTAATTATTGTTTTTTTTTGTTGTTGTTTTTAAATTTCAGGTTACCTTGCACCTCGAAACCTTCCTAGTACTGGCTTCTTCCCGTTCCTGCAAACCCTACTCTGTGACACAGACTCTAAATGCAAAGACACACCCTATGGGCCACAAGATCTGCTTCGTAGGAAAGGAATTGATGATGCGCTATTTAAGGGCAGGTAGGGGCACTTCCCAACTATGTTTAGTTGTCTTTGAAAGATTCGAATTTGTTTCCTTCTGAGATATTCAGAAAGCCATCCTGGGTTAGACATACAACTTTATTTTCTTTATATATCTGCAAATGTGGTGATCTAAATATGAATGAACAGGTTGGATACACACTGGAATTACCATGTTTATATGGGATTAAGCATAATTTACTTGGCATGAATATCCAAACTTTGCTTTTTAAGCTAGGTAGCCAAGGCATTCCTCAACTTTCCTCAAAGATTCTCTTTTCCACCTCAAATTGTCAGTGACACATTGTCCTAAGCTTGATCACAAAGTTCAGATACAGGGCAATGTTAGGGGCATTATATCTTGGAAGCATGATATATTTATATTACTCTACGTGGTACTTCCAGGTGTAATAGAAACCAGGAGATGCAAATATGGAAATTAAAGTTCTAGAAATTGGGGACACCTGGGTGGCTCAGTCAGTTAAGCATCTGACTCCTGCTCATGATCTCGGGGTCCTGGCATCAAGCCCCACATCTAGCTCCACACTCAGTGGGGAGTCTGCTTCTCCCTCTCCTCCCCCTCTGTCCCTCCCCTGACTCGTGCTTTCTCTGTCTCTCTTCAAATGAATAAATAAAGTTCTAGAAATCAAAGTAATAAAATTGAAAGTATACTTAATAAATAACAACCCTTAAATGAGGTTAATATGTGTCCTGTTTTATGGTGTGAGAGGCAGCTGAAGAATAAAGATAGGAAATCTAGACCATTTACAACCTGATTATGATCTCAGTTTTCTGTCTTGGGATTCTAAACCTAAAGAGACTCCCAGGAACCCAGCTGTCTGTAGAACTGAAAACAATATTGTTATCTGAATTGACCATGAGATAATTCTGGCTAGAGATTTTAAAAAAGTGTTTCTCAAGGGAATATTGCATTTATCTCTAATCAGAGATATTTTATTCTGAAATTTTAATTTAACTTCCTTGGCATTTAACACTATTTCTCTATTTTGTTCATCAAATATTTTAAGAGAACAACTGAAAGCTGTTTAGCATAAAATATAAACATATCAAGAATTATCATGGGCAGTGGCTTAGAAAACACAATTGTCGAGTTGCTAATTCATATTGGTTTTGTTGGTTCAATAAGTTAATGAATCTTAAAGCTTAAAATATTCTCAGGTTCTTCATTCATTTATTAATTTACTCAGGAAATAATGACTGAGAAATTTCGATGTGCCAGGCACTATTTTAGGCCCTGTGACTCAGAAGTGAATCAGACAAATCCTCTACTCTTGTTACTTGCATTCTAATGAAAAAGCAAGCAAAACAAAAAAAAAGAGCAATCAAATAAATAGATAGCATAATGACTAGTGTGCTAGCAAAAAAGGAAAGCAGGCTATGGGCTAGAAGTTGTAAGGTAGGAAGTTAATAGGGTGGCAGGAGAAGGCTTCTGCTAGCAGGTAGCATTTGGGTCAAGACCAACAAGGACAGAAGAGACCAGCCACAGCATATGAAGAGAGTGTTTTAGGCAAAGCAGCAAATAATCCTCAGATGGGGATAAAACTGACCATTTAGAGGAACAGAAAGTTGGTTAATATTGCTAAAACAGTGAGAAAGGATACGAGGGGTGGGGAATGCAGAACTAAGCATATAGGGAAAGGGAAGTGATTTGCATTTTATTTTATTATAATGAGAAGCCATTGGAAAGTGTTAAGCGGGGAGATGATATGGCATATTGTTTGAAACCAGCATGTTCTAAGTGTATATAAGCATTACCTCAACTAGCACCAGTTGCATTACTTCTGCAATGGGACCAAGAGCTAACAAGAGCCTGTGCCCTCTCGTGTAATCAGAATAGAGCTAAGATGGAAGCATGACATCTTGGTTGTTCAATGAATTTATAGATGGCCTGTGGTCCCCATGTGAGTGGTGAATTAGGCACATGATCTGTGCCTGTATTCTAATAGGAAAGGAAATATATTTTTTTTAAAAATGGAAAGGGAATATATATTATCTATATTATATAATATATGTAATATAATATATCATCATGATGGGAGAGTGTGATGAAGAGTACCAGAAGGATGCGGAAGGAAGGCACCTTCCATATTAAAAGTAGAGAGAGGGGGGGACTTTTAAAGATTTTATTTGTGCATTTGACAGCAGGGGAGAGAGTGTGTGTGTGCAAGCACAAGCAGGGGGAGAGGCAGAGAGAGAAGGAGAAGCAGGTTCCCTGCTGAGCAGGGAGCTCCATGTGGGGCTCAATCCCAGGTCCCTGGGATTGTGACCTGAGCTGAAGGCAGACTCAACCGACTGAGCCACCCAGGCGCCCCTAGAGAGAGCTTTCAGGTAAAATAATCCAGTAGATCTTCATGAAGAGATTGTTCCTGAGATAGACACTTCATGAATAGAGGGTTAGAGAAGACATGGGAAATATTAATGTCCTTTATTAACAAATTGGATTGCAGCTCTACCTGGGGCTGTCATCTTTGTATCTTTTTTTTTTTCATGAAGAACTAAGTTACAATGAGGGAAATTGTTAACGCTATCTAAGACTATAAATGTACCTTCCCAAAAAAGAGTATTTTTCTGTGTGATATCATAGAGAACCACACTCAGAGTTGCCTGAGATGAGCCACTGAGTTGGTTTTGGAACTAGACTTAAATTCCAGCTTTATTTTATTTTCTGTTGATGATTCTCTAGGCAGATGACCATGTCTGCTTTTTTGTTTTGTTTTATTCTAACCCCCAGGTAGTTTGTCTAGCTCAAACTGTATATTGCTGTATATTCAGTATTTTCTCTAAACTACCAAATAATTGGAACTTAATTTAGAAAATTATGTACAATAATAAAATTGCATTAATGATATTTCCCACCATGCTATTAACTTTTATGGTTTATACAGCCGTGCAGCAAAATTGGGGCATGGCTACTGGGTAAGCAGTTCCACTAAATTGCTTCCCTTTGGTAAAGGAAGATTCACCAGTGTAGCTTCATTAAGAAATAAAACAGTTTTTTTTTTTTTCTGCTTACAAGTGAAGGGAAGAAAATGCCATCTTTGGCCTCATCAAAAGAGGCCCAACATGTTTATTTTAATAGACTGCTCTTCTTAAAGGCGTGATCATGCTGCTGCCACTACTCGCTGGTCAGTTGCCAAGTGTTTTGATGTTTTTTCATCGGCAACAGCTTTCTGTTATTAAATTCATACTCTTTAGGCATTAGCTTCAGGATGAGGTGCTTCAGGATGAGGTGCTTTAAAATAAAAATCCAACACCATACTCAGCATCAACTTTAACTAGCTGTCTGGAAAAAGAAACATTACATTTATGGTTTTCTCGTTCATTTATACAACTGATGATCCAACATCACAAGACTTACCCTTGTGGTCCTTCCTCCCTCTGCACTGCCTCTAAGAATACATCAGAGCAGTGGGAGCCCTTGGCTGTGCCATTGTTCACACAGCTGGTGAACGGTGCAGATCATCCTCCAGAGCTCACAGGGTCATTATTTGGAGAAGTGATTTAGCATTCCTGAAAATCCTATGGGAGAATTCCCTCTGTGCATTTGCTTCCTATCTCTGTCTTGCCAGCACACATCCATGACCTGTGGTTTCCAGTCTCATGCCTCTGCTCCTATTGGCTTATACACAACTTTTAATATAGTTAACCATATGTTTTTCAAGGGATAATTTTATTTTTTATTTTTTATTTTATAAAGATATTATTATTTATTTATTTATTTATTTATTTATTTATTTATTTGATTGAGAGAGAGTGTGTGAGCGCAAGGAAGAGTGGGAGGAGAGGGACAACCAGACTTTGCACTAAGCGTAGAGCCCAATATGGGCCTCGATCTCACAACCCTGAGATCATGACCTGAGCCAGAATCAAGAGTCAAACGCTTAACCAACTGAGCCACCCAGATGATTTTAAAATGCCAAGGCTTTTGTTTAGTGGTGAAAAATACAGTTGTGTTTAGAAACTGACCTAAAGATACTGTTGGGAATGTAAGGTAAGTGGAAATAGAATGGATGTGTGTCCTCATTTGACTATAAAGGTGATGTGAGTTGTACATGAAAGGTCTCATATTGTAAGTAATCCATAGCCATTTTGCAACCATTTTAGAATCATTTGGTCATGTAAAAATCAAGGGTTAACATTTTATCTAGCAAAGTGGGAGGATATCTTAACTGCCATGCAGGCAAAATTGTTAATTCACTGAGTGAGAATGCATTGAATATGTATCATGTGCTGGAGACTATGCAGGTCGGTGCAGGTATGAAGATGAATAAGGCCTGTCCTATGCTCTATACAAACTTACAAACGAGTGAGAGAAAGAGACAGAGAGACAGATAAGCGGATAAATTACCATATAATGTGGGAAACGTGATGAGTATTTGTTTAGGTCTCACTATGCTCGGAACAGAAGACAACAAAGTGGGGGGGGGGGGGGACGTGTTATTGGAATGGAGAGAGGTTTGGGTGGGGTGATGTCTGGAGAATTCTCCAGAGGCCTTTAAGGGTGTGATCATTAAGGACAGGTAGGGTGGTGGATACCAGACTAAACCAAGCTGTATTGAGATAGGCCACAGAGATAGAACCCCAGAATTTAATGAAAGAGAGAAATAAATAAAGGCTCTTGTGTAGCTTGGAGGAATAGGCAAATAGTGGTGGAAAAAATGATAAATTCCTTTGTAGTGTTGCCAGATTAATCAACCTGTTTCAGGACTAGATAAAACATAATCTGTGTAGTATCACCTGAAAGACACTGTGATGTTGTCTCCAACCATATTCTGTGTGTTTTTGATATGCATCTACCCCCCTAAGACATTTCCTCATCTGTCCATCATAGAATCTTTAGAAACTTTTAGAACGGTGTTAGTTCATATATGTTAGATATATGTATTAGATCTCCAAAGTCCCTCCTATGAATACAAAAAATAACCAGGGACAGAGGAACATATTAAGACATTTTTAAATCTTAACGTCTTAACTGATAAAAATTTTTGGATTAGTTACTGGGCCACCTAGAAAAGATATGTATTTTGAACTGAGGAGGCAGGGATTATATCTGAAGCACAGATAACCCTGAAAGAATAAACATTAGATGAAATAGAAGAAAACAACGAAAAAAAACTAAGATTTTTCCTGTGAATGACATCTGCTTGGGAGTAGCCAGGAGGGACAGTTGCATCAAATGAGTAAGGAAGCCTCAGTGCCAGACTGTGTCCTTATTTGTAGCTAAAAGTCAGGTAATGAATGTCGTCTGAAGCTGGGATCAGAACTGGCCCAGAGCACATCTCACATCTTCTTTTCATGTGTCACTACACACCTGTGTGATTATTCTGGGAAAAAAGGGGAAAAATATAAAAAAGTTTAACTAACCCTTAGAGGCAAAGAAGAATGTCAGAATTTTCTTTCTAGGACTTGACATATGTGTCTTCCCTAAAAGCAATTCTTTTTATAGACAAAATTTACCATGGCACACATGGATACCACCTACACAGGTAATCTTTCCCACTCACAGGAAATAGAGAGACATCCAGTATGAGTGCATAAATTCCACCATTATAATGATATCTATAAATGTGACATTTCACAAATGTTACTGTTGGTAGACATGTCTGAGAAGATGTAAGAGCTACTCTGGGCCTAGTTTCCCTTCCAGTATCTTAAATTTAACATTTGAATCTGAGCTATTTCTTCTATTGAATTCCATCCCAAAACAGAGACCTATAAATGCCACTGAGGCAGAATCTACTTCCTCAGCATCATAGGAGAATCCCTTAGACATCTCCTTGGTACTGTACAAATGTCTGGGTCCCATAAAAGGTAGTTGACTTATACCATGGCCGCTTAGAAATTTAGTTCAAGGCTTTCTTGCCCCACCTAGATGGTTGGATTGTGCGGGCTCATGTGCCTGTATGCTGGATTCAGGGGGCTTCTAAGTTTTGCATTTGCTTTAATACTCTTCCCAGAGATATTCAGTATGAGATAGATCCTCTGAGACTTCCTCAGAGCTTTTGGAGTTCTTGAATAGGATTAAGTCTCCTGAGTTCATTGTCGGGAGTGGGAATGGGGATGAGTCATCACAGAATAAATCTGTAATAGCGTATTGCAGGGTTTCTTAACATCAGCACTATTGCTACTTGGGGCCAGGTAATTCTTTGTTGTGCTGTGCATTGTAGGATGGTCAGCAGCATCCCTGTCCTTTACCCCCTAGATGACAGTAGCAACCCCCTGCCCCCGATACGACAAACAAAAAATATGTCTCTAGTCATTGCCAAGCATCTGCTGGGACGGGGGCCAAGATTGCCCAGAGTTGAGAACCACTGGCCTAGTGAAAAGATGAAGGAAAAATTTTAAGATAGCAAGAGGCTTGAATTAAGGTTGTAATTCTAGAATCTTGCTCTCTAAGGAACAAATTAGATAGCTCTCTGATTTAGCAGCCCCTGTCATGTGTTCCCATTGTCCCCATGTCCGTACTTAGCTATTATTATTAGTGGATTATAATCTCAACCCCTTATTTGACTATTCCATTATATGTAGTGGGAATTGAATAAATGTTGGCGAGTTTATCAATGAAAAATGGTAGGAACATTGTTGTCTGCCATACCATTCCGGGGTGCTTTCTCTTTTAAGGACCTTGCAGAAACAGGTACGCAACAATGGAGGGCAGCCTAAGCTATCAAAAAAAAAATATATGCTTCCTTAGCTATCTGTTCTTCCAAATGATACTCATTATCTAGTATTCAGTGCTCGCCATGTGCAAGGCATCCTCCCATCTGCCAGTCAAGTACGCTGTAGTCTTTTCTGATGAATTTTACAGTTTAAGAAGGGGAAAAACTGATCATCACTACAGATGAAGCACTGCTTTTATAAGTAAACTTATAAATAAATAATAAAATGAAGAAGGGATTACACAACCCTGGGTGAGATCCTTTGCCTTGTCCTACCCCACTAGCCAATGGTTACAGCCTCTAGAGCTGTGAAAAAATAAGGGTACATCCATTTGGTGTCCAGAGATCTTGAAGTTTCTAGTATTCCAGAGGGATTATATATAGACCTTGGATGTATGATAGGGCCCCAGCTCCATCCTGATGGTGAGCGCTGTGTCTGTGCCATCTATTTTTTTGTGAGTACTTTGACAGTTAATATAGGCGAGTAATGACAGAGCCAGAAGGGCACTCGATAAGCACATCCTGTGTAGTTCTCACAACTCTTGCAAGGTAGTTATATCATTCCTAAATTGCAGATGAGGAAGGGAATGACTGAGATGTTTTAGGAAATGGCAGAGCGGGGATTCCAAAGGTATCTTCTAACACCAAAGTACTTTCTGACACTCCCCCCGCCCCCCGCAGCATTACTGCCTCTTTTTATTTAATCAGCCATCTGATCTTATGGTCTAATACTGTGCTAGGTGTTTGGAATAAAAAGAGGAATGACCCATGGTGCCTACTTCCAAAGATGTCATTGCCTAAAATGGAGAAGCAGTAGGAATAGGTACACAAATAAACAAAATGCACTAAAAATTTGTATGAATTGGTGCTTCAATTCTCTGAAATGATGGAAAGAATACCGTTTCTTACCTATCATTCCGAGAAGCATATAGTGCTCTGTCTATAAGCGTGGTCATGCTAATGAGAAAGTTCAGCGACAACCATTAATTCAGTAGTACTGGCTACCTTCCTGCCCTGCATTAGTAATTTAATAGGGACTTAAAAGAATTAATTACCTTTGCTTGGGGGAAGTAAACTGCATTTCAGTATATGACCTTAATTCATCTTTTTACCCATAGTGCTCTCTTGTACATTTATTTTGTAGTTTCCATTTTAAGAGTTTAAAGGCAATAATTTCCGTTGTACAGTGGCAGTGGCCACATGCCATCACACCACATTCTGTAAATGCAAAATGAAACTGGGGGGAATTTGTTGGCCATTGAACAGCAAAGCCCACTAGATATCCTGATCTCTCACCCCAGCAAAAAGGCACACCCAGGCCACACACAAGGAGATAGATCACCTCCCCACTCCTGTAATATATATGCATGGGTGACCATGTGACCATGGGTACCTTCTGGTCAAGGACAGGTGCTATTAGAAGAGAGGCCTCCATAGTTCCTTGTCTGGAAGCAGCCATTTTACTGTTGAGCAAGTGCAGACCTGCTGAGCCAGCTGCTTGCTCAGAAGGGGATGAGCTTATTTTTCTTTGGTCTTTAAAGAATACTTGAAGGAGTAGTTTTAGGGTTCTTCTCTGAATGTGGGAAGATGAGCAAGGTGTCCTCTGTCTAGTAGATGCAGCTTTTGCTTCTCTAAACTCACATTTTCTTAGTTCCCTATCACCTCTTCTATTTTTCTCTCCCATTCCCATTTATTATTCTGTTTTCTCTTGCTCCTTCTTTGCTCATGTTGATCTTTGTTGTTCTTCCTTTGGTTTTTGGTGCTATCCTTATTCCTTAAAATTTTTATAAAGGCAGTTTTCCCCTTTATTTTCAAAATGTGTTGATATTCAGTAGTCTTCCTTATAGTATTTCAGGCTAAACTAAAAAAATATATATTGAGTAAAAGAAAAGTGAAACCGACTTTCTCAAACTTTCTAAAACTTCTGTTGAGAGAAGGGAAAATGTACAGGTCAGTTCTTATTTTTATCTGAGCAGTTTTCCCATCCAAATAGTCAGCATAAGGAATATAAAAAGATTTAGGGGAATACAGTCATGGTCATGAATAATTCAAATATACATTAAGAATGCAGAACTTTTGGAGCAACCAGTGCATTTTATAGAGAATATTGGAAAAACACTAGGGAATGAAAACAAATATCACCTCTTCTTATCATTTTTACTAAAAGGACACACTAAAAAAAAGAAAAACCCAATTACAAATTACAAATTCCACATAGTACCTGGAACCATGATTCAGATCTTGTTTCTGAAAAGGAAGTTAAGTTGAACAACAGAAGTGAGTAGAACTTCTTGCTTTTTCACTATTATATTTTTATATCCATCCTTATATATCTTAAGTAAGCTTTTTTTTTAATAAACAACTACACAAAATTCACCAGCTTTTAGGAATTCCAAAAAGTATTCACATCCAGGCATCTGAACTGATTTCACCCTTGAAATATGTACATTTATTTTAGGCACATTAGGTATATCAAGTTTTCAAGAAAATATGATTATCTCCGTTTTGATAATCAACTAAACAGGCAGTGAATTTTTAAAATGGTTACTGAAGGTTTCATAATTTTTTTTTCCAAAAGCCAGCATGATCATGACATGCAGATTCCTGGCACCACAATGCTATTATTACCACATTGATATATTCAGTACAATAAAAGATCTACTCACATCATTATACATTCCTTTGACACCTGGTGCCATTCATAATGACAACAGCCACAGAGCATGGCATAGACTAGATACTCAATAAATGTATGTTTTTTCCTTTCTTCCTTGAATCTGTCTTATAAGCATTTGATTTTGCTAGCTATAATTTAACATATAAAACTTGTTTTCCTAACGAGGTTGACAAATAAACATACCTTTGTTTTAGGACCTGAAGCACTATTGGGCTATTATCTATTTGGGATCTATATATAGATATATATAGATATATATAGATATATCATGATTATTTTTAATATTTAGCTCTAATGTCTTTTGAAAATAATTTTCTTTTTATAAGATTAAAGTAAAAACAACTATTTTAAACCTCATCTAGTTACCATTTTCTCTGAATAAAAATTTACCTTGTAGGAGATTTTATATATTCATTGGTGTATGGTTAGGTGAGTTCTTCCATTACAATCCTAGGAAGTAGATTAAAAATTTGCAAGTCCTTCGAGAGCCCTGGAATCTGCCACATAATACATGACTGTAACTAACTGAAATTAATGTGGGTGAAGTTACAGAGTTCTTGCTTTTTCTTCACTAGTGGAATTCAGAGAAAGTCATCCAACCTGGAGAAGGACAGCAATTTATCACTCCGGAGCACCAAAGTTCCAGAAAGAAGGCACACATCACCAGGTAAGCTATTCTCTTCTGTCGAGTTTAGAGCAGGCCTCTTGGAACAGCCAGCAAGGTCTAATCTTTGAAAGGGTTATACTTTTAACTTTTGAAGCAGAGATGGAATGCTTATAATATTCCCAAGAGATCTAAATGTTCCTTAAGGTTGCCTGAATGCGGTGGTGTAATTATGCAAAGTTCTTGAGAATAATTGGAAATTAAGTTCTTACTAAAATACTTTCTAGGAGCAAAAGCCTAGATGGTACTAAAGATAATGTTGAGAATTGCACAATTTCCCAGAATTGGCTAGGGACTCTAGTTGTCTGCGATTAAATAATGTTGGGATGGTTTAGAAAGCCCAGTAATAAAAAATTACCATTTGCATATTACTCAGCCATTAGAAACGACAAATACCCACCATTTGCTTTGACATGGACGAAACTGGAGGGTATTATGCTGAGTGAAATAAGTCAATCGGAGAAGGACAAACATTATATGGTCTCATTCATTTGGGGAATATAAATAATAGTGAAAGGGAATAAAGGGGAAAGGAGAAAAAATAAGTGGGAAATATCAGAAAGGGAGACAGAACATGGAAGACTCCGAACTCTGGGAAACGAACTAGGGGTGGTGGAAGGGGAGGAGGGCGGGGGACGGGGGTGACTGGGTGGCGGGCACTGAGGTGGGTGCTTGACAGGATGAGCACTGGGTGTTATTCTGTATGTTGGCAAATTGAACACCAATAAAAAATAAATTTATTATTAAAAAATCTTTAAAAATAAACTGTGAAGAATAAAAAAAATAAAAAATAAAAAAATACCATTTGCAACAACATGGATGGACCTAAAGGGTTTAAACATTAAGTGAAATAAATCAGAGAAAGACAAATACCATATGATTTTTCTTCTATGTGGAATTTAAGAAACACAACAAATGAACAAATGCAGAAAAAAAAGACAAACTAAAAAACAGGTCCTTAAATCCAGAGAACAAACTGGTGGTCGCCAGAAGGGAGGTAAGTAGGGCAGGAGGGATGAAATAGACAAAGAGGATCACTCACGTTGATGAGCACGAGGAATGTACAGATTGTGGAATCACCATACTGTATACTGAAACTCATGTAATACTGTCTGTTAATCATACTTCAAGTTTAAAAAAGAAAAAAAAAGTTACTGGATTGAAATCTCAGAGATTGGGCAGCCCCTGTGGTTTAGCGGTTTAGCGCCGCCTTCAGCCCGGGGTGTGATCCTGGAGACCCGGGATCGAGTACCACGTCGGGCTCCCTGCATGGAGCCTGCTTCTCCCTCTGCCTGTGTCTCTGCCTCTCTCTCTGTCTCCATGTCTCTCATGAATAAATAAATAAAATCTTAAAAAAAAAAAAAGAAATCCCATAGATTTGTTCAAACGAGGCCCAACAAAGTTACGTGCCCTGTCCATGCTTATCCAGCAGACCTGGTTCTAGAGTAACAGCCAAGCCAGGACTCTTTCCACTATATCCTTACTCCTCTCTCTCAGCGCTCAGTATCATAGTCTTTAAATGGGACTGTGTGCTTCCTTTATAGCTAGGCCAGGGACCCTCACATTTGAGAGTGCAGAAAACCTTCCAGCTGAGCTGCATGAGCCTTACACCAAGTAATTCTAACACCGATGGTCATGAGACACTCATTAGAAGCTGTAAATTGGAAATAAACTCAAAAGCAGGACTGTTTTACATTCATTTGACAAATATTTATTATGTGCCTGCTATCATGTAAGCTCAGTCCTGTCTCTGGGGGATATATTAGTGAACAAAACGAAGATTCCTGTGTGTTTGGAATGTGATTGGTGCTCTGAAATAAAAAAAGAAGTACTGTTAAAAATGCCATGGAATATATAAGATTCTATAACATTGTGTAAGTTGGTACAGCCACTGTGGAAAACAGTATGGAGTTTCCTCAAGAAACGAAAAATAGAAATACCGCATGATCCAATAATTCCACTACTGGGTATTTACTCAAATAAAATGAAATACTAATTTGAAAAGATATATGCACCGTTATGTTTACTACAGCTTTATTTACAATACCCAAGACATGGGGCAGCAAAAGTGTTCATTGATGGGAAATGGATACAAGTTGATGTGCTGTACACACACACACTGGAATATTATGCCACCATAAAAAAGGATGAGATCTTGCCATTTGCAACAACAGGACAGACCTAGAGGGTATTATGCAAAGTAAAATAAGCCAGACTGAGAGATAAATACCATATGAGTTCATTCATAAATGGAATCTAAAAAACAAAACAAATGAATAAGCAAACAATAAGAATCAGGCCTATAAATACAGAGAACAAATTGATGGTTGTCAGAGGGAAGGAAATAGTGGGGGAGGGACAGACAATATAGGTGAAGGGGCATGGGAATACAAGATTCCATTTACAGAATAAATAAGTCACAGCAGTAAAGGGCACAGAATAGGGAATATGGAATATGGTCGATGATGTTGTAATAGTATTATATGGTGATAGATGATAGCTGCACTTGTGAGCATAGCATAACATATAGGGAGGTTGAATCACTATGTTGTACCCCTAAAACTAACGTAACACTGTATGTGAACTATACGCAAATAAAAACAAACAAAAAACTATGACATTAAATAACATTCCAATACAGATTGATGGACCAAATGACAAAGGTCCTGTGTTAATGTAGTAGGAATATAGTAGTGAGTGGTTCTGAGGAGTTAATGTTCTGTTGTGAATGATCTGAGGGTATTTGGCTGAGTAGCTTAAAGCACAGTAGAAATAAGATCATGGTGTTGTGATCTAGTAAGCTCTGCTTTGCTCAATAGCCACAGATTATGTTTTTACCCTGGCCACTCATCTCACAAATGTATCACCTTGATCCAGAGGAATCAGTTGGTAAATTCTTCAGCCCCACAGGCATTATAACAAAACTTAGGCTGCCATGATAATAGATCACTCTATCTTTGAATGCTAAGATTCTTTGCTGTGAGGATAACAAAGTATGTGTGTCCAAAACTTATTAAAGGTAACATACTGGCTTAATGAACATCCATGCTATAGGTATGAACATAATCTTCTAGCTAATATTCCTAACCACAATACCCTACCACGTCATAAATAGTACTGGATGAGGCTACTTTGAGAATTACTTAATTGAGTATATTGTAGTTTGGACTAATTGCTTCATCCCATTTATTTGATCTGAAATATCTTTCAGAAAACACTTTGGGGAGGAAAGAATTTATGATCCTAAGCAGATTTCAGCCTCCCAATTGAATAATTAAAAAGAAAACCATTATCACCAGATGTGCATTGGCAGATCCTTTGAACAGATGTTAGATATGATGGATCTGTGGAGCTTGTAGAGGCACCTTAAATCCTCTAAGCCTGCACAGAAATGATTCACTTTATTAGGCAATAATATTGGTGATGAAGTTTAATGACATAAACTGGAATGAAAGCAAATGACATCTAAAATGATTGGAAAAAACCCAAGAGCAGACCAAAACCATCACAATTTTATGTGAAAAGAAATAATAATGGAATTTGCCATTTTGCCAGTACAAAACTTTCATGGAAGATGCATATTTGAGCATATTTTTGCTGTGGGGTATATAAGGGCACAAGTGATATTTATGGATTCTTATGTGAATCTGCCCATTTTTGTGTATTTGTTTAGAATGTTAATCTGTTCTTTCTTCTATTACAGCCACAGTATTTCCCAGTCCAAGTTCTGTTTTGACAAGCACTGGAACAGATACTTTCAATAGTAGTCAAGTCCTTGCCCGGATCCTTGGTTTGGAAAAGGTAATTTCACTCAGCTTTATAATGGACTGATAATAAATAGCAGTTGAACAAACGCCTCTTAGCTTAATAAAAGGATCTCCCAAATAGGAAGATATTTGGGACCCCCTCCCATTTGGAGTAATGTCTCAGGGAGATTCTTTTCTCAGGAGCCTTTCCATAAAAAAAGCTTAATTCTCCCACATTCTGAATTCTTTTTAAGGTCTTGGACATTTTATTTCCCTGTTAAGTGCCTTAATCAAAGTTAAGATTATCCTTTAGTAAGAGACAGAGTCACATTATATATGATCTTCTAATTTTCTGAAACAGGGAAGGAAAAAAAGG
This sequence comes from Nyctereutes procyonoides, assembly GCF_905146905.1. Classification (NCBI taxonomy): domain Eukaryota; kingdom Metazoa; phylum Chordata; class Mammalia; order Carnivora; family Canidae; genus Nyctereutes; species Nyctereutes procyonoides. Next base: position 22,342,584 of record NW_026575132.1, on the reverse strand, counting down.
TACATGACAGCAAATGAAGCTCTAATATGAAATTTGCTGCCTCATCCATACTGATAATGCCTTTGGAAAATTTGGAGCTATGGAAAATACCTCCCTAAAGTAGTAAAATTCTTTTCTTTAGCATAGTTTGGAGAGCTTGCCAATGGATCCTTCTTATTTTAAGATTCCAACTGGCAAAAAAAATAATTTCTATCAGAGGCATAAACTGGCAGCCTGTGAGCTAAATGTGTGTGTGTGTGTGTGTGTGTGTGTGTGTGTGTGTAGGGATCTTAGGTAATTGAATTTGAATGCCTTTAGGCAGAACGGGTACTCTTCTGTTGACCACAATCCTGACTTTTCCTTACTGTCTTTCATCCAGCCAGACTCCTACTTTTATTTGGCTGGCCCCTGCTCTATGTGCTCTTCAGAAATTAAAGAGATCTTTTTTTTCAATAGTTGCTAATGGACTTCTCTCTGTCTCTCTTGCTCACTGTCTCTCTCGGTCATACACACATGCACACATATGCAATCCATGTTTTGTGTAGTAGACATTTCTTCCACCTGGATGGAACATAGGATATAGGACATAGCTTCGACTTTTATTCATTCTTCAGTGATCATAATCTCTGCTACTTAATATGTCTCTGTTAGTTACCTTTGAATTAACATTCTGTGTGAGGCATCTTCATAAACTGGTTTATGTAAATAAGCCAAAGGACAATGCAAATAGGGATTCCAGCAAAGCCATTTTTAAGCATCAAGGCAGTTCTATCAGTGTGGGCTGAAATATAAGCCTTTCCTGTTCAGTTTAGTCTAGACTTTGAAAGTCCAGTTCCAACCAGAATAATATTTGAGATACCTAAAGCTCCCTATTTGGCATAAGAAGCCCCCAGTATGCGCAGTTAATTCCAACTTAAAGGCTCCCTAAATTAGGCCAGCAATGTAAATGGGGAGAAAGTTATTTTATTCCATTCCATTTCTTCCATATTAGTTTTTAGAAGCAAACAGTCTTCACTGGATCAGTTAAATTCTTTAATATCTAGGATAACAACACTATTCTCAAAGATACACTTCATTGTATTGAAACTCCCACATTCTCTTTCTCACATGGAATGAAATTTCAGAATCTTGTGAGGCAGCACAGAGTCATATATCCAGTGGAGATAAGTCAAAAATGAATTTTCTATGTATAGATACATATTTTTAGAGTAGTTGCAGCAGAGAAGGGATGTAAAAATTAGGATGACATATTGATGCCTGTGTCAGCAATCTCTCTCAATCTCTCTGATTCCTTTCTTTCTCTTTGCTGCTTTTTTGCAACCTTTGCAAAAATGAGTAGAGAAATCATTTTGGAGTGAGTTTATGTGTAATGTTAAGAAAGAGATATGGATGAATGACTAGAAGACTTGGCACTTATAGTATATCCTAGAATTAGTGGATCCTGTCTTATTCCATTCACTTAGAAGCTGCGTCACTGGAAGGCAGAGTGTAGCTTTTGTGACATAATCTTAAAGGGGAAGATAAAGTTAATTGACCCTCACTCATGGGGTTCTAAGAATTAATTGTTAGAAAGGACCCATTCAACATTATAACTAAATATAATTGGCTCTGTAAATACCTAAACAACTTAAAATAATGAATGTGATCACTATTATACCTGAAATTAGTGCTGTGTCTATGACTGGTCTGTACTGTGAAATATATGAAAGACTTACGATTCCATTACAGAAACACTTTCCAATCATTGCTGTTGTAAATTATATACTTTTATGTGTTTTCATATATATTTTCCTTTTCTCTTCATAAGTATAATTCTTAAATGAAGTATTTGCTTTACAGATGAAACATAATCCATGTTGGTCCACTCTCTAAAAAAAAAAAAAAAAAACTACTGTGGGTTTTGGAAGCCAAAGCTCCTCCTCTCTGGAAGTCTTCCAAAGATCGCAGCCAGTTTCCCTTGAAGTGCACAAAGAGTTAGGACAATCAAGTTTGCTGCTTAAATGCCTAGGAAAAAACTCAGATTTTTAAGTCTGAAGATTTTTGTCAGAAAAGATCTGATGCATTTAGCTTCTCTGGTCAGAGACAGGATATCAATTAAACAAATCATATATGAATCATTTAAAACATAACAATGACAAGAATTACCACATTCACACATTCTCTTGTAACTTTTCGTAAATAAACCAAATGTATTTTAGTGTTATTTTAAAACTAGCTATAATGTAGGAGCCTTAAAATAGCTATTCTAAAGGTAAGTCAGTTTCCTTGAAGACTAGACAACTTTATATCTATATTTATTAACATATTATTTCACTCTTCTCACACGTATTTTTAGCTGTTAGAGCAAAATTCAACTTCAGAAGACATACGAAGAAAACTGTGTGAGAGCTATCCAGACTATATCACTCGTTACGCCTTCTCTTGGACCACTCTAGGGAAAAACGTTTTTAACAAATTTTGCCTATCAAATATGACTTTTTTAGAGTCTTCTCTCCATGAACTAACCAACCAATTCTCTCAGGTGAGTGTAAATATTTTAATTTGATCAGGACATCTTAAACAATGAAAGGAAATGTATTGTTTCCATTCTTGTATCCACAAGGTGATTCCACTTGAGTCAGAGAGTAAGTCTATAACCCACATGGCCTGGGAAATGCTGACTGGAATATGTGCTCACGCTTGGCATGGCTTCCTCACACAGAGGTTCACACACAATATCTAAGTCATGTCTGCTTTGCATTTAAAGGTGCTAAATAAATAAATAAATAAATAAATAAATAAATAGCAAGATTGAAATTATTACAATGTTGGACCGAAAATATTGCACTATGGTTATTATAGACATATCTTTGTAGATGGTTTTGCTCTATGGTGAATGAAGATTGTTTTGTCTGAGCTATTTAAGGAAGATTACTCAGGCTGTAATATAAGTGTAGTAATTAAACTATTGGAGCCATATAACTCTCAGCCCCCGTGGCGCAGTGGTTTAGTGCCACCTGCAGCCCAGGGCATGATCCTGGAGATCCTGGATCAAGTCCCACGTCAGGCTCTCTGCATGGAGCCTGCTTCTCCCTCTGCCTTTGTCTCTGCCTCTCATTCTCTCTCTGTGTTTATATGAATAAATAAATAAAATCTTTTAAAAAAAGTTAGAATAATGGGTTATCTTTTTAATTTTTCTCACTAACATCAAACTTACTTAAAAAATCTGATTTTTGATGAGACGATATGTCCCTCTCTTCAAAACATTGTATATTGGGGTCAAGGACTTTATATTGTAAAGTGGTAATGACCACTTTTATATGCTATTCTTAAATTATGATGTGCAAAGAAGGTACCCATAGTCTACATTTAATGAAACCCCATATACAGTGAAGATCACAAAAATACTCAGAATTTTCTTGAAATTTTATAAACAGGAATAAATGAAACATATCCACTTTTGATACTTTCCTCTTGATTCTCTGAATTTTATTGTAGTTTTTGTTAAGTACAGAATGCTTGAATTACCTTTAGTAATCTGAGTTTTCTAAATGAACCAGATTAGAGACACTGTTATAATAACCCCAATTCAACATTGAGCACTTAAAATGCTTTCTAAACAAATTCAGCAGTCATGTAGGGTAGAATGTGTGGTTAAGAATACATTGTTCAAAATCACATTCTCAGCATGAAAGAACTTGAATTACAACTGAACACAAAGCCTGACTTTACCAGTATGAATGAGTTTATTAAGAAAATTACTTCGGGTGGGAATATAATGAAGACATACTTTACTTTGAAAGTACTCATTGGGTCCTATGATCCAGAGCAAGAGCAAAAGTCACAGTTTTTGTTGTTTGCTTATAATATAAAAATGTGATTATTAAATAGATTCACTCACTATAAATCATTTTTTATAACTAAAGTTTCTGGTATGGCAACAGAACTTTGGAAATATTTTATTCCACTAAGTATGTGTGTATGTGTAATTATGGTAGCAAATATATATAGTTGTAAGGATTCTGAACCCAAATAATAATTAAGGTAAAGTCTGCTAATAGACACAGAGAAGATATGTCTGTAACTCCTAAACCAGATCCTAGGGAAAAGCAAAAACATTTCTCAGACTCTAATTTCATTTTAAGAAATTAATTTTAATTTCCAAAAATGCAATTTAAAATCTTTCTTATAAATACAGCTAAAAATATAACCAAATTTGAAATATGCCAATTTCTGGAGGTATAGAAAAAAATCCAATTATGTTTAAGGACATTAAAAATTGTTGTAATTTTTCCAAGCAAAAATGACTTCAAAGTATATGAAAATCAGAAAGAATTATGTGAAATCTAAATTTTTAATGCTTTTAAAAACAGTAAGTCATATGATACAAATGCTGAACTCTCATTTTGCCCTGTTTGTTATTTTATAAGATATCAAGTGATCCCAGCAACCAGAAGACAGTATTCCAGGAAATGGTCAAAGTGCTGTCCTTCTTCTCACAAGTCCAAGAGCAGACCGCTGTGTGGCAGCTTCTTTCTAGTTTTCCAAATGTGTTCCAGAATGACACAACACTAAGCAATCTACTTGATGTTCTTCGAAATGCAAACAGGTAAGAAAATACAAGAATCAAGTGGAAAAAAGTTGTTTTTTTTTTTAATGTTACCTGTGAGGATCACTGCTAGGTAAGTAATTTAAACATGAGGCAAATAATCCTTCATGCTTTATTGCAAATTTAGCAATGAAGATGAGGGCATTGGTTAAGAAAAGGCAAAACACACACTAGAGTCATCAGGACTATCCAAGAGTATGTGAGGAAGCGAGGGAGGGATCTTTTTTTTTTTTTAAGATCTTTTTATTTATTTATTCTTGAGAGACACAGAGGCAGAGACATAGGCAGAGGGAGAAGCAGGCTCCCTGTGGGGAGCCTGATATGGGACTCGATCTCAGGACCCCAGGATCATGACCTGAGCCAAAGGCAGATGCTCAACCACAGGCCCCTCCCCCAAACCCCCAGAAGGATCTATTATCAGTTGTTATTGCAGACCTTTTGAGAAAGAGGTGTATAAAAGGACCAATAGTCAATTAGAACATTGGCTCAGGCTCATTCAGGGACAACCAGAACTCTGTGCATTTAACATTTAAACTGCCCAAGAATAAACTGTCCCACTGGGTTTTAGTTGATACCATCCAATGTAAAATAACCTGTTGGTTGGAGTTTTGAATTGAGCCACCTCAGTGGGGTTGGCTTCCAACACGTGCAGCCAACCTATAAATAAATGATTTCAAAACTTGCATACTAGTTTGGCTTTGTTTGGCACAAAGATCTGAAATTATTTTTGCAGAATAAACCCGTTTAAGGCTACTTTCCTTATAAAAGAGTTCAGACTAGCATTTTGAATTTAATGGAATCGTACTTAGTTTGACTTTGACTCCTGTGTAGCTGATTTAGAAATGCACATTGAAGACAACAACAACACTACATCAATAACTATCAGTTATTGTGTGTCTGTTTTATACCAGACACTTTACTGAGTCCTTTATATATACCACATTAAACACTACAACTAAACTAGTGTTTATTTTGTAAATGATGTGACAAAGGGTCAAGAAAATGAAATATTTGATGATTATATAGCAAGGAACACATTTAATCCTGAGTTTTCTAACTCCAGAATCCAGGCTGCCTCTCTAATATGCCACTAAGAACACAATGTATTCCATCTCTAATGTCTGAAGTACCAGAAGAGAGTGTTCTCATCTTCTTTGGAAAGCTTCCAAGAGCTTCCAAAGACCTTATAATAAGACCTTATGTTGGTGCATTAATCTCTTTTGATTCCACAACAATGCTATAAGATTGAGACAACTGATATCTCCATTTTGTAGAAGAGGAAACAAAGCTTTTCAAATGACCTAGCCAAAGTTCTAGAACTAGTAAGTGGCAAAGATAGGACTCAGGGCTGAGGAATCCAAAGCCAAGTCCTATGCTCCTTCCACAGTAGCACATCATAACTAAATTACAGAAGGAGCAAGATCTTAAGAAGTTTGGTTATCTAGACTTGTCCTCATTTTAGCAGTTGGGGTAATTTTCACTCACCCAGAATTTTGACACTTCATCCCCTTGTTCTTATTTGTATTCTGTTTTAACAAGCAAATGGATAAATCAATTAAAAGAGAAAGAGAATCATTTGAATCACATAGTGTAGCAATAAAAAGAGTCAAAGTAACAATCAGACCACATTAAGACATCACTACACACTCACACTAGAATGTATAAAATTTTAAAAGATGGACAAGCCCAATTGTTGGCAAAAATGTAGAACAGATAGAACTCTTCGGAATACAGTGTGATAGCTTCTAATGAAATTAACAGTAGGCCCATATGATGTGGCCTTCTATTCTTGGATATTTACCCAATAAAATAAAAAACATATGCCCACATGAAGACTTTTATGCTATGTTTACAGCAGATTTATTCATAATAGCTTAAAATTGGAGGAAAAAGCCAAATATCCATAAATAGAATTATAAAAGAATTATAGTTCATTTATAATTCTACTCAACAAGAAAAACAGATTACTGAATCACACAATAATGTAAATAAATATGAATCTTATGCTGGCAAAAGAATCCAGCCCCCCCCCACCAAAAAAAGAACACCTACTGGATGTATAGGTATTATATTATTCCATTTATATGATGTTCTAAAATTGCTAAAATAAGTTTATTGCATTAGAAATTAGATGAGTGGGTCCCAGGACATCTCTTGGGGGAGCATGAGAAAACTTTCTGGGGATTATCGACATGCTTTTATGTCTTATTAGCGTAATGGCTGTATCAGTATACATATTTGTTAAAACTCACTGAATTATCACCTAAAATAAGTGCATATTATTGCATGTGAATTCTACCTCAATGAAATTTGGCTAAGAAACAAATAAAAAACAAAAATCCCACCAAATAATATTCCATAGAAGATAGGAGATCCAAAAAATACTTTAGATTTAAAAATATATAAGTAAATAAAATACTTTAGGCATTATTTTAGTGAAGTAAATTATGGGCATGCACTGTGGCTATTTTAACTGTCTTAAAATTTTAAGTAAAATTGTTTTGTATTATAGCTTTATGCAATAGAGCATGCTTTCTGTCAATAATTACAAATGTTGTAAACCAGTCTACATAATAATGAAAAAGAAGACAGAAATAGCTAAAAGAAATAGCTTCAAATTATTTGAAAGTAAATGACTCAGTCAGTTAAGCATCCAACTCTTGATTTTGGCTCAGGTCATGATTTTAGGATTATGACATTGAGCCCCATATCAGGCCACACACTGGAGCCTGCTTGGGATTCTCTCTCTCCCTCCACCCTTCCCTCCCTTAAAAAAAAAAAAAGTGAATGACATTTGACTTTAAACAACTCTTTTTTTAAGTGGTCAATATTTAAATTAGCTTTTTATTACTAATTTATACACTTGTTCTTTTCTAGTATGATAGCCCTGGGCTACCTAATATGATAGCCACATGTGGATTTTAACTAAAACTCTGAATTGTTAACTGTATTTAAATTGTAAACACTGATATTTCATTCAGTTAATGTTAACATTTTGAGTATCTTTGGAACAATGTTGGTATATGAACTTGCTTTTTCATCTGTCATTGTAATGAAATGTAAATACAGATTAAATATTTCTCTTTTTTTTAAAGATTTCTTTCTTCCTCTCTCTCTCTCTCTCTCTCTCTCTTTGAGAGAGAGATTATGTGCATGAGTGAGAAAGGGGCAAAGGGAGAGGGGAAGACTTCCCAAGCAGACTTCCCATTGAGCATGGAGCCTGACATGGTACTTTAATCCCAGGACCCTGAGATCATGACCTGAGCCAAAATCAAGCGGCAGACGTTTAACTGACTGAGTCACCCGGAACCCCCCTGAATATTTAAATATTCAATAAAAATTTAGCATCTGAGTTGAGATGCTCCAAAAATATAAAATTCATTGTGAGTTTTGAAGACTTAGAATAGTAAGAGATTTAAAATATTTCATTAATAATTTTTATATCAATTAGCTATTGAATTAATAACATTTTGGATATATTGGATTCAATAGAATATTTTATTAAAATTAATTTCCTCTGTTTAACTTTTTAATGTGACTACTATACAATTTAAATATGTGACTTGCATTATATTTCTATTGGAGAGTGCTTTGAAACCATTTTTTAAAGATAAATCTTCTTTATTACTGTTATTAAAATGACAGTGTAGTTAAGAGCCATACTTTCCTCACATAATTGACTGTATATGAAATTAGTTTCATTGGTTTATCTTACTCTTGTTGGTCAAGTAATAGGGATAAATGAACCCCACAAAAACTTTAGTCATTTCCCTCAAAAACTTTTTTATTTTTTTGAGGTATACATCATTATTAACCCATCACCAAAACTAAATTATATAATGTTAATGTTATGGCAGAAATTAGCAAAAATGAGCAACCCCCCAAAAATCATGAAGTCTATATGGAAAAAAATGTATAAATTTTCTCTCATAAATTCACCATTTATGAGAGAGCTGTGCTGAAATACAAATCATGAAAACTCTTCTGTAAAATTATCTTTACTTATGATTTTGGGGGATAACTTCTGTTTTTATCATATAAAGAGGGGGGAAAAGTCTGTGAAGTAAAATAAAAATATTTGATCAACGAATGGTTCAAAGGATTTCAGAGAGGATGAAGGCCAGGTGTCATTATTTTTAAGTTAAACGTTTTGGAAGAAAAAGATAAATTAAGTCTACTGACATTTTATTAACGATGTTAATAACAATAACGTTGACAGCTTTAATGAGATTGCCAATGGTTCAGTCTCTGAAGGTGTTACTGTTTGACAACAGAGCAGGTGAGTCAGGCAGAGGGCCAAGCTGGGAGAAGGCTGGCAGAAATCTGTAAACTGAGACCATCTAACTTGTCTCTGCGGTCACCAGGATTTAGAAAACCCAAAGTCTGAGAACTGGAAGATTCTTTGGGCAAATATAAAAAATGCCTGAGGTATCCACTGTTATATAGAGAGAGCACAGATGAAAAAAATACAGCTAAGCATCTATGGCCAAACACAATAACAAGTTACCAATGCCCATGGGCTCTGTGCAGGAAATCTCTGCCTTCCTCTTGCCCAGCAATGTTGGGTCAAAGTTTCAGTGTCAGAGGCAAGATTTAGAATGGAAAGAGTGTAAACTTTGAAATTAGACAATATCAGCTGCACGTATACATACTGGACAACCTTGTTTACGTTATGTAACTTTTCAAGCTCTAATTTTCCCATTGGAAAACAGGGCAAATAAAGTGGACTTTACAGAATTATTGGAGTACTAAATAAAATTATATATGTATGTGTGTATCTACACATATGCACATATCTATATGTGTACCTCATACTATACTAGAATCTAGAAGATGCTCAAAATTTACTTTTCCAAATACAGCTTTTATTCATAGCTAAGGAGCTGAAACTAAAATGACCTTCATCTAAATATTAAAAATTTCAAAAATACTGTAGAAAACCATGAAAGTATGTGCACATACTAAATCTATTGCTGGAGTGAGCCTTTACTTTAGTTGACTAAGGTACATAGGGAAAAACTATTAGCTCATTTGTACATTTAGTCCTAAAATGGCAGAGTGTTAACAAAGCCTATTGTTCTAGTTACTACTCATGTAAATTAAAACACTGTCCTTGATTATTGGTATAAATCAGAGTATTTGGGAAATTCAGACATACAATGACAACTTTTTTTAATGTACTAATGACAATAAGGGAATTAAAAAGACGTTTCTTAAGAAACAAATTGCTTTTTTGAAAGTATGGAATGAACTCAAATGTAAGTGAATTTGCTGATTGGCCTTCCCCAGTGCAGACTGCCCATCTCATTTGTAACATAAAAATTCTAGGAAGATAGTGCCAGTTAGTCTGGATATTAATTTTGAGCTACCCTTGGAGCAGTGCCTACGGGACACTTAGAGGATAGAATACAGTCTTTAATTAGGGCAAGCTCCATTTCTTTTTCAAAAATATTACCATTTGTTTAGCAAAAGATAAATTTTATCAAATGCTTAAATAATTATTATTCCTGAAGTGGGGTCCCTTTTTTGGGTTTGATTTTTAATGAAAATATTTTCCAGTATTTAATTTTTTTCCTTTAAAAAGAGAAAAAAGGCATCCTTTCATTGGACCTTGCTTTCCCTAACCACTTATTTGTAAGTCTTAACAGAAACACTTGATGTGAACTTTGCTCCCTCACTTTTAGGCTGTTGAATTCCCCAGTCTTTAGAATCCGGGAAACGTAATGTGCTCTGTCTGGTTCAAGAACATTTTGGGGGGATTTTGTGCATGAACAGACAAGTAATTAAACGACAAAAGCAGCATCTTGTCTCTTATGCTATAAAAATAATTTTCTATACTGTAGCCATTTTCTCCTTGAATTAACCTTTTGTTTCTGTCTGCAAACCCTGAAATGTGATCTGGTTTAATTGTTTTTTGACTCTCTAGTGCGCTGCTGGTCGTGCAGAAGGTTTATCCACATGTCACAACTAACGAAGGTTTCAAAACACTCCATAAATCTGTTAAACATCTGCTGTACACTCTGGACTCCCCAGCTCGAGGTATTATAGTTCCAGCTTACTCTATTCTGTTATGTGATGTGAAGCCTGTTGGAAATATAAAACAGAGTGCAACCGAAGTAATCATTTATAGATGATATTATTCTTAGGTAGCCAAATATGCCTCAATGAAATCTGGATCTCTAGCTAATCAAAGAAAGGGAGAAATGGCCAAAAAAGAGGCTGTGACTTTTGAGAATTTTTATATTTAGGTGAAAATTATCTCTCTTAGTTTGTAAAGCTGTGTTTATACTTGATATAGAAAATAAATATCAGGACCAAGCCTCAACAAATAGATTTCTACCACTTTTTCAAATAAAAGCCTACACTAAATTGTGGTATTTTTACCCTCATTTCCAAATTTTGGCTTTTTATTCGAGATGAATCTTTCATTGGTAAAAATATATATCAGGACATCCGGGTGGCTCGGCGGTTTAGCGCCTGCCTTCGGCCCAGGGCGTGATCCTGGAGTCCCAGGATCGAGTCCCACATCGGGCTTCCTGCATGGAGCCTGCTTCTCCCTCTGCCTGTCTCTCTGCCTCTCTCTCTCTCTCTCTCTCTCTCTGTCTCTCATGAATAAATAAATTATACACACACACACACATATATATCCCTTACCCAGCCATCTTGAAAATATATGATGAACATCTGTGTAATAGACTGTCATTCCCAGTAAGACATGTTTCTAGTGAGTCATATAATGTCATCTTTGCATATGTAAAATAGCATTATATACCACATGCATGGAAATACACAGATACATACACACAGGCACATATAAACAAAGATTTAGGGTTGTAAGGAATCAATCTCTACTCTCAGGTACCAAGTAAAATGTTTGGGACTTGGTTGGCTGAGTTTGTTAGTTTTCAAATATGTAGATTTTACCTTTGGATTACAAATTAAGTATCCTGAGAGCATCAGGTCACAAGCTGATTGTTCATTATACTATTGCTCATTAAACTGTTAGTTTTCCTATGGATAGCAAGTTTGGATAGGCTTTGCAGAATTTTCCTTGGACTATCTAACATACCATTGGAAACCAATTTTTGTGAGGCTAGAGCATTTTTTTGTATATATAATTACAGAATTAATGACTAGTTTGCAAGATTGATTGTTGTTAAATTTAATGGTCTTGACAAACATTGGGAAAAAATGCTTGTTCTTTAAAAAAAAAAAAAAAGTTCTGGCCAGAAAACCAAACTGTACACTAACAAACACTAATTATTTCCTCTGTATTTTTTTATTTGCATTTTGAAGACTTGAGAACTTTGAGTTTCTTCTTACCATTCTTTTTCTTTTCATCTTCAGACTCACACCTTGTAATTATATAAGTTAAGGGATAAAGTTAAAAAAAAATCTTACAAAGGACAAAAAAGCTCATCAGTGGTCTACTTAGAAACCAAATAAGTAAGCACCACTTCTAATTGAAGCATCAAAACACTTTTCCTGGTGAACAGTACAGCTCAGTTTTCAATATTTAAGAATGGTCCTGTCTCAGGTCTATGAACATGCTAATGATTTTACATGTATTAAAACATGTTTTGGGTGGTCAGGTTGACCAGGAAATACAATAAAAGAAATATGTTGTTATTTATAAAATTAGAGCTGCTTACATTTGTTTGTGTTTTTAATTTCCTGCACTTGTGACTTCTTTGGTCTGAAGATTAATAAAAGTCAATTAAAGTCTTTAATGTCAATTCTTGGAAAACATTGGCCCCAAATCCCTACCTGCTTGAGTGGAAATTTTGTGGTCTTTGAAAAATTCTTCTAGTTATTCCTGGGAGTTCTTCAGAGAACTAAAACTTGTCATTGAAGGCTGAACTGGTGGCCCTAGTTCAACAGTGCAAGGGCCTCTAGCCCCAAGTACAGACACCTCTATGTTGCCTAGGCCACCTGGTGCTTAGTCTTCATGGCTTTTAGGAGTATTTGTGAAACCGGCACACTTCTCCTTTGGCTTTGTACTCAGTTAAGCTGGAGTTGGGCATTGTCTCACAGCAAAGTTGCTTGGGCTCTTTCTAATGGATGACACGGTTCAGATAGCCTTGAATGTTTTGTACCACTCTTTCAAAGAAGAAAGATAAGAATTAGTACTTTTTGTATCAATGCTAAGTGCTTTACTATCGTAAATCACTTTCTTCATGAAAATAAGTCTATGAGATAGAATTATTCTTCTGTTTTACAGACAAAGAAACTGAGGCATAAGGAGACTGGGCACTTTGCCTATGTTACCTACCCTGCAAGTGACCAAAATGAGATTAGATAACCTCGATCTGTCTGTCCACAAAGCCAATTGCTTTAACTCTTTGCCAAATGACCTTACTCACATTTACTTTCTGGGACATATACGCACTTGATTCCAAGATATTTCATGTGGTCATGCAAGTACCTGCCATCATCAGACCTCAAAATGGGTCCCACTTCTAGCCATTGTAGAGTTTGACTCATCATGACAGATTCCTTCCCACATAAGTTTTTCAACAACCATTCCCCCCCCCATTCCTCTCTGCACTCTGATTCCTACAAACCTTTCCCATCTCATGTCCATCTGTTATTCAACACACTGTAAGGTTTCTTTAGGAGACTACTCAGAGCCATGACAATATGGAGATTCTAATATACAGGAAGAAGATTGTCTCCTCATTTCCTGTCTTAGGGATCTAATTCTCATCTCTGCCCTAGTGAAGATCCCTGCCTCACAGTTAATATGCTTTAGCATTTCCATTTATAAACACTGAGTTTTGAGAACAGGGATATCTTTGTGACTCATTAAAGTTTGCTCTTTTGCAAAGTAGTAAATTATATGAAATTACTTCTTTAAATGGAAAGCCATCCTTACTGATGAAAAGAGATTATCTGTGCACTAGATTTCTTTCTACATCTATGGGTACGTTTTTAAAATATGCCTAGCCCTACAAATAAAAAACAAGTAAAGTCTTACTTTTTCAAAGCTCTGTAAAAGTTTGTATTTCATTAAAGCCTATTTAGTACATTATTTCTTCCAAGATATTTTATAGTCTAGAGAGAATAGTGGCCAGAGGGAAGAGTCCCTACTCAACGTCAGGGTCAAGTCTATCATTGATATATACAAAGCTAATTTCTATTAGTTACTCGTCCAAATAGTTTAATGAGGAAGAGAATTCTGTAACCATTTGGTATACAAATGCCAATAAACTTGCTCAGCATTACATAAGAATTTAAAGTGAGCAAGATTCGATCTTGGAAAAATGGTTTATATACTTTTACTTTGCAAATGTATAAGTCCCAACAGAGCTCTATCCTTGATTCTTCTATATATGCATGCCAACAAATAATAGATATTACCATTATTAATTAAGCTTATTTATTCTGGGTATCTTCATTCTTAGTTCTTTACCTCACTGATGCATTGCTATCGCTAGAGCAATAACATTCAGCTACACCTTGAGCAGAACACAGGAAACCTCTGCTCTGCTGCACAGGAAGACTGAAAAAGCCCCTGTGCCAAGTCCAAGCAATGGCACAAACATTACTCATCCACCACTGATACAGAGGTGGACAAGGAGGTCTTTCATTTAGTGATAGTCTCTTTTACACACATCCTAATTTAAATAAATTCATTGATCAGCACCATGAAAGTATGGATGATTGCATAGTTTTGCAATAGGACCTTTATAAAAGCCTTTAAGACACACTAACTAGGGACGATGAGAGAACAATTAATGCCAGTAATAAAATATCCTTCTGAAAGAGATTAGACCAGTGTTAAAAATATCAGCACTGAAAGATATTGGATTATAAGGAATAAGTAGTGTCTCAAGAGAAGACTGCAAGAATTGATTCCATTTCCCTAAAGGGGCTGAATGAAAGCTTCGGATTTATGATTTTTATTTATGCAGTAGCCATTAAAAGTACTCTCATGTCCAATTTTTCATGTGAATACTGTTGCACACTTATTCTTTTATGATACAATGTTATGTGGCAAGCTGAATCAGCAACCTATTTAACTTCTAGGGGCAATTCACAGTGTTGAATTAGACCTTCCCATATGGCTTCCATTAGTTAGCGAAGCTTTCCACACTTTGAACCTTCATATTATTTGAGACCACTCAGAAAAGTTCTGTTAATATGAGCCAATTTGCATTCACAGCTGCATTCAGTTGAAATCAGTGGCTGCTTTTTGAAAGATGGAAAATATAGATTAGTGATAGCAGATGTTTCCTAAGGCTACATTCTTGACAACTGAAGGCAAAAAAATCCAGTGACCTGTAAGACTGAAACTGGGCCTCGTTTGGTTAACAAATCACGTGGTAGGCAGTCTGCATTATAGTATTCAAGAGTCATCTATGCATACAGGTCTTAGGAGAAAATAACATTTTGATAGAGAAAGAATTTCTTACAGAAACGCATGTGCTTGACCATTGGGGTTATTCTGATTAGCAGGCATCTATTATTTATAAATATCCTCACTGTTTCGAAAACAAAAAGACCATAGCTATCTTTTGTAAAATCTTTTGGAGAAGAATTCTGCAGATTTTTCTGCATTTTCTTCCCATTTATTTACCTGTGAACATTTTTGCTATGAAAAATAAATCCTTGAAGCAAATATGTTTACTGCTTAATTATATAAATGTCATTTCTGCAGGTGGCTCTGATAATGTGACGCATGTGTGGCACGAGGAAGGTGGGCAGTTATCCCCAAGCAGCCTGGCTGCACAGTAAGTCTTCCTTTGTTGGTCTGTTGGTTTATTTCTGAACTAGTAGATAACTTGTCTGAATAAGCAAGTGACACAATTTGTAAACATAATTCTTTTATCAGTTTGTAAGACTTTGAAATAGAAAAATCCACTGTTGACTGACCTAAGAAAAGGACATAGCTGAAATGTAGTAAAGTTGAAACTTATTTTTTCATATTATCCAGTGACACTTTTGGAGAATGCAACATGAGCATCTCTTTTTCAGTTGTGTCATTGTATATAACTAGATCCAGTGTGTCCTGTCTGGTTTGATTACCTTATGTCTCTGAGGAAAATCTAGGTGGAGGTCCAATTTCCAACATTTTAAGGTCTTTCATTATGAAAGATATATAAGCATCTGATTTTTCACATCATGACTTATTTTATTATTTTATTTTTTTAAAGATTTTATTTATTTATTCATGAGAGATACAGAGAGAGAGGCAGGGACACAGGCAGAGGGAGAAGCAGGCTCCATGCAGGAAGCCCGATGTGGGACTCGATCCTGGGTCTCCAGGATCAGGCCCTGGGCGGAAGGCAGGCTCTAAACCGGTGAGCCACCCAGGGATCCCATTATGACTTATTTTAGTTTTTAAAAATCATGATATTTCTTACACCAGTCAAGGTAATACAACATCTATTTGCTTCTTTAGCATATGCATGGGTAAAACTGTAGATAATTTAATTTTGGACTCTTATTGGGGCATGTGAATATGTTGTCCCAGAAATAGGCAGTGGAAATGACAACAGTAGTCTTGGCCTCTAAAGACCATTAATGTAAGCAGTTCTCTGAAGGAACTGTAATAATCATGGTAGGGAATGCATGCAGTTGCCTGTAGAAGCTGATTGAAGTAAATTCCTATAGCTCAAGGCAAATTTAGAGACTAGATGGCCTGTTATGTAAACGTTGTTTTGGCCTGATAAATTATACTATTGAAATTGTTTGACTTTCGTCCCAAAGGATATATTTCTGTGCTAATGGAAATTTGCACAAATAAAATCAAATAGTAGGATTTATTTTTAGCCATTATTTTTTTTCTGAAATAGGATTTATGTAGTTGTTTATAATCTTTTTATTATTTAATGAGAAGTTCTCCAGCTCTGGGTAAATTCTAGGTAAATTCTTTCCATAAACAACCACCTCGTATGTCTGCTCCCACCTCTAAGATGGCTGAAGCAGGTTCTCTTTCCAGAGCAATCAAGTGGCCTTGGACCCCGGCTAGGATGCCATATTCCAAATAGGTCTTTTAAACACATTCCTTATATAGCCATCAAAAAAATTTAAAAAAAAGCACACAACTTTGTATTGAGACCAGGCTTATTGTTGAAACCAGTACCTTTATCAGAGCCTTGAGGATCCATAGCATTGATAATACTAGCACTTTAGACCACAGATTCTGCAGCTAGCTGGCAGTATTAGGAAGAATTCAGTACTTTTAAGATGGTTCTTGTTAAGATTGATGAAATTAAGGAATTTCTTATCTTTGAACTTCCTTTCCATTACCATTTTAAAATAATCACAGAGTGGCAATATTTGGCATAAGTTAAAAGGTTTTTTTTTAGTCCAGAGTTTTCTAAATAAGGCTGCTCAAAAATATTTTTCCCTCATTGCTTTTCTCCCTCTTTATTATTTTTGCCCTAAGGTTATTATTTGTATTATTCTGTGTGTGTGTGTGTGCACATAAGCTCATCCTTCATTGCAAACATTTTTGGAAAAAAGTAGGATTATATACAAAGATACATAAATGGTTTAAAAGAATTATCAGATGTTTATACTAAAGAAGTGACAAGTGGAATCTTAATTTTCAGAGTACATTAAACACAATTGTCAAAATCTTGGCAGTCACGTGTTTTTCCTGAAACTAAGAAGAATGGCTTAGATATTTCAAGGTCACTTTTAGTGCAACATTCTTCTACTTCTTCTATTTTAAGCTTGAAAATTCACCATGAGAATTCCTTGTATCATTTCATGTAGAAGGTTAGACCAATATTTTGCTATTGAGCACTGTACCACGATGCAAATGGCTCTATGCTATAATAACTACAACACATGGAAATGGTTACCGTTTATTATATGGAGGCTATCAATTGTAGTTATTTATCTTTATATTTTTAAAGATTTTATTTATTTGCTAGAGAGAGAGCAGGGTGAGAGAAAGAGCATGCCCCCCACACACACACACACACTAGTGGGGGGAGGGACAGAGGGAGAGGAAGAAGCAGCTTCCTGGCTGAGCAGGGATCCGGATGCAGGGCTCCATCCCAGGACCCTGAGATCACAAGATGAGCGGATGGCAGACGCTTAACTGACTGAGCCACCCAAGCACCTCTATCAATTATTTAAAGAAAAGTTAGCTATCTAACCAATTACCTGTGCTCTGACTACCAAATTAGAGACTTGTCTTGATGTAGATTTTCTTTTCTTTTTAAAGTTCTTCAAGTATCCAGTGGTATTAACCCACATCTCAATACCTTATGAGTGCTTTAATGTTAATGCAAACATTTTCCTACATCTTTACTAGCTATTGCCAGGATGAGTCTCTTCCCTTAGTATTTGAACAAAATCTAGTTAAACATCTGACAGAACTAGTTAATTTGTGTATTGTGTTGTTTGATTCAAAGTATATGGTCCCCAAATCAGCTATTGACATTTATTCTCTCTCTCGTACCTAAAATTCAATCATAGACACTAAAGGAAGATGTCACAAAATGAAGAAATGCAGCCTCATAGTTGAAGTGACAGAGCTTTCAGGACACACACATATTCACTCATACTGATGCCGCAGAAACCCTAGGCTATATTCTCATATGCCAGCCAGGTTGAAAGGAGAGCTGAAAGTGGTTAATTTGAAAAACTGAATTGGTTGCTTAAAGAAAAGAAAAAAACTTATATTTTCAATTAGATTCCACTATTTTTTTAAATCACAATTAAATAAATTTAAATTTATTTGAAGACTGTTATAGGTGGATAGGATTAGCAGATCATCAGCCCCCCACATCTCATTTGACAAGGGAAGAAACTGAGACCCAGAGGGCATTTGCCAGATTTAGAGGAGAGAAAAAAAGAATAGAAAAGAAAAACATCCAAGACCTGTAGGTTGCACTTACATTGGAAAAAATTCATTGTTAAAAAAAAGAAAAGAAAAATTATGCATTGTGTAGCTCAAATTCAGATTTAACTGAGAAGGCCTGTATTTCATCTGGCAATCCTAGCCCCATAATTTTTTTTTCTTTCATGTGCCTAGAAATAATCTTAATATCACTTATGACTGAATATTAAAATAACTAAATATAAAGATAATAAGTAAATATAAAGATAATGCCCACAGACAAGTGCTCAGAGGATGCAGAGCCAATACACACTTAGTCCATATGGAAGATGTTCTACTTAAAGTTTCAATGCTCAAGTCAACCAATGCCAAACACCTGGGGACTTAAGTGATCTCAACAACATAGCTTTATAGAAAACAAAAACAAAAACAAAAAAACAACATAGCTTTATTCTCCTTTTATACAACTTAATTTATATATTCTTTTCTAATTCTATAGGCTCCTAATACTGGAAAACTTTGAAGATGCTCTCTTAAATATATCAGCAGATAGTCCTTATATTCCTTACCTGGCCTGTGTGAGAAATGTCACAGACAGTTTGGCCAGAGGATCACAAGGTAATACTCTTCTTATTAGTCAAAATGCTGCTTAGGGTTATAATTCTGTTCTAAGTTTCTTAAGACATTTGCTTAAAAAATAAAAAGATTTTTAAAAGATCTTAGTTACCATATGCTCAAGTTTCAGTTTGGTAGTTTGATGTATGAAGGGAATATCTAATCGTGTTATTACATTATTACTTCTCTTCCTGCTGCTAATACCCTCTGGCCACCTGGACAAACCTTAATATATGATAGCCATGTAACAGAGAATATGAGAATGACCACCCAGACAAACTTGCCAAGTTTCTGGAATTATTAGTAGTTCATATAACCCTTCATGACATTTTCTGTACTCTTAATAATTTTAGTTATCAAAAAATAATGAAGAATGATAATGTAGACTCCCCGAAGCAGGTGTAAATTATATAAACAAAGGATTTTTGTGTGGTAGACTATTTTTACTTCCCACCCTTATACACCTTATTTTCAGTTTTTTGCCTGCATGGACAACCATGAAGACGGCATTTAATCAAACATTTCTTTTCCTTTTTAAAGAGAAATATCAATTTTTCTCACTTTTTTCGAAAGATCTACATTCACTTTTTTCCCCACACCAAAGAGTTCCTTGAGACTTAATGGCAAGCAAATAGCACACAAGTATTTAAGCGTGGTCTCTGTTTACTAGGCATGAATTAATCAAGGTTGGAAGGGCGTATCTGTGTCACAGTGATTATATAATCAATTTCCCCCTAATGCTTCAACTTAACAGTATATCCAAAAGTCAGAAATAAAAGCAGATTCATTTCACAAAGAGCCAAAAGTGCGTAGCACCTTTGCTAGAAATATTTTTGTCTCTAAGCAGAATATCTATGAATATTTTAAAAATAATGAACTCTGTAGTCTCCATGGTTCAAGGAAAGGTTAAATTT
Source organism: Nyctereutes procyonoides (assembly GCF_905146905.1). Lineage (NCBI taxonomy): Eukaryota > Metazoa > Chordata > Mammalia > Carnivora > Canidae > Nyctereutes > Nyctereutes procyonoides. Next base: position 22,322,687 of record NW_026575132.1, on the reverse strand, counting down.
TCACTTGTCGTATATTTAGATTGAACTAGGCCATTATTTTAGGAAAAACTTAGCAATAAATTAGGATAAAGGTGTCTTTCAAATGGATTTCCTAAATGACCTTGCGGTTCACATAAGGTAACTCTTCTCTCTTCCTTTACAGAAAATTTAAGACTCCTGCAGTCCATAATTTCATTTAAAAAATCTTTTCTTCAAAATGGTTTTTATGAGGACTACTTTTCTTCAGTTCCTGAAGTCCTGAAATCAAAAGTAAGCCATGAAAGAAAAAAATAAACAAATCTTCAACATTTTCTGTAATACTCTGGCAAGATGTAATTTTGGTTTAAGTTTTAATCTGTATCTTCCTAAATATTGGTCCTATTTTGACTAGATTAATGCCAGAAAAAGGGGGGAAAGGGTTCTTGTGCTATAAAATGGCACTTTGTTCTTAATTAGTGGATATCTTTATATGAAATGACCCATAAAAGCCTAATTACAGCATTCACATACATAAAGGAATGGCTAATAATATAGTTATCTCATTAAACTTCATAATTTCAAAAAAGTATTCATAATATGATTTCTAATTTAATATGTCTTCAGTTTTTAAAACTCTAAAAGTTGATTTTAAAAGCTCGTGTTTAGACTTCACACAGTGTGCAAAGATCTCAGAAGTTGACTAACCTTATTTTATTGTCATCAGAAGCAGAAACTAACAAATCATTTTAAGGTATATGATATTAAAAAAAGGAGAGAAAGCAACAGAAAAAAATTTTAAACTCTAGTTTGAATTGATTCACATTTATTTATTCTTTGTTTAGCTCATGCATATAGTATACAGGTTATCATGATAATCATTTTATTTCTCAAATAACCCTATTAAAATTTGAAAGCAGCTTTCCTAGTAAGAACAGCAGTTTAATTGAATTTATGTAGGCAGGGATAAAGCAAAATTAGAACTGGTTTATTCAGGGCAAGCAAGATGACTTTCTGTATAGTCAACGTGGTCCAATTAAGCAGGCATCCAAAACATATGTCCCTGTGTATTATAAGTAGGTATGCTAGTGAGATTACCTACATTTTGTCCTGGTCTTCTATACAAATCAAAATTTCTAATGCACCTAATTTAGCACTATCTTAATTTGTTTGTGCAAATGAAAAGAAAGTTATGCATTCATCTGGAAAATTCCTACTCATCCTTCAAAGACAGGTTTAAATGTCACTTCTGTAATATTAGAGTATTGCCTTTCTCCCTGTTTCCCAGCCAGGATAATGGCGTTGTGTGCACATAATATTTATCTATTCATTCATTCAGTCCATCATCTGTGGTCCCATAACACTAATCTATTTGTTTAAAGACATAATCTCTAACCCCAAAGTCCTTATAGCAATCCACTGTAGCAGATGGAAAAGCAGACCAGTAATTAGAACACAGTGAGATAAGTGTTGTGGTATGTGGACGGGCAGGATTCTGTGTATGGAGGTGGAATATTTAACTCTGATTGTGAGGGATGAAGGTGGAAAGAAGAAATTTCATGGAGGAGATAATGCTTGCTCTTACAGGCAGAGTAGGATTGAGTTACAGTCCTACATCGCAGACATGGAGACCTGCATTTGTTAAGACAGAGGTGTGATCCTGAAGGACAGATATAGGTTACCTGGAGTCATGTGCCCATCTAGAGCAGAAGGTCCCTATAGGAGAGGCAGGAAATGGGACTGCAGAGAGATGGGGCCCAGATCCCAGAGTCCTCTTTATACTTAGTCAAGGAGTTTGAATCTGATCTGGAAAGTTGTGCATTTGAAGAAAGTAAAATTTGCATTTTAGAAAGAGATCTCTCTGGGAAAGTTATGGAGGACTGATTGGAGAAAAGTCAAGTAGGTGATTTTTGTGGTAAACTAAGCAAAAGTGAGCCCTGCATTATGTCAATGGCAGAGAAAGAAGGAAGAGACCATTTCAAGAGTGGCATAGGAAGTCAGATGATACAACACGGCAGCCATAAAGAAGAGGAGTCTGATACCAATGAGACTTCTGGCTCTTGGAACTTGTTACTTAGCATTATCGTAACTTGTTGTGAGTGAGGTCTGTTTCCCACACTAGAATATAAACTCAGATAACATTTTGCCTTCTGTATCCCTAAAGCCCCATATCTAGCACATAGTAGGAGCTTAAGACAACTCACGGATATGTGAACAAATAAGGGTGTTAAAATAAAGACCTGGTGATGTACAGAGCCCTGGTGATGTAATTGCACTACCTGGACAATTATTCATTGTAGTTCTCAACTTGTGAAATAACCGGGCAGCACAAAATATATACCAGGGAAACTGAAACAATAATCCTCAGTCATTTACACTAATGGAATGGGAAATAGATGTAAGAATAATTTAAAACAGCATCCACATTTTGAATATACTGCTCCACTTGAGGGTTACATTATGAAAAAAGTCCTAGAAGCCACAAAGTGGAAATATACTGCAATCTTGTCCCTTGGGTAGAAAATCCATTGTCATTTACAACAGGCATGGCTGCTGTCTGCAACTGACACAACCCCTGCATTCCGAGACTGTAAGCTCTGCGAGGAACGTTGTTAAGTCCATCTCTCTACTGTTGTATTCTCAGCACCGAGTATATAGTCTGACCCATGGAAAATATTCAATACATATCCATGAAAGAAGGAAGACAATTTCCTAGAGCTTTACAAGAGATGATTTAACTTGCTTGCTTTGCCTTCTCTGATAATTAGTATCTTAATTGTGACAGTCAGTTAGGGCCTATGCATTCGAAAACTTTACCTGTGGTATTTCTAAGAAGGTTTAGACCCTCCAAAATGTCAAATGCTTGCCATTCAAAGATGACTTCTCCTTCTGTTCCTACCCTTCTTTTATAGTCCTGACATTGTATTCTTCCTGAGTTTTTGTGTTTTCTCCTCCCTTCGTTGTGAGAAGGATAGCTTCCTGATTGGGGAACTACTCATAAAGTGGATATTCCCCATATTGGGCAGAAATATGGGTAGCACAATGTTTTTATTATAATACCTTTAAATTTTTAAATAGGTGCCTTTCCCTTGCATTTACTTGGCAAGAGCCCAGGAACATTGCTGTTCCAACACTTTTATGACATTTTGAGAGATTTTGGGGAGGGACACAGGTGGGGGCAGAAGGAGAGGTAGAGAATCTTAAGCAGGGTTCATACCCAGCGTGAGCCCAATGCAGGGTTCGATCCCATGACCCTGAGATCATGAACTGAGCCGAAATCAAGACTTGGACACTCAGCCAACTGAACGACCCTGATATTTTGAGTTCTTACTTAAATATAACTTAAATTTCTGATTCAGATGCATTCAGGGACCACAGGCACTGGGGAATTTAGTCACAGCTGAACCTGGGGTTAGTTTATGGGTTATTGTTCAAGTTTGACCTGAGCTTACCTTATTCATTATGTGGACCAGCGTCATGATAGAGGAGAGGAGGATATATGAGACTCTGACAAACCTACAATCTGGATTTGACACTAAGTTTGAAGAGAGAATTTTAGTTCTCTGAATTTATGATTGATTATTAATGATCCATGAAACTTCTAAAAATTTAATGCTTGTATTGCTTTTAGAAGAAAGTAGAAAATAATGACAAATACTAAATGATCATCAAGTTGCTCCTCAGTGAATGTGCCCCATGATGCATTCCACATTATTGACCCTGAATTAAACCCTTATTTCAGAGAACCAATTCTACTTCAGTAGCATGGCTAGATTTCCAGTTTCTCCTTCAATAACTTTAATCAAGCCAAGATTATATTTTATGAGCTTTTACTGGTTTCTCATATATGTATGTCAAACTTGCAATTAAAAAATATATTTGGGTCAAAAAACATATATATAGGTCTCTATTGAGTAAAAGTTTCATATTTACTATACCCTCAAAGCTTGATGAAAACAAATTCATTGGGCTACCAGTATTTACCATTTTGTTTAAGAAACCATTAAAAGTCCCTGGAGGATGTGGCGGGGGGGGGGGGGGGGCTTGGCTCCATTCATTAAAAGTTTAATCATGTGATATTTGGGAAATCAAAGGAAGAAATAGAGTGTCAAACAAATAGTTACAGCTGGTAAAACAATTGGACCTATAATGGAAATTTTCTCATCGCAGTAAGACTAGTGAGTAGAATTTTCATATGCACGAAGCTATTTTAGATAGTTCAAAGCCAGAAGTCAATTAGAATATTAAATACAGTAAAAAACAGACCAATGATATTTACTAAGATAATCAGTGTTTAATTGCTACTGCCTACATGTAGTTACTATAAATCTCTCATCTAAGACACAAAATTGTGCCTTTCCTATTTGATATATGGAAAGAAACATCCCTAAACATTTGTTTGTATCATAAAATATTTCATTTCTATCAAAATGAAACTTCTGTTTGAAATTGAAGTTGCAATGAATGACACATACATTTGCTTCTTTAGATATCACTACAAATGATTGGACCTCTCTTTTTTTTTCTTTTAGAGACAGAGAGGAGGGGGAGGAGCAGAGGGAGAGAGAGAGAGAATCGTAAGCAGGCTCCACACACTCAGCATGGAGCCCAGTGTGGGGCTCGATCATATGACCCTGAGATCATGACCTGTGCTGAAATCAAGAGTCAGATGCTTAACTGACTGAGCCACCCAGGCATCTCAAATTATTTCATTTCTTAGAAGGAATACCCCGGGGTAGCTTCCATGCACAACAGAACTTTTAAGCACTCCCGTAGAACAAAGGCACCCCGTTTCCCTCAGTACATAAGAGGGTGGAAGATAATGTCCAAAACAGCGCAGACACTTCTGAAAATCCAAGTGTATTCCCATCCATATTTTAAATACAGTCTTATTAAAATGTATGTGATTCAAATGCTGCATTTAAAAAAAACTTTTTTTCTTGTCAATGCAGTTTTAAAAATTGTGGTAAAATACACTTAACAAAATTTACCACCTGAAGCATTTTTAACTGCACGGTTCAGTCTTGTTAAATATATCCACCCTGTTGTGCAACCAATCTCCAGAACTCTTTTAATCTTGCAAACCTCTTCCCTATGCCCATTACAATAACTCCCATTCCTCTCTTCCCCAGCCCCTGGCAACCACAATTCTCCTTTCTGTCACTATGAATTTGACTAGTCTACGTACCTCATTTAAGTGAAATCATCCAGTATTTATTTTTTTGTTACTGGCTTATTTAACACAGCACAAGATCCTCCAGATTCATCCGTGTTGTAGCATGTGTCAATTTCTTTCCTTTTTAAGGCAGAATAATATCCCATTGTGTGTATATATACCACCCTGTGTTTACCCACTCATCTGTCAGTGGACACTTGGGTTGCTTTTGCCTCTTAGTTATTGTGAATAATGTTGCCATGGGCCTGGGGGCACAAATATTTATTTTTTAATTTTTTTAATTTTTTAAAAATATTTTATTTATATTCATGAGAGACACAGAGAGAGAGAGGAAGAGACAGGGAGAGGGAGAAGCAGGCTCCCCGCAGGGAGCCAATGTGGGACTCGATCCCCAGTCTGGGGATCACCCCTGAGCCGAAGGCAGACGCCCAACAACTGAGTCACCCAGGCATCCCACAAATATTTATTTAAAACTCAACTTTCAGTACTTTTGGGTATATACACAGAAGTGGATGGCTGGATCAAAGGGTAATTCTGTTTTTATTTCTGAGGAAAACTCCGTACTGTTTTCCATAGTGGCTGCATCATTTTGCATCCCCACCACCAGTGCACAAGGGTTCTAATTTCTCCACATCTTTTCCAGCACTTGTCTCTCTCTCTTCTTTCTTCTTTCTTTCTTTCTTCTTTCTTTCTTTCTTTCTTTCTTTCTCTTTCTTCTTCTTTCTTTCTTTCTTTCTTTCTTTCTTTCTTTCTTTCTTTCTTTCTTTCTTTCTTTCTTTCTTTCTTTCTTTCTTTCTTTCTTCTTTCCTTCTACTTTTTTTATTTACTATAGTTGTTCTAATGGGTATGAGGAAGAAAGACTTTTTTGAAGTTTCATGCCCAACTCATTTTGCTTTCTGCTTTCTGCGTGATTTAACACATAAACTAAAATATAAATTAGTTGATGTACTTGTGATTTAAATGAGAGAAAACAAAACTACATCTTTTTTAACCTTTGAATCTACAAAATCTAAGTCCAGTTGGGAATAGGTCTAGAAGTCTTATAAAATTCTTAAGAAAACAATTAACCCAAATGACAGAAAATCATGCTTTGCGTTAAACACTTGCCAAATGCCAACTAACTAAACACATATGCACCATGGTTTTTTTGAAGTAAATAACTTTTGGTTGCTTATTATCAACTACCAAATATTTATAGTAATGTAACTAATCTATTTCCCACTCCTTCCGCCTTCTGGAAAGCTGTCTCAACTTCGAAACGTGACCGAACTTCTTTGCAAATCTGAAACTTTCGATTCAATACAGAGAATGTGCCAGCTTTCTGACGTGAACTTTAGGAACCTATGTGAAGAAAGTGCATTTCATGTGCAGCTCCTCGAAGCTGCCGAGCTTGGCACCGAAATAGCAGCCAACTTACTGTACCATGACGATATTATATCTAAAAAACTGAGGGATTTGCTTACTGGGGATCCAAGCAAAATTAATTTAAATATGGATTGGTAAGTATCTCCATTGCCTTTTTCCTTGGCAAAATCCCTTCTCAAATAATTATGGATATGCTTAGTTCAGTTTCTTCTTCTCTTCTGTTTTGTTCCAGGTTTCTAGAACAGGCACTGCAAATGAATTACTTGGAAAATATCACACAGTTAATGCCAACCATAGAGGCCATGCTGCATGTCAATAACAGCGCAGACACTTCTGAAAAGCCAGGTGTTTCCCCATCCATATTTTAAGTGCTGTCTTAATAAGAATGTGTGTGATTCTCATGCTGCAGCTTAAGAAAGGATTTTTTGAAGTTCCCAACCAAACCTGCTTTGTATCTGCCCTTATACATGAGAAACCTGAAGCTTTCAAATATGGTTATTGTCTAAAATAAACACACAGAAAGCCAGGAGAGGATGAAATAGGGGAATTTGATTTCACAGCAAAAAGATCTTCAAAATTTTAACTAGTTAGACCATTCACCTTTTATTTCACTGATATATTAAAGCGCATTAGCCAGGATGGAATTTATTTACTTCCATGAAAATAATCTGATTTAAAAAATAAAAAAGATGCACTGCTGTCTATAGAAATCGCAATTCAGAACCTCCTATTTATATTCTGAGCATGATGCCCCATGCAATACGTTTCTTCTTTGCATAATACCTCAATACTGAAAAGAAAGGCATTCAGAATCTTGGACAACAGGCAGCTGCAAAATTCGAAGGGCACTAAGTCCAGAAATAAAGAGAGTATATTTGCATAAGGGATACTTCATAAAGAAATTGAAAGATTTTTGCAGAATGAAGATTATAATCTGCTAAAAAATCAAATCAAAATATTATTTGTTAGGCATTAAATGACCCAGATATGAAGTAATTATAATCACTGTCCTAAAAAAGTTTGAAGTTAAACACATTCTATTTAAAAGTGAGGTAATGACTATTAAAAATCCTTTATAAACTATAATGTGCTGGGCAGACTTAAGGAAAAATGCTCTACAGAATTATGGTGCAGACTTAGCAAACCTTGTCCTAAGTTGACAATACTATATGATCCATGGTTGGAAAGCATTTTGAATTTGTGTGATGTTTTAAATCAAACAGGGGGATAAATATATATATATATATATATATATATTTAGTGCATTATATGATCAGAGTCTGTGAGGAAACCCCATTTCTTTAAATCAACTTCATATTGTAGACATTTAAGGAAAATTTATGACCCAGAGCAATCTGTTACCTTGGATCAATGATATCATAATAGAAACAAGTCTAAATCAGATAGAAACAGATCCTAAAGATGCAGAGTTTGCCAAAACAGAGTGACCTCTGCTCCTGACACAAGGCATGTGTGTTGAGTGTGTGTTTTAGTCTAGAAGGTTTCTCTAATGTTAGTACAACAACTGAAAAAGAATCACATTGCAACCAACATGAGTTTTGTTTGTTTTACCTTCAGGTCGGTTAATAGAAATGTTTAAAAATGTTGAAGAGCTGAAAGAAGAACTGAGGAGAACAACAGGCATGTCCCCTGGGAGTATTGACAGTCTGCTGGCCACTCCTATCCCTGATAACAGAGCTGAGGTGGGGTGTCATATATTCGTACTGACAGCCAGATCTTTAAAAAAGTTTAAGTAATGTTTAGTATTTGTTGAACACTTATCAGTAAAACACTGAGAAGTCACACCACAGATCTGGTGAATTTTCCATGCTAATGATAAAATTAGCAGCTGAATTCCTAGTGGGGTTAGAAGAAAAATCCTGAAGCAAGAGGATTATCACTATCATTTCCTTTCCTTCTACTTCTGAGATAAATTTGCCAGTCTGTCATGATGACATCAGAGACCGATTTCAGTAACCTAATTGGGGGAAAAGAAAACATCTGACCATTTACAATTTGTTGAAATGAATACTCAGTTTTGCTTTTTAAAAGTCCCAAGACAAGACATAGTATATAAAATAGATAGGATCCAGGGAATATGTTCTGGTGTGAAAATGAATAATGTCATTTCCTCATAAGCTGATAATAGGGTTTCCCATTGAAATGTCTCTTCTTTTATCCATTTTCCAAATCCATTGTCTGGAAACGTCATAGAAATTTTCCAAAAGAACTGCAGGGCTTAAGACCTCATCCTTTCAAAACTTACGTGTGACAGGGTGTGTCATTTCTAAGCACAGCACAGCTATTCTCCAATATCGGATAAAGTTTTTTGAAGCCTTTAAGACTGCCTTTGGGAAATATTTAGGTGTACTTGCGTCCTGTTCATTGGTTCCCTCATACAAAAAAATTAAAACTGCTTTCCCTTCTGTTTTTTGTCTCTTGTTCCAGCAAATGCTAATCATTGACCTTTTCCCCTGGATCTCACCTTTTACTCATTTTTTCCTAATATCTAATTTCAGCAATCAAGTGTTTGACTTCTGGTGAACAGATTCATTTTTAGTAAATAAAAGCATATATTTGGAGAGTGACATACTTCAAAAGGAAGAGAAAAGTTTCAACAACCTTGATTTCATAAACTTTTCTCTTGATTTCAACTCAATGGCAATAGAGACCTCTTCTCATATGCACACCCTACTTTTCACATGGCACATTACTGTCCAGGATGGTTGATTCATATTATTATGTAATTCTGGTCTTTTTCTTCTTTGCCCTTTATCTTTTTTTTTTAAGATTTTATTTATTTATTCATGAGAGACACACACAGAGGGAGAGGCAGAGACACAGGCAGAGGGAGAAGCAGGCTCCATGCAGGGAGCCTAACACGGGACTCGATTCCGGGTCTCTAGGATCCTGCCATGGGCTGAAGGGGGCACTAAGCCAATGAGCCACCCGGGCTGCCCTATCTCTTGATAGAGATATCTAGAGGATCTTGCATAGGATTATAACTTCAAAAAAAAAAGATTATAACTTCAAATGATTTAAAAATGAAATACAATTTACATAAACTAAAATTTCAAAGGGAAAAAGAGTCTTAAGCAAGTATTTTTTCCAAACTTAATTCCAGATCAATCCTTTCTTGATACCATCATTCAAACAAGAAATCTCAGATCATTACATATATTTCTTTGTCTCTTTTTCTCCCTCTTGTTTCCTAAGTTTTCCAGTGAACTCTGGGCTCTCTATAGTTCATTGATAGTAATTAGGGCTTTATTATTGTTTTAAAGATTTATTTATTTTTATTTAAGAGAGAGAGAGGCCTAGTAGATTGGTTGATCCAATAAATAGGATTAATGACAGTATTAGGGCGCGTGCGCAAGAGAGAGAGAACACAATGGGGGCAGACACAGAGAGAGAAAGAGAGAATCTCAAGTGGACTGCACACTGAGCATGGAGCCTGACATGGGACTTGGTCTCATGACTCTGAGATCATGACCTGAGCTGAAACCAGGAGTTGGACACTTAACCAACTGAGCCACCCAGGTGTCCAGTGATTAGTGCTTTAAATGAAAAGAAAATTTGACTTGGAGCATAATTTATCATATTATTAAAGGAAATCTAAGGGTAAAGATAAACCTTTCTTTTGAGAGATACCTGTCAAAGGACTGACACCTAAAATCTTTTTCTTTCTCCAACTTGCAGATTATTTCTCGGGTGTTCTGGTTGTATTCTTGTGATGCTAATATGACCTATTCCAACATGGAAGATGAGATGAAGGAATTCTGCAATCTGCCTCTTACAGAAAGATCCCGGCAGTCTTACCTCATCGGACTCACCCTTTTGCACTACTTGGACATTTACAACTTCACATACAAGGCAAGTTACTGTTAGTGAAATATTTTATATTCACAATTTAGTATAAAAATATTTGATTACATGAGGATGCTCCCTGATACTGTAATGAATGAGATCCATTTATAGCTTTTAGAATTATAGCTTTATTTTAGAGCTAAATAGGACCTTAGTGATCATATACTGCAAATTTGCACATTTTGTAGATGAGGAAATTAATATTATTGCCTTATTAACTCTCAGTTTGTATATATCCAAGACCACATATTAAATCCAATATATACATACTAAAGTATGAAATATAGATGTTATGTGTGTGTGTACGTCTGTGTGTATATATATATTTTACAGTGAATCAGCATTAATTTGGTAGGATAATAAAGATTAGAGCAAAGTGTTTTTTGTTTTTTTGTTTTTTTTTTGTAAAAAAAAGTAGGAGGGGGAATCCCTGGGTGGCGCAGCGGTTTGGCGCCTGCCTTAGGCCCAGGGCGCGATCCTGGAGACCCGGGATCGAATCCCACGTCGGGTTCCCGGTGCATGGAGCCTGCTTCTCCCTCTGCCTGTCTCTGCTCTCTCTGCCTCTCTCTCTCTCTCTCTCTCTGTGACTGTCATAAATAAATAAATAAATAAAAATTTAAAAAAATAAAGAAATAAATAAAAAGTAGGAGGTGTTTTGGTGTTAAAAATGTGTGTGTGTGTCTTTTGCCTCAAGTTAGAAAGAAAGAGGCTACTGTTACTTAGGCAAAACAACAAAACAACAGGTCATTATCAGAGCTTAAAAGTCAGCAGTGAGCCTGCCTTCAGCCCAGGTGTCATCCTGGAGTCCTGGGATCGAGTCCCACATCAGGCTCCCTGGTTCTCCCTCTGCCTGTGTCTCTGCCTCTCTCTCTTCTCTGTGTCTTTCATGAATAAATAAATAAAATCCAAAAAAAAGAAAGTCAGCAATGACCTCATCTTACAATAAGTACGTGCTTCATAAGTACTTGTGTAATACAAAACTGAAAGAAAAATGTAAGCACAAAAGAATTAAACACCTATTTCACCCATATCTATACTAGATCAAAAATATTTACATGTTATTGCAAACACTGAAAAAAATGTTTTTCCCTTTAAAATAAAAAAGAACCAGAAGCAACATGGCTGACGTACATTGTTACAACAAAAAGGGTGAAAATGGTTTAGGACTAGTTATCAAAAATCCTATTCTGGGTCATCATTTTCTCACACCTGTATTTCTGCAGTGGCCTCTTAACTGGCCTCCCTGTCTCCATCCTTGCAACTCCCCACCACCACCACCCTGCCCCACCATCCCAAAGCAGCCAGAGTGATCCTTTTAAAACTTACGTCACATTGTGCCGACCCTGTGCTCAATACCTTCCAGTGGTTTCTCATTCTGTTCGAGTAAACCCCCCAGATCCTACAGGAACCCCATGATCTGCAAAACTTCTCCCATCTTTAAAATTTTCTTTCCTACTCATTGACTCCTTGGGCCCATGACTGCTACAAGAAACCAGTCAATATTTCAAAAGCCAAAACAGTGCCAGGCCCAAAGAGGCACTCAGCAAGTATCTATTAACTAGACAAAGGGTTACTTAACATCAGCTGTAAACTAAAATGCATATGAAGTGAAATTATTAATTTTGTTCATATAAAATGTTAATCCTCATTTTATGGTATGTCCACAAAGCAGATAATCAAACCAAATATTTTGTGTTGAGTCTAGTAATTAAATATGTGCATTTGACAAACAGAAAACCATTCCTGCTTCTTTTAGGTATTGCAAAGAAAAATAAACATTTCTCATCACTAGTCAATTTATTTCACATCAGTGTAGGAATGCCCAGAATTTTTGCAGAACTGAAGAAAAATGGAAATGTTGATTTTGTAATTTAGAAAAAAATATGACTAAAGTTAGTAGCTGTGCTAGTGAGGTAGCTTTGTATCTTCACAGTATCATTCCATTGGCATCTTGTGCTCCTATGGTTGTTGACTTCCCTGGACATGTCAGGAGCTTTCCCTCCTCATGTACCTCACACATCTTTCCTGCCCTGCCTTAAACTTTCCTCTGTGTGCGGGTTCCAATGTCTCTACATATATCATTTATTTTTATTCTGTTCCTGTTAGGTGTTTTTCCCTAGGGAAGATCAAAAGCCAGTAGAAAAGATGATAGAACTCTTCATGAGGCTAAAAGAGATTCTCAATCAGATGGCTTCCGGCACACATCCGCTGCTAGATAAAATGACATCCCTGAGACAAATGCATCTGCCCAGAAGTGTTCCATTATCACAGGTAGGAAAATCACCCAGTAATACATTTATTGGGAAATTCCTTTTGTCACATTAACTTTTACTTGAGATTGCTTATAATACATTCAGCTACAAATATAGTATGTTGGGAAAAAGCACCTGCAGGAAAACTCTTCTACTCTGGCAAAAGTTTTCGCCACTAAGTTAGTGAAGTTCAGCATTCTGCATTTATATTTGGGATACATACTTTAAGGGAATTATGGAAGCTGTACGGGTACTCTAAGCACTACCAGGTTTTCTTCTGTATTGTTCTCAGTAGCATTTATAGCTTTATAATGTTAATAAATCTTGGATTTTTATCTCATAGGCAATGTACAGAAGCAACCGGATGAACACACCCCAAGGATCATTTAGCACCATCTCCCAAGCATTGTGTTCCCAGGGAATTACCACTGAATATTTAACGGCCATGCTGCCGTCTTCTCAAAGGCGAAAAGGCAACCATACCAAGGATTTTTTGACTTATAAATTAAGCAAAGAACAGATTGCTTCCAAATATGGAATTCCCACACATACCAGTAAGTACGCTTCAAAATCAGCACAGTAACATCATCTCCTGATAACATTGTCTACTATAGCTTAGCCTTTTATAATCAATGAAGTATTAATTTTCTCCAACACTTTGACAGCACTTACCACACATCAAACATGTTTGCGTATTAACTGATTCACACTTCACAACAACCTAGGAGGTGTGCATCTCCATCTTAGTAAGGGGAATTGAGACACAAATAGACTAAATACCTGGCCACAGTCACCCAAACTGAAAGTGTCATAGCTGTGATCTGAATTCAGTGATCTATTGCAAGATCTTAATTACCACACTGAGAATTTGCCAGTCACAACTACACCATCCTTGCCAGTAAATAATAATAATAAAAAAAAAAATGCTTTAAATCTGCTTAGGTCAACATTTTTGTTGACCTCCAGAATTAGAAAAGTTCTGAATGCAGCAGAACTATAAACATTTAGGGGCACATCAACCCCATGATGCTTGAGATGCGAAATTCCATCAACTGAGCTCTTCCACATAATATATGGATATTTGGTATACCAATTGGATTGACTCGTTTATTCATCTTTTTATTCATTCAACATTCAGGGAAAAACTCTTATGTATCTGGTACTACTATTCTAGTAGCAGATTTTTGTATATGTGTTCTTAAATTAAGCACTAGTGAGGTGAATCTGTTGGGAGATATTCTGAAATGTGATGTTCAACCTCTCTAACTCCTTTTTAGCAAAATGCCATCACTTATTATAAGGTTGTTGAATGGGTTAAACTTACATACCTAAAAAAAAAAATTGTTACTACACTTTCTTCCTTTGATACCAGAGGCCTCATAACCATTAATAATAAGGGAAGTAGAAGACATGTATCTTTGAGTGTGATAACAATAAGCTGTGTCAATTTACCATAAGGAAATAGATTTTAGATACATATACTAAATGGTTTTATTCACTTTTTCCTTCCAGCACCATTTTGCTTCTCCCTTTATAAAGACATCATTAATATGCCTGCTGGACCTGTGATTTGGGCCTTCTTAAAACCTATGTTGTTGGGAAAAATTTTGTATGCACCCTATACCCCCATCACAAAGGCAATAATGGAAAAGGTTTGACCATCATAACTCAAAGTTTCTATCTTGAATATTAAGATGATTTTTAAAGTAATCAACTTCCAAATTTACTATAGCTGAATCCGCTTTCTTTATATCTTACCTACTGCTACCCTTGGCTTTCTGAAACTCTTAATTCTCAAAGTCTGCTCTTTATATGTGTAAACAATGTTGATTGGTTGGTAGCTCTTTGAAGAGACAGGAACTGTGTAGACCCTTGAGAATGAGATTAGTTGAAGCAAGACCTCAGATTTTTCAGCCTGTCTCCAAAAGCAGAAAAGTTTTCTACAAGTAGTGTCTAATTTTCAAAGTGTGTAAAAATAATGGCACTAGAAAAAAATTATATTAAAGCATTACATAGCCAGTTTGAGCAAAAACAATCCCTAAATTTTAAAGTTTTGGCTTCATATTAGGTTGTACAATTCAACATGTTATGTTTATATAAGAGATTGATGTCAAGAAAGACATTATTAATAGTAACTGTACTTATCTACCTAATTTAACCATAGTTACATTTCTCTCCAACTTTTAAAGTTAGTTTTCATGATTTGAATTATAAACCTGCTATTTTTAAAATGATAGAGTGAAAGTAAAAAAAAAAAAAAGAAGTCTCTGCTTTACCATTACTTGGTCATTAGACCATAGTTTAAGTGAATATGATATCAGTTTAGGTCTATATAAAAATGGACATGAGTTCATCACTAGTTTCTAAAAGGTTCTTTGTTTTTATTGTTTGCATTTTAATATCTTATTTGCTTTATTGGCTATACCTCTGTATAACTTTGCATAAATGAAGTCATCACCTGCCTATTTCCTAAGTGCAGTCATTTTTTTCTTTCCTTTTTGTTTGGTTCTCTTTTTCTCTCCTCTTGATCTTACTCTTTCTTTCATGTAACTAATGAATTTTAGCATCAAAATGTGTTTTCCTGTAATTTATGCACATTTCTCTAATTCTTTATAGGTTATTATGCTACATATCTATTCATATGCAGAGTTTTTGTCATTGTTTGCATTATTAAAATGGGGTTACGTTATAATGCTTTTCTACCTACGCATTGCTTTATTCACACAACAATACCTTGTGGAAATTCTTCCAACTCAGTTGGTGTAGTTTAATTCATTCTTTTTGAAAATTGCAAACTTTTTCATATCATAGAATTTACTCAGCCAGTCCTCAATTTTAGGGCATTCATTTTGTTTCGAGTGTTTCCTTCTAATTTTTTTGCTAATGTAAATAATGTGACAACAAATTCTCTCGTGCATATTATTTATATGGTGGTATTTTTATTTTAATGAGATGATTGTTCAGAATTGAAGGATTGAGGATAACGTATTTTATTTCATGACTGTTATCAGATTGCTTTCCAAACAGGGCTGTAACATATTCATTTCCACCAGTGGTATGTGAAAGCATCTTTCTCATATCCTTGAACTAGGGTGTTTCTGTAGTAGTAAAGTTAAATGTGTCACTGGAAAAAATAATTTCTGAGAACTCCAGAAGGTACATCTTCATTTTGACTCTAAATTAACTGTGGACAGTGAAGCAAACCTTACAGTTTCCAGAATTTTTACAAGTGATCTTGACCCTATAAAAAGTCGCCACTCAAAAACTCTGACATTGTGGGGTTTCTGACACTATGCTTTTACTAGCTCCACCTTTTAGAATTGTTTCTTAAAGCTCTGTAACAAGACAACCTTAAAAATGCCTTTTTGAAATATAGGAAAAATAGTAATGGGCTGGATCTATTTTTGTTTCTTTGTCTTTTAGTCTAATGTGACTCTGAGGCAGCTGTCGGAATTAAGAGAAAAATCTCAAGAGTGGATGGATAACTCACCACTTTTCATGAATTCCTTCCACCTGTTAAACCAGACGATTCCCATGCTCCAAGTAAGACATGGCTTTGTCTTTCTCTTTCATGGGAATTGTAATTCTTTAGATTTTAGTCACCTTCATTATGGGAATGGGCAGGTAGTAACTCAGAATCCATATTCAGTAGATTAAATTGTGTCTAAGAAAAAGTCTAAGACAGGATAATAGGTCTGTGCCACTCCCATTCATAGTCCTCTTCATCACCTGTGGTGGGTCCTCTCTCTGTAATTCAGAGAGAAGCCATCTTATAGGTCGAACTTGACTTAAATAGTGACTTAAATCTTGTTTTCCATAAATAAAATGCTGTAAAAAGTACTTTTTTTTTTAAAGGATTTTATTTATTTATTCATGAGAGACACAGGCAGAGGGAGAAGCAGGCTCCATGCAGGGAGCCCGATGTGGGACCCGATCTTGGGTCTCCAGGATTAGGCCCTGGGCCAAAGGCGGTGCCAAACTGCTGAGCCACCGGGGCTGTCCCTGTAAAAAGTACTTTAAACGTGCTGATATTTTGGTTCCTCCACATTAGATTATTTTTAACTATTTTAACAGAACCAGAATTCCTAAAATATTAATATTCTGGAGAAGAATGTTAAATTTGGGGAATTCTTTGGTTGAAACATACGACACTCTAGGTTAAAGATTTGACAATGCAACTCAAATACAATGCACACTGGCTCAAAAGTGTAATTGGCAATTCTTGCAAAAGATTCAAGGCTTTCTGAAGATGATGAAGATCATGTAGGGAAATGTTCCAATCACAAACAGAGCTATTGACAACTTAACGATGGAGCAGCAGAGTCAGGCCAGTTACCAACTAGAGAAGAGAAAACTGGCAGGAAGGATGGCAACCTAGGAACTTGAAGAGAGAATGCCTTCCATATCAGAATATTGAGAGAGGCCCATGGAAAACTGATGGAGAGCTAAAATATATTTGCCACCCACCCCAAAAAGGCCTTCTTATAATCATGCTCAAGAAGCTAAACATAAAGGATTTGTGTCACACAACTTTGTCAGAAAAATTACGCCCAAATGATGCTTTGCTCAATCTTTGTTTTGACTAACAATTAGCTCATAGTTACAATTACAATCTGGCTTTTATTATAAATAATACATAAAATTTATACTATAGTGCGATAAATGATAAAATACATTTCTGAAAAAGATACTTAATAATTTTATTAATAGAAGAATGGAAACTTTCATCAAACACCTTCCCCACAATTTACTATTAAGTGTGGTTATAATTTTCTAATTTTACGCATGTTCATTTTAATTGGCCTTTTTTTTTTTTTTGATGAGTCTTATGTAACCAAGACCACTTGAGTAGTACATTATTGACATATGTATTTTCCTAAATGGAAGACTGCTCCTTTTTGCCTAAAACTTTTTTCCTGTGGAGCAGAAAAAAACCCTACACATATGATTTCATTAGGGAAAGTTTTGTTGGCCAAAGTAGTGAATTAACAAAAGACATGATCTATGCCTAGTAGTTCCAAAATGCAGTAATTTGCTGTGGAGAAACTCTATGACCTTGTCCATAAAAGGCCCATTATCTCATCAAAGTAACTTTCTGGTCTATTCTAGACCAGAACAAATCATCATTCTAAGCTATTAAGGAAAAACTTATTTCTACACATGTACACAAATTTGAAATTTAAAACTTTTAGCCCAACACCTGGCTTTGCCAATGTGAAGCCCAAGGCAAAAGATGTAAGACACTTGATCTACAGTTTATGAATCTCTAAAATTAGAATCTTTTTTTTTTTGAGGTTTTATTTATTTATTCATGAAAGACAGAGAGAGAGGCAGAGACATAGAGGGAGAAGCAGGCTCCTCGCAGGAAGCCTGATGTGGGACTCGATCCCCAAACTGGGATCACACCCTGAGCCAAAGGCAAATGCTCAACCGCTGAGCCACCCAGGGATCCCTAAAATGAGCATTTTGATAGCCACTTCATGGATTTGTGAGGATCATATGTGTGGAAGTGTATAAAAACAGTATTACATATCATAAGACTGTTTGGAAGAAGGAGTACTGGGAGAATGGCAATATGGCTCAGGGGGTCAGCTCTGAACTGCAACTAACACAGTGCTTTATTTATTAGTAATGCTCTGATTCAGTTTTTTCATGATGCACAAATTAATTCCTGGTAAATAGAATTTAAAGGACTTGGGTCATCATGTAGCTGTGTGATAGCCATTGGTCTGCATGCTGCCAACTTTTCTTAGACTTATAGATTTAGTGAATTAATTCTATTGTATATATGCTCTGTTAATACATATTATTCTTAATCACTTACCTCTGTGATAACAAAACCTAAGACATTGGTAAGAAGGACAGAATAATAAGTGGTACTGAATTGTCCTCTAAAGGGAAAACCAACTTAGGCCTGGCTCACATAAAGAGTAGGCCATAAATTAACACATAAGGTAAACATTTCTTTAATCAAGTTGATTTCTCTGCCTTCAACTTTCCCCTTGGCCCTTACTAATTTTGTGTCTGTAGGCAACCTCAAGGTGTTAGGGAAAACTGTGCAAGAAAATTAAGGTAAAGTGTATTAGACAGTGCCCAGTACACAATAAGATCTCAGTAAGTGTTACCTAGTTGTACTTCTACAGTAGTAAAAGCTGTGTCTCCTAATTTGGAAGATAGCTATAAAAGTCTTTATATGTTACAGCATTTATGCTTTTTAAAAAATTTTCAGCCTTTCCATGGATATAGAGTAATTTAAAGTTTTATTATCAGCTCATTTTTCTGTGTTCACATAATTGTGCTTTTTACAATATAAAATGATATTATAGTAATTTACATTTGACTGTTCTGATAAGATGAGCCATTCATTCTTTCTTTACAGAAAAGTAACATGAAGCTGGAAAAAAGCCGAGTGCTTGCTGAGAGCCCATAGCTAGGAAGTAGGAGAAGTGGGGTACAATCAACTGTGTTATCACAATTTTGAGGAGTTGTTTTAGTTTATTTCAGTTGAACAAAATTCAACTATGAACCACTACAATTGTATACAACATATATCAAAAAACAATATAGTGGCCATGGGTAAAAATGACTTTTAACGTTGAATATAATTTTCTGATGTTGATAATTAGGGTCAGAGCTGGCTACTTTAGCTTGCTTTAGCCAATTTGTGTCTAGTGATTCTTTCTTTCTAGTCATTAGCAGCCGTATACCTTCTCTTTCTTTCTCAAGGATTTTTATGTGAGGGCTGCAAGGTGATGCATTTATAATGTGGAGTAGTGGTTACTTCATTTCACTGTAGGTGTTATTAGAGAAACGGTGATTAGACAGACATGTTTTCTTCTTCTGTTGACACTGATTCCCTATTACTATTTGTTAGAATACTCTAAGGAACCCCTTTGTGCAAGTTTTTGTGAAGTTCTCTGTGGGACTCGATGCTGTTGAACTATTGAAACAGATAGATGAACTCGGTAAGTCCAGATTCACAAAACTTTGTTCACTAGTCATGTCAGAAATATGAGAAACATGGTTGCATATGGAAACTTTTTGTTTTCTTCTGTATTTGATTTTTAGCTAGTTATTCTAAGAAAAGTAAAATCCTGTATATCTTTTTCCTAGATCATTGTATAATTACAACTAATAACAACTATTTGGATGCCCAATATCTGCAGTTAGTTTCAGCATTATATACTTCATATAAATGCAGTTTCCTGCAATCATTGGTAGGTTGACAGAAATAAGAGGACCTTTTTTTTTTTTTTTTTTTTGGATAACTTGATGAAAAGCAAGTCCTTAAGGACAAAGGAAGATGAAATGGTTTATTTCTGGATATATTTAACATTTTATCTCCACCAGCCTCAGAATCATTTTGACTAACCCAGAATGTAACTGGATGAGGTTATTGAGTTAGCAAAAGCAAAACAAAGCAATGAAGAGACTCAGAGGAAAATAAACTTAAATCAGTATTCAAGGTTGGATCCTCCTCTCAGAGTCATTTAAAAGGAACAGGCAAAGAGGATCAAAGGAACCTGTCTGAACTTATGCATTCCCTCTGCCACATCCCCACCTTCAACCTAAGGGATGCAAGACATCTAATTCAGTCTGTGTCTCATTCACTGTTGCTATGCAACCACAAGTATGAGGAAGAGATTGAGAGCATCAGAATTTGGCTGCAGTGGAGCAGGTGCCCCTCCTCCTCATCCCTGGTACTACTGGAACAGAAGTAACACAGGTTGTAAACCAGTAGGGAGGAATTATGCTTACATTTGTCTTGTATATAGTTGTGTGCACGTTATGATAGTTGACTGAATTTGATTAAAGGAAGATATTAGTGGATTTATTCTCTAAAAGTATCATTTGGGTAAGAAACCATTTGATCAAAATATTGGAAATACAACACAAAGTTCTTATGTAAGTTTTATCTTCCTAACATCATATGGGAAGGGAGTTCTAGAATTTAAAATTATATTAAAATTAATGTAGCAGTGAGACTTGATGTTTGTGTAATTGTATATGTAACTCAGTATCTAGGAATTTATATAGTTGGAACTGAAGGAGCACTGACCCTCATGGCTCCTCTTTGAGCCTAACTGCCAGCGTTTCTAAGGAATCCTTGGTGTTGTGTTGATTTGCAGTGGCCGCTGGAGGCCACTGTTCAACCACAGTTTTGCCCCTCCCCCACCAATGTCTATATCAAACAAACCATTTCACTTTAAATTCTAATGAGAAATGCATTTAATAAGTTGCCCTCTGTGAGAAATTAAGTCTTATGTTGGACTATGGAAGAGTCATGTTTGGGTTCTGTGAGAAGGGATTTATGATACTCACAACATTCTTGGTATTCACGACGATCAAGTCAGTGAAAATTTAATTGGCCCAGTGATTTATTAACTTGCAATTTCATATTTACCCTTTGTCTCAGTTGATTCCCTCATAAGGAATCATGAAATTGAAGAGCAATTAAATCCTCTTTCTTCCAGAGTAATTACCTGAAATAAAATCTTGATCACTTTGTCTAGATTAATACAGATATCAATAGAGATAACTCATATGAGGTTTTAAATCAAACATTTTTAGAAAGTTGTTCACTATGTGGCATAGATTCTCACAGTCTCCTAAGAAATGATTCTGTAGCACAAATTATTGAATGGTAGAGTTTATTTTTTCTACACACGCTACATAAATTTCCCTTTGTTTAAATTCTTACATTCACATTCCCTGAACAAGGTAAGCATTTCTGTTTTACTCGAAAGTTTTGTCTCTAGTTTTCTTCCTGACTGTATGTAAATGTATTTTTTAAATTATTCACCTTTAGCCACTGGTTAATTAAATTGTAGCAGAATATACTTTTAAGTTGGCTTAGGTTGGGTATCACTCTCTGAACTTGGGTCTACTGTGTCGGTACTAGCTCAACTTTCTCTTCAATGAATATCTGCACACCTGGACACATTTTCCCAGGTGTTACTTGATATTTTTATTACCAGATATTTTAGAGTAAATTCTACAAGTTCCTATTATTCGTTATCTATTAAGTGGTAGGCACTGAACAAAAAGTCAGTATTTTGTTTCATTACTACTAGAAACAGCATTACAACATTATAATATGTGTTTTGTCTGTTTTGTTTTGCTTTTTTAGATATTCTAAGGCTGAAATTAGAAAACAGCATTGACCTCATTGATCATCTTAACACACTATCCTCCCTGACAGTAAATATTTCCTCCTGTGTATTATATGACCGTATTCAGGCAGCAGAAAATGTAGATGAAATGGAGAGAGAGGCCAACAGGCTTTACAAAAGCAATGAACTCTTTGGAAGTAAGTGTTATTCTACTAGAGTTTGAGCTCTCTTTGTACTAAAATTGGCCAAATTCTTCCTTCACCCCTTTCATCCAGAACTCAGGAAAGTAGTGGCAGGGGGAGGGGTCACTGTGCCCTCTGATGTCCTTAGAAGCGAAAACCTTTCATGTAGTCAACCCACTATATCATCTGACGAGACTTCTGCATATGTGTGATTTTGTTGGCATGGTTAAAATGAAGACGAGGACTGAAACGGATTACATAGTTACAGGGTGAAGTTGAGTCCATAATCAGTCAAGATTATTCATTTTATTGTGTATTTTTTTTTTAATTTTAGTAAGTGGCTTGGAGTGATATATTTAATCTGGCCACTTAGTTTGTAATTATATTCTCAGACCCCTGCTTTGAATCTCTGAAGTTGTCACTTCCAATTAGCCATCTTTTCTGTAAATTAGGGGCCTGAACTTAGTGTCACATTACAAACTCAATTGCCTGTTTGGCTGCCCCCTAAGTGTACCCTCCAAACAGTGAATAATGTCAACCATAAAATAACCTTTCTGCTGTTGTTGCCATTTTATTTTTAGGTGTTATTTTTAAGCTTCCTTCTAACAGAAGCCAACATAGACGCTATGACTCTGAAAATGTGTCTCTTCCTCCTGTCATAAAATATACCATCCGCATGAGTCTCAAGACTGCACAGACCACAAGAAGCATAAGGACCAAGATTTGGGCCCCGGGGCCACACAATTCTCCATCACATAACCAGATCTATGGCAGGGCTTTTGTTTACTTGCAGGATAGTATTGAGAGAGCAATCATTGAATTGCAGACTGGAAGAAACTCCCAAGAAGTAGCGGTTCAGGTTCAGGCAATTCCATATCCCTGCTACATGAAAGACAAGTAAGTCTGGGTGGTTGTAGCCATTTTTAAGAGCCTTTTTTTGTGTGTGATAACTCATTTCTGTTTATCCATTCACATGGATCAAGATCTCTTCCACCGAATTTTTGTCAAATGCTTATTTCCAGGAAAGGGTCCACACTACAGGGCATGGCTCTACAACAGCTGCTCATTGTTACCAAAATGATGGCAAAGTTCTTCTCAAATGATTCAGGTTTTCTTGATCATGACCCTGAGCTTCCCAAGGACCTTGGCCCTCAAATCAGGAGAATCAGACTCCACACCTGAGTGCGTTGTTGCATGATTTTGACACTACCCACTTTGTACTGGTCTTCCCTTTCTCTAGTTAAAGGAGGGGATTAAATGAGTCAATCTTAGCATCTCTTCTAACTCTCAAATTTCATTAAAATTTACGACCATTTGGCCAATCTTAAGGAAAAATTTCAATAAAACACATCATTGATCAACTCTCTAGGATAAATATTATGCTATCTGAAACTACGTTATGCACTACTAGTCCGCTTGCTAGGAATCTTTATCTAAAATGGTTTGCTAAATGAACAAAAGATACAAAGACCATGATTTAAACAACTGAATTTGAATGGCCAAGAAATCTACCAGGTGGGTAGCACTGACTGGCTCCTCCACTTTGACCACAGTTAGTCTCATCCTCCTACATAAAAGCTGGAGGCTGAATATTACTTTAAAGACATTGCACTTGTTATCCAGCCCAGTTACTGCAGTTTATATGCAATTCAGATGGTTGTTCTGGACTTTTTTTTTTTTCATTTTTCTTTCTATCGATGCATCTGTCTCCTTTGGCTGCTTCAAGAGCTATAGATGAAATGAGGTTATGTAACCCTTGTGCAGTAGCGATACAGGGAGACGAATGAGGATTCCATCAGTGGGTTGTCAAGGTCAGCTGCTTATTGTGGAGGCCGGTCAGTCCTTTGCAGCCTGAACTGTGTGTGAACTGCAATGGCCTGCATGAATAGTAAAGACGTGTGGGTTCAATTAAAAGAAAATTCTCATCTATTTTCCTGCTCATCTTTTTCTCCTTGTAAATTTTGGTGCCTAAGATTGTGGGTGCCCGGTTTCCTTTTTAAGAAGAAAAGTGACTCTGTTCTGTCTTCTTCATGGAACAGAATGATCCTAATATCTTCCACATACATATAAATTCTTTATTGCATACAAGGTGCTCCCACATATATTATTTCCTTTGTTCTATACAATGACTTCAGTAAGATAAGCAGGAGCAGGTATCATTAGTTGTATTTTCCTGATGAAGAAAACTGAAATCCAACCCCCCAAAAGGGTTAAATAACATGTCCAAAGTTGTACAGCTGGTACCTTACTGGTCCTTCAGTTAGGAGACCGGCATTTTCTTCTTTATATTAAACCAAACCTAAACCAAACCAATCTTAAAATACACAATCACTTGGAAGAAACGTTACAGGGGATATGTTATTAATGAATGAGGGCCTTTGCCTAATTCTAGGGCCAGAAATACCATTAAGGCTGGACCTGAGCCGAGAGAAAATTCATTCAACAAATATTGTTTAAGTGCCTAACTCATGCCAGACAGTTTCCCAGGAATGAAGAAAATTGGATATGGCCCCAATATCAGTCGTCCCTCATCCAAAAAAAAGCCAAATAACCCTTATATCTTTGATGGTGATACACTTCTGATGGCTAAAGTTATAATGAATGATGGTGATGTCATGTTCCATTAATATTTGCATTTTTCATGAGGAACTTGAAGGTAATACCTTAGCCTTACAGATTAAAAAGGAAATGGCCTTGGTACCTATCTCCTCATGAAAATGTCAGGGGAGCCTAATATGGAAAACAGGTCAACTTACAGTTCCTCTCTTTGAAAACTACTCATTTACCCTACCCCATAAAAAGGTGGCCAGTGTTAGAACCATGATTCTCAAATTATGATCCCTGCACCAGCAACATCGGCATCACCTGGGAAGTTGTCTAAAATGCAAATTCCTTGTCTTACCCTAGATATAATAAATGAGAAGCTTATGAGTGAGGCTTAGAAATTTGTGTTTTACTAAGCCCTTCAGGTGTGTGATGCATGGTTAACTTAAGAGAAACACTGCATTGGAACTTTCCGGGACGGGCAGGCCATTTAGAAGTATTTTTGTCGCCTGATGAAGCCTTCCAGTGACTGCCTAGTTCAGCACATTATCAGAAAAGACATTGCTATACTACATGTGAAACATCTCGTAGAGCATTATTTTGAGGAATCGAACTTCTTTGTTTGCATTTTAAATTGAATGCTTTGAGTTTTATTTTATTTCATTTTGGGAAATTTAGTTTAATAATAAGTATGAGCTTCTAAAGAGTAGATAAATACAGTAATTTGGGAAGATATGGCTTTTAGCTAGATAAACCAATCATCATCTAATTTTATATCTGCCTTTTAGATAAAAATTTAGACAGAAGAGTTTTGAGTTTTGCAATTATATCTATGTAATAATTATTTTTCTAGATAGGACATACTCAAACACACTCTAAACAATATGATAATTTTATCTAACAATCCAGAGTTGTTTTTTACTTTTGCAACATTACAGCAAGAAAATCATGGCCCTACTGTTAAGTCGGCTTCACACTTCAAAAACAAAGGGGTAATATTAATAACTATGCTCAATTTCAAAACAGGAGTATGATTTCACTGTAAGAGGGAATGTGTTCTTTATATATTACAGTCTGCACAGATGATACTCATTTGGGTCACTGAATTTTTTTGTTGCTTTTGTTTTTGTTCTTTTTTACAGCTTCCTAACCAGTGTCTCTTATTCTCTTCCAATTGTGCTCATGGTTGCCTGGGTTGTATTTATAGCTGCATTTGTAAAAAAGCTTGTTTATGAGAAAGATCTCCGGCTTCATGAGGTATGTCGAGAATCTCCTCTTATGAATAAGATCTATTTGTGTAATAATTACTATGACTTTCATCATGCCTATTCAAACCCAGAAAGCCTGACCTGTACATGAATTAAAAAGAAAACTACTTTATGAATCAAAAAGGCAACTGATATGGCAATATTTTGTTTTCTCAAAAAGTTACATAGCAGTCATTTTATAAGTCCCTCTAAGAGGGGATCCCTGGGTAGCTCAGTGGTTTAGCGCCTGCCTTTGGCCCAGGGTGCAATCCCTGGAGTCCCGGGATCAAATCCCGCATCAGGCTCCCCGCAGGGAGCCTGCTTCTCCCTCTGCCTGTGTCTCTGCCTCTCTCTCCCTTTCTGTCTGTCATGAATGAATAAATAAAATCTTTTAAAAAAAAAGTTCCTCTAAGAAATGAAATATAAATAATTCTGAATAAAATCTGAATACAATTTATGATCCTAAGAATAATTTTTGTCCAAGAAGTTCCTATAGGACTTAGGATCTAACACAGGAAGTTTAATAACAGTAATAACTGTTGGCATGGTAACTAAATGAGTCCAAATGAAAATAGATATAGATATGTAGACGTAGACACAGACACAGACACAGTCATAGACAGACAGATGGCTTGTTTCAGCTCTCAAGAAGGAAATTCTCTTTCCAGTATGCCTTGTCTTCTTCAATTATCTTCTCCCCTATCTTCCATTGACTGGTGATTTATAGAGACTGAAAATTTCATGTTCTGCTACTGACTAGGTTAATAATATGATGATGAAAGACAAGACCTGCATTGTAAAGCACGATCTCTTCTTGAGCATGCTCATCAATATCTCCAAATCCAAAATATCTTACTTCTTTTTAGAGTTTATGAAAAAGCATTGTGTGATTTGGGGACTGTATTGGAAAGAACTATCTTATCTGCTCATCCTGTAATGAGTCCATTCTTACACTCACTCATGGAGCGAAGAGAAAGTAGAAACATTTCAAAACTGGGGGACAATAATTATTGCAAAGCCTCGCTGACAATCTGAAATAATGAGGTTAGAGTAACCTGTTAGTCCACTTGTGCTTTTCAAACTTACTTTGCCAGTGCTTCCAGGCAATTGATTATTTCTCCTTCCAAGGTACGAATTACTGCTTCATGTTTTTGTGAGCTCAGCATCAGGCTTCCAGGGATGTCCTGGAGTTTGAACCTATACTTCTTACTTTTTCTATTTGAATTCTGGTTGATCCTCACAGCTGTATTTTTTTTTTATTTCAGTTATAATTTGGTAAACCCCTCATCAACTGGTTTGAGCTCTGTTGTATTTAAGATGGAGTGCAATGCTTTCTTAATTCCAATTTAGAAACTTGAATCAATGCCCTCAACCAGAATTTTGGTTGCAGGCTCCTACCTATATTTTTCTTTCAGGTTCCTGTACTCAGAAGTGAATCTTCACAGATTAAAGGAAAACTTTAAAGTAGAAAACTGTGATAGAAACTGAGTTCTTTTCTACTTCAAAATAAATATCTACCTTAAAAGTAGTACTTGTGGTAGAAACACACAGTAAATATAAGTATTATATTGTATATATATGTGATACACACTATTATTTTGTGTTTGAAGATGATGCTCTTTAAATATATCTATGGATGTCACACACACAAAAACCAAAGCGTAATGAATAGTTCTTTCTTAATTGAAGACATGAAAGATGCATTTTTAATGAACCACTTTCTGTTTGGTAGCTTTGTGTCTTTGTTTTACATGCATTTACTTTCAAAATTTAATTACCTGATCTTGAGGGTCAAAGTCCGATAGTGGAAAATCACTGAACTTGGCATTAGAGAATGAGGCTGTGAGTCTTCCAGTTCATAGTCACTTGGACTCAATCCATTAAACTTTCTAGCTGTTACCATCTAGACTTAATTCAGCAATACATTTCCAAAATGTGGCTCTATTGTCACAACAAAGAAGGTTGTCTATTTTTATCAGTTCTAAGGCAAAGATTTTTTTTTCTTTGCTTCTTAAAGCCTCTGAAATTGGGATGCATTTGATAAGGTATCATCACTTATTTGGTAGTGATTTTTCTTTCTTGCTGCCATGTCAAATAATGGCATGTCTTAAAATCAGCATCCTAAATTCAAAGGAATGCAGTCTATTTGTGAGATAAATTGATGGAAGTAGGGGTGCAATGAATGGAGTATTCTCAATGCCTCCTGCTCAGCCTTCCAGTACTGCCCGTGGTTCTTATCTTTCCTCTTTCTTTTTAGAAGTGAGAAAGCTGAGCCCAGTAAGTGAGAAGTGACTTGCTGAAAACTGCAGAGCTAGTTAGTGGTAGATCTTGTTCTGGAACTCCAATGTCTTGACTTTCAACCAATCCTTTTTCACATCATAGGTACTTTCCCTCTCACAATCTTATTTTGATAGCATGGACCCTTAAAGACTTTTGAAGATGATGATGGATAATCTTGTAGGTTACCAGAGACTCAAAATCACTTTTTAATACCATCATTTTAATATTCACTAAGTTCTAAAGCTTTTAATTTCCTACATCATTTTCATTCCAAAAAAAATTTTTTTAGAAAGGTTAAAAAAAATACCTTTTTTCTTCTCTAATTGTTCTTAAATCTGGGCAGGAAAACTAAATTAGTTGCTATGTCGATGAAGCCATTAATCTTTGACCTTGGTATAGTATGACTACAATGAATTCCTTTAAGTTGTTAAAAGAATTAGCACAGGGATCCCTGGGTGGCACAGCGGTTTGGCGCCTGCCTTTGGCCCAGAGCGCGATCCTGGAGACCCGGGATCGAATCCCACGTCAGGCTCCCGGTGCATGGAGCCTGCTTCTCCCTCTGCCTGTGTCTCTGCCTCTCTCTCTCTCACTGTGTGCCTATCATAAATAAATAAAAATTAAAAAAAATATATTTAAAAAAAAAGAATTAGCACAAATATTAATGCCCAATAAGTTAATTGATGAAATTAAATCTGTAGTTTAAAAGAAACTATTTTGAAATACCTTTCAGTTGGGTTTTGTTCTGTGTTTCTTGCTTTTAACATTGAAATATTAAAGGTAAGCAAAAACTGATTTATAACACACAGAAAAATACTTTTTCACATTATTTTCTTGATTTATGGGTTAGCTTCTAATATGTCATTTATGGGGATTTCAGTGCTTATATTCAGCTTGAGAAAAAATTTTGGAATTCTTTCTCAGTTCAGATAAATCTAAAATATCTCTGGTCTAGAGAGATGGTGTCAAGAATTATGTAAGGGATTTTTAGTCCTTTGGTGCTTCACTTTAGACAATTTTTGTGTCTTCTTGATAGACACTATCCATCATACTAGTGGGAATTTGGAACATTTCATGTAGTGACCCCAATATCCTTTATATCTTACTAAAAAATAATAGTAGAAATATCTAGTGTTAAGAAAATAATTTTAACTGAATTAGAAAATGGTATTATTCCTTATAAATTAGTACTTGACATTCTTGTTGAATTTAATGAAGACTTTGTTGCCAGGTAAATATATGAATATTTGTGATTTCTTTTCCCAAAAGCATTAATGTCAATCCCCATGCAAAAGCTTTTCTTGAATGTGGCAACACATTTATCCCAAATCTTACACAATCTCTTCTTATTATCTTCTGCCATAAACTGGAGCAAACTCTGATCGCTGTGTAGAGGGGTTTTCCTTGAGTAACAGGTTATCCGATATTGATGAATTGCTTCAGGCAGGTTTGGGAGGCTTGAGACAAGTGATTCTTTGATTGCAAAGCTGGCACCTGACATATGTCACTCTGAGGAGCAACTAATGACATCCAGGAAAGCATAGCCAGACGTTCTCTGTGGGCCATCTTCCATCAGCAAGTTTGGTCTTATTTATTATAACGAAGTGGCAGTGAATCTGGATAATTTATGGATGACTTACATGCTCTCATTGCTCTTTCTCTTATGAATAACAGCTGTTTTCCTCGTGGCACAAAATCCTGAAGTTTAACAGAAGTTTCATGCTAGAATGTTAAATAGTGAACACTTTTAGAAGCATCTAACTTAGTCTGTTTCAATAAGAAGCAATGATCATTCTCAGGAACTTTTACCAACTCTCAAGAATAGGAATCTGATCTTGAGTCTTGAAAATTTCAAAATTACAGTAATATATACCTTAAGTCTGGTCTTCAGCTTTGCCAGATTATCTTTTAATAAGGCTGTGAATGGAGAATTTTCTAAATATATGTCTTTTATACCGTAGCTATCAAGTGTTGGGGAAGGAAAACATGTTGTACACCCCAAGTCAGCTTTATTTCATGTCCTTGATATTGTCCTAGATATTTTTTAGCCACCTTGTGAAATATATTAGCATTGTCTCCTACTAATATATACTGCTATTGGAGAGAAAATATTTTTTGTATTAGGCACATGAAATTAGGTTGTGAATATAAGCTTTAGAGTAGTTATATGGGTCTCCTAAGTCCACAGTTAACTATAAACTCAGTTAAATCTCAAAACACAAATAGGAAAGGCAAATAAAAAGAGCTAACATATCATAACCATATATGAATAGATGAATGTCTCTAAAATGCAGTCATCAAACATGACACAGTAATTTTCTCAAATGGGTGGGGAGCAGAGAAAAAAATCAAAAGTAAGACCTGTGAAATATTTTCTCACATTGAAATGTGATTTTATTTTCAATGATAGATGCGTAGCAACTGGAGGAAACCTTCCATAGTGCCTCTTCACTCCATGCTGATTTTTTTTACTTTGACCCACACTTCCATTCCTATGGAAACATAAGTTGAGTCTTTACTGCAAAGGGCAGGAGGGTCTGGGAGGAGAGTAACGGTAAGGAGGGAGGAGGGTGAGGAACAGGGCAAAGTTAAGAGGAAAAGTCACAGGCTTTTTCTCAGTGGTGATTAGCTTAAGGCCCACAGCTTAGACTGTTGGCAGTCAGGTAGCTGTTTCCATGGCAACAAGAGGAGCAGCAGAGTTATCAAAATGTGATAACTTGCAAAGGCAGAAAGTAAAATTCACTATTTTATGTGTAGAGCAAAAGATTCGGCAATTTTTTTTTTCTAGACAAGTTAGTGTTAAAGAAGGACACTGAAAATCCTTGATTTCACGCAAAATACTGGATTATTATAAGCTGTTAGTGGAGTATTTCTTTTTAAAAATGGACTGTTAGGTTCATAAGCTTAGCATTAATCATGCATTATTAAAACTAGAAACCAGGATATCCAGGTTCCGCTGAAGGCAACATGTCACCAAATTCAAGACAACCAAGATCCAGGGGAATTTAGAAATTTCAGAATCCCTTTGAGTTAATGCTCAAACACATCATGTTGATCTGTTTTCCTACCTTGGTGGAATGCCATGGCCTCTAGATATATCACTGAGTTATTAAAAAATATAAGTTGAGAGAGAAGTATACATGATCTCAGATACATGAGTTCATTTTGGGTGCATGAATGTCTTTTTGGAAAACGAAGATGACAAACCTGCCCTAAACTACCAGTTATCTAAAAGGTGGGAAAGCTGTACCAAAAGTCAGAAAATCTCCCTTAAAAGTTTCCATGTTTTAATTCTTAGGGGTCAAGTTTATTCTCTCTCAGGAACAAGAGTACGGATTGTGTTGCCATTAATGTTTCATTTTTTTTAATGGAGTTTTATTATCTCAGTCACTATAGCATTTGAAATAAACCATGTTTTCCTACCAGCTTGAAATAT
The DNA here is from genome assembly GCF_905146905.1 of Nyctereutes procyonoides. Lineage (NCBI taxonomy): Eukaryota > Metazoa > Chordata > Mammalia > Carnivora > Canidae > Nyctereutes > Nyctereutes procyonoides. The sequence goes on along the minus strand of NW_026575132.1, from coordinate 22,291,273 downwards.
TCATGACTGTACAAATGTCAAATTTGTGTTGTAAAATTCTGCAAGAGATACCATAAATTTTGATAATCTATTCTAAACTAATTTAATCTGGATACATCAGTTAGATACCAGTTATAAAATGAAATTGAAAAAAAAAAAGCTCATCATCCAAATTATCCATTATACTGGGGCACTCTGAAAGCATATAATTTAAAATGGACCGATATAAATGGTCATATTCATTTTACATAGCAAATACGGACAAATCCTCAACTTATGAAGATTATTAAGATGCTTAGTTGCATATATATGAAGAGTCTCATGGGCATTTTGGCATGGTGCAGAAATAATTGCTATTTGAGAGAATATCAGTTCAAAAGTGACTAATGCTTTTTCCTTTTCACAGTACATGAAGATGATGGGTGTGAACTCCTGCAGTCACTTTTTTGCCTGGCTTATAGAGAGTGTTGGATTTTTACTGGTGACCATCATCATCCTCATCATTATACTCAAGTTTGGCAATATTCTTCCTAAGACAAATGGGTTCATTTTGTTCCTGTATTTTTCGGACTATAGCTTCTCAGTTATTTCTATGAGCTATCTTATCAGTGTCTTCTTCAACAACACCAATATTGCAGCCCTGATTGGAAGCCTCATCTACATCATTGCCTTTTTTCCATTTATTGTTCTGATTACAGTTGAGGATGAGTTGAGCTATGTAATAAAAGTATTCATGGTGAGTCAACTGTCACAACTGAATGGCCAGGGGGTGATAAGAATTGATTCTTTTTATGTTTTTAGACTCTTTAAACTGAAAGTTCGTTTGTCTAATTGAAAAGTTCTGTGATTGCAAAATAAGCTTAACTGTCCTAATGATAGTTTTTCCTACATTGTTGTATACTGTACAAGCAGTATAATACAATGAAAAGGAAACTTTCCCCCACAGCTTTAAAAAATCATAATATTTAATGCTGTTAAGAAATAATTTCTGAAGAAAGAATAGTTATAATATGTTACATTTTAAAGATCATCAAAAATTCTGACTTCTTCTCTGGTTGAATTCCTTAAATATCTTAAAGCCCTTATTTAACTGGAGTTATTCTCACATTTGAATAATTTTTATGTTTTTCCTAATATACAATATAACTTATAGGCATAAATACAAATGCACTGACAGTCTATTATCAATTTTGAGTCCTTTTTTGCCTGTTTCAATTCAAAAATACTGAATTAAAGAAATGTAATGAAATCATTAAGAATACTTACTTTGGAATTTGAAAGGCAGAAAACTAAATCTCATTGAGAGTCATATTGAAACTTTGATATTTATGGAAATAGAAAGTATTAAATAACTTTCATTTAACGTTGACTACTTTGGGTTAAAATGACATTAGATTTCTAATGTGTTGCATTAGAAGTATTCAATCAAGTCATATTTTAGTATATTTTAATTCATAATACTTCTGTTACCTGTAATCAATTTATGAAATAAAAATATCTTCTGGGGCAGCCCCAGTGGTGCAGCAGTTTAGCACCACCTGCAGCCCGGGGTGTGATCCTGGAGACCCGGGATTGAGTCCTACGTCAGGCTCCCGGCATGGAGCCTGCTTCTCCTTCTGCCTGTGACTCTGCCTCTCTCTCTCTCTCTCTCTCTCTGAATAAATAAAAATAAAAAATCTTTAAAAACTTCATAGATATAGAAAAAAAATATATATATATATATCTTCTGGTTCCTGTTTATATGATTTTAGTCTTAACATTGCATTACCCTGTAATTACCTATATGATAAATTGCTAAGCAATATTTACCAAGTTTAGAATATACATTTTGGATTTTTGACAAATCTTTTCCAAGTTGTAATTTTGCTTCTTTTGTTTTCTGCTGTTCCTCTTCTCTTCATTCGTTCATTCTTCTCTTCTTGGTAACAGACCTCTGTATTTTTAAATATGCTTAGGAAGTTAGTGTCAATTTTACCTATATAAATGTCCAAAGTTTTAAGTATGGTTAGATCCCTCTTGTACAAAATCTATAAGAACTATCATTGCTGTTTGTTTTCTTCACAGAGCCTGCTGTCGCCAACAGCATTCAGTTATGCAAGTCAGTATATTGCAAGATATGAAGAGCAAGGCATTGGTAGGCCCACTTCCTTTAAAACTAGATTTTAGCATTTGCATCTGCAGTATGTCTCACAGAAGTATAAATATATATGTTCACTTTTTAGGTCTTCAGTGGGAAAATATGTATAGTTCCCCAGTTCAGGATGACACCACCTCATTTGGCTGGCTGTGCTGTCTAATCCTAGCTGACTCTTTCATTTATTTCATTATCGCGTGGTATGTCAGGAATGTGTTCCCAGGTATGAACATGCTTCCTACAGAGATATTTTTCTATAGTTTTCATAATTATAAATCAGCTAATAAATATTTCCTAGTATTTGATTTGCCATATATAGTCTCAAAAAAACCATACCAAAAAACCCAACTTAAATCCCAAAACACCCAACTTAAATCCCAAAACTAATGATAATTTTCCAGGATGAGCTAATACACTGGTGAGTTCCTTCTTTTCTTTTCTTTTCTTTTCTTTTCTTTTCTTTTCTTTTCTTTTCTTTTCTTTTCTTTTCTTTTCTTTTCTTTCTTTCTTTTCTTTTCTTTCTTTTCTTTTCTTTTCTTTCTTTTCTTTTCTTTTCTTTTTTCTTTTCTTCTTTTTTTTCTTTATTTATTTTTATTTTATTATTTTTATTTAAATTTTAATTAGTTGGGATCCCTGGGTGGCGCAGCGGTTTAGCTCCTGCCTTTGGCCCAGGGCACGATCCTGGAGACCCGGGATTGAATCCCACGTCGGGCTCCCGGTGCATGGAGCCTGCTTCTCCCTCTGCCTATGTCTCTGCCTCTCTCTCTCTCTCTCTCTCTCTGTGTGTGACTATCATAAATAAATAAAAATTTAAAAATAAATAATTAAATAAATAAATTTTAAATAGTTAACATATAGTGCAGTATTGATTTCAGGAATAGAATTCAGTGATTCAGCATTTACATACAATACCCAGTGCTCATCCCCAGCACTTGCCCTCTTAAATACCCATCATCCATCTAGTCCATCCCCCACCCACTTCCCTCTATCAACCCTGTTTTTTCTCTGTTGTTAAGAGTCTCTTAGTCTTGCTTCCCTCTCTCTCTTTTTTTTTTGCCACCTTCCCATATGTTGTACTGTTTTGTTTCTTAAATTCCACATATGAGTGAAATCATATGGTCTTTGTCTTTCTCTGATTTATTTCATTTAATATAGTAGTCTGGCTCCATCCACATCATTGCAAATGTCAAGATTCTATTATTTCATGGCTGAGTAATACCCCATTGTGTTTATATACCACATCTTCCTTATCCATTCATTGGTCTATGGACAATTTGACTCTTTCCAGTTTGGTTATTGATGATAATCTGATGTTCCTACAAAGGATGGAGTGGATTAAGAAGCATGGAATCCAGTCTTTCCAAATGCACTTTTGAGATGTGATAAAGCAAACACCAGGTTTCGTAATTCTAAGAAGAATTTACCAAATTCTAATGGAAAACACTCATTGGGTTCCCCATCCAGGTCTCAAGTAGTCATCACTTTTAATATGCTTGGGAGCTTTTCCATTTGTACATTTTCCTAGTGTTCTAAATGAATAAAAGAATATTGTCCCATTTATATAAAATTCCTATAAAATACAAATATGTAGAGATAGAAAGCAAATCAGTGATTGTCTAGAACTTGGGGTAGAAACAGGGATTATCTGTAAATAGTCATGAAAATACTTTTTGAAGCTATATTGCATGGATGGTGGTGATGGTTGCAAAACTTTTTATATTTACTAAAAATCATCTATCTCTACACCTGATGAGTAAATTTTATGACATATAATTATACCTCAATGAAGCTGTTTTTAAAAAATAATAAAAGAGAGCTTATCTTTTTTGCTTTACTTTGGAAACCGAGATTACCCTTCAGTTTGATATGGATCAAAAAAATGAAAATACTTTCTGAATCATATATAATCTTCTGTTTAGTTTCTGATACTTCATGTTAATAATCAACTAATAGTATTTACTCTTCCTAATGTATTTTTGTTATAGGTACATATGGTATGGCAGCTCCGTGGTATTTTCCAGTCCTTCCTTCCTATTGGAAGGAGCGATTAGGATGTACAGATGTGAAGCATGAGAAAAGCAATGGCCTTATGTTTACTAATATCATGATGCAGAACACCAATCCATCTGCTAGTAAGACAAGTAGGTCAACAACAAGCATTATTATGACAGAAGTGATATAAAATTTACATGACTAGTGATTTTAATTATGTTTTTCTAAATGGCAAAATTATCATCCTTTTAATCATGGATGAATGTCTACACATATGTGTTTAGACTCTACGACAATTAAACAGTGGCTTTTTCTGGGCTCATTAGCTTGGTTGGTTAGCATATGGTGCTAATTAGGCCAAGATTGGAGATCCCTTTGTGGTCCAGTTAGACACACACAGAGAAAAATTTTGTTCCTTGGCCACAGTCTACACCCCTAACTCCAGCCATCTGTCACTAGTCAAAAAAAAGTAACCAAGTTACAAGTACAGATAATATATCATAACTCGTCATCAACACTGGACACAAACAGTTGAAAGGTCATGACTTGGGTAAGTAGTGCCATTTTTATAAAGTAAGGATGACCCATATCCATGGTCTACATGTGATGCCTAAAACACATGTAGATAATAATCAGATGAATTGGATTCTGTAAACCACAGATCTGAGCTGGCCTTTCACTATAGAATCAACCTTGTAGACATTTTTTCCATAAGTTGGTATTATCTTTTCTGATCAGAGAAATAAGACTTAGATTATCCTTTGAATATTTGAGATCTGTTGTATAAAAGAAAATTTATTATTATGATACCATATTCTACAACTACCTATTCTGACAGAGAAGGGTGATACCAACCTGGGAGAACCTGGTTTCTCACTCTCATTTATTCTTTAACCAAATGGGAAGGAAACTAAAGATAACAGATCATTTGTTTCCAGAATTATTTTTATTTAGAGGGCTGTATTGTTATAGTCTTCAATTTTTTTTATTTTTTTATTTTTTTTTTTTAGTCTTCAATTTTTAACTAAGGAAAGGTCTAGCTCTAGTTGCATTTTCCTTCTTTGTGAGCTTTTAATCTTTCTCTTGGTTTCCCTCCAGGTCCTGAGTACATGTTTCCCTCCAACATTGAGCCCGAGCCTAAAGATCTCACAGTTGGGGTTGCCCTACATGGGGTCACAAAGATCTATGGCTCAAAAATTGCTGTCAATCACCTCAATCTGAACTTTTATGAAGGACATATTACTTCATTGCTCGGTCCCAACGGCGCCGGGAAAACTACTACAATGTACGTTACTTGTTTAATAGTTACTGTCACGGCAGCATATTACTTAGCATTTCCTTGCCTCTTTCATAAAGAATCACATTATGACATCTCCCAGATGGATTAAGGTAGCTCACTTTGTATACTGTAGAATCAAGTCTGAATCATAGGTACCAACCTGTGAGCTTAAAGGTCAGATCAGGCCTCAGTACTTCTTAAAATTTTTAATCCAGGGACAATATTTTAAAATGGAGAAATTTCCTAATAAGAAAAAAATAGTCTTGACGTTTCTTGGGTAATAGGAAGTTCAGGCAACATTGGGTCCATAGTCCTAGGCGAGGACAATTGGTGGGGGCTTACTGGTGGCTGTTCTCTTAAAGGGGACATCTGCCTTCTGATTTATTCCTGTTCCCCACCACTCTGCACTGTCTCATATGCCCAGTCTGTTTCATATATTTGCATTTCTATTCTGGCCCGTGTATAATTTTGAGTTTACACACTCTGCTATAAACACACTCAGCCCCAGCTGTTCCTTGCCTTGATTCATGAAGAAAGAAAAGTATCACCAGCCATCAGATATAGATCAAAAGGGCTAGGAGCAGTATATGTGCTGTTCTTTCTCACTCTTCATTTAACTAACATTTTCCTGTGTCCAAAAGGAGAAGAGACTCAAATGTTGTTGAAGAGACATTCTTTTGAATTTTTTTTTTTTTTTTTTTGTGACTCACCGCCAGCGCTCCACATGGCTTAGCTGGAAGTCCACGCTAAGATGCTGTTGCTACCCTCACCCTCATTTGAAAAAATATGTCAGTTGCTGGATATCCTATTTAATATCATCATAAGTAAGCTCAGTGACTGCCAAAATATATTCAAATTAATTTTTCTTTTGTAAATAAGAGGGGACAAAGGAAGGTCATGGAATGAGTGAACATGTAGCTGCTCTTATTTATATGGCCTGTTTAAATTCAAAGCTGGCTTTCTAGTGAGCATACAGGGCTTAACAACATGATTTCTAATAGGCAATAGGAGACCAATGAAGAAAAGGGCTTTTGAAAAGGCTGTAATTTTAGCTGAGGAAGTCTCAATTTTATTCTTCTGAATATAAAGAATGAAGTATAGTGTACGTAGTTCAATGTGTTTTTATGGGAAGAACTGCATATAATATTGATTCCCTATCAAATCCATGGTGGTCATTTAAGGTCTATTATACACAAGGTACAAGGTACTAGTTAGGTACTGAGAGAGTGATGAGAAAATAGGTCCTTTGCCAGACCTCATGGAGCTTACATTTTACTGAAGAAGGAGAATATTAAACAATTGCCCAGTTTACTAACCATCTGAAAGATGATGAGCAATCATCTGATAAGATAGAGAATAATCAGTGTAGAGATAGGGGCTGAAGGTGACTGATGTTCACATAGAAAGGCAGGTTAATAAGAGATTACGGTGGTCAAGAGCAGGTGGTATTGTGAGCTTGTACTGTAGTGTGGCTGGGAAAATGGGACATAAGGGCACAGGTAGAAAACAGATTTAGGAGGAGGATGCAAACATAACTTCTGGATCCCAGGCTTGTACAACTAGTATGTAGATTCATCATATGGCGAAAGAGAACACCAGTGGGGGCCTGCGTTTGAGGGCAAATATATTCTAAGTTAAGTTTTAAATATGTTGAGGATCCTGTAAGACATCTCAGGGAGAAGTGACACTGTCTGCTGGATGTATAGTGCAAGCCTGGAACTGAGTGATGAAGTCTTGGTTACAGTTATAAATTTGAGACTTCGCGACCTCTAGAGACTATCTGATGCCAGAGAAGTGCATGAGTTTGCTTAAGGAGAGAAAGGAGAGAGCATTCTTTTTTTTTTTTTTTTTTTAGGAGAGAGCATTCTTGCAATTGAAGCACACAGCCATGCCCTTCATTACTACCACCAACCCATTCCCATCATTGTCACTGGGTAGTGTTTATGTAATCCTCTAAATAATTAAAAGCTTACAAGTAATTTAATGTTTGTTCTCATTTAATACCATTTTATTTTATAGCTTGATCTTGCCTGAGGACATATACTGTAATATTGGTTGCTAATGACTGAGATATATTTAGCCTCAAAATCAAACTTAAATGCTTGGTTGAGACTTTTATTATTTCTTCATTTTCAGCTCCATGTTGACTGGGCTCTTTGGGGCCTCAGCAGGTACCATCTTTGTTTATGGAAAAGATCTCAAAACAGACTTACACACTGTACGGAAGAACATGGGTGTCTGCATGCAGCACGATGTCTTGTTTAGTTACCTCACTACCAAAGAACACCTGCTCTTATATGGCTCCATCAAAGTTCCTCACTGGACTAAAAAGCAGCTGCATGAGGAAGTAAAAAGGTCAGTTATAGGAGCAACCAGGAAGTGCATTGGTAAGGCCTCTCAAAATGAGGTCAAGCCACGGTAATCCAATAGGAACGTTTGGTCACAAAACAACTGATTCTTAGTTTTTCTACTTTTCTGGCACTGTATACATATATCACTATCTTCACCAGCCAGCTATTACACTGAAACTGTTTAACTCTCTTCATCTCAGGCTACCATATTGCCCTAAATCCTCTATTTCTAATGGCTACTATACCGTAACCCGTCCCCATCTTACTTCTGATGTCATTTCCATCTACTCTCCCCCAATTCACTATGCTCTAGGAACACTGGCCAAGCCACATGCTGGCTTACACTCCAGCCAAAGGACTTCTCACTGTTTCCTCTATGTAGAGCAGCCTTCTCCAGACACAGTTTGACTCACTCTTCCACTTTCCTGGTCTCTGATCAAATGTCACCTTCTTTGAGGGGATGACGATATATAAAATAGATGCTTAAAATAGCATGCCCTAAGGCACTCCTTATCTCATGTACCCTGCTTTATGTATTTTTTTATTGCACTTATCACCACCTGGAAAATTATAAACTTACTTGGCAAGATGTTTCTTGGCTGAATTTTATATGCATCTGTCCTAATACATACATATACTAGGACCTAATCTCCTAATAGGAATATTATTTTCTCACTACTTTCCTCCAGCAGCTAAAACATGGTCTGGCACAAAATAGACAGGCCCTCCATAAATTTTTTTCAAATAAACAAATAAAAAATGAATCATATATCCCCTGTGTTCTGGGTAATAATTTTGTGCCTCCAACTAGATGATAAACAATAAAAAAATCTATATCATGAATCCTCAACAGTTTATTGCACTTTGCTGAGCACATAATAGTTGCTTAGTAAAGACCTATTACATAAAATGCTTATTGTATTTTTCAATATTCAAATATTTTTTGTCAAAAATAACCACCATACATTATTTTTGAAGGACGCTAAAAGATACTGGACTATATAGCCATCGTCATAAGAGAGTTGGAACATTGTCAGGAGGAATGAAGAGGAAGTTATCCATATCTATAGCTCTTATTGGTGGATCTCGGGTGGTCATTTTGGATGAACCATCCACTGGAGTTGATCCATGTTCTCGCCGAAGTATATGGGATGTTATATCCAAGAACAAAACTGGTATGAGTACTTTCTTACAACTTTGCACCCAGAAGTCATAATTTGCCCTTTGGGATGCATGCAACCCAATTTACGACTTTTCTGTTTAGAAGCCCTGTTAAGAGTCTCAGACAGGGTCTTCCCCTTCCCAGGTCTTCTCTTCCCACTAAATTTCTGGGTCCATTAGTTAATATCCATGTAGTTAATATCCATGTATCGTCCACTGTGAACTGATCACTTCACTGACCTTTTTGAGAGCATGCACGTCTGATAGCAGTCCCACATTCTGCCTCCAGCTTAGAATCAAATTAGAGATACCAAACATACACAAACGAAAATAAACTGAAAACAGACTAAACAAGTGCTAACAGGATGTGAAGCAAAGAAGCAATCAAACTGGAGTGCATTAATCAGAGAAGAATATTCAAAAAGTCTTTAAAATTATTGCTTCTTCATAGTGAGGAGAGAGTGGGGGGGGGAGACAGAGAGAAAAACTGAAAATGAAGACAAGGGAGCAAACTAAGGAAGGAGTCACTAATGCACACACTCCAAAGGATGGACATTTAGCCCTACAGCACAACAAATGCTTATTCGCTGCCAACGTAGAAGAAAACAGCCCTGGATATTTAGTAACATCCCTTCTGAATTTCTCTTTGTTTATTTTGAAAGCTCCTCTGGTCATTCTTTCAGTTCTCTCATAAAACATGCCTCTTCTCCTCATAAATCACAGGATTTACTTGGGCTAACTCTGTAGATCTCAGAAACTGTGTCTTCATTTTTCATCCTCGGTTGTTCTCCTCTATATTTTTAAGCCAGAACAATCATTCTGTCAACGCACCACTTGGACGAAGCCGAAGTGCTGAGTGACCGTATCGCCTTCCTGGAGCAGGGTGGACTGCGCTGCTGTGGGTCACCTTTTTACCTCAAGGAAGCATTTGGGGATGGGTATCACCTCACGCTCACCAAGAAAAAGGTTTGTAAGAGAGAAAATACAAGTCAGTTATAGGGTCATAAATTCATTTTTGTGTGAAATGGACGCCGAATCTCTCCAACTTTATTAGTTGCTAAAATTCATCATTAATATGCTAGTCTCATGTTTCTCAAACTTGAGGGAGCATCAGAACACTTGGAGGTATCCGTTAAACCTAGATTTCTGGCCTCACCCCAAGAGTCTCTGATTCAGTAGGTCTGGGGTGGAGCTCCAGAATTGACTACATTTCTAACAAGGGCCCAGGTGATGCTGATGCTTCGGGTTGCTAACTTTGTTAACAAAAGGATCTATATCCTCAGATTACTGATAGAGAATCAGCCTTTTAGTTTCCCTAGCATTTCAGTCTATAAGGCTAAAAATTGGATTTTTTGCATTAAAGCAAATAAAGAAAATATGCAGTTGTGTATTCACCTTCTGATCAGTACCTCTCAAGTGGCAATGTGAAGACTAACTCAGGCCAGTGATGCTTTGAAATCTTTGAAGAATGGCAGTGCTGAATAGAACCCCTGTTCCACCTAAAAATAGCATATGATTATCAATACTGTGCAGATGTGTATGCCATTAGGTAGGCTTTGACTACAGCCATTTATTTTACATCTGAACATCCTGATGTGACTTCTAAATAAAAAGTAGTTTATTGTTATATTCATTAATTCATTAAGAAATGTGTGTATTATGTATGTATTATGCTTCTGTGTGTGACCAGGGCACTATTCCAGGCTCTTGGGATTATAGCAGTGAACTGATGATATTAAAATCTCTACCCTCGTGGAGTTTATATTCTAATAGAGAGTGGAGAATTCAGATAATACCATTGATAAGATTATTATTAAGTGTATTAGCAGGTGGTAAATGCTGTGGGTAGAAATAAGGAAAGGAGGGGGAATAGGGAATGCTGAGTGGTGCCAATTTAGGTAGGGTGGAAGAGAAAGGGTCTCTGAGATGATGACAGTTGAGCCAGGAGTTGGGGCTTGGGAGAGAAGGAGCCATGTCACTATCTGGGGGCAAAGAGACCACAGTTGAGAAGGCCCGAGGAGGGTGTGGCTGAGTTCACCACGCTGATAACACTAAGAGGCTGCTGAGGCTGGAGTGGGGCAGATGAGGGCCATGAGTAGTGGGCAGTGCTGCTGGAGAAGGGACAGGGGAGGCGGGAGAATGAAGCCAATAGAATAGTAACTTGTAGACAGCTCTAGAGACCCCCACAGGACAGGGAGCCATTTGAGGAGGGATGTGTCATCGGACTCAGGTCTGAGTGGTTTGAAAGAATCTCTCCATCCCCTGATTAGGGCCCTTGAGTGCCACCAGAGTGTAGGGACAAGGGAGTGGTAACCTCTGTTTTTGTCCCTAGAGTCCAAATCTAAGTGCAAATACAACATGCGACACGATGGCTGTGACAGCAATGATCCGATCACATCTCGCTGAAGCCTACCTCAAGGAGGACATCGGGGGAGAGCTTGTGTATGTGCTTCCTCCATTTAGCACCAAAGTCTCTGGGGCATACCTGTCACTCCTGAGGGCGCTGGACAATGGCATGGGTGACCTCAACATCGGGTGCTATGGCATTTCAGATACCACTGTGGAAGAGGTGTGTTTCTTCTTTTCTTGAAGCTGATATAACTTATTGTTCCCTTAGAATAAATATATGCAGTTCTTTTAAAACGAGAAAAGAAATAAATAAACATTTCCAGAAAATCTTAAAACTATCTCAAAACCATTCTTAAACAAACATGTTTATCCAATTAGAGAACACGTATCTTTCACGTACCAAAACACTTACTTAGGGGGGTAGGGGATGAGTGAAACAGGGGAAGGGACTTAAGAGATACAGACTTCCAGATATAAGTAAGTCACAGAGATTAAAGGTACAGCATAGAGAATGTACTCAGTAATATTTGATAACATTGTATGGTTAAAAATGTTCACTTAAACTCGCTGTCAGAAATATTCACTTAAAGTCACACTTACTGGGATCCCTGGGTGGCTCAGCGGTTTAGCGCCTGCCTTTGGCCCAGAGCGCGATCCTGGAGTCCCGGGATCGAGTCCCACGTCAGGCTCCCTGCATGGAGTCTGCTTCTATCTCTGCCTCTCTCTCTCTCTCTCTCTCTTTCGCTATGTCTACATGAATAAATAAATTTTTTTAAAAGTTACACTTACTTGTCTCAGTAAATGTGATAAAAATTCAAAAATCAAAATTGAGCTTAGAAGTTAGAAAGGACATACATGTTTTGTGTTAATGAAGTGTTCTGATTTCTCTTTTTAGGTCTTTCTGAACTTGACTAAAGAGTCACAAAAAAATAGTAGTATGAGTCTTGAGCACTTAACACAAAAGAAAATTGGAAATCCCAGTACCAACGGCATCTCAGCTCCTGATGATTTATCTGTGAGCAGCAGCAATTTCACAGACAGAGATGGTATTAATCTAATGTGCATATTTTGCTTAATTCCAATAAGTGGCATAAATGAGAAAATCACAGGACAAAGTTCAGCTTCACATTTTCTTTTTAAATTCAAAAAGAATAAAGAAAAATAAGCTTTTTTTAATATGCCAAGTATTTATTAAAGAAAATCAAATTCTCTATTTCAAAAATATATTGAAGAGCTTGAAAGAACTTGCTTGTTAGGGTCGTGGTGCATATTCCTGATACCCACCAGAAGTCACTTTCAAGACATTTCTTACTACAGTTTTAGATTTGTGTTCAACAAGTTAAAATCTTTCCTGTAATTGGTGCTGTTCAGCAATGGACAGTTACCTTGCAAGATAGCTGACTCATTGCTTATTAAACATTCAGCAAAGAAGTCTTCGAAAAAAGTTATAAGAAAAGAGTCATCACTCTTTATGGGGCCTCGTTGGAAAACATGTCTAATCTTTCCCTTCTGTGAACAATTCAGGTGCGGAGAAAATTCTGACTCTGAGAAAATGCTTTTGGGGGGAGGGTCTTAGTTTTGATGAAGTCGGACTCCATGGCTAAGAATCTGTAATAATAGTTTCCCCCCAATTCTTCAGACAAGATATGTTTCAAAAATCGTACTTCTTGATATGACTTTGAGGAATTGACCTCCTTTGAACCTCACTTTTATCCTCTCTTATTCTCTTTCTGACAGTTAATTTATGCCTTTGGAAACACTATTTACTTAAGGAAGCATATAGTAAAATGATGTATAAATTATGGAATAGTCATTTCAACAGTTTGCTTAACTTGGAAAAAATCTCTAGGAATAGAACTTTTAATTAAACATTTGCCTGGCTCTAAAACTTAGAAAAGATCATCTCTGATGTTTGCATAGTTCTGGAACTTGGGAGTCTCATTTGTCCTCTGCCATATTCCTCACTTATCATCTTTTGGGGAATATAATTGTTGAGCCCATGGAATTGAGGACTTTGATTAGAAAGTGGTCATCTGCCTCAGGAAGTAAATGTTACGTATTTGCCTCTGCATTTGTCTCATAATTTGAAACTATTCTTCAGTCAAAATGTTTCCCTCATTGACATTATCTTTTAGAAAGCACATTTGCTCCATTTGATACACCTGTAAGTCATCCACATGTAATTTCTCAAGAAACAGAAAAGCATACTAATTAACTTAAAATATTCATCTCCTTCTACAATTCCCCTTTGCAGAGATATGAGTTTGCATTTAAACTTGTTCACTCTGTTTAATTGGAATTCATTTTAAATTAAGCAGCTTTGTATTTTTCCTTATCAGCTAAATGAAGATCATGATTTTTTGTGCTGCATAATTTGTGATAGAGAATTAAAAATATCCACAGAGTTGACGGTCATCTTATCACATTAGAGGAGTGCTTGGCAGCAGGCCCTTGGAGAGAATATTATATTTTTAGAGGGGGCTATGGAATTATCAGTTGTAAGAGTACCATTGAGGAAGCAGCCGTTTATGGCCTCCACAGCTACTCATGCTCAGAAGTCAGGGGATTTTTCTCTGCACCTGAAGAACATTTCAGGGTGGTAGGGGTAGCATAGACATTTTTTTTTTCCAATGAGGTTTCTTCTGTGATTATAGTGGTAAAAATGGAGTTTTGAAATGCCATATAAAATCGGTCCAAATTTCTGAAGAGAACGTAATGATTGAGTGTTTGAACTAGAATCACACTTTGGAGGAGACCATTTCCCTTTTCCCAAGTGGAAGATGAATTCACTGGACCTCCCATTAGAATGAGAGCCAGTTAGACTTATAATCACTAAGTTACCCACAGTAGGATTAAGTTCTTAGACGAGGCAGATGTTTTGGCTGCCATTTATGTTTTTTAAATTTTATTTTATTTATTTTTTATCTTTTTTTAATCTGTAGTTATTTGTTGTATTAGTTTACGTCCTATTAGTTTCAGGTGTTGGTTTCTGTTTATGTTATTTGAATTCAGTCTCTCAATGGAAGCTATCTCTTGAATATTGATAATTAGCAATACATACCAACCAGGAATTGAGACTGTGGAGCTTGGGGACAATATTCATTTGCCAAATTATAGATCTCTCACTCTGACGTGTAAAACGACTGTGTATACAACTAATAATGTTTTGTGTATAGTGGTTTATAATTCACAAAGCACTTTTACATACAGCTCTATGACATGGAGAGGCTTGGGCCCAATGTTAAAAAAGAAAGAGCTGAACCTCAAATCAGAACCTTCAAAATACAAGCTATTCCTACCATATCACATTATACTATCTATCCATGGTTTTTGAAGTTACTTTGTTAGGTGATTTACCAGTGTTTCCGAGAACCGTATTATCAAATCTCTCTCTCTCTCTCCCTCTCTCTCTCTCCCTCTCTCTCTCTCTCTCCAACCCTATGCCCCCCCTTTTTTTTAATCAGACAAAATCCTGACAAGAGGAGAGAGGTTGGGTGGTTTTGATCTGTTACTGAAGAAGATCATGGCTATCCTCATTAAGAGGTTCCACCACACACGCAGGAACTGGAAAGGTATCATTGCTCAGGTTATCCTCCCCATCGTCTTTGTCACCACTGCCATGGGCCTTGGCACACTGAGAAACTCCAGCAACAGTTATCCAGAGATCCAGATCTCCCCATCTCTCTACGGTACCTCTGAGCAGACAACCTTCTATGCGTAAGTTTCTTTCCTTTAAAACATCTCCCCAGCCTCCAGAGGCGTGAGTGCGCCTCCGTGACTGCCTGCAATGCTGGAGGATAAAGAATTGTGAGGTGCTGTTCCTGATTCTACCAAAGGAATGGACAGTTTGATTTATTGCAATATGACATTTCTATTGCCAACAAATAACTTTATAAGAGTTTTTGTGTTTGTCTAAAAGTAAAGTTATAGGCAGGTTTTTATTTTTAATGACTAGACTTTAATCAAGAAAGCCAGGTTAGGTGTGACTTCCCAATCTGTTGTAATATATAGCAAAGAATTTGTTAACGGCCTCACAAGTGTTAGATAGTAAGGTCAGAATTCTGCATAATATAATATTACATATATACAATAGGTGATCACTAAATGCATGTGATGATTAGGAGAATAACAAGGCAGCCAAAGAGAGAGTTGTGCTGATTTTTTTTCCACGATACTTATTTTTTTTTTCCTGATATGGAGTCTCAGGTTTTTAAGAAGACTATCCCATAGACAACATATTTTATTTTTCCAAACTATTCATGAGCATGACTTGAATATAGAAGACTAGTGGAAGATCAAGAATGTGTTCCTTTCCTTTAATATTACAGGAATTCTCACCCAAGCACACAAGGCCTGGTCTCAGCAATGTGGAACTTCCCTGGCATCGACAACATGTGTTTGAACATCAGTGATCCGTAAGTGGTTCTTGGGTTTCTTTTTTTTCTTTTTCTTCTCTTGACACTCCAGTTTGTGTGTGTACATGTACAGGTGTGTGTGTGTGTGTGTGTGTGTGAATAGGTATGTGTTGGGGGCTGGGATTTCTCCCCCGCTAAGAAAAATCTGTATTGAACAGATTTTCTCCCTCCCCTCTAGCTCATTCCATGTCTATGCTATCCTGTAATAATAAACATGAAGGCCTGTATAACTTGTGGAGTTCTCTTATGTACCTATTTCCATTTACAATCACAGCAACCCTGTGAATTATTAACCTTATTTTTAACTGAAACTTATACAGACTGAGATTCTTGTCTAAAAAAAAAATCTAGATTGTAAGTCAATCGGCTAAAACTAAGGCACAAGTCTTCTGAGTCCAATCCCTGTCTTTGCTCTGTGTAGTATTGCCTATTTGAACTTCCAAGATACGGTACACAGTGCATGTGAACCTGACATTGGTGCACTATTTTGCTAAAGTATCACCTTCCTGTCAGAGGACAGGATGAAAGAGCAAAGAAAGGCATCAAAAAACCCCATCCGGCCACATTAAAACAATTCAGTGAGCTTTGGTTCAACACTGTTCGATCAATAAGTGCTCTCTCTTATCCCTCGTAAAATGTCAGATCATTTGAAAATGGTAGTATAATGTATATTTGAGTTATGAAAAACCAGTAGACTGTACCTAAGACTATACACCTGAATTTAATACCAAATACTCGCTTATATATTCATACATAAACATGAGAACACGCACACATAACTTTAATAACATTTTTATTTGCAGAAGGTGTTTAAAGAAAGGCAGTCTGGGAAAATGGAACACCAGTGGGGAGCCTGTCACTAATTTTGGTGTTTGCTCCTGCTCAGAAAATATTCAGGTAAGATGGAATTCCATTCCAGGAAAAAGAAAGGAATAAATATTGAAACTTGAAAGATCCATCCAGGTTACCAAAGAGTCAGTATAATTTCATTTTATGGAAGCTAGTAGCTCAGAGACGTGGAGCGGGGCAGCTCAAAAATATTGCCTTTGAACTTCAGGTCACTGTCTTAAATCCATCTCAGAACAAATTTCCAAAGGCGGGTAATTCTATGACAATCTTGTGGAAACCAACTAAAAATGAATTTTTGGTCTCAGTTCAGTTCTAACCAGAAAGCTCTATGTTTCAGACAACAAAGCCACCATTAGTGTCACATTTGAAAACAGAGTGAGACTGCCCATTTGATGGTCAGCTATGAAGTCAATAATGTGCAAGTCCAGAACAGAACTTCATTTGTCTCTAAGGCATACCTCCACAATGCAAGAAAAATCCATGTCCTGGTAGAAACAGAAAAGATTGTCCAACCATCCCTTATGCCATCTGTATTTTATAGATACCTTACTCTTCTAGACCTATCAATGCCACATACTTTTAAGAAAACCAAATTCACTGGGGAAATGAAAGACTGTTGAAGGGGTCACTGTTAGTTTCTAAGAGGGACTCTGTTGTCAACTTACTTCCCCATAGGAGAGGAATCTAGCAATATTTTCTTAATAGCATTGTATCATTGAAACTTTTAGAATGAAAATGTTTTCTGTAAACGCAACCTATTTTTGTGTTCTCATGCAAGATAATTACTAACAATAAAAGCTGGGATCGCATAAGCATCTTTAGAAATCCTTGCATATTTCAATACCAGTCTTACCTAGTACTCAGAGAGTTCTGATCCCTCATCTGATTTAGCTAATTTCTGAAATTCATCATGTATTTTCTTTAGTTCACACTAAGAGTCAAATGGTTAAGCATCTGCTTGAGCTCAGGTCATGATCTCAGGGTCCTGGGATTGAACCCCCCCTCCCCCAGTTGGGCTTCCTGCTCAGTGGGGAGCCTACTTCTCCCTCTCCTGTTACCCCTGCTTGTTCTCTCTCTCTCTCTCTCTCTGTCAAATAAATAAATAAATAATATATAAATGTGTGTAGATATATACATATATATTTATATAAATTGGAATTAGATAAATTTCATTAATCAAAGGGAAAAATAAGAGAGTCAAAGCAAGAAAGAGACTTTTTAATTATAGAACAACTGATGTTTACGAGAGAGGGTGGGGGGATGAATGAAATAGGTGATGAGGATTAAGGAGCTCACTTGCTGTGATGAGCACAGGGTGACATATGGAAGTGTTGAATACATTGTAGCCCTGAAACAAATATAACATTGTATATTAACTAACTGGAATTAAAATAAAAACTTTTTAAAAATAGAAGTAAATCACTAAATATGTATATAAAACATTTGACAGTACCTAATAATGCTGAAGATACACATACCCTAGGGCCAGCAATTCCATTTGTATTGTATTCCCATCAGAGGCGTGAATGGGTTCATCAAGAGGCATATGCTAGGTATTCATAGCACTACTGTTCATAATAGCCACTCAGATTCCCACCAACATTAGAGTGGATAAATCGAATGTAATACATTTTCACACTGGAATTCTATATACAGCAAAATGAGAATGATTGATCTACAACTACACATATTATATGGAGAATTCTCACAAAGGAATGATGTGTAGAAAAAAAAAAGGAATGATGAGTGGAAAAAGTCAAATACAAGGGAGTATATACCATACGATTCTGTTTATATAATGTACAGAAAGACTAAACTATTCTGTGCTGGGTACTTTGGGAGTGGTCCTTGCATTGTTATGTTTTCTGATCTGGTTTCTGGTTATATGAGTGTGTTCAGTTTGTCAAAATGTATCAAGCAGGGGATCCCTGGGTGGCGCAGCGGTTTGGCGCCTGCCTTTGGCCCAAGGCGCGATCCTGGAGATCCGGGATCGAATCCCACATCGGGCTCCCGGTGCATGGAGCCTGCTTCTCCCTCTGCCTGTGTCTCTGCCTCTCTCTCTCTCTCTCTCTCTCTCTCTCTCTCTCTCTCTGTGTGTGTGTGTGCAACTATCATAAATAAATAAAAATTTAAAAAAAAATGTATCAAGCAGCATACCTATATGTGCTCTTCTGTATATTTAATTCAACAAAAGATTAAAGCCAGATAATTACATTCATAAGAGTGTCTCTAATTGTAGAACCAGTAGCATTCTTTAAGTATGATCTAATTGTTCATCTGATTTGATGTAAGAGGAAATTCAGCATTCGTATTTTAGAGCAACTTTATGTATGATCTCAGTACACACATGTGGTTCTAGCCTTAGCCTCTGGGGCATCATGTGAAAGGATGGAAAGAGAAACTGGAAAAATACTAGGATTCTCCCAACTAAACCTCATGTCACAGAAGCATGGGTAACTTCAGTGAAAACTTAAGAAAGCTTATGAGCATAAAACCAAGCTGTGAGGTTGGTTAATAGTAATGTACCGACGCATTTAATTTTGACAAATGTGCAATGGCAGTAATGTAAGATGCTAACAATGGGGAGAACTAGGTAAAGGGTACACAGAGACTCTCAGTATTAAATTTGCAATATATGTGTGTGCATATAGACATATATAAGCAACTTTACAATATATATAAACTTTATTTTGGAATAACTTTACATTTGCATGTGTAAAGATTAGATTTAAATTTATTTAAAATTAAGTTATATAGATTTAGATATACGTAAACATGAGCTCTGAAACCCAGGTTTGGTACCTTAAAAATAATACAACACAAACTTCACTGCTGTCACCTGAGAACTTTATGTCCATTAATGTTATCTTTACAAATCCAGGCAAACATTTTTTCTTTCCTGTGAATTATTAAGGGAATTTTGAGTCATCCTAACATTATTCTCCATGCATATCAAACTTGTTTAGTACAGTAAAAAGAAAATTGCACATTGGTTAACTTGTATTCTTTTTGGCTTCAAATGAGTCCTAAGCATATGTATATGCTCTATATAAATAACAATTATTCTAATTTCTTGGAATAGGAAGATGCCTTCCTTTTCAATGCTCTTCAGAGTCAGAAGACAGTCCTATAACACTCTACCTGTTGCAGCAGTAGACAAATCATGAGACCGAAGCTCCTTGACATTGTCTATTTGATTTGCAAAGCATCAGTCAAAACTTCATTTTTAACTTTATTTTTCAGGAGTGTCCTAAATTTAACTACTCTCCACCGCATAGAAGAACTTATTCTTCTCAAATAATTTACAACCTCACTGGACACCGCTTAGAAAATTATCTTATATCAACTGCTAATGAATTTATGCAAAAAAGGTAAAAATATTCTACTTATAGCATATTAATTTAGCATATAATTTACCTTGCTTTCATATTTTTTAATGGCAACTGCCTTATAACCTTGAAACAATAGATGAAAATTTCCAGGGTGCCTGGGTGGCTCAGTTGGTTAAGTGTCTGACTCTTGGTTTCCACTCAGGTCATGACCTCAGAGTCTTGAGATCAAGCCCCATGTCATGCTCCCCACTCAGCAGGGAGTCTGCTTCTCTCCCTCTTCCTCTATCCCTCCCCTCAGTCATGCTGTCTTGCTTGCTTGCTTTCTTTAAAATAAATAAATCCTTAAAAAAAATAGACGAAAATTTCTATTGGCTATTTACTTGGTTAAATTCTCTATTTTAGGGCAGCCCGGGTGGCTCAGTGGTTTAGCACTGCCTTCAGTCCAGGACATGATCCTGGGGACATGGGATCGAGTCCCACGTCAGGCTCCCTGCATGGAGCCTGCTTCTCCCTCTGCCTGTGTCTCTGCCTCTCTCTCTCTCTCTCTCTCTCTCTCTCTCTCTCTCTCTGTGTGTCTCTCATAAGTTAATAAATAAAATATTTTTTAAAAATTCTCTATTTTATCAAGAGTCTTCTGTATTAAAGTTTCTTTAAAAAATATCAGTCTCTCAAAAAAAATTTCAGTCTCTCAAATTAAGACTCATTTTAGGAAATCGAGAAGCACTGGAGTTTCTTTAGGCCACAAAGACATATTGTTAAACTTGTACGTTTTTTCTTTCTTGAAGCAAAATTGTTTATTGGCTAGATTACACCGATTTGGAGAGTTTTAAGGCATGGCTTTAGGTGACAGTTGGCCTTGATTCCAATATAAATATCTCAAATTTAGATTATGATATCCGTGTCGGAATAAAATGTGTCCATGTGTAGTAAGGCCACAGGCTTGTACCTAAGCCACCTAAAGGTTTGCTGTGGATGTAAGGTTGGTAGGCTTGTATTTGGGATACCGTGAATGGGCCTGGAGGAGATTCTATACTAAATGAAATAAACCAGAAAGGCAGATACTGCACGATCCCACTTATATATGGCATTTGAATAGTCAGACTCACAAAGCAGAAAGTAGAATGGTGGTTGCCATGGTCTGGGGGTAGCAGAAAATGGGAAAATGTGGTTAAGGGCCACAAAGTTTCAGTTATGCAAGATGAATAGATTCTGGAAAGCTAATCTACAGCAATGTGACTGCACTTAACAATACTGTATCGTAGACTTGAAATTTGGTAAAAGGATGGATCTTAAGAGTTCTCACCACACACACAAACACACATATACATGCATGCATGTGCACACTAAAAGAAAATGGTAACTATGTGAGGTGATGGACATTTTAATTAGCTTGATTGTGATTATTTCACAGTGTACACATGTATCAAAATATCAAGTTGTGTGCTCTGAATACATGCAATATTTGTCAGTTATACCTCAAATAAAGCAGGGGCAGGGGGAGTTGGTCATTTTGCAATAGCTACTATTTCCTCCATCTCTTCCCTCTTTTATTTCTCAATGTACATAAATGACTGATATTCACTAAAATAATTAGAAACTACATATAAGAGAAGGAAAAAGGAATCTCTGTCTAGATATAACCACTATTGACTATATATCCTTCCAGAAATTTTCTAGATACAGATACATGTAAATATTTTCAACAAAATGAGGTTTATTATAAAAAAATTTTTAAACATACTTTTTAAAAAGTAGACAATATACTGTAGTGTTCTTTGCATGTCAAAAATACAGCTCTATCATATCACATTTAGGATGATAGTCACAAGTAGTCTAGTATGACTGTGCCATTATTTATTTAACCCAAATCTAATATGGGACATTTAATCTATTCTTAAAATTACTGCTTGGATTTTTTAAATCCACTTTTTATTTTTAAGATACTATAACTGACAAGTGCCAGGCAATTATATAGGCACAATTCACCTTCAAATACCAGGAAGAGAAAGTATAACACCAGGGGACAAGCTAGAGGGAAAAGTCTGGAGAATCGAAGAAAACAGCCATTTGAAAAAAGATGAGAACTGATCTTATATCCCTTTAGTATTAAGTCACTTCTTTAAAAAGGATTTTTTTAAGGGCTAAAGTATTCTAAATTTTGAGGTGGTGCATGATCCAGTTAAGTTTGAAAGAATTGGTTAGATTACAGATCACTTATTTTCAGAATGATTACTCTGTATTTGCAATTGTTTAAAGGAGTTTTTTACTTCTAATAATATACACTTTAAATAATGTGCACCTTAGATTAAAATGTAGAAAAGAAATCAATAAAAATGAAAATATTCATCAGGCAGTATTTCATACTTTACGTGCTCCTAATGAAAAGAAAACATTGAACCCTCAGTTAAACATTTTAGATCCAAAAAAAATTTTTAGGTCCATTTATGACTATTTTCTCCATTAAAACAAATATAAATTTTGTTATTCTATATAGATACGGAGGTTGGAGTTTTGGACTGCCTTTGACTAAAGACCTTCGTTTTGATATAACAGAAGTTCCTGCCAATAGAACACTTGCTAAGGTAAGTCATAACCTTTCTTCTGGGATGTCATACAAATGAGAATGTGAACTTGAAATGCTCAAGCATTTTCATGAAGTAGAAACAAAACATGCGTGCAATCAAGCTGAGCAGCTGTTTGGCATGATACTTTTCCTGTAGCACTGGGGTTCCAGTCCTATGTATTTGCCCCAGGGAAACATAGATACAAAAGCACCAGGATACATATACAAAAATTTACATAGTAGTGTTTCTCATATGAGCCAAAAACACAACCCCAAATGTCTATATACAGTAGCATAAATGAATTGTTGTGTATTCCAGTAGAACTTTCAACAATGAAATGAGCTCAGTTCCCTGCAAGCAGGTAAATATCTCAAACATTATTAATAAGCAAAAGAAAAAACAAAAAGAAACACTTAACCATGATTGCATTTACTGTAAACTTTAAGAGTTGGCAAAACTCAACCATATTGTCTAGAGACAGTATTATAATCTTGAGGGACACAGAGAATCCCAAGAAGATATTCTGGATGCTGGCAATTTTTGTTCCTCAACACGAGTGATAGTTCAATGGGTATACTCTTTTTATAATTTTTTGTTAACCAAACATTAATGTTTTATCCTTTTTTCTTTATGTATGTTTTATATTTTTTTATCCTTGTTTCTTACAGACCTGTATACTTAACAGAATTTGATGGAGATAAATACTCCTGTAGGCTTTCTTTCTTTCTTTCTTTCTTTCTTTCTTTCTTTCTTTCTTTCTTTCTTTCTTTCTTTCTTTCTTTCTTTTTAACCTTTAGATCATACCTATGCTTTCAAAAAGCTAGAGTCATGCATATATGATCTATGTAGTCTTAGGAATTTTAAATTATCCTTCTCATACTTCTCATTTGGTGATGAGACATATATAAACTTGGGGGAAGTGGAGAAATTAATATTTATTTAGTGTCTGTGATAAGCCAAGCACTGATAACCTGTTATACAAACTACCTGACTACATTCTCACAACATTCCTATGAGATAGATATCATATGGCCTATTTTAACCGATTTTTATAGGGTCATGTAAAAAGTAGACAGTAGGGGCACCTGGGTGGCTCAGTCAGTTAACTGTCTGCCTTCAGCTCAGGTCATGATCTCAGGGTCCTGGGATGGAGCCCTACTTTGGGCTCCCAGCTCAGCCAGGAGTCTGCTTCTCCTTCTGCCCCTCCCCAGCCTAAATAGATAAATAAAATCTTTTTTTTTTTTTTAAAGTAGACAGCAGGGCATCCCCGGTGGCGCAGCGGTTTAGCGCCGCCTGCAGCCCAGGGCATGATCCTGGAGACCCTGGATCGAGTCCAACGTCAGGCTCTCTGTATGATGCCTGCTTCTCCCTCTGCCTGTGTCTCTACCTCTCTCTCTCTCTCTCTCTCTCTCTCTCTCTCTCTCTCTCTCTCTGTCTCTATGAATAAATAAATAAAATCTTAAAAAAAAAGTAGACAGTAGTGTTGGAGATTTGAATGTCCTTGACCTGCCATTTGTTCTTTTTCTTCCTCTCTCCACACACAGAGTAAACATTCTTGCATAAACAAAGAGTTCTAATGTTAAATAAGTTTTCTCTTGTAATTTTATTTTTTTTATTTTTTTTCTCTTGTAATTTTAAATTATCAACAGGGTTTCCTGAATTGAAGCACACCAGTATTTTAAGTCCCTCTGTTTTTGACAGAGAAGATAAAGTAACTCACTCCCTTGTGGGTTATAAGTAGGGATGGAAAGTTGGTGTAGGAATTTCAAGGTTATCAGTCTTGTTGCTAAGGACACAATGTTTGTGTATATATTTAACGTCTTTGTACAGACTGGCCCAGATGCCATTTGTTGTTGTTGTTATTATTATTGAGAATGTTTTAGCTCTAGCCCCAAAATCTCGGTAGACTAGTCACAGAGATGGAGATATTAACAATTTCTGCAGTTTATTTCAAGCTTTGCCTATGCAGAAGATACAGAATCACTAACTAATAACTTAGTGCTATCACACAGGAAAAGAAAAAAACTATTTTCCCAATCTCTGCCCATCTCTAAATTGGAAACGTAGAGGTCTGTGGGCAACACTCTGGGGAATGGTTCTCATCTTCCAAGATAAAATAAGTTATTGGGAAATTGGTGCTCTGATTTTAAATATAAATTCTGTGGGGTATCAGATGTATAAGCAGCCTAATTTATTTTAACACAATACTGATCTTGCCCTCTTTTGGAATTTAACAGGTATGGTATGATCCAGAAGGCTATCACTCACTTCCAGCTTACCTCAACAGCTTGAATAATTTCCTCCTGCGAGTTAACATGTCAAAATACGATGCTGCCCGACACGGTAAAGTTACTTACACAGAAGCTTCTCATATTGCAACTTTTGCCTCTCTCCATATAAAAATGCATGTTAGGTTCCGTTTCTTCCAGGTATTTTATGGTATCTAAATCACAGATCTTTAAAAGAAGTCTAAAAGTAGTAACTACCACCAGATGGAACATTCTGGATAATCTCCTTAACTTTGAGTTAATTTAGTTTCCTCATTTATCAAGTCAGGATAATAATGCTTACTTCATCCTTATTTCTGGTCTCACATCCAGTAGCTGTAACTCCTACAAAAACATTTTATTACTATTTGCTTGTATATAGGCTAAGAAATTTAAAATAATTAAATGTTAATAAATCTAAACATAAAGCTGGAAATTTTATAATAAAACGTTCTACACTGACCCAAACTGTTACCATTAATGAAACAATTGCCATAATATGTGCTCTATATGAAATATTGCTAATCCTTACAGCCTTTTGGGATGAACATTACTGTTCCCCACTGTTATTCTTCTGGGGCTCCAAAGTGGGATTTGAACCCAAGTCTGTCTGGTTCCTGTCTCATCATTTTTCTAATATTTCTCTGGACTCAGCCAGGTTTCCTTCAGTTGAATTTCCCAGGAGGCATCCACCTAGTTTTCAAAACAGGGCTTGGGATTTGAAAGAGACTGATTTATTTTTTTCTAATTTGATTACTGTTCATCAAACCATTTCATCTTCTTAAGCCTGCTCAAAATATTTTTCATACCGATCCTAAAAATTAATAATAATAAAGATGGAGAAGAATGAGTAAGCTATTTCCTGGCCAAGACTGAGTTTCTAGCCTAATAAACAGACTAACAGCCTATTAAATAGGAGACAAGACACAACATATCTTCCAGAAATGCCAACCTCTGTTTTTCCTTCATCTCCTTTCTGGGGTGCAAAATAGTGTGTGCTGGATGTTCTGGTACTTGTAGAAGTGGTATTTCTAGAAGTAATTATAGAGTCAAATCCTCCATTATAGCAAGAGAATCTCGGTCTTCATTTTAGAGAGAAGAGTATTTTTTCTCAATTGCTTTGGCATTTTCCTAGCGGGAGGGACCATGAAGAAAAGAACAAGACTAATAAACGGTCCTTAGATCTGGAGCATCAATAAAGAGCATAGTCAAAAGAGGCCAATTAAATTCAGTAGTGACTGAACCCAGACAGGTTTAACATAACCTGGTTTGAAATACAATTGAACACTTGACTTTTCGTAGGATGTCTTCATCAGAACAAAGGATGTTCGTTTCTGTGACAGATAATGAAAGTATGAGTGCTAGAAATGTGAGGTAGGTGAGAACAAGAGACCAATGCCAATTTTGAAGACTCAGCTTTTGAAACCTGTGTACAGGTTTCATATAATTATTAGTAGTATTCTTTGCCAAGACCGAAGCAATCCGAATCACTCTGGATTCTAACAGGCTTATTGTGGCTCCACCACTATATTTTTTAAGTTACAGAATTTAAAGAATTAAGAATTCTCGAACATAAACTTTGTATTGGTCCTAAAAGGAAATTTGTATTTTAGGTTTAAAAATAAGGCTTAGTTTGAATTATATAGCTATTTGTATTAACTTCTCTTGTGTAAACTCATGAAGGTGGTAGCTTTTCACTTTCTCAGGAAGGAGTTTGATTTTCTTCAAAGAAGAAATCATGTTACACTAAAATACTTTTATTGTTTTGTAACCCATGTAAGGGGTCTGCCATGGTAATATGGTCTTTAAAAATCAACTCAATTACTCTCATGCCACCCCCCGCCCCCTACAACACTAGCTGTTTTAAAGACATGTTTGTTGAATTCTGCATGAATTGGTACTTTGTTTTAGCTGTAAAATTGATTTTCTTTGAATTCTAACATGCTAGTAAATATCTTTTAATTAGTTTTCCTTTGCCATGTCAATATCTATTATTTTCATGGAGTTCCCTCTAGTGGTTAATTTAACATGAAAAGTCTGTTTTTCTCAAGCGATATAGGTCTAACAAATATTCTACAACTAGGCTCTTTTCCAAACATACTGACACATTGTCCCTCCACCGACATGTTCGTTCTGTCCCTTTATTGCATTAGTACCAGTGATCAATGGGAAGCATCTCATTTTAGTTTGACAACTACAGAGACAACAGAAACAGATAATGTATTACTTTTAATGTAATTGCATATGGGGGGAAATCATTAGAATTTTAAGATTCAGGTTGACTTAATAAGTATTCATTGACTGATCACTGTACTCAAGACATTATACTGGATGCTATAGAACCCAGAGAAGATTTCCATATACATCCTTATGCCTAATGCATTTACTTGATCTTTCTGCTAAAAATATGTATAAAACAATTGGTTCAGCAGTATTTTTCAGAGTGGAGTAAATGCATTTGCAAAGATTCCCCTAGTGATATAGAGTAGTTCTTGATTCTGAAATACAAAGCAGAAAAAAAGAAATGTTTTCCCCCTGCCTATATTATAATTCAGCAATAAGGTTTAAGTAAGGCCCCAAGGAAAACAGAATCTCAGTAAAAAAAAAAAAAAAAAAAAAAAAGAGAGAGAGAGAGAGAGAGACCGACCATTAATTTACACAAAAGATAGGGAAAGTACATTCCCCCAATGATGTGATTAAAGTTATACACCACATTGATTGTTGTTAGTTTGTTTTGCTCTAATTGTATATTTTTAACATGTAAAAATTTCAGAATTCAACCTCAAAATATATTACATTCTACTTAATAAAAATTATAAATTCGAGTTAATGGGAAGAATATAACTTTAGAATAATTTATATTTGGCTGCTGTGAAGGGTCTTAATATCCTGACATAATAAACATATACTAAATGAGCAGTGAGAAAGTTCTTGCTCAGCTTAGAACTCTATAAAAAAAAGATGTTTAAGGGTTAGCCTCATTGTCATCCTCTCCCATTCTTACCCAAAGTTACTCAGACTGTATAGACTTTGCTTTCACACTGTGGTCTCTTGGGAAACTGCTGCCAGCCACCTATTTTGACTATGGCTAACTATAGCTATCAGCATCCTCTGATAAGTGGAGGAAAGAACCTTGCTTCTAACACAGAAACTATAACTGACTATGGGACATCCCAATAACTTAGAATTGTATTGGATTTAAGTGACTAGTTTTTCAGAGACAGCTAGTTTCTCTGAATTCTCTTGGAGATTTATGTCTCCATGAAAATCCCTCAGGGATGGCTGAAACCCCCAAGCCTTACCCTGATAGAGTTCTGGAACAATTGTTATCTTGGAAGTAGTGAAAAAGGAGGAATCTTCTAGGGCTACAGTATTTTCCCAACAAAAGACAATAAAGAGGGATGGGGGTGGCTAATGTTCTTTAGATGCTTCTCATATAATTGGTCTAAATACTAATACAGTAAGTGCTACTGAAATGCCAACTTGTGGCACTTCGGTGGCTCAACCGGTTGGGTGTCTGCCTTCAGTTCAGGTCATGATCTCAGGGTCCTGAGATCAAGCCCCACATCAGGTTCTGTGCTCAGCATGGAGTCTGCTTCTCCCCTCTCCCTGTGTGTGTGCTCTCTCAAATAAATAAATAAAATCTTAAAAAAAATTACAAACATGATTAGGTGGAGAGAACAAAATGGAAAACAAAAATGTAATAGAGGGGAAATGCTATATAAGAAGGGGAAATTTCTTGCCTCTTTCTCCAAAATTCCATACACAATGTGAAAAAGATTTGTTTTCTCTTTATGTGAGTGACACTAACTTTATGGCATTGATGAGATTGGGGAGGGGGTTGGATAATTTTCCTTTCAAATAGTATCCCCAAAGTAAAATTATAGCATAAGGAGGAAATATTATGTATTAGCCATCGAAAAATTGGTATTTCTGAATATCTACTAATGAAAAGAGCTGTCTCTCCTTTCAGGCATCATCATGTATAGCCATCCTTATCCAGGAGTGCAAGACCAAGAACAAGCCACGTAAGTAGAAATATCTGGCATGACTCCTTACTCCTTGGCATAGTCAAGCCTCTGTATAAAGTACTATAATTGGAAATCACAGTTGTATCTGAATGAATGTCAATCTAGGAGAGCTGTTAATATAAGTCACTGGGATAAAAGGAAGTTTCTGAGAGTCTGTACAGTGAAGTTGCCAAGTGAGCTTGCCGACTATAGAATCAGAATCTGCTGCTTTTATAAGTCAAGTGCATAAGTGCTTTATCATTTCAATTTCCTTGCATAGCATTTAAGTACTATTTCTGTGCTCAGAACCGTATATGCCTTGCATACACTCAGTAACTCATAGAGACCGAGGTTTGTTGTTGTTTCTTTTATATGTATATATCAAATATCCCTAGTCAATTTAGATGCACTAGAGCTATATTTATCCAGGGTCATAGCCGAGTCATGTAGAGGATATTATCTGGCTGCCTTGCAGGAAGACTTATTTGTGTCAGAGCCAACCAAGTCTTAGCTGTTTCGTTGATGGTTTTGGTCATGAATCTTTCTGAAAGGAAAAGAGTTCCAAAAACTTATGTATGCTTTCCTCTTCCTATTGCTCACTACAGAATGAGCAGCTTAATCGATATTTTAGTGGCACTCTCCATCCTGATGGGCTACTCTGTCACTACTGCCAGCTTTGTCACCTATGTTGTAAGGGAGCATCAGACCAAAGCCAAGCAGCTGCAGCACATTTCAGGCATCGGTGTGACATGCTACTGGGTCACAAACTTTATTTATGACATGGTGAGTAGCTTGTATCATTGCAGGAAACACAGGATTGATTTGGGGAGAAGATATCAGTTTTAGGGGCACCTGCGTGGCGCAGTTGGTTGAGTGTCCACCTCTTAGTTTCAGCTCAGGTCATGATTTTGAGGGTTGTGAGATGGAGCCCCATGTCAGGCTCCACACTCAGAGAGGAGTCCGCTTAAGATTCCCTCTCTCAGGATCCCTGGGTGGCGCAGCGGTTTGGCGCCTGCCTTTGGCCCGGGGCGCGATCCTGGAGACCCGGGATCGAATCCCACGTCGGGCTCCCGGTGCATGGAGCCTGCTTCTCCCTCTGCCTGTGTCTCTGCCTCTCTCTCTCTCTCTCTCTCTCTCTCTCACTGTGTGCCTATCATAAATAAATTTAAAAAAAAAATTTAAAAAAAAAGATTCCCTCTCTCCCTCCCTCCTCCACTCACTCATACTCTCTCTCTCTCTCTCTCTCAAAATAAATAAATAAATAAATAAATAAATAAATAAATAATAAATAAATAAATCTTTAAAAAAGAATACATTAGTTTTATTTGCCCTATTTTGTTCAGATTATTACAAATCAGCAAATTAAGGAAAAAATAATTTGCATCAATGTTACAGTCAATTCCATAGTTAGAGGAAAGATCCACCTCTCCTCATATCAATGGTCTAAGGACCATCTATATCAAATTCCCCAGGACATTTATTGAAATGCAGATTCCTGGGCCCCACTCCAGACCTACTAGTTCTATATCTTGGGAGTGGAGCCAGGATATGCGTTTTTAACAAAATCCTTGAAGTGATTTTATGCATACTAAAGTTTGAGAGCCACTACTCTGGAGAAATAGAAGTTAGCAAAATAGCCTTGTCCAATGGTCCCAGATAATCAAGCTTCTAAAAATTTAATCAACCAATAGTAAAAACTTTGAAGTAGCATTCCCTGATGAGTGACATATTAGAGAAAATTAGCTGGGACAATACAGGATGAACTTCATTGACAGCTCTCTCAGTTGCATAAAATGGTCCCAAAGTCCAAATGGTTTTGTTGACTCCAAATGTACCCGTATTGGCAAAAAGCCCAGGATGTGGTATGCATTTGCCTGGTGATTATGGCAAAATTGTCTGAGTTGCTGTATAGATCATTGGCTTGAAGAGCTGGAGAGTAATTAACTGCATATCCACTTTGTTAATGTATCCAGTGGGGTCTGAAATGCATTTGTTGAAGAAGTCAAATCTAAAAGAATTGGTAATGACTCCTCTGGACTAATAGGAGCCAAGAAAGCTTAAAGTACACATTTCTGTGAAGAGCTCCTTACTACTTAGATTTTGTCATCTGTCTGGTGCTTCTTCCAATTTAGGAGATTCCCACACACACACACCCAAATTAAATTGTCATCTCCTTCATAGTGTGCATCTTGCTGCAACCTGCACAGCGTTTAATATTTCTGTTTGTCAATAAAACACTGAGTTCTTTGTTCATATACCTCTGATTCCAAGAATGTGCAGAACCCACTGCCCTGCTGTTTTACACAGAGTGGCTCACACTGATAACCAAGCCTTAGAAATCAACCACCTGAGAGTGTTCCAGCATTCAAAATGAAATCAATACTTTGAGGACCGAATCTAATACCAAGACACCCGACTGTCTTATCTTTCTTACTGCACCTCTGTCACTGAATGATCCCCAGTCTCAAAGCCTGGAGGCATGAACACCAGGGACTCCATGTACATTTATAAAGATGGAACCTGGCTTGACCTTATATTTCAGGAGACAAAATCTAGAGTGAAATCAGTGTAAAATAAGCTGAACATTGCAAGGAATGGGAACATATACAAAAACTCATTCCTTAACATATATCAAGGTCAACTTATTATAGTTTTAACTAGATGGGCTATTGATGTTTTTGGGAAAATATTTGCCATATATTAAGCCTTGTTTTACATGCTCCCCTCCCCCAGGCCTTCTACTTGGTGCCTGTAGCATTTTCAATTGGTGTCATTGCAATTTTCAAGTTACCTGCCTTCTACAGTGGAAACAACCTCGGTGCTGTATCTCTCCTACTTCTGCTGTTTGGGTAAGCTGCTGTGAAAGAATGAACAGAATTAAGTGTTCCTAGGCACAGAACCTAAATCTCATTAGGTAATTTACCATTATCTTGGGGTTTCAGAAGCCATGAATGATGACTAACAGTACATTACACGTGCTAGTCCACAGTTTGTAAAATACAATACTTCTGAAAATGAATGCCATTGTCATTAATAGTAATATCTAACATTAATAAGTACTTACAAAGTATCAAGTGTCATGCTTAGCAATTACATATGTAATTTAATTTACATAAAAATGGATGTTTTAGAATGGTCAGCAAAATGTGTGTACATGTAAGGATTTATGTATTGACAAATCATGAGTATATGTAGCAGGAGGTATGTGTACCATGTATATTTTATTTTATTTTATTTTTAAAGATTTTATTTACTCATTCATGAGAGACACAGAGAGAGAAAGAGAGAGAGAGAGGCAGAGACACAGGCAGAGGGAGAAACAGGCCCCATGCAGGGAGCCCAATATGGGACTCAATCCCAGGACTCCAGGATCACTCCCTGGGCCAAAGGCAGGCGCTTAACTGCTGAGCCACCCAGAGATCCCCTTTATTTATATTTTTATAGATATCTAACACACACAGTATTATGTCTGCATTAGAGGGCAATGCAGGTAGTACAGGTTGATATAATCAGTGCTCAGCATAGCAGTTCTGTCTGCCTAAATGCTTGGGTAGTATCCATTGGCTTCACAATATAGCTGATGAAGGATGATTTTGTCTCTAGTTCTTCTTCATAACCAGAAAGGCTGCTCTAATGTTTGCTCAGAGCAGGACATCCAGCTTCTGAGCAATCCCTGTCTGCTTAGCTAGCTTACAATAATGTCATTATTTTTCCTCAGCATTAAATTATAAGATTTATATTGATTAAATCTTATTTCTGAGAAAACAAACAAACAAAAACTTCCCTGGGTAGGATGAAACAATCTCTAGAAGGAATCACTTTGTAGCTGTGATGATATAGAATTACTCAAATTTCCGTAAAAGAGAGGCTTCTTACTATCACTTTAAAAAATCCAAAGGATTTGTCAAAAAATGTTGTAAAAAAGAGATCTAACTATAAGAGCTCTAGCAATTATCCCTAATGTTTATTTTCAAAACCCTATCAAAGGTTTTATTTGTTTGTTTGTGAAAGAATAATAATGAAGGCATAAATTTAATCCTCAGTATTATTAACATGCAGGTATGCCACATTTTCTTGGATGTACTTGCTGGCTGGGCTCTTCCATGAAACCGGAATGGCTTTCATCACTTACGTCTGCATCAACCTTTTTTTTGGCATCAATTCCATTGTTTCCTTGTCAGTGGTGTACTTTCTTTCCAAGGAAAAGCCTAATGATCCGGTAAGGTCCATTATTAGTCTGCTAAACCTCAATAAATGTATTAAACATTTCAACATGTTCAAGGTGAAAAGATTTTTCTGTATTTCACATTATCTAATAGAAAAAAGGAATTTCATTTAATTCTATTAAATGTAGTAGAAGAGAAGCTACAGTTTTTTGAAATTCTTTTTAGGCTCCATCTGGGTTAATGCCTATGATTATATTTACCCAGTGTCAAAACTACCAACATTTGATAGGGTTTAAGTGGGGTAGTGGAGGTTAAATCGAATATATAGTATGACACTATAAAAATCATGCAGCGAATTGGTCGGCTAAACTTTTTACTAATTAACCAATTGTTATTGTATGATAGTAACAAGGACAATGGCTTAGTTCTATGACTGTGGGTTAAGACTTTTTTGAACGTTCACAGAGAACAAACCTAATTCATTCCCTTTCAATCATGTATTGGAGTCTACTTCATTGTAAGCATCACTTTCCATTCAGAGCTGACAACTATAATTAGTGGGAAGGGAAGCACTAACAGTACTAGGCAATTGAATGGGAAAGAATAGAGAGGAAATGAACTGAACTGAGGAATACATGAGCATACTCCAGGAGAAAGAAGACAATTCATGAGTTGCAAGTGGTTGGCCCAAGTGTGAATAACACGAAAATGAGCCATTTGCTCCTCATTGAGATAGGTTGTCTCTCTTTTCATCTCATTTCACCATTTTAGTCCCTCTTCAAGTAGAGTTATCTAAGGTTCTAAAACTTGACCTTACCAACTACCTCCTCTACTCAGGCATGACCAATAACCTGCATCAGATTCCAACACCTTGGCTATTTCTGCACTCCTGGGATGTCAGGCAGGACTAGAAGTGATTCTGCTGCCAGGATTTGGCCTAATCATACATCATCTCAAGAAAAAGATAATCCTTTTCTGCTTGTATTTTAGTCATAAATCTCTACTGTTTGGTTATAGTAAATACGTGTAAATTCAACATACATGAGAAATAATTGCCAATCTAGATGAATTTCTCAAGTTTTAATATTTGTCCACATCTAATTTTACTTTTTTGTCAATTTGTTGGAAGTCTAACAACTTTGTTTTTTTTCTCTCTCATTTCAGACTTTAGAACTTATTTCTGAAACCCTCAAGCGCATTTTCCTGATTTTTCCACAATTCTGCTTTGGCTATGGTTTGATTGAACTTTCTCAACAGCAGTCGGTCCTAGACTTCTTAAAAGCATATGGAGTGGAGTACCCGAGTGAAACCTTTGAGATGGATAAACTAGGTGCAATGTTCGTGGCTTTGGTTTCTCAGGGCACCATGTTCTTTTTCTTGCGGCTCTTAATCAATGAATGGCTAATAAAGAAACTCAGGTAAATAAAATGAAAGCATAGCATTTGACATCCACGAGAGAACCCAATTCAAAATATTTAGGAAGGGGTCCCTAGTCATCTTTCCTTTAGTAAAATGGAAATGTTGTACTCAAAAAACTTTTAAAAATTGTAGTGTAATTTATTATTCATTTCATTCAGAAAATAGTTATCAAACCTTACCAAGTGTAAGTATTATTGTAGAATGAGAGAATAAAATTAAATAAGCTCAATTGTTAGCCTTAAAGAAATTAAAATTCAGTGGTACAGAGAAAATACATAAACAAAAGATGTAGTGTTTGAGTTGAGTTTAAGAGGATGGAAAGAAAGTAGAAATGGGGGAGAAAACTAAGTATAATATTAGCAGTGGGTTTAGGAGAAGGAGATTGAGTGAAAACAATCATAAATAAAAAGAAATACATATACCATTTACCCAGCTATTCCATTTCTAGGAGTTTTTCCTATAAATATGTTCACATATTTGCAGAATTATGTATCTGTAAAGTCATCCATCATAGCAACCATTCTTAATAGCAAAAGAATGAAACAACCTAAATGTCTAGCATGTAAAGAGGGGTTCAATAAATTATATGATTTTTTCATAAGTGAAACACTATGCAGTCATTAGACCCATACAGTTCTATATGTAATATTTGGGGTTACTACTGATTTTTATTAAATGAAAAATGCAAGTTTCAGAACTTTGTGTAATGTATATTACCATTTGAGTTAAAAGAACTATAATTTATATATCCATATGCATAGACTGTCTCTAATTATGGGTGCCCTACTGAAGAGAACTGTATAGAATTGAAGGAAACTTACTTCTCACTATATATTCTTTAGTGCCTTTTTAATACATAAGACACAGGCATCACCTATGGAAAAATAAAATATAAATTAAAAATAATGAAAAGAATGACAAAAGCAAAGATCTAGCAAAAAAACTTGGATTGTATTTGATAAGTGAGTAATAAATACAATGTGATTAGAACATAGAATAAATGTAATAAAATAGTAGGAGCTCCAGCACATGGCTGGAAGACTATGGGGTCTATACTTAGTTAAAGAGATGATTTGGACTTTATTCAACAAATAGTAGTCCAATAAAGGTTTTGACCAGAAAGCAACCTGATCAAATGGTGCTTTAGGGAATGTGATTCTGTGAAGGTCCTACAGATTAGAATGGAAGAGTCAGAGATACTGGAGCAATTTGAGATTCCTGAAGAATTTAGGTGAGAAAGAGTGAAAGCCTCTGATGATAATAGAAATAGACAGAACATGATTGATGACTGGGTGTTACAAGGCATTTCCAGTGCTAGGAGACTGACTACATGAGCAGAGTTTGGAATGGGGAAGATTCAAAGAATACTTCACAGTTGGAATCTCTGGGGATATCATTAAAAGAAACAGGGGCATTGGGAGGAAGACCTGAATTGATTTGTTGGGTTTTAAATTTGGTTTGGTTTGCTTTAGTGTATGTTAGGCAAGATACTGAGGTAGCTTTGAGACTTAGTTCTCAGGACTGATAACCTTAATATATTGGCTAGATCCTTGGTAAGACATTCACAGTAAACAGAACATAGAGGAACATTCATGTCATTGATGATTAAAAAAGAAATAAAAAGGAAAGGATTTTTTTTTAAAGATGCTCATTGATCATGGACTTCTAAGTGTTGCTTACTAATGACCTAATGACTCTGGTCTCTCCTTTAGGAAGTAACTTTCAAACCCAAACTAACTGAATTATTACAATGGATCTGAAAGCATTTAAGGCATGGAAAGCAGAAGCTGTTTTCCAGATACCATATTGAATATGGTGAAGGGCATTCGTACTAATTTTTAACTTATTTAAGTAGCATTATACATAACAAATTTAAAACAAACCTAGTGTGTGATTACACACTTTTGGTGAAGTGAGAACCCATTAAAACATGTCAAAATTGAGTGGTGCCAATTCAATATTACTGATGCAAAATCACTGGGCCCATATTTTAGACTCTTCTTCAGAAAATTTAATTCTTCGCCTGTAATGGAGACAATAGACGAAGATGAAGATGTGAGGGCTGAGAGACTCAGAGTGGAGAATGGTGCAGGTGAATTTGACCTGGTCCAGCTCCATCGGCTCACAAAAACCTATCAGCTGATCCACAAAAAGATTATCGCTGTAAACAACATCAGCATCGGGATACCCGCTGGGGAGGTGAGGAGCACTGCTTCGTTGTCAACAGTCCTTTATATTGGCGTGCTAAGTGATAAAAATCTTTATCTTTTCCTATATTTTTTCTAGAAATATGGATGTCAACTCCTGAATATCTTGATGTATGCTGTATTTAAAATTTATACACGTCCATGTGTTATTTACCCTCTAAATCTTCCCTCTTAACAGAGAGGACTTACCACACCCCCAGTCCTGAGCCCCTTGCCAAGCTGTTGTCCTCGCTGGGGTGGACTTCTGGTCAAGATGCCTGTGCAGGGTGCTCTCTTCAACTTTTAGTTTTCAGCCATCTGTGAAAGACATCATAAAGAGACCAGTGGTCAGAAGTGAGGTCCTAGAACTGTACCTGTAGTTATTCTTGTTGTTTTTATGGAAGAAATATTGGGGCAGCTGGGTGACTCAGTTAAGCATCTGACTCTTGATTTCAGCTCAGGTCATAATCTCAGAGTCATGGGATCGAGCCCCGAGCTGGATTCGGTGCTCTGCGTGGAGTCTGCTTTAGCTTCTCCCTCTTCCTTTCCCCCTTCCCCCACTCATGTGTGCACTCAAGCACTCTCTGTCTAATAAATAAATCTTTAAAAACAAAAAAAAAGAAATATTAAGGCAGCGTTGAAAGGTGAAAGAGACTGCTTCTCCCTCTGCCTGTGTCTCTGCCTTTCTCTCTCTCTCTGTGTGACTATCATAAATAAAAATTAAAAAAATTATAAATTTAAAAAAAAAAAAAAAGGGATCCCTGGGTGGCGCAGCGGTTTGGCGCCTGCCTTTGGCCCAGGGCGCAATCCTGGAGACCCGGGATCGAATCCCACGTCGGGCTCCCGGTGCATGGAGCCTGCTTCTCCCTCTGCCTGTGTCTCTGCCTTTCTCTCTCTCTCTGTGTGACTATCATAAATAAATAAAAATTAAAAAATTATAAATTAAAAGAAAGGTGAAAGAGAATGTGAGCATTTCCCTTAGTTGTGTTTTGCTTTGTTTTTTAAGATTTATTTATTCATAGAGACACAGAGAGAAAGAGAGAGAGAGAGAGAGAGAGGCAGAGGGAGAAAGACTCCATGCAGGGAGCCCGACGTGGGACTCCATCCCAGGTCTCCAGGATCACACCCTGGACTGAAGGTGGCGCTAAACCGCTGAGCCACCCGGGCTGCCCAGCATTTCCCTTAGTTTTGGGAGCAGAGCTGCAAACCAAATGCATCAAATCTATTCAACAGCATAAAGAAATTATTCCTTCAGCGGCTTATCCAGTAAAGTTGTGATTTTGTGTAAATAATGTGAAATCTATAAATATAATTACTTTGTCAAGTTAGCATATCTTACTTGTGGGATGTTTTATCATGTCACAGAGATAATATAAGATAATATGTAAAATAAGTCCTATGTATACATACAAATGTTCAGATGGTTAAAGGAAAAAAAAGATATGTAAGTAACCATTTGTTTTAAAAGAGAAAGTTTTATCAAATGTCAATAGAATACTACAGTATCTATGAATAATTCCAATGATTTATTTTTCTTTGTAATTTATTTCACCCAGAGAGAAAGAGGAACAGGACATAATAGTAACATCTCTTTGGTTTGGATTAAGATTTATATCTTTTTTTTTTTTTTTTTTTTTTGCTCTCCCAAACCAGTGCTTTGGCCTTCTTGGGGTGAATGGAGCAGGAAAGACAACTATCTTCAAGATGCTGACAGGAGACATAATTCCTTCAAGTGGAAATATTCTGATAAGAAATAAAACTGGGTATGAAAAACCATGGCTTCAACTTACCGAGCACAACATAATTACATGAAAAAAATTAAAATTAAGCCTCTTTTATTTTGTAGTTATATTATTAAATCCTTAGAGAAAAAATAGGTATTCCAAAGCAAGTGTGAATTTTTAAACCTTTCAGTGTGATGTGGGATATGGTGGGATATTTTACCTCTTTTTTAGTAGAATCACCAATCACCATGACCAAAATAGAGCTGTTTTGGGGACTAGAAGGGACATACCTTTTGAAATGCATCTGTGTCTTTGCTTTTTTTCAATTCAGATCTCTGGGTCACGTTGACTCACACAGCTCATTGGTTGGATACTGCCCTCAGGAAGATGCCTTAGATGACCTGGTGTCCGTAGAAGAACACCTGTATTTCTATGCCAGGATACATGGAATTCCAGAAAAAGATATTAAAGAAGTGAGTAGAAGTGTGAAAACTAGTTCATTTGAAAATGATTACTGTCACTGCCACCGCCCACCCACCCCCTATGCTCACAACTAAGTTGAAATCTGGAAAACTATAGCATTTCCTTCCTGTCAGTGAGCACTGAGGCAGTCTTACCTTAATTGTGAAGATCAGCTATACACCTCTGAACTCAGCTGCAGAAGCCCCTGGACCTGTGTTTGCTCGGTTACCTTTTAAGAACTATTCAATAAAAGATCCTTAGGCTCTGGGCTAAGCATTGGTTGGTGATGTCTGTACATCCTCTAGTGTTTAGATAAGTTTTGAAACATGGAATTCCCTGCAAACTGCCCACATAAAATCAAATAGCTTCCAGTTTGTTTTTTTTAATGTGACTTTGGACTTCACTGCAATCATTTGCCTTTTTAATGGAATGGCTAACCCTTCCGGCAGGTTCCTCTATTTGTGCAATCCTGAGGACCTGTTGAAATCTTCCTAGGATTCCACTATTTGCCAGAGCTGTTTACAGAAATAGTCTCAAGAACCCATGATTCCTAAGTTAATGTGCTGAAATTTTGATACTGGGTCAGTTTTAAATAGACATAAAGCCTTTGTGACAACTTGCCCCCTCCATAAGAAGAAAGATGAAACAGTGAGGATGATCCATGAGAAACCTGCCTTATGAAGGGTCAAATTCTCTTTCAGCAATTTTAAGTTGTATAAAGAAATCCTGCAGAAAGTGCAACCCACAATTGTAAACACACACACTCACATTTAGGGGAAAAAATCCCATCTGAAAATGAACCTCTACAGAATTTCTTCTCCCTTTAAATGATTATTAATTTTTAGGTGGACCTTTAAAAGTAAAAATAAAATATGTTGGGTATAGTGTTTGAATTGTTTTCAGGTATGTGTTTCTTCACTATAGAACTTTCACAATTCTTTTTTCCATGTAATGCTGTTAGAATTTTGGCAGGGGAAGATCACAACCTAACTCCTGTTTTCCACCCACAGACTGTTCATAAACTCCTTAGGAGACTTCACCTGATGCCCTACAAGGACAGAGCTACCTCTTTGTGCAGTTATGGCACAAAAAGAAAATTATCCACAGCACTGGCCTTGATAGGGAAACCTTCCATTCTACTGCTGGTAAGAGGATCATTATGGAAAAGGCGACCACATAATTAGACCCACATACCCAATAGTGTGTGTAACATTTTATTTTCATCGTTGCCATAAACCTTTACTGAAGTCTCACTATATGCTGATTATTTTGCAAAACATCTTACATATAATATCTCATTAAGGGAATTTATATCAGCAAAGAGCTATGGCTAGTCCATTTCAGAAGAAACACTTGTCATGTGAACAGGAAGTAGCCAAAACAAATTCAGGTATTCAAATAAGTAATACTATGAAATATGGAAGAATTTGATTGTCTATTACTGAAGAAATCTGTAGTTAGTAACTCATCAGGTGAATCAACATATTTT
This sequence comes from Nyctereutes procyonoides, assembly GCF_905146905.1. Lineage (NCBI taxonomy): Eukaryota > Metazoa > Chordata > Mammalia > Carnivora > Canidae > Nyctereutes > Nyctereutes procyonoides. Next base: position 22,251,145 of record NW_026575132.1, on the reverse strand, counting down.
CCAACTTCTACTAAAACAGAAAGATACATTTTAGGGCAATGTGTTCTGAAATTTCATTTCCTTGTTATTCAAAAATATGAGTTACCTAGTTTGGGGTGTGATTGACAATGTTGCCTTTCTATTTTATTTGAATTCTTTGGAGGCAAGAAATGCATTCTACATATTTTATTTTGGTTAAGAGCTGGAAAATTAATCATTTGGAAATACAAATTACCCATAGAGATGATAGGGCATCCTGCTCTTCAGGCCAAACATTGTGAAAGGACTTATTTCTGAGAAATGAACTTGCCCTTATCTTGGAAGATCCCTTCATTCAAAGAACTCCAAACTTCAGAAGGGTTTTAATCATATGCCATACAAATTCAGCTATAAATCAGCACATTATCCCAGGGATTAAGTCATACAGAGGACCAAATCATTTAAACTGCCCAGCAGAGGGATGCCAACCTCTCTTTCTATAATACCAGAAGCTTATAATGCATTACATCCCTATCAACTGACGCTTATGGTGTAATTTTATTGCCTAAGTGTCCCTTAACTTGAACAAAACAACCCTGAGGCACCCCCATGAGACAATTGATATAAAGTACTTAAAATGTTTAAAAGTGCTATGCAAATGTTATGCAGTAGTGAGATGAACTGAAATACAAGCTATGAGAGAAAGCTATCATATTTTCTGCCATATGCATTTGCCATATATGCTATCGCCTTCAAAAATAGGAGCAGTGACAAGATATCTTCCTGTTTCCCCAAATCAACACTCATTCCTTTAATCTCTTACTATAATAAGCCTCAGATAATCCTATATACAACTGCAGATATGTTATCTTTAATTATTTCCTCATCTTGACCTCTAATTTGTTAATTTAATTATCTCTCAGAATCTATTACTGCTTGTTTAGATTATCTATTTTTGCATTTTGAATTTATGTCTGAAATATAATTTATATTTTCTACATGGCAATTTCTGCAAATCTTATTTTTTATTTCTCCAAAGAGGATTACATTTCAATTAATACCATAGAATTTAAAATACACCTCAAATATTAACTGAAAAGTCAAATTATGTTCTCTGCGTGTCACATGTGCGTATCACTCATAGCCACAATTCTACTATCAGGAGCAAGGTAGAAATCTTGTTGATGCAGCTTCAGATATATATGTGACAATGTAGTATTAAATGAAGAAACTCCACTTTGTCAGTAATTGAAGCAGATTTTTTTTCCAAAGAAATATGAGACAAGTGTAAAGTAACAGGGTGTCAACTTCACTGAGACACTTTTTAAAACAGATTGACAATTTTAAATGATTAATTTTGAGCTTTTTGACAGCAGCAGAAAGAAGCCTATTAAGTATAAAACAAGTTCGTCACAGGACTTTGCAAAGTAATTTCTGTTCTAGGCAAGTGAGATGCAGTGATTTATGTAAAGAACCTCATCAAAAATTAATTAATTTGATAAATTTTTCTTGTAACTTTCTATTAAGGATGAGCCGAGCTCTGGGATGGATCCTAAGTCGAAACGGCACCTCTGGAAGATCATTTCAGAAGAAGTTCAGAATAAATGTTCAGTCATCCTCACGTCTCACAGGTAAACTGCGTGTGGCAACTTTAAAGCCATTGACAAGATTTTAGGAGGAGAGAGGGAAAGAGGTAATCCTATGTATTACGTATTGATAATGAATCCACAATTGGATTAAAGTATTTTATGTTTGCAGTCAAGAGGAGGAAGTCAGGCAGGTTTCGTGTGAGAATCCAGCTCCTGTGGCCGGTAGGATAGGGCCTAAGCAATCTTTCTAAAAACAAATTTCTCTTAGGGCCCCTGGGTGGCTAAGCCTGTTAAGCATCCAACTCTTGATTTCGGCTCAGGTCACGATCTCATGGGTCTTGAGATCAAGCCGCACATGGGGCTTTGCGCTCCATGCAGAGTCCACCGCTTGATTCTCTCTCCTTACCCCTCTCCCACTTGTGTGCGTGCGCGTGCATGTGCTCTCTCTCTCTCTCTCTCTCTCTCTCTCTCTCAAATAAATGAATAAATCTTTAAAAAGAAATTTTTTTAAAAAGTAAAAACAAATTTCTCTTAAATGAAAAGGGACTTGTGACTTTCTCAATTTAACTAAGAATCCCTGTTGCCTATTGCATAAAATTCATTATCCTCCACCTTAGTATGAAAGGCCTTTTATTGTCTGGCCTTATCTAAATTTCCAGTCTTTTTTATTTTTTTTTTACCATGACAACCCCACCTCCCAGTCCATCTGAATGACTAGTGGTTCCACATACATTCACTGCCCTTCCCTATCACCACACCCTCTCTCTGCCTGTGCTTTCTACCTGAGATGGTCTTTTCACAAAATCTAAGTTTTAATCTCCAAGCCTCCTCTATGAAGTAGACCCTTCCAATCAATTCAGTAAAAAGGCTACTGAAGCATATTATCTGTGCCTTCCTTACAAGGTAAGCCTGTATTAAAGTCATCCCTTCACTGCAATTACCATATAATAGAAAAAATTCTAGATTTATTTATAATTAAGAGACTTGTTCATATCCTAGCTTTGCCCGGCACACTACATGTTCTGAAGCCAATCTTTAATTTCCATTCACTTTTGTACAAAGTGGAGAGGATCTCTACTAGTTGTCATAGTTCTTGAAATGAGAGATTATATAATCAAGTACAGGTTAACTACTTATAAATAACAAAGCATAAAAGCCAACTGAATATGGAGTATGAAGCATCATGAAAAAAGCTCAAGATTATTTTGGAAACATTTCTCAGGGAATGTAGGTCTTAAGCCTAAGCTTGAAAGAGGTTGAAAGAAATACTGTGTTTGATGAGAGGGCATTCCAGGTGAGAGAGCTGGCTTCAAGCTGGAGAATAAAGAGTAATAAACCCTATGTGAAGACATTTCATTTATATTTTAAAATGTATTTTTTGTATCCTTCAAGGGAAAAGACATTTTAAGGAACTAAAATAGTATTTCTAAGGTGCCATAATGAAACATTTAAACTTATGCTTATGAGCACTTTTCTGTGCTCAGAATGCTGATGTGATTCTGTCTTTCAGCATGGAAGAATGTGAGGCTCTCTGTACCAGGTTGGCCATTATGGTAAATGGAAGGTTCCAATGTATTGGATCTTTGCAGCATATAAAAAGCAGGTAAGGTGGGTGCCCGGGTCGCATAGTTGGCTAAGCAGTTGAATCTTGGTTTTGGATCAGGCTGTGATCTTAAGGTTGAGAATGAGCCCCACATTGGGCTCTGCACTCAGCGGGGTCTCTGCTTGAGATTCTCTCTTCCTCTCCCTCTGCCCCTCCCCACCATGCTCGCTCTCTCTCTCTCTCTCTCTCTCTCTCTCAAATAGATAAATCTTTAAAAAAAAATAAAACAGGTGAAGAACAATTGTATTGTTTAACATATGATGTTGGGAAGTCAATCTAAAAGTACCATACTTACCTTAGAGGATTACTCAACAATTTTCCTGTAATGAGAAGTAAAACTGGAAAGAAAAAGTTGATAATCGATTTACCTTAAATTATCTTACTAAAAGATCTTAAAAGAAAATCTACAACACAAATACTCTCGGAAAGTAGTTTTCAAGAATTTACTCGATAACAAATTAGACCTTGACAAGTACATGAAAGCACAGATTTTTATCTAGCGTGTTCATTTGCCATTTGCACAGGCTTTCAGCAAGCTATTTAACATTTTTACTGCATTCAAAACCTTTTAATCAAGAATACTTTGGGGAAATGTACATAAATATATTATCAAATTAAAATTAAATTAATATTTATATTTGCCAGAGTGCATATGCACTTATACATATCTATGTTAATCTCCAAACTTCAGGACATTACTTTATACCTTTATCTGTACAACCTGGTTTTCTTATAAAATAGTATTAAACAAGATAATTGAGGTAGAAGGAAGAAAGGGACATTTTACATTGTTCTCAGAGAGTCTGTTGTGACTTGCTTACAAACTCTATTCTTGGGCATACAGCTAGCATATTGATTTCTTATTCATTTTTAAAATCCTAGTGACTTTAATCTTCACTTTGGACACCAAAACTCCAATGACTTGCCTTTTAAGACCTTGTTTGTTTTAAATTAGAAAGTATTTAACCCCAGATATTGACATCAATTGCCAATTGATTGATATCAATGAAAGCCAAGTTATGTTTTCTTTCTAATGCAGCTTTTGTCCAAGGAGTGTGACTTTGTATAGTGGTAGAACTAAATAAAAAATCATGGCAGGGCACTATTTCCAGTTGCAACATACCTTGAACTTTTATGAGAAAATGGCAGTCTTTATATTAAAAAAGGGGAAATAATGGTCAGCTTGGGTCCTGTTTCATTACCTAGAATTCCAGGGGAGCTATTTCAGCAAAATAGAACTCCTATCACACTTTGCACTTTTTCTTTCTAGGTTTGGACGAGGATTTACTGTCAAGGTTCACTTGAAGAATACCAAAGTGAGCATGGATACCCTCACAAAGTTTATGCAACTGCACTTCCCAAAAACATACTTAAAAGTAAGTAGGAGGGATCCCTGGGTGGCGCAGCGGTTTAGCGCCTGCCTTTGGACCAGGGCGCAATCCTGGAGACCCGGGATCAAATCCCACGTCGGGCTCCCGGTGCATGGAGCCTGCTTCTCCCTCTGCGTATGTCTCTGCCTCTCTCTCTCTCTCTCTGTGACTATCATAAATAAATAAAAATTAAAAAATATATATTTCCAAAAAAAAATAAAGTAAGTAGGAAATTGTCCTGCCTTTTGATCTTGATTAGTTTTGCTAGTCATAATCTAATACGGTTGTTTACCATTTTCAAGTCGAACATAGCCTTATTATTAATATATTAGTTCAAGCTACATATGATATTCTGAAACACACTTAGTGGGAACAAATAGAATCTTCAAATTAATTACATCATTTTATGGCTAGTTGAAAGTAATGTAGTCCTAGGGCGCACCTGGCTGGCTCAATCTTTAGAGCCTGCAACTCCTCATCTCAGGGTCATGAGTTTGAGCCCCACATTGGGGGTAGGGCTTACATTAAAATAAATACATACATACATAACATATATACATAAATAAAATGTGATCCTTTTATATAGCTTTATTTATTTCTTCCTCACAAAGACCTTATGACCATGCTATTAGTTTTTGAGTTATAGTCCCAACTAGTTTACTAGTTACATATGTTAAGGAATTAAAGGATGACAAATATTATATGACTAAGGACATTTCATCTTACAAAAAAAAAAAAAATAGAGTTTGTGAATGTCAGAGCTAGAGAAGATTATCTTCTTGCTTCTCTCATTTGAAAGATAAGACCACAGTAGTTTAGCAGAACTGCTTGGAAATCAAGTTCTTAATTCCCACACTAGTTGAAACATTGTTCACTTAATTTGATCTTATATATGCATATCCACAGGATGGGCAGGCATATATATTTATATATCTCACATAGTACATACTTAAAATAAATGCATGTGACAGAAAAAGCTATCATCATAACATCTTTGATGTACAGGTAGTTTGTACAAAATGATTATAGCAAATGAATGTTTTTAAAGGAAAGCAGATGTAGGTGTACTTGAACAGCTCAGTTAGTCAAGCATCTGATTCCGGTTCAAGTCATGATCTCAGGGTCCTGGGATGGAGCCCTGCATCAGACTTCTTGCTCAAAGGGGAATGTGCTTCTCCCTTTGCCCCTCCCACTAGTCGTGTTTTCTCTCTCAAATAAATAAATTCTTTAAAAAACTAAAATAAAAGTAAAATAAAAGAAATTAGGTGTGGAATGATGGAAGGAAATGGGAAGACTTGGGCTCTGCCTGTGTGATTACCAGCAAGACATTTAAAGTCTCTGAACTTCATTTTTCTCCTTTGTAAAATAGGAATAATGACATCTACTTCATGAGATTGGTGTGAGAAACAAATGATAAAATGTCTACAAAGCTACTTCATAAACTATAAGGCACCATATTAATGTGACATGATTATAGAGAGCAAAATAGAATGTATTTTTTTAAAACAATTCTTTTATCTCTATAAAATACCTCTGTCTCTACCTCCCAAACCTTGGCTTCTCCAGGAAATAATAGCTTTTATGATTCTTATCAAAGTCCATTTTCTACCACCTAAATTAAAATCAAATTTAAAAATTGGGATCCCTGGGTGGCGCAGTGGTTTGGCGCCTGCCTTTGGCCCAGGGCGCAATCCTGGAGACCCGGGATCGAATCCCACATCGGGCTCCTGGTGCATGGAGCCTGCTTCTCCCTCTGCCTGTGTCTCTGCCTCTCTCTCTCTCTCTCTGTGACTATCATAAATAAATAAAAATTTAAAAAAAACAAATTTAAAAATTAAAGGACTCTGTTTTGCACAAATCACAATAGTGCTTTTTCTTTTGGTGAGTTTCTGAGTTGAAATCTGTGTTTAGCCAAAAAAAAAAAAAAAAAAAAAAAAAAAACAAAACCAAGAAATCTATGTTTATTCACTGGGTGTTGAGATTCCATTCACCCTGGTCTGTTACTTGTAGGACCAGGGCTATACAAAGCAAATAGAGTGATCATAAAAGTTTCATTCCTTTCTAAACAGAACATTCTTGACAAGTATGTAGTTGTTTCTAGATCCCTAGAAGAGAAATAGCAAGAGCAACATTTTGGGAATAAAAATAAGATAGCCTGATGGTAGTGACAGGCGCAATGTGTAACCAGGTCGATAAGAGGAGTTAGCCAGTGAGCAAAGATGGTGATAAGAGGAGGGGTATCCAGTAACAGAAGTTTTAAAAACCAGGTGAAAAAAAAAAATTAAAATTAAAATTAAAAAAAAAATAAAAACCAGGTGAAATACACAGTCTTCATCTGATCCATTTAGGTTGCAGGGATAGATTCTGGAGTAAGAACGTATCTTGATAAAATAGTTCTCAGGAAAGATTATCCTAGCTGCTTTGTGCCAGGATATGTGAATATATACAGGTTCTAGGCCATGGAAGAGGCCGAGGCAGTCACTCAGGTATGGAGTAGTGAGAATGGAGTTAATGGTGCAAGTAGAGAGGGAAGGTTTAAATGCGAGACTCATTTTAGAAGAAAAAACAAATAGGATATAGTAACTGATTGAATATGTAGAAAATTAAGGTATTAAAGATGCTCCATGGAAACAAAAATAGATTACTAAGTAGATGGTGATACTATGGACTAAATAAAGAAATTGAAAAGCATTTTAGGGTAAATTAAGAGACAATGTGGCATATATTTTTTTAAGATTTTATTTATTTGAGAGAGAGAAAGCAGGCACCAGTGGGCACCAGTGGGGACTGGGAGAAAGTAAGGGGCAGAGGGAGAGGGAGAAGCAGACTACCACTGAGCAGGGAGCCCCATCTGGGGCTCAATCCCAGGACTCTGAGATCGTGACCTGAGCTGAAGGCAGTCTTAACCAACTGAGCCGCCCAGATGCCCCAGATATGGCATATATTAATGAAAGTTTTCCTACGCAGCACTTTTGAAATCTAGCCTCTTTAGCCAATATAAATTGAACAGTTAATCCTTAGCCTTTTAGAACAGTTCTAGCATTAAAACAACAAAAATTTCTAAATGTGATCTCTTTTAAAAAAATCTTATGTGAGCTGAGCACAATCTGACATCTGAAATACCATTTCACAATATTTTTTTCTAGGCAAGACTATAAGGACTTTATAAGTGCACAGGAAAATAGAATACTTGGGAATTTTCATTAGATTTAATAAAATTTAATAAAATTAAATTTTCATTTAATTTTATTTCCTCTTTGACATTTGTAAAACTTTTCATCTCATCTTTGCAGGTTGTTAGCTGCAAAACATAGCCATCCTTTACACTGTCTCATCATTGTCAACGGAATGAATTTCAGTATTTTCTTTAGCTCTTGGTCAAGTTATGTCTAGTCAACTCAATATTGCCTGACATTGCAGAATAAATTTTTTCCTTTGGTTCCCACAGGATCAGCACCTCAGCATGCTAGAGTATCATGTGCCAGTCACGGCAGGAGGAGTAGCCAACATTTTTGATCTGCTGGAAACCAACAAGACTGCTTTAAATATCACAAATTTCTTAGTGAGTCAGACCACTCTGGAAGAGGTAAGCTGGTTACCATGATCCATGTGCATAATGCCACATTTAATTATTACACATTCTGGTTATTTCTTTTTAATGACATTCAATTTGTTTGTAATTGAAACAATATCTAAGCTTGCACCTGAAAAACTTAGCTGAATTTATTTCTAACAGCATTTTAGGATGTTCAAAAAAAAAAATGTGAAAGGCATTAACCATTTTTTAATGGAGAAAAGATTTTTCCTTTCTTATAAGACATTTATATTCATTAGGTTGTAGGAATATATAAAGAAACAAAATGTTAGTTTCACCCATAAAACAAATAGTTATTTACACTTTCCTTTCTCCTTGATAAATTTTTTTCCCCCTCTCTCTTGGTAGATTTCTTAAATAACATTATTGATTGGCTTCCAGGGTTAGCACAGGATGGGGGTTTCTAGAGAGAATTCAGTGCCAGACCTGTAGATCTGCTAGGTTCAGGCAACCAAACTAGTAAATGCAGAATTTTTTTGTTTCACTCACATCATCTGTCTTAATTATTTTATCTTCTATAACTGGAGACTTTAGAGGTCATCTGTCATCCTCTTTGCCCTGTGTTAATTTTGTAGAGCTCAACCAACCTGATGTATAGAGAACATTGAGTAGCATCTAAGGACGAGTCTAAACGTTAGGCCTCAGGGGCCTCTTAAGTGCTGCATTTTATGGACAATTTTTTTATGAGGGTTTTAGCCAATTATGGCTTTACTGACCCAGAAATGTTAGCCTTTGACTTATAATCAACTACCAGGACCCTGTCTGACACAAAAGTAGAATCTCAGTTTCTGGAGGTATCTATGACCAAGTCCTAAAGGTCTGCCTGTCAAATAATTGGCTTACTGAACATAATGTGGGCTCTCGATACAAATTTTATTTTAGTACATTAACTCTTGAAACTAGTGAAATTTGTCTCAACATCATTATATAAACATTTGATAATGGCTTGGGTTCCTGGATTATACTTGATAGAAATATTAATATAAATCTTATAAATGCAAATATGTGGTTATAGATATTTAATTATAGCTTTAGATTGATATTATGATTATAGTTCTAGATATAGATTTTATTTTCAAACCTCAGTTAATTTTCTTAAAGACTTTATTTAATTTTGAGAGAAAAAGAGTGTGAGTAGGGGGAGAGGCCGAAGGAGAGGGGCAAGCTGACTCTATGCCAAGCGCAGAGCCTAGCATGGGGCTCCATCCTACAGCCCTGACAACCGAGCTGAAATCATGAGTGGGACACTTAACTGACTGAGCCATCCAGGCATCCCCTGCCCCAGTTAAATTTGAATATATAAAAGGAATACTAGTGAGAATGTATGTTTCTGTGTGGACATGTCCCTATAATATCTACTTTACTTCTCTTTTTTCTCTTTCACTGTGTGTGTGTGTGTGTGTGTGTGTGTGAATTAACCCTATTTCTTCCTTTGGCTTACCAAGCACTAATGGCTTTATTTCCCTTAAAAAATAGGTTTTCATCAACTTTGCCAAAGATCAAAAGTCCTATGAAACTGCTGATACCAGTAGCCAAGGTTCCACCATAAGCGTTGATTCACAGGATGACCGGATGGAATCTTAGTATTATCTCTATCAAAGTCAAGCACAGCAAATGGTCAATGGCTTCCTTTTAAGGAAGAGCCACAGAAGATATCACTTCCTCAAGCTATCTTAATTTTAAAGTATTATACTGTATGGAAGGTACAATTGTGTGAGACTAACAAGTAACCTACTATAAGTGGAAAGTTTTTTTTCTAAACTCAGTGAATGTTGTTGCTACTGAAATGAATTTTGGTAAACTGAATACTCCGAGCGTGCTAACGTATATGCTGGTCACAATGCACTTAAAGATAAATGTCTTAATTTATTACTTTTAATAAAAAGACAACTTAAAAGGCATAGTTATTAGTAGCTGAAAAGTAAGAGTGGAGAAGAAAAGTAAGATAGTTTGGGGTAGATAGAATTGGGAAAACAAAATAATTTATTTCCAGAAAACAACAGAATGAGCATCATCATTGGATATAGATTAGCAATGACAGTAAGCAGTGGGCTCGATGTCTGCAATATATGTGGTGTGTCATTTTCAGTACCTATAAATATGTGGGGTATACTGAATGCCAAAAAAGTGCCTTTCCACAAGAATGCAATAAGAGGGCAGTTTACCCTGGTGGTAAACAGAATTTAGATTTATTCCTGCCAGGCCTTAACACGTAGTAAGGCACTGAGCAGAGTAAGAAGCTATTTGTTCTTCAGAGGAAATGGGTGTATCAGCTGAACAGATAGATATCCTAAAAACTGATGGAAAATTCATGTGCTGCTGGCAGGCGACTTTTTTTTTTTTTTTAATCTCTTACAGAAACCCTCATATTGTGGGCCTCTCTGCAGGAAACATTCCTGTGGAGAGAAAATGAATATGGAGATAAATTTCAGCTAATCACCCTGCTGACCCAGAATCATGCATATGACTATAGGATAGGCTTCATAATGATATGGCCCTCTGGGAAGGTGCTTTTATGTAATGTGTGTGTGTGTGTGTGTGTGTGTGTGTGTGTGTACATATTTGCCAGCTTTGGCACAATTGTATTGGTTTCAAAAACCAATAAACTCAAAGTTTAGAAAAAATAATTCATGAAGTCTTTTCATTTGTCAGAGAAGATTCAGGAACCTAAAAACTGGAGTCATGTGACCTACAAGGTTCCAGTGATCAGGTCCCTGCTCACCTCTCCACCTTCATCCCTTTCTTTGTCTTCTTCCTCTTTAGGGTATAGTCATGCTGGTTCTTTTCAGTTTTCCCAGTGCACCAAACCCCTCGCATCTCCAGACCCACTACTTGAAATGTTCTTCCTTCCTCTTTGTCAGGAGACTATGCTAACAGTCCTCAGAAATGTTACTCTTTCTCACAGAAGCCTTCCTTTTTTACCTCCTCAGTTTAAGCCCAATCCCTCTGTTTTAATACTGTACTTTATTGTACCGTCTACTTTTCTGTCAGAGCATGCATCCTAATTTGTAATCTATCCAGACTAAAAATACACATCTTAACAGATGGCAACAGAATTTCTCTTAGTATAGAAAAAGCCTGTATTGAGTATAATATGTAGATAAGGTTTTCAGAGTAGAAGTTGTAACTCTGAGAGCATGAATGTCTTCGGGAGCCCAAAGACAAAAAAAGGTGGTCAGGCTTCATGAAAGAATAAAAGGATTTATCGTTCATTGTGTTTGTTATTGTGGTGATGGTGGTTGGTTGGTTGGTTGGTTGGTTGCCTTCTCATTTCTGAGTAGTGGTAGGAATGAAAGCAAAAGACAAGGAGAGAAGTGGAGAAGGAGAAAGCAGGGAAGACTGAGTATTAAAGAGATGAAAGCCCAGGGAGAAGGTGGAGTGGTTGAGCGGACTTTGACAACCATGGATTTCCAAATACATTTTCACATTCATTCACTGTGCTACCATGCTATGGACTGTCCTCATGACTTCTAGAAATCTGCATTAAAGTCAACCACACTTACAAATGAGTGGTAAAAATTAAGAAGGGGTGAGTTGATGTCTTATTTAAAAGAGGTGAAGAACAGAATCTAACAATATATATAAAAAAAATCATTCACCACAATCAAGTGGGATTTATTCCTGAGATATTCCAAGACTGGTTTAATATTCACAATTCACAAATCAATCAACATGATACATCATATCAATAAGAGAAAGGATAAAAACCAAATGTCATTTCAATAGACTAAGAAAAAGCATTTAACAAAGTACAACATCCCTTCATGATCAAAGTTCTCAAGAGGGCAGGTTTAGAGGCAGTATACTTCAACATAATAAAAGCTACATATGAAAAACTAACAGCGAGCATCATACTCAGTGGAGAAAAACTGTTCCCCCTAAGGTCAGGAACGAGTCAAGGATGTCCACTCTCACCACTTTTATTCAACATAATACTGGAAGTCCTTGCCACAGCAATCAGACAACAAAAAGAAATAAAAGGCATCCAAATTGGTAAGAAAGAAGGGCAACTTTCACTATTTGCAGACAACATGATACTATAGATATAAAACCTGAAAGACTCCACCAAAAAACTGCCAGAACTGATAAATGAATCCAGTGAAGTCATAGGATACAAAATAAAAATGCAGAAAACAGGCAGCCCCGGTAGCCCAGCGGTTTAGCGCCACCTTCAGTCCAGGGTGTGATCCTGGAGACCCAGGATCAAGTCCTGTGTCAGGTTCCCTGCACGGGACCTGCTTCTCTCTCTGTGTCTCTGCCTCTCTCTCTCTCTCTCTCTCTCTCTCTCTCTCTCTCTCTGTGTGTGTGTGTGTCTGTCATAAATAAAATATTTTTTAAAAAAAAGAGAAATCTGTTGCGTTTCAATACACTAATAATGAAGCAGCAGAAAAAGAAGACAATCCCATTTACACTTACACAAAAAATAGTAAGATACCTAGGAATAAACCTAACCAAAGAGTTAAAGACATGTACTCTGAAAACTATAAAATACTAATAAAAGAAAATGAAGATGACACAAACAAATGGAAAGACATTCCATGCTCATGGATTAGAACAAATATTGTTAAAATGTCTGTGCTACCTAAAGCAATCTACACATTCAGTGCAATCCCTATCAAAATGCCATCAGCACTTTTCATAAAACTAGAACAAACAATCCTAAAATTTAAATGGAACCACTAAAGACTCTGAATAGCCAAAGCAATTTTGAAAAAGAAAAGTGAAGCTGGAGATATCATAACTTCAGACTTCAAGTTATATTACAAAGCTGTAGTGATCAAAACAGTCACAAAAACAAACAAAAATGTGGTCTTTCACAAAAATAGATCAATAGAACAGAATAGAAAACCTAGAAATAAACCCACAGTTACATGATCAGTTAATCTTCAACAGAGCAGGAAAGAATATCCAATGGAAAAAGGATAGTATTGATAAATAAATGGTATTGGAAAAACTGGTCAGCTACATGCAAAAGAATGAAACTGGACCACTTTGTTACACCATACACACACATAAAAAAACTCAAAATGGATTAAAGACCTAACTGTGAGACCTGAAACCATAAAAATCCTAAAAGAGAGCAGAGGCAGTAATGTCTCTGGCATTGGACACAGCAACATTTTTCTAAATATGTCTCCTGAGACGAAACAAAAACAAAAGTAAACTATTGGGACTATATCAAAATAAAAAGTTTCTACACAGCAAAGGAAACAGTCAACAAAATTAAGTACAGCCTACTAAATGAGCAAAGATATTTGCAAATGATGTATCCAATAAAGGGTCAGTATTCAAAATATATAAAGAACTTCTACAACTGAACACCCAAAAACAATCTAATTTAAAAATGGACAGAAGAGATGAACAGACATTTCTCCAAAGAAGACATCCAGATGGCCTACAGACACATGAAAAGATGCTCAACCTCACAGATCATCAGGGAAATGCACATCAGAACCACAGTGAGCTAACACCTCACACAGGTTGGAATGTTTAAAATCAAATGCTTAAGAAACAAGAGTTGACAGAGATGTAGAGAAGAAGGAACCCTTTTGCACTGTTGGTGGCAATGCAAACTGGTGGAGCCACAGTGGAAAACAGTATGGAGGCTCCTCAAAATGTTAAAAAAACAAAACAAAAAAAAAAAAAAAAACAAAACTACCATACAACCCAATAAACATACTCCTGGGTATTTACCAAAAAAAAAAAAAAAAAAAAAACTCCACAAAAATACTAAATCAAAGGGACACATGCACCCCTATGTTTATAGTAGCATTATTTAAAATAGCTAAATTATGGAAGTAGCCCAAGGGGCCATCAATAGATGAATAAAGAAGTTGTGATATATATGTGCAATGGAATATTATTCAGCCATAAAATGAATGAAATCTTGCCTTTTGCCACCACATAGATAGATCTAGGGAGTATGAACCTAAGCAAAAAAAGTCAAAGAAAGACAAATACCATATGATTTCAATCATATATAGATTTTAAGAGACAAACCAGCAAAGAAAAGAAGAGGAAAACAAACCAAAAAATAAAATCTTAACTACAGAGAACAAACTGCTGGTTACCAGGGGGGAGGGTTTGGGGGAGGGTTAGGTGATGGGGATTAAGGAGGGCACTTGTGATGAGCACCGGTGATTATGGAAGTGTTGAATTGCTGTATTGTACACCTGAAACTAATATAATCCTGCATGTTAACTGTATTGTAATTAATTTTTTTTAAAAAAAAGAAAGAAGTGCAACAGTGACTGCTTCACCATAGAGAAGCCTAAAGGCAGAGGAGACCCTGAAATAGAAGCCTGGATATGCAGAATGGAGCTTCTGACCCCACAGAGTGAATCTGGGGGGGGTCCCAGCCAATCTCATCTACCCTTCCATAGGCAGGGAAGCCCAAGCTGGCCTCTATACTGTAGTCATTGCATTTTTATTTATTTATTTTTTTTTTTTAAATTTTTTTTTTTATTTATTTATGATAGGCACACAGTGAGAGAGAGAGAGGCAGAGACACAGGCAGAGGGAGAAGCAGGCTCCATGCACCGGGAGCCCAACGTGGGATTCGATCCCGGGTCTCCAGGATCGCGCCCTGGGCCAAAGGCAGGCGCCAAACCACTGCGCCACCCAGGGATCCCTGCATTTTTATTTAAATGTTCATTCAGTATTTCTCTCCTTCACTAGACATGAAGCTCTGTGAAGACAGAAAATCTATTTTAATCTTCCTAATTTTCCCACCTACACACATACAATGAGCATTTGTGGCACTCAACAAATATTTGTTGGTTAAATAAATGAAGGAGAAACAAAAGAGGAGCTGGCATGGTTGATATGAAAAACAAGCATCCTTTTTCAGTATAAATCTCTGAAATGCAATGAAGTTTCCCAAGGGCTAGTTTATTCATGGAGAAGAAAAAGGAAATATGATGCTTTATTCCATATTAGATATTACAGTGAATCCACTAGTGTGGGGGGATTTTGGTATCTTCCTGGAAATCAGAATTCTAATGCTTTGCTTTTATACATCTCTGTCTATTATTTCTTCTTTGTCCTTTTGTCTGTAAGGATGTGCTGCACAGGAGTTTCATGACATTTTTACATAGAAATAAGGAACATGCATAAAAAACTGTTAGGACTCACATCCCTTCAGATTTCTCTGCAATAGAGAAAATGTTTTGAGAATTTCCAGTTCTCAGAGGACTGCCTCCACTCTGGATAACACGAACAGAATCTGCTTTTTTTTTTTTTATGAGTTATGTGAATTACTTCTGAGGATTGTGGCAATCTTCAGTTCACCTATAAAACCTGATTCTTATTAAAACATTTGGTGCAAAATCAGAAGAATAGAAAAATGATATGTACGACTACTTTCTCCAGCCATGCTCTCTTCCTGAATGATGGGTCCATTCTCCTTGGAGATCATCCCGGTACTTGAACAGCAGGTGCCCTCCTGGGTGAGGGTGGGGGTGACAAGGTTTGCATTCTCCTACCCCTTCGGGACCTGGGAGCCTGCTTGCTTCATTACTGTAAGCTTCTCAATAAACTTTTTAAATATAATAACAAGCTAAAAGTGAATTATTTCCTTTGACATCATTTGATACAAAATCAATCCCGTTGCTTATAAACCCAGACTAATTTTCCATAATCTGTAAAATGAAATGCAGACGCTTTAACCAGTCCTCAAAGTATTCCATCATCCAGCTCCCAGTGCTTCCACTTCTCTTCTCCATGTAGTATCTGCTCCAACTTCTGTGCATTTCTTGCTATTTTCTAGTATGTTAGACCTTTTTTTGATTCTATGGCACTTTGCTCACACTACTTTCTTCTTGAAAGACCTCTTCCCTGTCCCCACTTAGCTTTTATCTAGAAACTTCTCTTCATCTTAGTTACCACTCTTCTCTTGTGTTTTCTTTTTAAGGTAACCTGCCCGGAAAGCCTCAGGCAGAGTTAATTGTCCTATCCTCTGCTACAAAAGCATTTTGTGCAGGGCTCTGCAGGAAGCAATCCCTGTGCTGCCTTCCTCTTCCCACTACACTCTAAGAACTACTCCTTTCCTTCATCCTTGTATGGCCCACATCCAGCACAATATTCACATACTGTTGCTCAATAAATCTCTGAAACACCAAAGAAGTCCATGTCAACTCAGAAATATTTTCATCATTTTTATTCTAATTTTTTTTTTGCAATTATGTTTGTTCTTAATCTTAGAAGAGTAGGAGGATCCCCGGGTAGCTCAGAGGTTTAGTGCCTGCCTTTGGCCCAGGGCGTGATCCTGGAGCCCCGGGATTGAGTTCCACGTCGGGCTCCCGGCATGGAGCCTGCTTCTCCCGCTTCTCCCTCTCTCTCTCTCTCTCTCTCTCTCTCTCTCTCTCTATCATAAATAAATAAATCTTTAAAAAAATATATTTTAAAAATCTTGGAAGAGTAGCCATGAAAATTTAAAGTTAACTCCTGGGGATAATATGCAGATGACCAGCATTTTAAAACCAAAATGTTGATCCTGCATACAGCATATCTCATTAAAATGCCAGCCACTGGACGTACTATTATTTTACTAACAGTATTGCCTAATACAGTATTTGCCCGGCGATATTAAATTAAAAATACTGTTTAAAATCAAATACTTTGGGCAGCCCCGGTGGCTTGGCAATTTGGCACCAAATTTCCGTCCAGGATGTGAATTTGGAGACCCGGGATTGAGTCCCACGTCGGGCTCCTTGTGTGGAGCCTGCTTCTCCCTCTACCTCTCTCTCTCTCTCTGTGTGTGTGTCTATCATGGATAAATAAATAAAATATTTTTAAAATAAAATAAATCAAATCCTTTCACCTAGATAGAGTGATGCTTAATCACCCTCGTTGCAAAATGGAAAAACAAAGCTAAGTTATATAGTTAAAATAAAAGCAGCTATCAAAATTGTTATGTATGAAACACCAGGTCAAGTGTGCCATATTTATTATATGCTTATTTAATTCTGACGGCATACTTTCAACTTACTAGCCCCTTTCTATTGACAAGGACACTGGAGATTGGGAAAAGGTCATTATCTATCTCAGAATCATACAGCAACAAAGTAAGCTTGACTCCAGGGACTATATTCTGACATAGACCAATACATACATATATACAGACAGAAAGAAAAAAGAGAAAAGAAAAAAAGAAAGATTGAATATGCTGACTTAGATACATAAGTTCACCAATAATTTAAGGGTATGCTATATTTATGTCTGTGTTGACCTGGTAAGTGAACTGGCCCTGGTGGCCTTAATCACTGCCCCCTTGCCTACTGCAACACAGATCTCTGGTGAGGATGAGAAGACATCCCTGATAATCCTCTTTCCCCTAAGAATCCTCCAGAAAAACCCCAGTCTTCAAGTCTGCCTCCTCTGAAATTTCTCACAAAGAAATCCAACCATGTCAGCTAGACATACAGATATTTATTAATCATTTACATTTATTTTAACTCCATAATTTTTCCTTGGTACTTACTGGGATTTTGCTGTTATTTTCAATATAGCAGATAATTTGGCTATTTATTTCACCCATCTTATATCTGCTTTTCATTTTTATGTTTTACTATTCCATTCAAAAGGAAACAGATCTCCCAGTGTAAGGAAGCCAGCATTATGAAATGGCACTTGCCCTAAACAAGTTATGTCCAAAGTGGCTCTTTGGACACCGCAAAACAGATCTTCAGTGCTTGTTACCCCGGGGCCCATTGAGAAGTCTCTAGGAAAAAAAGGAAAGCCTCTCACTTGAACTACTGCTCTTGGCAACTCAGAATCCTCAAAGACAAAATCTCCAAAAACCAGCCCAAAAGAAATATTTAGTACTACCATAGAAGTGTTCCTCTCCTTTGTCTGAGACAATTCAGCCAGTAAATCAAGATGTTAATTAAATATTATTAGACTAAAAAATTGGAAGCAAGATGCCCTAACCAATGCACATGGTAGTTCAAGAATGGAATAAATGGAAAGTCCTACCCAAGGAAAACCTCAGGTGTAACTCCAGATATAAATCCTATAAAATTCTGTCAGATTCTTTAGTGAGAGGCACAAACACATGAACTAAGCTAAAATTTTTCCTTTTTCACTAACCAGCTTTAAGAACTTATCCCTTTTTAGGTAAGTCTTCAGATGTAGCCTCCCCTTTCAGAGGTCTTCCCCAAACCTTTCCTTGATAATGAAACTAAAGTATGGCTTATCTTATTAAACAATTTATCTTTATTAAAAAGAGAGCTTGAAACCTATCTTAACAACTATGACCTGTCTAGCATGTCAAGATTCCTCTATGAACAGGGAATCTATAATATGACCTACGTATGTAAAGTGTATTATGTATTGAGTACAGTGAGTTAAGCACTTATATTTTTAAAGATTTTATTTATTTATTCATGAGAGACACAGAGAGAGAGAGGGGCAGAGACACAGGCAGAGGGAGAAGCAGGCTCCCTGTGGGGAGCCTGACGCGGGACTCGATCCCAGGACCTCGGGATCTTGACCTGAGCCAAACACAGATGTTTAGCCACTGAGCCACCCAGGTACCCTCATTAAACACTTTTTAATTAGCAATAGTAGTCTTTTGCAAATCTAAGGAGAGAAAAGAGGCTGTTGTAGTATACCGGGCCTCCTAAGATGGCCCCCATTTATCCTCACCTCTGTTCTCACGTTCATGAGCGATCAGTCCTTACCTGGGTGTGGGTAGGACCTGTGACTTGCTTCTGACCAACAGAATATGGCAAAGGTGATAATGTCACACAGGCTATCACATCTCCCTTGGGAGAAGCCTCTCTCTCTCTCTCTCTCTCTCTCTCTCTCTCTCTCTCTCTCTCTCTCTCTCTGGCTTTGATGAAGTAAGTAAGGGGCCAGAGTGAGGCCCACTTGGCAAGGGACTGCAGGCAACAAGACAAGGGACTGAACACAGAATCCAGCTGACAGCTAGCAAGAAACGGAGACCCTCAGTTCCACAGACTGCGAGGATGCAAAGGCTGCTAGCAACAATCACCTGAGTTTGGAGACAGATTCTTCTCCAGTTAAGCACGCAGATGAAAAATAGCCCTGGTTAACACTGCGATTGCGGCCTTGTTGACAGCGTTCTTCCTTCAAATAATCCTTCCTGAAGTTACTCATTATTCATTAGTCACTTAAGTATGCTATAACGATCCTCTTCGCCCTGGTCTTCAGGATGATTTTTCTTCCTGTCTCTTTGCTTAAGATATTAATTCTTCGATTGACCTTTGTCCACACCTAATCCATTGTTATACGTTATAGAAGGTCATCCTTTGGATCTATCCATATTTTATCAGCCAGTGATGGACTAATCTCAATAGCTAACAGTTATATGACAAGGTATATAATTTCATTTTTTAATAAAGCAACCTTATATGTATAGAATCACCTGACTTCACAACAACCCCATGAAGTGTTACTGCCCCAATGAGGAACTAGGATCAAAGTGATTAACTCAGAGCAACAAACACATGCATTAAATTATAGTAGCTAGTTATATTTGTGTCTGCCTTAAATTCTTTCCCAGTCTCTCTTTTCTGATTTCTGCGGTTTTCTTGTTCCTATTCGAGGTGATCTCCATGAGGCTGCCAATGATAGTGGATCCATACCATCCCAGCAATTAGGGTGAGCACCTGACCCAGGATGGCCAGAGCACCTGAGTTCTCTTGACCGCTTTGATTTAGAGATTAACATGTGGCCCCAGTGAAGTGAGTCAATCGTTTTCAAAACTAATATTTAAATTTTGGAGGGAGAGATATTTCCTTTTCCTGGGATTGCTCAACTGGGTGAAAAGGAGTCTAGGGCTCCCAGTTCCCATCTTATCCATAACATAGAGTTTGCATACTTAATGAAGTCAAGCAGAGACAAGCAGAACTGACCAAGTCCTGCTGCCATTTATTTAGCCACAGAGTCCAGCCAAGCCTGAAGGACTACTCTGGCAGCTATGGAGGACACACTCTAGGGAGACAAAGCAGAAGTCAGATCAATCTGGGAAACTAGTGCAGCAAAATAAGGCAGTAGTTGCAGAGATGGTAGGACGGTCAGATTCTGAACATACATTGAAGGCAAATCTAAAATATATAACTTGCTGCCAAATTAGTGAGGAGTGTAGTTAGAAAGAAGGGGGTCAAGGATGAATTCAAGGGTTTTGACCTAGGCAACTATATAAATGGAATTGTCATTTGTTGGAGAATGGGGAAGCTGGAGAGCCAAAGGCAGGTTTAGGAGGGGAAATCAAGAACTGAGGTTAAGGTACATTAAGTTTGATGTGTGTGTTAGACATTCTAGAGGAAATGTTGAGTGAGCTGAAGATCTATATCCTGCAGCTCAGGGAAAGGTCCATACTGGACAAAAGGGCTTAAATCATTGGTATATAGATGGAAATTCAAGCCGCAATCTGGTTGGGATTATTCA
The DNA here is from genome assembly GCF_905146905.1 of Nyctereutes procyonoides. Lineage (NCBI taxonomy): Eukaryota > Metazoa > Chordata > Mammalia > Carnivora > Canidae > Nyctereutes > Nyctereutes procyonoides. The sequence goes on along the minus strand of NW_026575132.1, from coordinate 22,230,616 downwards.
GGGAGGTGAGTGTGCCTAAAGCAACAAAACAATCTAAAGAGAGCATCCTGGGGCATTACACTATTTTTGAGGGAGAGAAGAACATCCAGAAATTATTTGTAACATGCAAGTTAAGAAAGTGTTTCTTCAAAGTAAGGAGTGACTGGGGCACCTGGTTGGCTCCTTGGTTAAGTGTCTGACTCTTGGTTTCAGCTCAGGTCATGATCTCAGTCTGGAGATCAAGCACCACTTTGGGCTCAGGGCTCAGTGTGGAGTTGGCTTGAGATTCTCACCCCCTCACCTCTCTGTCTCTTTCTCTATCCCCTGCCCTGAGTGTGCTCGCTCTCTCTCTCTCTCTCATAAAATAAATAAAATCGTAAAAAAAAAAAAAAAAAAAAAAAAAAAAGTAGGGAGTGACTGACCTTGTCAAGGCAGCTGCTAAGTAAATTAAAATAACTGAGGGGGGATCCCTGGGTGGCTCAGCGGTTTGGCACCTGCCTTCAGCCCAGGGCATGATCCTGGAGTCCCGGGATCGAGTCCCACATCAGGCTCCCTGCATGGAGCCTGCTTCTCCCTCTGCCTGTGTCTCTGCCTCTTTCTCTGTCTCTCATGAATAAATAAATAAATAAATAATCTTTAAAAAATAAAATAAAATAAAATAACTGAGAATTGGCTACATGATTTGACCTATTCATGTGTGACCTTGACAAGAGAAGTTTCTGTGGAAAGATAGGTAAGAAAACCTCAGGAACGAAGGCAATAAAAAATAAGAGGGAAAGCAGACATGCAGTCTATAGGTAAGTTTTTCAAGAGAGTTTTTCAAGAGAGGAGAGGGGAGCAGAGAAATAGGTGGTACTGGGAGGGAAATTACCAGTTATACCAGAAGAGGGATTTCACATGTTCTTATTGGGGCAGGAAAGGGTCAAGGTTGCCAGTGGTAGCGCCCTCTGCCTCTGAGAGTCTTTGGGGTGGGCAATGCCCCCCTGTTTCTTGGGTACTATTTTCCCAATAGGACTGATGAGGAAAGCCTGGGCTGACATAAAGTCTTGGCTTGGTCAGAGTCTGGTGGTGCTTCCTGGCTGACTCCTTCCCCCCACTGGGTGGAGCAGTTCACCCTTTGCTCAGAGGTCACCTGGTCCTGGCAGGGTGGACACCGTGATAGGAACACTGCTCTCAAGGTAAGGACCATGCCACGTTCAACTGAAGGTGGTGACACTGAGGCCCAGTGCACCTTTACTGTACGCTCCTGCACAGTCTAGTTCACTTTGGTATGGCCTGTCCCAGAGTGATACAGCAGCTCGCCTTCCACGTTAAGTTCCTTTAGTGAACATTTAATACACAAGGACACCCATGCTCCCATGTCAAGGCCCAGAGAGTATAAAATTATCATTACGTCCACTCTTCGCTCCTCTTACCGTCTTTTTCTTCCTTTTTCTGCACTTAATTCCCCAAAACAGAAAGCAGGCAAGCTTTCTCTACATCTGATCCTCCTTCTACCACAAATAGCAGATCATAAGACAGAAAACGTATTTTCATCATAAGAAAACCCTGTGATATTGAACTCATTCCCTAGTTTTCCAGGCTAGATTTTAATTTAAGTGGGTCAGAGGGAGGAAAGTCAAAGAAATATAGTAAATCCATTCTTTTTTTTTTAATTTTTTTTTTTATTATTTATGATAGTCACACACACAGAGAGAGAGAGAGAGAGAGGCAGAGACGTAGGCAGAGGGAGAAGCAGGCTCCATGGCAGGAGCCCGACACGGAACTCGATCCCGGGACTCCAGGATCACGCCCTGGGCCAAAGGCAGGCGGGAAACCACTGAGCCACCCAGGGATCCCCAGTAAATCCATTCTTAAGAGAATGTCCTGTTCTTCAGAGTCACTGTCATGCTGCATATGTCTATTGTGTTTGTCATAAACTGAAGAGTACCTTGGCTTTTTCCTCCACACTTTTTCCCCAGAAATTTTCCAATCCCCTAATTTCCTACCCTACAATCTTCCCACTGCCCCAACAGATAAGGGCCTTGGGCTACATGGAAATGGCGTGATAATCAGAAAGACAAATGAGAAAAAGCTCCAAAAGGAGGGCTTACAGCAGGTCTATCCAGGCAGATCTTTCCTCAGACTGGCTTGTGTCACCTTTCACCACACCTCAGCTCTGCAGGCTCAGAATCATACCTTTGCAGCATAAAGGAGACATATTTCCCATGGGTGGACTCACATTAAAGTCCAGAACACCGATGGATAAAACATGAGTGCCAGATTATTGATTTACAATGAGAACTTGAACTGAACATTCCTATCCCCCAGCCGATGCATTTCTCTCCCGGCAAGCACACTGCATAGGAAGTTAAGCTTTCATCAGAAGCTTGCTTGCTGAGAATAGACTCAGGGTGAGTTGAGTTAATTATATGATTCCAACATTTAATGTCATCAGGCCTCAAGCCTGAGGCATCCATCTCCATAGTGTGATATACCTTCAAAAGACCCATCCTAAAAAAAAAAAAAAAAAAAGACCCATCCTTCGTTCTCGAAAATGTCTTTCCTCCTCAGAGCTGAGTGAGCCCTAAGCCCTGCCATCTTTTGCCTCTGAGAAGCTCTTTTCAATCCTTTATGGCCAACAAGCTTGCTTTTTGATGAATACTTATTTCTTTAGATATGATAATACAGCACTTTCAATCAAAATAGAGTTTTTCCAACGTACTGATTTTGTGTCTTTATTATTTATTGATCGTGAAGTTAACTGCAGAGCAATGTACCCAAACTTCCCTCATAATTAGAATCACTTAGGGCCCTTTGTTTAAAAAAAAAATATGTCTCTAGGTCTAGCTCTAGCTCTGGCTATCTATCTAAATACAGACTTTTTAGACCTTCCCCCTGGAGAAGGCCTGGAGATTTTGAATCAGTAGTTAGGGAAGAATTTGTATTATTAACAAGCAATCATGTGATTTTTTTATCTACAGAGAAACTGGGGAACCATTGTTTTAGAAAATGATCTGATGCATCTTATTTCTGTGTTCTTGCCTGGGCTCCTCAATATGCCAGCCTATACTGACAACATATACATATATCTACACTTTTACAAGCAGCTCATAAAATAAACTATATCAGACCTAAAAGACAGCATAAAACAAGGTTTTAGAGAATTACTTCCCAAACGTAAGTATATACATGTCCTTGGCCAGGAATCTTATGAAAATGCAGATATTGATGAGTAGGTCAGGTATGAAGCCCAGAATTCTCCATCACAGGGATACCACTGGTGCTGCTGCTCAGGCACACTTTGAGGTTGACCTTGGAACCAACTGTCTATGGTTCAACCTTTGGTTTGCAGTTCTTCACCCAGTTTTGAGATTCACTTCCAGTTGCCCCAACTGGTGACCTTGGACATTTAGTCCTTCTGTAACTCATTTTTCTTGTTTTAAAAATGGAAATAATGCTAGTATTTACCTCACAGGATTGTTATAAGGATTGCATGGAAAAAAAAAAAAGGGATTGCATGGATGTCAAAAATGCTTAGAAGAGGCCCTATGGTAAGTTCTGCATAAATGATAACTCTCATTAATATCTCGGTTCCATTTATGAAGACCAGTAATGAATGCAAATTTAAAGCTATTTTTGTCTGTAGTATGTCTTCTAAAGGAAAAAATCAGGGAAACCTGGGTGGCGCAGCGTTTTAGCGCCTGTCTTTGGCCCAGGGCGCGATCCTGGAGACCTGGGATTGAATCCCATGTCGGGCTCCCAGTGCATGGAGCCTGCTTCTCCCTCTGCCTATGTCTCTGACTCTCTCTCTCTCTCTCTCTCTCTCTCTCTCTCTCTGTGACTATCATAAATAAATAAAAATTTTAAAAAAATTTAAAAAAAAGAATATAAAGGAAAAAATCATTAAAGCAAAGTTTTCTAGGGATGATGTGATGACCCTTTACACTTAACAGTTTTATTACAACCTCTTGTTGATTCCAAGAATCACCTTAACTGGATTTCATTAAGTCCATTCCCCCTAAAGTATCTTTTCAAGCAGAAAAGGGTTACAATAGAAGAACTCTAGTTGACAAATCATTTCCATCTTCCTCTGAACTGCAGTTGTTACAAAACTATTTTTTTCCTTCATTTTTTCAGGTTAAATTTTCTCAAGAAAGGATCAAAAGTATATCTTTGTGCCTTCAAAAAGATAATTTCCCTAATTTAAGATGATAAACTGAGTTCAATTTCACACATATTGGAACTCGATGAGTGCCTGTTGAATAAAAGGACGCATGGATGGATAAATGAAAGAATAAATGTGATAAGTCCTACAAATCTTATTTTAACTTTCCTCTCAACAAAATCTGAGATTCGGCTTCACAATATAATATTTTAAAAGAAAATTATTTTTGGCATGCTTTATTATGGTAACTTCTAACTCAGTGATGCTCAATTTAAGCTGCCCATCAAAATTACATGGGCAAGTTACACTGATTTCAGAGTTCCACCCTTCCCTGAAAATCTGATATAACTGAGCAGGGTGTGGTGTGGCCACTGGGAGTCTTAAAAGTCTCCAAGTGTGTCTAACGTATGGTCATGGTTCTATCTTCTATGGTTAATTGATATCTCACTGAAAAAGTTCAAAAATAATATATATAACTCCTTACACTCTTATCAAATGTATATTAGTCTTTGGTTCCATAGATAGAATTATAAATTATATTGCCTCAGTATAAATCCCAAGTACTAATGTCCCTTGAAAACTTGTATTATAATCATGCCATTAAAATCAGAATTGGAAAGAAGAGCCTTTTGAGACTTCAAATAATGGTTTAAAATGAGGTGGAGGTGCATGGTTGGCTCAGTCAGAAGAACATGATATTCTTGATCTTGGGGTTGTAAGTTTGAGCCCCACATTGCTGTATAGAGATCACATTTTTTTTAAAGATTTTATTTATTTATGAGAGACAGAGAGAGAGAGAGGCAGAGACACAGGCAGAGGGAGAAGCAGGCTCTATGCAGGAAGCCCGACGTGGGACTCGATCCCAGGTCTCCAAGATCAGGCCCTGGGCTGCAGGCAGCACTAAACCGCTGAGCCACCTGAGCTGCCCCATGTAGAGATTACTTAAAAACAAAAGTCATGGGATGCCTGGGTGGCTCAGTGGTTGAGCACCGCCGCCCCTGGCTTAGAGAGTGATCTGCAGTCTCAGGATCGAGTCCCACATCAGGCTCCCTGCTTGGAGCCTGCTTCTCTCTCTGCCTACGTCTCTGCCTTTCTTTCTCTGTGTCTTTCATGAATAAATAAATAAAATCTTAAAAAAAAAAAAGTCATAAGGGGTACCTGGGTGGCTTGGTCCATTGAGCAGCCAGCTTACTCTTGATTTTGGTTTAGGTCATGATCTCAGGGTTGTGGGATGGGGCCCTCATAGAGTCCCACGTGCTGAGCGTAGTCTACTAGATTGTCTCTCCCTCTGCCCCTCCTCCTGCTCACAGTATACTTTATCTACATAAATAAATAAAATCTTGAAAAAAATAAAAATAAATAAATAATGTGAAGATTAATTTATGCCCCAGCCTTTGTTCTCTTAAACTTATATTTAAAAACTCATGTGGCTTTTTAAAACATGGATAAGGGATCCCTGGGTGGCGCAGCGGTTTAGCACCTGCCTTTGGCCCAGGGCGTGATCCTGGAGACCCAGGATCGAATCCCACGTCAGCCTCCCAGTGCATGGAGCCTGCTTCTCCCTCTGCCTATGTCTCTGCCTCTCTCTCTCATTCTGTGTGACTATCATAAATAAATAAAAATTAAAAAAAATAAAAATAAAAAATAAAACATGGATAAGCACCAACTGCCACATGCAAAAGAACGACACAACTGAATCTCTTTGGGGTCATTATATTCCCCTCCAAAAAAGCTCTTCCCAACAACTATCCTATATAAGATTATTACGATGAGCATTCTTTTGCTTTTTTAGCCAGGTGGTTCTACAACCCTTATAGGTACCAAAACAGCTTCTAAAGTATTTGTCCCATCTGTTTTTATAATTGTTGCTCTATTCTTTCTCATTTTCTTAAAATATAATGCAGGATGTGAATCACGTTGAGCTGTTCTTAAAGAGAAGGCTTTGTCTCAGCATCATATGTGAATCATTTAAATCTTACCTAACAATCCATTTGGTATTAAGGCATTTATGTTATGTATCAGTGAATAAGAACTACCACAGAAAATTGAAGTTTTTTAATAAATTGATTACTTTCACAAAAAATGGTGACAGAAGTATACTCCTATGTCTGCAGATTTTAGACTGGAAAAGTAAAGCATTCATTACAGTACTTTAGGGAATTATATTTTTATACCTTATGAATAATTTTTCAATTTTTAAAATGTAAGCATCCTTTAATAAAAGCAAGAAGTGCAACAACTTAATATATATTTTTAATATTTTTAAAGTTCCATTAAAGTAACATCACATAGATAGATGGATTAAGATTTACTAAAGGTAGAATTATGCTTCTCGGTTAAAAACTAAAATAAATAAAGCAGTTGGCATTTATAAAATACTTTCATTCCTTGTTTTCATTATTTTATTTCATTAAGATGTTTATGTGAATTTTAAACTACTTAATAAATATATTTCTACAGTTTTCCTCAAAACTTAAAATATTACAGACTAGATGAAGTGATTTTTTGACACCATTCCCAGTTTAGGCTCTATCCTTATCTCCCTAGAGATAACCACCAGTGTGTTTCACTCCTGAACTTTTTAGGATTTTAAATAAACTTACAAATGAGGATGCTTATGTACATACCAATAGAAAATAGAGATGCTGGCTCTATAAGTCCAAGCTCTGCTGAACCCACCTTTCCTATAAAAACCAAATAATGGTAGATAAAATGTGTAATAGGTAAAACAAAACCATAACTGGACTCAAAAATAAGATACACAGGCCCATGGGCTGGATATAGCTGAAATAAGAGCCACGCATTGGGTCCAATATCAGGCAGTGTGGCCCCACATTCAGCCCCTAGGGAGCAAAAGGGGCTAAAGTTACCCCACACGAGATGAGGGGTGCCATAGCTCAGTTACTTAAGCATCCTCAGTGAATCCCTCTTCTTCAAGTAGAAACAGTGAGTTGCCTGAGCATCTGTAGAAAATCAGACCTAGAGGCTAAACATTGGACAATTTGCAAATATCTTCATGAAAGTGGAGAAAGGTCACGTGTATATTACACCCTTCCTCATCAATATCTTTTCCTCCCTCTACTTAACTACTGTTTTCCTACAACCTTCCAAGGGTGGCCATGGGGCCTGTCCACACCAGTGCAGACAAAACTGAGGTATGAAGTCTGTAGACAATTTAAAAATAATAATAGAACCAACTATAAAATTTTGTGGGTTTTTTTTGTTTACCTAACTCCAGCAATTCCAAACAAGCTCTATAATAAAATACTCCTACCCGAAAACATCTTTTGTTGATATAAATGCTAAAAATTGAGGTGGTTACTACAGAGTTTTAATGATAAATATATGAAAGCTTCAAATTAGAAGTTCAAAAAATGATTTATCCTTTGATAACCAATGGATTCTGTATAGGAGGAAAATTTGGAGAACTCCCGGTTCCAAGCCCAAAACAATTCAGAATCCTTCCAGCTTGTGTGGGTGTAATTTCTGTCTGCAAGGCCTCTGAACTTTGTATCCCTGCATGTAAACAGGTTTTAAATAAACAATGATGGTACTGTGATTGAAAAAATGATGCAACAGCACTTGTTACTTGCATTGGGCTTTTTTATGTAGCCACTTTGAGTTTTATTTATGTTCAAACATTTTTGCCTGCACAGGCATTTGAAAGCTGCTAGAATCAATTCCTAAGAAAGAAAGATGTGGTTAAGTGTTGGGAATCACTGGGATTTATTGTGAAATGAGATTTTTATAAATGTTTGACAAGCTTTTCCTTATTTTTAAGACTTACCCTGTTTGTATAATTGTTGGTTTGAGAGTACTATTCAAAATTTAAATTAGTAAAAATCATTCTTGGTTAGATGATGAGCAAAGATAAACAATCTCCCCTCACTTGTTAATGAATGTAAATATGCAAAAATGCATTTTACTGGAGTCCCTGACAAATTTGCAGAAGGTGAGGCTTAAATGTGAAACCATAATGTTATTGTTATTCATTTAGCAACAGATCACTGTGTAGATATGTTATCTTTCCCTTTTTATTTTTATAACAAAAAATCAAGATCATTAAAAGGCTTCAAACCATCTCATTTGCATGAGAGCAATCAGCTAGAGATACGGGTTTTGGTGAGCCTGATGCCTACCACTCCCACAATGTAGATTTAAGGATTCTCCCCCACTGTGTTCAGTCCATTCTCTTGTTCAGTCTCTGTTACCTGCTGTAAGAGGCCCTACAAAGCTTCCCGCCAAGTTTACCTCCCCTGCTTGTTTTCGTTTTTGTTTTTAACCAAATAATGCTCATTGGACATGAACCTTCACTCATTTATTTATTTAACATTTATTTATTTTTTAAACACCTACTATGTTCTGGGCACTGGAGATACAGCAATACACAAGACAAAGTATTTACTTCTATGGAGCTTACATGGTGATTGGGGAGGGACATGAAAGGGAAAACAAAGGTGTAATGATATATTTTCAGATAGTGGAACAAGAAATTCTTGCTAGATGATCCCCTAGTTTTGGTGGAGGACTGGTGTAGTGTAGAGTTACATGCGCATTGGAGAAGTTATTGATGTTGAAAATTTGAACAGATACGGTTTTTCTATTTACAGGAAAAGAGAATTGGTGGTTTCGTTTGCGAATATGAACTCTAAATACAAATGGGAGAAAGTTGCCTGTTGAATGAGGAACCTTAGCTCTCCTTTATCTTGAGAACATGCTTAGAAGTAGGGAGAACATGTGCCCTGGTTTGCAGAGGGCAGTCCTGGTTTATAGCTGTAGGCCAAGCTTAGATACTCCTAATACTCCCTTGCCTGCTCAAAGGTGTTATTACATGATCAACCATTTGTTGGGAGGACTGAATAGCGTATTAAATAAATTATATCAAACATTTTTAAAATGGTTACACTATTTAGAGGGCAATAAAATATCATATAATTTAGATATTAATCCTGTTAAATACTATTAATTGAATGCATCCTAATTTTGAAGGAACAAAGTACTTTCAGAAATTACATACTTGGGCAGCCCTGGTGGCGCAGCGGTTTAGCACCGCCTGCAGCCTGGGGTGTGATCCTGGAGACCCAGGATCGAGTCCCACATCGGGCTTCCTGCATGGAACCTGCTTCTCCCTCTGCCTGTGTCTCTGCCTCTCTCTCTCTCTCTCTCTCTCTGTGACTATCATAAATTAAAAACAAACAAAAAAAAAGATTTGTTTATTTATTCATTCAGAGAGAGCGGGAGAGAGGCAGAGACACAGGCAGAGGGAGAAGCAGGCTCCATGCACCGGGAGCCTGATGTGGGATTCGATCCCGGGTCTCCACCAGGATCACGCCCTGGGCCAAAGGCAGGCGCCAAACCGCTGCACCACCCAGGGATCCCTAAACAAATCTTTAAAAAAAAAAAAATTACGTACTTCCCAGTAGCTGATGACTATTGGTTTCGTGGTCATTATTACATCATTGTTTATTTCCTTTGATAGTGAGGATGCGGAAGGGTTGAGGTTAATAAATAGAGAGCTTGTTGCTAGAAAATAAGGTTGTTAACACTAGAATATAGAGGTAAAGAAGGAAATAGGATTTTCTTCCATGGGGTATTTTAATCATTGAAGGCCTCGCATCAGTTGTGGTTATAGAGGTTATAGAGTAGATTTTATTTTATCCTAAAGAATGTATTCTGGAGATGGAATAAGTAGTTTTTTGTTGCTGGGATGATTAGGAGCTTGAAGATGGGGATTTGAAGGGAGAGTACTTTTTTTTTTTAAGGGAGAGTTCTGAGAACTTCTAGGAATTGGGAGCTAAGTTAAGACTATTCACTCAGCTATTTGCTTACTTTCTTTAAGTGACTTAATAAACTACATCCTAAGCAGCCAAACTGAAGAGAATAGATTCTCAAAGGGCTGCTTCTAGAGATAAGATCCAAACCTTCCTGGCTACTCCATCCCACAGCCAAGACCACACTCATAACACCCCATCCAGATTCCAGCTTTGCTAAAGAGTCTGCACAAAAATCCCGTTTTGAGTATCATTTAAGGTCGTATTTTCTGGTTCACAGTTCAATATATGTAATTATTAATAAATTTTCAGCAAATGTCTACCCCTCCTTTTATGATGTATAGTGAGATATTTTACATAAAAGTATAAATTCTCAAGTACTATTCAGTTGTAAGGAACAATGAGTACTGTTATTATATTGCAAAATTTTAAGATGAGTAAAGAAAAAATTTACATGGCAAATGAGTGATGAAATTTGAATGAAATTGGAAGGTAGACTCCATGCTGCTTCTAATACATTAGAATAACAACCACAAATGAATCAACAGGAGCTCTGAGGCATTGCATCCTTGTTATGCAAAATGTGTAATGGGTTCTTTTATCATATTTACCCTTAACTGAGGGTTCCCCCACCCCCTTCCCCAGTTCCTTAGCAAAGTAGAATTTGAAATTGATATCAAAACCCAACTTTATATGTATGTTATAATTTGTAGTGTGTAATTACACTAATAAACTGTATTAATGTAGGCTCAAAAATATATATGTATATCCTTTTTTGAACCACCATCTAACTTCAAAACAAGCTCATTTTGCAGAAAGAACAGCTTGTAGCCTATTATATCCCCAAATAGACAACCTAACAGAGAGGTCAAATGGCATTCTTTAAGAACAAACAGTTTTCTTCATTTTCTTGGAAAGGAAAGTCTATGTAGAGGATATTTTCCCTCTGGATCGATATTATGTGTTTTATCCTCTTCAAAGTACATAACATTCACTAAGACTTTCAAAAGAAAAAGAGAAAAATATACTGCAGGTAATTTCTAAGTGGTTGAATGCAGGGTGTAAATTTGCTAACTGAAACTGCATGCTCCTCCCTGGACTATAAGAATGACTATGAAAATACAGAAAAATAAAAAATAATGAACTAGAAAACAATCAGGGCCTTTGAGTTAAGTGTGATTTTCATAATGGTGTTTGTCTCACAGTAAATGGTTCTAGTTTTTATTCAAAATGAATTGGTTTCAGTGTTAGCTTTCTCACCATGTGGGAGATTTTTATCCTTATCTTTATCCTCAAAATGGTTGCTGTCATTAGTATGATGGAAGATCTCACTGCCCCTTCTTGATACCATCTGTCCTTGGTGAAAAGTAAAGAAAGACTGCTTCAAAAAATGGTTTATCATATTATTTTATTTCATTTAATTTTCTTCTTCTTCATCTTCTTCTTCACTATAAAATCTAAATAGGGTAGTTATTTCAATTTTAAAATATGTTTCTGGGGCAGCCCCAGTGGCGCAGCGGTTTAGTGCCACCTGCAGCCCGCGGTGTGATCCTGGAGACCTGGGATCGAGTCCCACGCCGGGCTCCCTGCATGGAGCCTGCTTCTCCCTCTGCCTGTGTCTCTACCTCTCTCTGTGTGTCTCTCCTGAATAAATAAATAAATAAAATCTTTAAAAAAAATAAAATAAAATATATTTCTATTGTAAATAATTTGTTTTCCAGAAGAGTTCAATCTATAACTGAGTATAGGTTTTAATTACTTTAATAATTCTTTTCAAAGAAAAATTTCATTATTTAACATATTTTAGAGTCCAACTTTCATCAATCTTTGCAGATCTGAAATGTTTCAAAATAAAAAAAAAAACACACACACCTTGGTCAAGTGTCTCAGAAATCATCATCTGACTGTAAAACAGATCTGATGAAAAAAATCTCTGCACTCAATTATATAAACCGATGGAAGACTGTGATATTCTTTTCTTTATAGAACTAATAGGTATAAAACTAAACCTAGCCTTATCATAAAATCCAGTGATCATACTCCTAGGTGTTTACCCAAAGGGGTTGAAAACTTAAGTCCACACAAAAACCTGCCAATGAATGTTTCTATCAACTTTATTCTGTAGGCAATCAAGATGTTCTTCTGTAGGTGAAAGGATAAACTACCGTATATCCAGACAATGGAATATTAGCACTAAAAAGAAATGAGCTATCAAGCCATGAAAAGACACAAAGGAAACTTACATACATAGTACTAGGTTAAAGAAGCCAATTTGAAAGGGTTACATACTATATAATTCCAGTTTATATGTTATTCTGGAAAAGGCAAAAGTATGGAGATGGTACAAGGATCAGTGGTTGTTAGAGGTTGGAGGAGGAGAGATGAACATGCAGAGCACAGAGGATTTTTAGAGCAGGGAAAAATACTCTGTAGGATATTATAGTGATGGACACATGTCATTATACTTTTGTCTAAACCCATAGAATGTACAACATCAACAGTGAACCCTAAGTATGGACTTTGGGTGATTATGATTTGTCAATGTAGATTCATCCTGGATAAAAAAAATATACCACTGTAATGAGCAATGTTGATAAAAAGGGAGGCTCTGCATGTGTCAGGGTAAGGAGTATATGAGAAAGCTCTGTTCCTTTTGATCTTGTAAGCCTAAAACTGCTCTAAAAAGATGAAGTCAGAAATAAAAACTAATAAAGAACTGCTTACAATACTTTCTGTGCCTTGAGGTGGGAAGAATAAAGGCTCTCCTTAGAAATGTGAGGCATTAACACTATGTGGCATGATTTTTCCAAGAATCATAGCCAAGGTTTGACATTTTTGCTGAGATGTGATGAAGGAGTTAGATAAAGAGGCAATGGAAAATAATTCCAAGTAAACCTGAAAATGAACAAAACTTAAAATGCTATGGTGAAATAGCATTCACTTCTTACTATAAAGCATGATTTAATTTAATTTTATAAAGCATTACTGACAATATCTGCATGCTATTCCATTATTAAATGAAAGAACCTATGTGTCCAATTTTCATTTTCTTTCCTTCCATTTATTTTAATTTACCAGGGGGGAGGAGATGACTGGGAAATTAATACAGTTGGAAATATATCCACAGTAGTCCTTAATAAAATCTCTGAATGATGTTAATCATTATGCCAATTCCATCAGTTTATTTCTCATTGTTTTTGCACCCATAAGTAGGGGCAGACTGGGTGGAAACATAGCTATGACTTGAGGGAGAGTGACCAGATCACTCTGGTTAAGTAGTCCCTCCTTCCAATATGTGTTATAATGAACATTTCCTGGCAAGTCCCATTAAGCTGTTAAATATCATCTCTAGAAGAAATACACATTAATTCAACATCTACCATTAACATTTTAGGTCAGATTACTTTATTAGATTAGCCCTTGATCATCTAGAACAGAAGAAAGACCTAGAGCAGAGATTCAGAGAACTGGCCACCCTCTACTCTGATCCAGCCCTCCTACATACTTGGTTCCCAATGGTATAGTATTGATAGGCAAGATATTTAAAATTCTGATTATTTGCCAACATTTTAAAAAGCATTTTTTTTAATCTAAATTTCTCTTGAAAAGCCATATCTTGCATCATGGTCTCCCCAGCTGCCCCATGGCCCTATTGCCAAGGATAAATAGTCTACAGAAATGTAATAGCACTGCTTGTTTGTTTCAGATGAGATTTGCACCTCTCTGGTTTGTCACAGTTGCCTTCACCTTGGAGTCTCTCCTAACTTTGAGGCTAGTGTTCCATACCTCCTAGAAGCCTTTTCTGACCATTCTAAATGAAGGACTAAACTTGGTGACTCTCTACTTTCATGTTCTCTTTTATTTAGTTGACTACACTTATCATTTTCTAAGAAATAGTTGATCCCTGAACAATGTGAGGATTAGGCGTGCTGACCCCAAGCAGTCAAAAATCTGTGCATAACTTTTGACTTCCCAAAAACTTAACTACTAATAATAGTCAACTATTGTCCTGAAGCCTTAAATAATATAAATAACTAATTCACACATATTTTGCATGTTATATACAGATATACTGTACTCTTATAAAAGTAAGCTAAAGAAAATGTTACTAAGAAAGTCATAGAGAAGAGAAAATACATTTATAGTACATTACTGTATTTATGGAAAAAATCCTCATTTAAATATAAGTGGACCTGCACAGATAAAACCCCTATCAGGGATCCCTGGGTGGCGCAGCGGTTTAGCGCCTGCCTTTGGCCCAGGGCCCGATCCGGGATCGAATCCCATATCAGGCTCCCAGTGCATGGAGCCTGCTTCTCCCTCTGCCTATGTCTCTGCCTCTCTCTCTCTCTCTCTATCATAAATAAATAAAAATTAAAAAAAAAAACCCTATCATTCATGTGTCAGCTGTAATCTTGCTTGCCCACTTGCTTACTTTCTTATCTGTGTCTCCATCTTTTTTTTTTTTTTTAAGATTTTATTTATTCACTTGAGAGAGTGTAAGAGAGTACAAACCAGGGGCAGGGGCAGAAGGAGAGGAAGCAGCAGACTCCCTGCTGAGCAGGGAATGCAAAGCGGGTCCTGGTATCATGACCTGAGGTGAAGACAGAAGCTTAAGCAACTGAGCCATCCAGATGCCCCATGTGACTCCATCTTCACTCTAGAATTGAAGTTCTAACCTAGCAGAGATCACAGTATCCTCAAGGAGCCTGGAACACTGACTGATATATCGTAGCCACCCAATAAATATTTGTCATATATGTGAACAAATTTATCATCATGCCTGCATTGCTGTTTCTCATAGAGCAGATAAATATTTCTCAATACCCATGGACGTTCTCTTAAGGCCCTGTGGTAAGGAGGTACATTTTAAGAAATAAAAATTCAAACAGAGTCTTGGGTGTGTTGGTATGCATGTAAAAACAATGGGCACTAAACCAATGGTAATTAGCATGCCGAGTAAGATCATTCAGAGATTTTACCATGGACCACTATATTAATTTTGCAGTTATTGTCTCTCCTCTGGTTTAAATGAAAGTAAATGGAAGGAAATTTTTTTGACATAATAGTGTTCATAAAAATCCAATCTAAATGATTAAGATGCATGTCATTTGGAGTCAGGAGAGTTGAAAAAAATTCTCTGTATAAAGCTATGCTTAAGCTGAAATCTGAAGGGTATGTATATCATCTACATGGGTGTTTTTTTCTGATCCATTAGCATTACTGGAGAATCTCTGAAAAACAGCCTTCAGAATTGTTCCTTAGACCCTGAAGAAGAAAACAAAAAAAGAGAAAGAAGACTGAAGTTGAGGGCAGAACCCATGATTTGTTCACTGCCATGTCCCCAGAATCCATCAGAGTGAGTACTAGTGTTCAGTATTTACAGACTTAATGGACCGATAGAAATAATCAGATGTGGGGTTGTTAATGGCTGCTGCTGGTTGAAATACTCCACAGGCTTAACCTAATGTCTTAGCTCAATTAGGCTTCAACGAAATGACTACTGGTTTTGCTGTATTGTGTCTTGGAGGGAAAGCCATTTGTTACTATGAAAAATAATGATTGTTTTAAGACCTTTGAAATGGCCTGTTGGAATACCTCCAGCTCTGGCATTTGAATGTGATGCCAATCTTGTTTTTCATGTTAGGTTCCATACGCATTTTTAAAAGCATGTAAAAAGGTTCTGTGTCCTGTCACTAAGCACATCCAGCTAGAATTAGACATAAATATTCATTAGAATTTTCCTCCACCTTTCCTTAAAGACACTCTATTGAAATGGAGATTTTGACTTTTAGGATAATGAAGAACATAAAAAGCCTTTATTCCTGAAAAATTAATTAATAAAATGGTATTTTTCTATTTTCATTAGGATGAGTTTTGGGGTGGTTTTTTTTTTGTGTGTGTGTGTGTGTGTGTTTTTTTTTTTTTTTTTTTAAGAAAATTTCAATATACTGTGTTTGTTTTTGTCAGGAAAGCACCTTATCTTTCAGGGGGTGGAATAGCTGCTTAATAATGTGCTGTAATGTCTGTATTCTCTATTAATCCTCAATTAAATTCAGCCAGAATTGCATTTGTTTTGGTGCTTAGTGAAACTTGGAAGGTCACCTTTGTCTTTGGTTGAAATACAGCAGGCCTTAGGCTCTGCTCCTTTCTTTGGGGACTTACTAAACAAGCCATCTTAAGTCCCCTTTGTGACTCTCAGAGGTGTTTTCTTTTCTACCAAAAGAAGGAAACAATAAAAGAAGTTATAGTGAGGATTTATAAATCCCTGCTTACACAGTATTGTTGAGCAATACTTTGCATTAAAGCTTTTTTTGTTTTGTGGAGAGGACCTGTAATCATTTTAGATTAAAGTAGAAAACTATGAAAAGAGAAACATGCCTTCCAAGTATTCCTCTTCTGGAGCATTCAGAAGGGAACATCTTTGTTTCGTTGCTTTGTTTTGTTGTTTGATTTTTTTTGTCTCTTTCCAATCCCCTGCCCCCACAATGGAACTGTCCCACCCCTAGAAAATCTAGATGTCTCCCCAGTGAATCAAGTCAAATGAAGAGAGATGATTTAATGTTGCCCTCTGCCTCTCACACTCTGTCTTTAAAATCTAGCTTTGGTTTGAGCAAAACAAGAGCCCTGATGTTTTCAGTTCTACATCAGCTGTGGAATATAATTATAGCATCAATGTCTATTTAATCTGATTGATTTTCCTCGTGCCTTTGTCCACGTTGAGGGCTTTGTTTCCTGATTATTTTACTAGTCGGTTGGGCTTTACCCATTCCATTGAAAGAACGTGATTTGGATTAGCTCATCACATCCTATTGTTTTTTATTACTTGAAACAGAAATATCATAATGAAATTTCTTTTCCTTTTCTAAGAATGTGTAAAAGGGACTTCTAAAATTTATTTGAAAGAAATTCAAGAAGTTTAATTAGAATTAACCTGTGAATTGCCCCAAAAAGATCTGTAATATATTGATACAAGTTTCTTAGCAAAAACACAGAAGTTTATTTTAAATAAAACTACACTTAATTCTTAGTAACTTTATTTTATATTTAAAAAAAACAGTGATAAGATGTAATATAAATTATTGGTGGACAACTGATGTCTTCCCAATTGGCAGAGTCCTCCCTCTCTCCACTTCCTCTTCAGTGGCCCAGATGACATTCAACTAGAGTCTCCGAATGTCACACATAGTTTTCTTAAATTCCCTTGCAGCTAGGTCATGGGCATGAGACCCAGTCCCAGCATATGGATCCAAAGGAAAGTCTGCTTAGGAACTTCTGAAAAAGATTCTCCTTCCTTTTACAAAAAAAATATGTGGAAAGAAACTGCATTTTTTTTTTTATGGCAGATGTTGTCATCTTTGTATGTGATACCTAAACTATACCTACACTCTTAATCCAAGAGGTTTAAGTACATGTAAGCTCCAAAACAAAACTCTGAGAATAGAGAGATGAAATATAGAACGACCTGACTTCATAATATCACTAAGCTGTTGAACCAATCCCGAAAGCATCCAGACTTTGGACTTCTTTTTCGATGAAATAATTGTTTTTGTTAAGCCATTATAAGATGTAAATTCTATTACTTGAAGGCAAAGGAATTAAAAAAAAAAAAAAAAACAGAAACCCACCACATTAACTGATGGGAAATTTTATTTCTATTATGCAGTGCAGAGCTACATCTTTATGAAATAATATCTACTTAAAATTCTGAATCACATTGATTTGGGAGATATCTACTACAGCCTCTCACTGAAGCTAAAGCTAAAGCAAACTTCTCCAATTGTGATTCCTTTTCTGGTTTTATGCTAAAAATCACACTTAAACAGATTCAGATTCTAATGGCATTTACCCCTTCAGTATGTTTTCAATAACTTGGCTGGAGCTCTTCGTCGAGTGGTTTTTGTTTGTTTGATTCTAGTTTTGTTTTTTACTTCAGGATGGGGTTGGAGGAGAGTCTCGACAAAGGCACATAAAGCTCAGAATTAGACAGCTGGGAATTTTTTAAAATTAAAGTATTTTGTAATTGTGTAGACACGTATTCCACATGCAAACTAAAAATTGCCAACAGTAAGCAGTTTTTTAAATGTGCCATAATGTTACATCTTATTTCCTTCTGAGTATGCAAAAGGAAGTCTTCTCCTATTTTTCTCACAAAGTTTAACATGCTTCTAAAAAGAAAAACTGCCTCTTTTGAGTTAATACCAACAAAACAAGTGGGTAATTTATAAGCCTATCACCTACTCACAATTCAGAATTGCAGAGTTACCTGATTTCTTGCAGCAAGGTCAGAATAGAGTTCTAATCTACCGTGGGTAATTTGGATGAGAAGACTGGCTTTAGGAAGAAAGTAAACAAGCACTCCACTTTGGCTGATAGCCTAGATAAATTTAATGTGTGAGTGGAGTCACAGAAATGGGATAAGGATTAATGGAGAGAAGGAAACATGAATTTCACATTAAAAAGATTAGGGAAATCCCAACCTTTATTATAAAATATCTGCGAGCCTATAAAGATGATTTATAATACTGGAAAAGCTTTAGATATGCTTTGGCTAATGCCCCCGGGAGGCTCAGAAAACATAATCCAATTTACTTGTGGTGTACAAAAGAGACATACTTTAAAATAATTGCTATTTTCAACTGTAGCCTTCATGGAGCTATTGGCATCTAACCACAACATGAGGATTAACAGACATTGTTAGACTGCTGCTTTAAAAATGTGATATTTTTGTGTCACATATTCCACAGCCCACGGCATGAAAAGCCAACTGTGGAAAAGGATTGTTTCAACTAATGCGCACACCATACCTTGGCTGAGTCACCACAGAGAGGGAAAAACAGAAACAAACTGGAAGTCACGAAGCAATATCACCTCTTAATTAAGCCTTTTGAGTCATCCAATTGCTATTCTCTGGGAAAACAAAGCTGTGGCGATCACACATAACTCATGGTTTCGAAAGTCCATCCTTCCTTTTAGGCATCTGCTTTTCTCAAAACCTACTAGGTTCAGGATTAATTGTAGGACCCAGTGAGGAATATGGGAAATGTATTTACCTGTCTTATCTCTCAGGCAGTGCTGTTTATCTCTTAACCAGGTTTTCTGGAGGGCTTTTATGTTGTGAATCATGCCTTAGGAAGAAGTGGGCTCCAGAATTTTGACTTACATCTGTTTTACTCTGGCCCAATCATCAGCCTATGAATGTTTTTCTGCTACAGGCTATTCTGATTGTTCATGCCGTCCCGACAGCCAGCTTTACGATGTATGTATTGAAGCAGCATTGAACCAGAGTCAAGCAATCCTGTCCCGGCCCCGTTATTGGTATGATGAACTATTCAGTATTCAACCTAATACAGACTTCAGTAAATAGCTCGAAATCTACCATAGCGGCAGCTCATTTTCATGGCTGATTTATTCAGAGACACTGCTTCATACCCCCCCAAAAAAATCTTGGCAAGTGATGTTGATTAGCTTAAGGAGAATGTTAATATTTCTGAGCTTCCACCATCCCTCTCACAATAGTCAAAGGATAGATGCAGTTTTCTTTTTTTTTTTTAAGATTTTATTTATTCATGAGAAACACAGAGAGAGAGAGGGGCAGAGACACAAGCAGGCTCCATGCAGGGAAGCCTGACGTGGGACTCAATCCTAAGTCTCCAGGATCACACCCTGGGCTGAAGGCGGCACTAAACCACTGAGCCACCTGGGCTGCCCTAGATGCAGCTTTTGAAAGAGGCTTATGATGCTGCTGTTTAAATTTACCAAAAAACCTCGACTCCAGTAATGAGCTGACTTGAAGTCATGATTGGTCATTGAGATAAGACCGTGAGATAAAATAAGCCATGTATAAAAAATTATAGCTAGCCGTTCAAATAGTGAGCCCCTTCCGTGTCTGAGCATTGTTCTAAACACTAGTGATACATCTGTGAACAAGAAAGGTACAGTCTCAGATACGTTTTAAAATACATCCACATTTGTGAGGCATGGGGATACAAGAGCTGTTAAAAGATGACACCCAAGGGGCCTGGCTTGGGCAGCCCTGGTGGTGCAGTGGTTTAGCACCGCGTACAGCCCAGGCGTAATCCTGGAGACTCTGGGTCGAGTCCCACGTCAGGCTCTCTGTATGATGCCTGCTTCTCCCTCTGCCTGTGTCTCTACCTCTCTCTCTGTCTCTATGAATTTAAAAAAAAACAGGGGCCTGGCTTGAAGATTTTCATACGTGGGTGGTGAATCCATAAGAAATCATTATTATTTTTTCTGTATTTTTGGAAATATTCCATAAAAACCCTTTTAGAGAATAAAGAACATAAAATTTCCAAAATAAAGAATACAAAAAAAGAAAAACTATATTGTTTCTGTTGTCGTGGGGTTGACAGTCTAGCAGAGAGGTATAATAGACATTCTGCAAGTACTTAAATATATTAAGAAAGACTTAAACTCAATACAAATAGTCATGAAGAAAAAAACTAAAATCACAATGCATACCAACAAACACCCATGAGAATGGTTAAAGTTAACAACTGAAAATACTAAGTGTTGATGAGAACAGGGAACAAATGTTAACACTTAACCAACTCAGCTTAACCATCATTCAGCAGTTGACTAAAAAGTTAAATACATACCAACCTTGTGACCCAGAATTCCATTCCTAGGTAATTACATAACAAGGAAGAAAACTTAAGACTTCTGACCCCATATTGCTTCTATTGTCTTTACTGCTGTGACCTGTAGTGTAGAAATTTCTGCTTAGCTCTGCATGTGGGCATGTTACAGCTAAGATTTGCAAAAACTGCTCTTTACCCAAAGCCTACCTCACCTGAGGAGTTAAGGAAGCGTGTGCAGAAATGACTGTGCTCTGCTTCAGATTTACAGGAATGACATGACCACTTTCCTGTACACAAAGGCCCACTGACCAAGGATGAAGAAGCTAAACAACTTTCCTTGGATGTCTATAGATGTCAGCCACCTGTGACATCAACACCCCTCATGGTTCCCCCCTTTTGCTAACGTCAAGGAAGCTTGAATTTCATGCTGTGGGAAGATGTTTCTTTGGGACAGTAGTCCTCTGTGTCCTCGGTTTGCTGGGTTTCCAGATAAAGTGACCTTCTTTTCTCCCACATCTTGCCTCTTGAATCACTGGCCTGTTGTTCCAGGAGCAGAAGGAGCTTCAGAGAAAGTGCTCATGGCCAGCTGCCTCACCCCCCCCCCCCCGAGGTTCTGCGGCTGGGTCCCAGAGTTGCCTGGACCGGTGTTCCACAGGCTTCCATGGCTGTTAGGACAAGTCGTCGACAAACTGCTAGCCTATGGACTCCGAAGTAGGGTAAGGCGCTCCGGTGTGTAGTCGGAAACTCCCTTCCACACCCCTCCATTTAGGCTTCTCCGTGAGGTAGAGATGAAGCCACTGGCTTGCCTATGTTGGTGGCACCCTGTTGGAGAGGGGAAGGCCTGTTAGACTTTTACCCGGTTTGTTTGTGAAGTGGTTCCTTTGTGGCTGCAGCTTTTAGCTAATCTTTGGATGAAATTGGTCATGTTAGACTTGTTTTATAACAAAAAGAGATATATGGAAAGTAGGCCTTTAATGTTGGCTCCACAAATATTGGTGACTCAGTTTTCTGCGTGCCATTCGGTTGACTCCAAATAGGGGGTTGAGGCTTGGTTCTCTGAGTTTGTCTAGGAAGCTGTTTGGTTTAGTCGGTGAACCTCTGAGTTTTGGGGAGGAATGAACGCTAATGGTGGTACTCTGGACTTCGTTTCTTTAGAGTGTTGTTTATTCTGTGTTCTTTCTGAACTGTTGCCCAGGCACATGGGGAATACTCTTTCTGTTCCCAAAGAAAGTCCATTAGGACATATTTTGAACAAAAGGTGAGGGAGGAATAAAGGCAACCAGAGAAAAAGTCTGTCTTGCAGGAAGGAGAGATTGGAGAAGGAGAGAAAGGAATGTTAGTCCAATTTTTGACTCTGCCTCTAGCCTTGCTGGCAGCACTCCTGCACCACCTCCCCCTGGGCTGCTCCTGGCTGTACCTCCAAGGCCATGGGCTTCTGCTGCTCCTACCCTCACTGTCAAGGAATAAAAAGCACCCCAAGCTGCTGGGCCACCTCCTGTTGAGGATCAAACGGGAGCACCTCCCAAATCACCATGAAGGGGCCCAGGGCCTCCCGCCAAACTTTCTTGTTTTGACTTAGGCCATGATCTCAGGGATGTGAGATTGAGCCCCACATTGGACTCCATGCTGAGCATGGAGCCAGCTTAAGATTTTCTTTCTCCCTCTCTCTCTGCCGTGTTCTCTCTCTCTCTCTCTTTCTCTCAAAAAAAAAAAAAGTTTAAAAAATAATAAAAAATAAGACTTCTCAGGCTATCTCAGTTACCAGTGTATCTGGAAAAGCACTAATCATTCCGTCCTACAGCCTTTGGAATGTCATTTGGGGGACTTCATGCTAAAACATAGGATAGGCATTCTGGCACATACAAAAAAAGCTGTCTTTTAAGCCAAGATCTCCTTGGTAAGTTAAATCCTCAAGTGACTTCTTCACCAGGACAATTGGACAGTAGGGTCCCACTGGAACAAGCCTTGAGCCTGTAAATAGCACTCATAGGAAAGGAGCATCTACTTAATTAGTTTAAAAATGAGCTCTTGTAAAAACTGGGCATTCTGAAATTCAGAAAGAGAAAAACGAACCTAGATGTTTTTCAAACTAACATGATCTGAAAAATATTCAATATTAAAGCCAACTCAAGGTTGTTTTAATTAAAGTAAACCTATCTTTAAAGTTGTCAGCATTACATATAAAACTTTTATTCTACCAAGGTTTGCTGAAGGTCAATAAGCTCATGTTATCTCTATTGCAGTTTGTCCGCAAGGACAACTTAAAATGGTAGCTAATTTTGCCTCATGAAGTTATTGTGGATAATCAATAAGAGCATGTAGTTTAATAAAAAGGTTTATGGGTAAACTATTTTTTTTTAAGATTTTATTTATTTATTCATGAGAGACAGAGAGAGAGGCAGAGACACAGGCAGAGGGAGAAGCAGGCTCCAGGCAGGAAACCCGACGTGGGACTCGATCCCGGGACTCCAGGATCACGCCCTGGGCCAAAGGCAGGCGCTCAACCACTGAGCCACCCAGGCATCCCTGGGTAAACTATTAAATAGCTTGCACATCTGGGGAGCCCGGATGGCTCAGCATTTAGTGCCGTCTTCAGCCCAGGGTGTGATCCGGAAGACCCGGGACTGAGTCCCACGATCAAGTCCCACGTCGGGCTCCCTGCATGGAATGTGCTTCTCCCTCTGCCTGTGTCTCTGCCCCCCACCCTCTCTCCCTCTGATGAATAAATAAATAAAATCTTTAAAAATAAATAAATAAATAGCTTGCAAATCTTTGGTAACCTAAAACTAAAGTTTTACTAGGTTAAATGATAAATTAGGTTGAATTCATTGGATATCTAAGTCTTCTCCAAATAAGATAAAATACTGAAACATTAATTATTAAACAGGTTTATATGCCTTTGGCTTCCAATTCCAGAGGAACTAAAGATAAATTTGGGTCTGCTAGTAAACATGGTTCATGTTTTATTAACAGTTGTACTATGAAAAAATCATGGTTCTAAAAATTATGCAATAGTTCATAAATTGGTCAATCTAAAGAATTCTGGTATAACAGATCACTTAGTTTTCACTGAGACTAAGGTTTCTAAAACTTAGATTGTAAGAAGGAAAACTCAAACAAAATATGAATGAAAAGTTGTAAAAGGTTTGTGAAGGGGAATTTTATGTGTGCTCAGGACCAAAATTGAAATGAATGAGTTTTAAAAGATTACTGGTATAAGTCTAGAATTTGGATTTTCTCTTTGTTAAAAAGACAAAGTTTTCTTGTATTATTCTGCTCTTGATAAGAAATTGTAAACAAAGTGATTTTTTTTCTTTATTGTCCAGAAAAATGAAGTTTCTATTTTGTCTTTGTCAGGTCTTTGATTACTTCATTTAAATCTTCTCAATATTAACGGAACTGAGCTTTGCTAACAACTATATAACCTTCTGTAGAATCTCTTATTGCCACCTTGGTTAAAGAGATAATTACATATTCAGTTTTATAATAATTAACCCTATTTAGGTACATGCTTTAGAACCTTCTGAGGTTTTTAGGAACTTCTCCAAGATGCAAATTCTAGATGAAGTCTTTTTGATGAATTCAGCTTGCGTATTTGGTATGTTAAGTTACATAGAATCATTGTCAAACAAATGATGATAAACCTTCTTAGGTTATATTGAGTGAGTAAATGCTATAACTGTTTCAGACATTATGAAAATCCTTAGAGTTTTTTTTTTTAAAGGATTTAATTTTTTTTTTTTTTTATGATAGTCACAGAGAGAGAGAGAGAGGCAGAGGGAGAAGCAGGCTCCATGCACCGGAAGCCCAACGTGGGATTTGATCCCGGGTCTCCAGGATCGCGCCCTGGGCCAAAGGCAGGCGCCAAACCGCTGCGCCACCCAGGGATCCCCCTTTGAGTTTTAATATGTCCTAGTAGAATGTCTTCGTATACAGTTCTAATCATTGAGATGTGGGGTGTCGCAAAAATAACCGAATTTCCTTGACAACTGCCTCATACTGAGCTCTCATCAGATTTTTTACCTTGGCCACTTTTGAATCTTTTGTCGTTTACAGTTCCTGTTTTTTTTTTTTTTTTTTTACAGTTCCTGTTTTATTCTGATGTTCTTGCGTCAGAATCGGTTTCCACTTTAAGGAGTTTCATGCAAAGGATTTTTGATAATTATAGGTTTCTGATATCCTTAAATTCATAATACTAAACTAGGAATTTCTGGAACAAATGGAAAAACTACATTCAAACAGGATAAAAATAAGTAACATGGGACTAAATGAATTGAGAAAGATGATTATAGTTTGTATGACTCTTTTGAAACTTGGCTGGTTCTCTAATGTTTACTCTTTCAGATTTAAGGAAATGTTCTCCCTTAAGATATCTAGGACTCTCTTGATTTTTGGCTCAGGTCATGATCTCAGGGTTGTGAGATAGAGCCCCTCATCAGGTTCAGCACAGACTCTGCTTGGGATTCTCTCTTTGTCTCTGTCTCTCTTGCTTTCTGCCACTTTCTCTGCTTGTGTGCATGCTCTCTCAGATAGATAGATAGATTAATAAATAGGTAGATAAAATCTTTGTAAAAAATGATATCTGTGGGCAGCCCGGGTGGCTAGGTGCCGCCTTCAGCCCAGGGTGTGATCCTGGAGACTAGGGATTGAATCCCACGTCGGACTCCCTGCATGGAGCCTGCTTCTCCCTCTGCCTGTGTCCCTCATGAATAAATAAAATCTTTTAAAAAAATTATATCTGTGACTTATAGAAATTCGATAAAATATTCCTTTGTAAACAATGTGAAACATTTATCTTTCCTGTTTACATGAACCCTTCAGAACTCAGATGCTCTCAGTGAATATTCTTTCTATCACGACAGTTACAGTTATCTGCACATAGACTCAGATATGACCAGACCAGCTGACTTTCTGGAGCCAGTAGAGCCCCTTGGAAATGCTAGTCTGACAACTTAATTACAGAATTCCCAGCAGTCTTACCAGGTGAGTCAAGAATGTCACTTCCCGGGCAGCCCCGGTGGCGCAGTGGTTTAGCACCGCCTGCAGCCCGGGGTGTGATCCTGGAGACCCAGAATCGAGTCCCACATTGGGCTTCCTGCATGGAGCCTGCTTCTCCCTCTGCCTGTGTCTCTGCCTCTCTCTTTGCTCTCTCTGAATAAATAAATAAATAAATCTTTAAAAAAAAAAAAAAAGAATGTCACTTCCCGGCAGGTGCAGGAACCTCAGGATATTTTGGGGACCTTGAGAACTGAAGAATTCACCCAAATCACAAGTATTGCAGACAAATCTGACAGCCAGTATTTGGCTTGGTTTTTGACCTTGAGAGGCTATTAAAAGTTCAATCTGAAATTCCTTATAAAAAGTGCTAGCAAAATAAATAAATAAATAAATAAATAAATAAATAAATAAATAAATAAATAAATAAATAAATATTTAAAAAATTTTTTAAAAAGTGCTAGCACAGCAGAGCCTGTATTTAAAGAACCTGTATTGTCAATTGCCATTCTTGCTGTGCTTATGTAAATGATCAGACCAAGTTTGTTAAAACTGGACTTATTTTACAATTAGTTTTAATTTGGCTATGTTTCATAAAAATGAGAGTGATTTTAGAGAGAAAAATTATGTTTCAAAAACACACCCTTAAAAAAAAAAACATACCCTTGTGGGTATTAGATTATAGTTCTGATTGTCTTTGAGTGTTTGTTGTTTCCCTGTAAAACTGGCTGGATCCTGAATTTTTGTGGTTTCCTCAAATGTCTGGCTATAGCTCTGTAAATTAAGGTTTCCAATTTTCTCTCATTCTCTTGACTTGAAATCATTGAGAACAACCGCCCTCTTACTTAAAGCTCTGCAAACTGAAGCTAGACAACTTGGTAAACCTCAGAGAAATTGCCACGAGAGCTCCTATAGAAATAGCCTCTGTGCCTATTGCACTGTGGGCCACTCCAAAGGATCACTAGAGACATTGGAACTACAAACCAGAGAGATCTATCAGCTTGTCACTGTGGGCCCCACTCCATCTGTGGATGCTTTCCACATCTAAAAATCCTCTCATTGGCTGCACTCAGCACTCAGACACTGGGTTTGTAATTTACTCCAACCATTAATCTCTGTATTTCTTTTGTTTCCGTAGAAATGCCTATGGTTACTTCTAAGACCCCAATGCCAAAAAGAGACACTAAGGAATATATCATAAGTCAAGTCAAATGGTTTCATTCCACAGTCGCCCCTGTTGAGCCCATCTGGCAGGAAGTAGTCAGATGATAGATGATGTCCCATTGTCCCTGATCTCACAAGATTGTAGAATGAAGCTTTGACAGTGGGGAATTGCAACAGGGAGTGAAACTTAGCATGTCTGACTCCATATTGCTCCTATTGCCCTTGCTGCTGTGACCCGCAGCTTAGAAACTTCTGCTTAGCCCTGCACGTAGCATATTACAGCCAAGATTTGTAAACAAACAAAACAAAACAAAGCAAAAAAACTGCTCTTTACCTGAAACCTACATCACCGAAGGAGAGAAGGACGCGTGTGCAGAAATGACTATGCTATGTTTCAGATTTACAGGAATGACATGGCCACATTCTTTTTTTTTTAATTATTATTTATGATAGTCAGAGAGAGAGAGAGAGAGAGAGAGAGGCAGAGACACAGGCAGAGGGAGAAGCAGGCTCCCGATGTGGGATTCGATCCCGGGTCTCCAGGGTCTCCAGGATCGCGCCCTGGGCCAAAGGCAGGCACCAAACCGCTGCGCCACCCAGGGATCCCCCGGCCACATTCTTGTACACAAAAGCCAACTGACCAAGAGCAAAGGAGTTACAAAACCTTCTTTGGATGTCTATAGACAGCAGTCACCTGATTCCAACCCCTCTGCTTCCTCCTTTCGCTAATATCAAAGAAGCTTGAATTTCGTGCTGACAGGAGATGTTTCTTTGGGACAATAGTCCTCCATGTCCTTGGTTTACTAGCTTTCCAAATAAAATACCTTTCTTTACCCCAACATCTTGCCTCTCGACTTACTAGCCCATTATGTGGCAAGAAAAATGAGCTTGGTCTCAGTTATAATTACCCAAGGAAATGAAGACATAACAACATCAAGACTCTTATGTGAGCATTCACAGTAGCTGTTTATAACAGCTAAAACCTGGAAACAACCCAAATGCTCATCAACTCTGGAATGAATTAAACCAATTGTGGTAGGTCCATATGATAGAATTCTACTCATCAATAAAAAGGAATGAACTAGGGGCAGCCCAGGTGGCTCAGCAGTTTGGTGCCGCCTTCAGCCCAGGACGTGATCCTGGAGAGCCAGGATCAAGACCCATGTCGGGTTCCCTGCATGGAGCCTGCTTCTCTCTCTGCCAGTGTCTCTGCCTCTCTCTCTTTGTGTCTCTCATGAAGAAATAAAATCTATTTTTAAAAAAATGAACTACTGATATGTACACTATATGTTAATCTCAAAAGCATTATGAAAAGAAGAAAACAGTCATAAAGACTACTTACCATAGGATTCAGTTTATATGAAATTCTAGAAAAGGCAAACTTACAGCGTTAGAAAATAGATCATTGCTTGTGGATAGAGAAAGTTGATTGCAAATGGCCCTAAGGATCCTTTTTTGGGTAATAAAAATATTTTATTTCATTAATATTGTGGTTATATTACTGTATAGTTTGTCAAAACTCGAACTGTACACTGAAAATTGGTGATATTTATTGCTTATAAATTATATATCAGTAAAGCTGCCATAAAAGCTCCCACATAATAAGGGAATAATAGGGAGCACCTGGGTGGCTCAGCCAGTTAAGCATCTGCCTTTAGCTCAGGTCATGATACCAGGAGCCCCTACATCAGGCTCCCAGCTCAGTGAGGAGCGTACTTCTCCTTCTCCCTCTGCCCCTCCCTTTGCTCATGTTCTCTCTCTTAAATACAATCTCTTATAAATAAATAAAAGAATTACAGGATACTATTGTGAACATGAAACAGGGGACCTAACCTGAGTTTAAGGAGTAGTCTCCCTAAGGAAATCACATTTAGGATATTTGGGTTGAGAATAAAGGATAAATAAGAATTCACTAAATGAAAATAATAAAATATTTCCCATTTGCAAGAAAAGAATATGTTAAGTATTTTGCTGAAGTGGGGTTCTAGTTAAAACAAGGAGGTTTTGGGTAGTCCTGGTGGCGCAGTGGTTTATTGCCGCCTGCAGCCCGGGGTGTGATCCTGGAGACCCGGGATCGAGTCCCACATCGGGCTTCCTGCATGGAGCCTGCTTCTCCCTCTGCCTGTGTCTCTGCCTCTCTCTCGCTCTCTCTGAATGAATAAATAAATAAATCTTAAAAAAAAAAAAAAGGAGGTTTTAACTAGGGGAGTTGGTTAGGAGGAGAGTATTATGGGCTGTCTGGTGTTTTCCCACAGATGCATCTGTTGAAGTCTCAATCCCCAGTATCTCAGAATGTGAAGGTATTTGGAGATACGGCCTTTAAAGAGGTAATAAGTTTAAGTGAGGTCATGTGGGTAGACCTTCATCCATATGGCTATACTTGGAGATAGGATGCTCAAAGAAGTGATTAAGTTAGATAGAGGACAAGAAGGTGCAGCCCTCATCCAATATGACTGATGTTCTTGTAAGAGGAGAGCCACCAGTGATGATGCCCAAACAGAGAAAAGGCCACGGAGGACCAGCAAGGAGGCCATCTGCAAACCAAGGAGAGAGGCCTTGGTGGAAACCAACCCTTTATCTTACACTTCCAGCTGCCAGAACTGTGAGCAAATAAATTTCTATTGTTTAAACTCCCAGACTGTGGAATTGTGGGATGGCAGCCCTAACCCACTAATACAGAGAATGTGAATTTCAGAGATTGACGCGAAGCAATCCAGGAGGTAGGAGGAGTGTGGGACTTTCACCCTGAAGAGAAACAAAGATATCAGAAGCAAAAAAGTCATGACTTTAGAATATCTTTATTATTTTATATTGTCAGGAACATTGAGGTAGAATTTATGTTCAATAAAATCCAATGTACTTAAGTCTATAATTTAGGTGTAGTGGGGGGATATATTAAACCATGTAACCAACACCACACACAAAATGGAAAAAAAAGAACTCAGAGTTCAAATTAAATTGGACCATTAATGGTCTTTTCTTGAGTTGAATATAATGACAAAGTTATTTATCTCAGCGACGAGACAATTGCTATACTGAATATGTGGAAGATGTTTAAATGGGGAGAGAGTAGAGGAGTGGACTACGATTTTTTTTGAAAGTCTACTCTGTACTAATTATTATGTGTTTGACATAATCCTTGCCATAGCTCTGAGGAAGGCAGCTCATCCAAAAATAGGTACCTCACCAGAAAATTCTTACAAAAGTAACTGCTAGAGATATGCTTGACCCCAAGTCTGTCTGAATCTTTGCCCCACACCACCGACCGAATAAGTCTTGCTCAGTGCCCATGAAAGAGTCATAAGTAAATTTTAAAAAACCTTACCGTTTGACAGTAAGAGAAAACTAGCAAGTTGATAAAGCACTAGAAATGGGGATCCCTGGGTGGCGCAGCGGTTTGGCGCCTGCCTTTGGCCCAGGGCGTGATTCTGGAGACCCCGGATCGAATCCCATGTCAGGCTCCCGGTGCATGGAGCCTGCTTCTCCCTCTGCCTATGTCTCTGCTTCTCTCTCTCTCTCTGTGTGTGACTATCATAAAATAAATAAAAATTTAAAAAAAATTTTTTTTAAAAAAGCACTAGAAATGGATTTATGGAAAACAGCTGTAGAGTTTCTATCCTTGAGAATCTTTGAAACACACCACTGATAATTCTGTCTGACGAAGTTGGGAATTTACAACTGAGAAATGCAGTTTGCCATTCATTAATCTTGGTCATTTACATATTCCCTCACGGAGCAGGAATTGAATATTTACTGTTTTCTAGGCTCTTGTAAAACCAAGGTGAGTAACAGGTTCATTGACTTGAAAGAACTCACTGTGTAGTCGCAAAGCACGTTGGCATACAGAGCATTGTGTGACAGGTGCCCTGGGGAAGGAGCTCTGTGGCAGGTTGGAGGAACGTGTTGCCAAGACCAAAGGTGAGAGAGTTAAAGTAGTCAAGAAATAAACAGTTGAGCTGATTTTGTGCATTTCTCCATAAACAGGGACGAGCAATAAACTACAAATTGTATAATTTGGGTAATTCTGCATTCAAGTTCAGCACTCTTGTCTTCACATTTAAAACTGTCGTTACAGTATATAAACATCAACTGTAAAATTTGTTATAATAATTCATGATTTAAGCTTTTCTTTATTTAGAGTACTAAATAGCAGGGGCACCTGGTCAGCTCAGCCAGTAGAGCACGCGACTCTTGATCTCGGGGTTGTGACCCGCATGTTGGGTGTAGAGATTATTAAAAATAAAACCTTAGGGGCACCTGGGTGGCTCAGGTCATGATTCCTAGGATCAAACCCTGAGTCCGGCTCCGGCTCCGGCTCCCTGCTCAGTGGGGAGTCTGCTTCTCCCTCTCCCTCTGCTGCTCTCTCTGTGTTCTCTTACTCTGTCAAATAAACAAACAAGATCTTTAAAAAAATTTTTAATAATAAAATCTTAAAAAAAAAAACCCACATTAAATAGCAAATAAAAACACCTTGACAAGTTGAAAGACCAGCACAGAATAAAGGAAAAATTTTTATATTTCATTACCTTTAGTGTCTCTGCTTTTTGAATCGGGGTTTTACATTTTCACTTTGTAATGGGTCCCACAAATACCCTGATATTTCATTAGTGTTACAGCACAAGTTCGCAAAATTTTTCTGAAAGAGCCAAATAGTAGGTATTTTAGGCTGTTAGGGGTATATAGTCTGTCTCAACTACTCATCTCTGCCCTGGTAGCCCAAAACAGTCATAGATAATATGTATATGAATGGGTGTAGCTATGTTCCAATAAAACTTTATTTACAAATTGGACAGGCCAGCAGCCACGCTTTGCCAGCCCTTGGCCTAGATCTGTGTTTTCAAGCTTCCTGCACATTAGAATTAACTGGGGAAGGAGACACCTGGATGGCTCAGTCAGTTAAGTGTCTGACTCTGGATTTTGGGATTACAGCTCAGGTCATGATCTCAGGGTCATGAGATCGAGCCCCATGTGGGGTGCTGAGCTGGGTATGGAGCTTGCTAAAGATTCTCCCCGCCGCCCGCTATCTCTGCTGGCCCACCACTACCCACCACTCCCTCACATGTGTGGGCGCTTTCTCTCTCTCTCTCAAAAAAAAAGGGGGGGGGGCGGATTTTAAATACATCAATATCTGGAACCTACTTCCTGAGCTCCTGACTTACTCATTGTCAGGTGGAACCCAAGTATTTGTTACAAGGTCTCACTACAATTCTCATGTGATGCCAGGAGATGATGCCTTGCCTTTCAACCATTACCAAAGTTGGGCATTTCTTAAGAAGAAAAAGTTAAACGTCTAGATGGTTTTCTTTTCTTTTCTTTTTTCTTTTTATATGTTTTTAATACCCCTATCTGCCCTTTCTCAGGAAAGATTTATGACAGCATGTTTTGTTTAGACTCTCAGTGGCCTCAAGGCTCTGGATGCTAACAAGATAATTTGGCAGTAAACCTAGATTGATGTAATGAAACCATGACCTGTAACAGACTAACTGTGCCTTAATTATGAGGTAATTAGAATTTATTTTTAAAGAAATATAGTCTGGGGAATAAAGAATATTAGTCACCTGGCCAAAGTTTTAGAAAAATGGAATTGACAGCTACTACATAAGGGGAAAAGACTGATTTTTACTTTGGAGTCTATTGTCTTTCAAATGGGGTTCTAAAGCACCACTTTTGATTATTGTTGATCTTAACTCTGAAAAGAGCTGTATGATCCAGAAATTACTTAGCATTAAAATATGTTACACAATAAATAAAAGTCATTTCTGGTGTAACTCCAGAAATATGGTACTATATATGTACCTATGCCCTATAAAGCTTTAGGTCTAAATTAAAGATGAGGTATAACTCAAGTATTAAATAAATCTGATAAAATAAGGAATAGCTATAAGACAGTAACAGTTCATTGTTACAGTCCTCCATAAGTTAATTCTCCAGAGATAAGAAGCTTACCCCTTATAGGGTACCATCATTTTTTAATCAATTTTGAGATAATTCTTTGAAGTATCCTACAGAGTTTTCTACTCTGTAGAGTAGAAGTGAATCTTTTTGACAACTCGGGGACAATCCTTATGGGTTTGGGTTATCATATTGGGTTAGGACACACTGACCTCTTTTGAGACCTTATGAAAATGAATAAAAGTGAGGATTCTGGAGAAAGATCACCAGGTTGAAACTTAGCCTTCCTGCTTACCCAGTCATACAACCTGGTCTACAGATCTTGACAGGCTTCTGTTGGGGTTACATCTTGATAAACCCATAGTAAATTGAAAATACTATAATTCAAAGTGCATTTAAAACACTTAACCTGCAGAACATCATAGCTTAGCCTAGCCTAACTTAAATGTGCTCAGAAGACTGTTAGCCTACAACTGGGCAAAATTATTTAACACAAGTCTTGTTTGATGATACAGTGCTGAATATCTCATGTAATTTATTGAATACTGTGCTGAGAGTGAAAACCAGAATAGCTGCATGGGTACGTATAGGTGTGAGTATATCAGTTGTTTACTTGAGTTGCAGCTCAAGGCCACTGGCCAGCATCACAAGAGAGGATCATACTGCTTATTGCGAGTCCAAAAAAAGATCCAAATTTAAAATATGATGAACAAGTTCTACTGAATGCCTATAGCCTTTACAGTACCATAGAGTCATAAAATTGTAAGTCAAACCATCATAAGTCAGAGACTGTCTGTAGTTACTTACACACAAATGCCTTAGTGTCCTCATCCACTAAAGGTGAATAATAATAATAATAATAACACTACTTTCACCAAGTTGTTATGAAGAAGAAATGATTTTGAACCTATAAAAGTCTTAGAAGAATGGCCGACACATAGGAAGGACCCAATAAGTGTAAATTAGTGTTCTCATTCTTAAGGTGTTTGTTAACAAAGTAAGTCCATAGTCTTTCTTTTGTTTTGTTTTGTTTTCTTTTTTCATAGTCTTTCTTTTGATTTTGCATTTGTCTTATAGACATTTTATTTTTGCTCCTACAGTTGGAGATGTTGAGGTCATATCTAGAGTATCAAGAGGTCATGGCCAGTGGCTAACCATTTAGAGCATGATGGGGCAGGCAGGGAGAAAATAACATCTACGTCATCTAGCACTGGACCCGCCCCTAGACGGGGATAATAAGCACACTCAGACAATAGGCAGTGTTGACAAGAGAGAGACCAAAATAAGGTCAAGATTTGGTTATCCTCTCAATTCTTTACCTGTGGCCTGTATAGGCAGCAACAAAGTTTCACGGTGAAGGATCAGGGCATCCTAACATGAGGAGGACTTGACTTTGGGGTCTTGCACCAGGAATGCTTAGTAGTTCAGCAGACAGGAAGTTGGCACGGGCAGTAGTCTTCACAGGGCAAAAGCCCTACCGACTAAACACGGATTCATGGACCGCATGGAGCTCTAGGAGGGCAGAGTCCCCAATCCAGGAAGGATGTGGAGATCACGTATCAACATAACACCCTGAAAACCAGAACCTTAGCTGAAGTCCAGGTAGAAGAATTAGGAGAAATGTGGGGCTCAGGAAGGAGGGGGTTCCCAGTTACGAGAACAGAGATAAAACTTCAGCGTCGTTCCACAACAAGATAACTCGATGCTGAGACTCAGAAAGTGGTTCTTCAAGAGTTTAAGTCTTTTTTTTTTTTTTTTTAAGAGTTTAAGTTTCTACTGACCTTGGGAACTGGGAGTGAAGAGGAGTCTGTAGGGAAAGACCAGCTGACCAGCTGGCCCCGGGGTTTTGTATGGTGTGAGGAAGAGCACGGAAAACAGGTTTGGAAAGTATTGTTGCTGGCAGTGAATTTACCTCTAGTAACATTTCCCGTCGCCGTCCCCACCCATCCACCAAGCCACTTAGCATGTATCACCAGCTAAAATAGCACGAACTGCATCGATTCCGATTGTATGTGAAGTAACGGAGAGTGAGCTCTCTGCGTCAAGCCTGGAATTGGCCTCTTGTGACTAAGGAAATACACCTTAACATCTAGACTTTGGCTGTTCTGAAATCTTTCCTGTCTTCTTCAGCATTATATCATATGTTGAGATAACGTGTTAAGTGTCATCAAAATATATGAGATGTTGGCATTATTTCAGCTGAGAGATCACTTTCTATTCAACAATCTCATAGAAACCACTCCGCCTCACTCCATGCCCCTTTGCAACGGCAGCATCCTTTCTTTGCTTGGGAGCAATCCAAGGGTTTGATCTTGCTGTCTCCCCTGGGTTGGTCCCCCTGAAGAATTCCCCTGCATTTTTGCAGACCATCCCCCTTAGCGTCCAGCTCTGCCTCGGAGAAGTTTCCCTTCCGTAATGCTAATGACTGCCTGAAATCTGTGTCAGGCTGTATCCAGTAAGCTTACAAAGCCACAGTGGTAGACTAACTACATTCGTAGGTTCTTTGCTGCTTCTCTCATTGAGGGAACAGTCTCCTGCCTCAACTCTTAAATCTGTGCTAGTCTTAGAGATTTATCGGTGCAAGGGATATTGCAGGAGTGATATTTAAAATTTTCCAAGGTGAGGCTATAAGAAGCATTGCATTCATTGTTGGAGTGCTCAGCTGGTGTATAAAAACTCTGACCTCCCTGAGGCCACCTTGCTGGAGAAACTTCCTGTGAAGGCCATGAAGGGACCTATGTGGCCGGCTTCTCCAGCCCTCAGCCTCTATGCGCAACCCCACAGAGATCCTGCCCCAATATTTAAATATGTATTTATTCATGAGAGACAGAGAGAAACAGAGACAGAGAGAGAGAGAGAGAGAGGGGCAGAGATAGAAGCAGACTCCATGCAGGGAGCCCGACGTGGGACTCGATCCCGGGACTCCAGGATCACTTCCTGGGCCAAAGGCAGGCCAAACTGATGAGCTACCCAGGGATCCCAAGATCCTGCCCCAATTTGCAGATTTGTGAGTGTAATAATGTGGTTGTAACTTCATGGCTTAAATTTTGAAGGTGCTCTGTGTGCAGCCCTAGATAATCAGAACTACCCTCTTCCCTGGCACCAGAGATTCATAGAATAAGAAAGCCTCCTTTCTTTTTATTAACACATCACTTTAATCTCATAAAGACTGCCAGATGGTTAGCCAAATGCAAATTTCTTCACTAAAAGACTAGAGCAATTTCAGAAGAGAAGTACAATATGGGTGGCAAAAGATTATACTCAGTACTCAAAGAGAAGACACCTAAGAATTGCATCCTACAAAAGAGTTCCCCTCACGCCTTTCTCCACACCTCATTTAGCTCCCATGGCCCCAGGGAACATCCTGTCCTTCAAACAACTCTAGCTGCCAGTCACCTGCCTGAACTCCTACCCACCTCTGCAGAACACTTCACCTCTCCCTGAATCCATCCCCTCCTCCCCTAAAAGAAACACCTTACATTGGATGCTGGAAATGCAGTAGCAGCCCCAGGGTTCCACAAAATAATCAGTGAGGCAGGTGCATACCCAAGTCTCAAGGACAGGCCAGGGAGAAATGGCTCTGATTTGTTGGTAATGCTGAAGCAGGAGCCTCCTTGTTGCCTTTCCCCCCAATATTTGTGTCAGTACATGCTGCATTCTAAACCAAGAACCACAGATTGACACATTCGGACTTCAAGTGGTTAATATGAATGAGCAGAGTGGACCTGATGCAATTAATGAGCCAAAATGGAGATACATAGGAGTGCCTGGCTGGCTCAATCAGTGGAGTGTGGGACTCTTCATCTCAGGGTTGTGACTTTGAGCCCCACATTGAGTGAAGAGATTACTTTAAAAAATAAAATCTTTTTTAAAAAATGGAGATTACAGCAAATTAGAATGAACTTGCATGCCTTTGCAAAGGGCATAATAATTGCTGTTCTGCAGGAATATAGTGTTGTCATCCCTCTCTTCTGTCTTCAGAGATCTGGATTTACATGTGAAATGTCTAATTTTTAAAAGATGTTATTATTTTTAAAGAGAGAGAGAATGAGTAGGGGAAGGGGCAGAGGCAGAGAGAGAATCTCAAGCGGACTCTCAAAGAGCCTGGAGCCTGTGAGGCTCAAACTCACGACCCTGAGATCATGACCTGAGCCAAAATTGAGAGTTGGAAGCTCAACTGACTGCACCACCCAGGTGCCCCAGGAATACATTACTCTTTAATATTGACTTTCATTTTTTCCTCAGAGTGACTCTCAAGTATGATTAATTCCTAAACTTTAGCCATTTCTCTCCGGTGTAGGGAATGAAATGTTTGCTGATTCTTTCCTCTGCAATAATTTTATAGGTTTACTTAGGAGATCTTCACTACAGATAGGTTAATTCTGAAACTGTACCTCCTTTCATTTTCTCTTAAGCTATATTATATTAACCAGGTTGTCCTTGGTCCCTATACCAGGTATTTCACTACAAACAATACCTGGTTAAGGCTGCTAAAGTTGAGATTTTAAACAGAAAATAGGGGCACCTGGCTGGCTTAGTTGGAAGAGCATCCGACTCTTGATCTCAGGGTTGCGTGAGTAATGACTGGTTGCATTAGGACTTAATATAGTCCACACATAAAAATAATTATGAGAGGCAGTTGTTCAGAGACCCATTCTATAATCATTTTAAGAATGTTTCAGTGAGGGCAGCCCGGGTGGCTCAGCGGTTTAGCACTGCTTCTCCCTCGGCCTGTGTCTCTGCCTCTCTCTCTCTCTCTCTCTCTCTCCCTCCCTCCCTCCCTCCCTCTGTGTCTCTCATGTTGGGTGTAGATTACTTAAATAAATCTTTCAAAAAACTTATTTAAAAAGAACAGAAAATAACTTGATGAGCATCCTTTTGGGAAATGTTATTTAATTGAAGAATTAAAATAAGCATAAAAATCTATACTTTTGTTCTATAATAAATTAATAAATTCTGCATTGAATTTCTACCATCTCTTCCCTGTGCTCACCTCCCTCCCCCAGACTATCCTGGCAACACTTCCTAACACTGGGATGACATAATGTTCTAAGATCTGCCAATATTTGAGAAGATTTCCTATTCTAAGTCTAGACACCACTTCCAATCTTTTGATTACAACTCTATGGGAAGAGTGGGTCAACAACAACGCATGAATATATTCCCTATCAACTGCAATGTCAGTCAGGTCTTCGAATCATTTGTACTGCTCTGATTCTCCAATCCAGTGCTGTGCACCATTTCATGAGTGGTCAATGGCAGCTTTGACCCAGTCAGAACTTGAATAGGCTTTGTGGTCCCAAACCTATATACAATTTGAGCCCTGCTTAAAAAAAAGAACACAAAATTACCAAAATAAACTTATATCCAAAATGCTCTTAAAAAACAGACATTGCGGGATCCCTGGGTGGCGCAGCGGTTTGGCGCCTGCCTTTGGCCCAGGGCGCGATCCTGGGGACCCGGGATCGAGTCCCACGTCAGGCTCCCGGTGCGTGGAGCCTGCTTCTCCCTCTGCCTGTGTCTCTGCCTCTCTCTCTCTCTCTCTCTGTGTGTGCCTATCATAAAAAAAAAAAAAAAAAAAAAAAAACAGACATTGCACCCACCAGAGATTTTCTTTGAAGTCAGAAGTAAGAGGACCATCCCTCAATCTCTCTCAAGTGGTATAAGCAGAAAATAGGAGCCAGGGAATTGTTGGTGGCTGGGCCCCCAGAAGCAATGACTGGTTGCATTAGGACTTAATATAGTCCACACATAAAAATAATTATGAGAGGCAGTTGTTCAGAGACCCATTCTATA
This sequence comes from Nyctereutes procyonoides, assembly GCF_905146905.1. Taxonomy (NCBI): domain Eukaryota; kingdom Metazoa; phylum Chordata; class Mammalia; order Carnivora; family Canidae; genus Nyctereutes; species Nyctereutes procyonoides. The sequence goes on along the minus strand of NW_026575132.1, from coordinate 22,192,271 downwards.
ATCATTTTAAGAATGTTTCAGTGAGGGCAGCCCGGGTGGCTCAGCAGTTTAGCACTGCCTTCAACCCAGGGCCTGATCCTGGAGACCCAGGATCGAGTCCCACATAAGGCTCCTGCATGGAGCCTGCTTCTCCCTCCGCCTGTGTCTCTGCCTTTTTTTTTTTTTTTTTTACATTTTTAAAAATTTATTTATGATAGTCACACACACACACACAGAGAGAGAGAGGCAGAGACACAGGCAGAGGGAGAAGCAGGCTCCATGCACCGGGAGCCCGACGTGGGATTCGATCCCGGGTCTCCAGGATCGCGCCCTGGGCCAAAGGCAGGCGCCAAACCACTGTGCCACCCAAGGATCCCTCATACGTATTTCAAAAGGAGATTCCTAGTGTGAGAGGAGTTGAATATCTGTTTGTTTTATCTATTCTCTTAAGAAAGAAAAATTGTGTCATATGTTGGTGACAAGATTCTCAGACTCCAGTTGGAGATTTTCACAAGGATCTCAGTTCAGTCTTTTTCTTCTGTCTTCCAGATCAACTTTTCTCTTTGTTTCTTTCAAAAATCCTAATTTATTCCACCATATGAGCTGTCCTTTGTCTCCAGGAGAATTTCTATCTGTATTTGTATTCTCACTGCGATTAAGACAGAATTACCTATCTCAATGTCTAGATATAATCATTTTTTGAAGATTTATTTATTTTAGAGAGAGTGTGTATGCAGTGGGGGAGGGGCGTGGGGAGAGCAAGAGGGAGGGAAAGAGAGAGAGAAACCTAAGCAGACTCAGAGTTGAGCGCAGAGCCCGATGTGGGGCTTGATCCCACAACCCTGAGATCATGGCCTGAGCCAAAACCAAGAATTGGACTCTTAACTGCGCCACCCAGGCATCCCTGGATACAACCATTTTTATTAGAACTTTGCTACCTTTAATGAAAATCCTTACAAGTTTGCTTTATTTTTATAGTTGCTCTTCCTTCCTTTAAATTGTTAGGCTGTTTATTGCCTTAATGCTTTCACTTCTCTGACTCAAGCTTATTTTCATTTTATTTTTTCCTGTAATCTGTACCCTCCATGTGTTTCTGATCCTCCCTGGAGACTTTCCTTCCCATTACTAGGCCGGGGAGGGAGAAATTTCCTTCCTCCCCTTCCCCCAGGGTTCTTCTAGCTGGTTTAGGAATTAAACTGATAAGAGAACAGAATAACAGGAGGGGAAAAAAGCCCAAAGTTTTATTATGTGTACATGGAGAACCAATAATTAAATTGTGCACCAGGGGCACCTGGGTGGCTTAGCTGGTTAAGCTTGGTTTCAGCTCATGTCATGATCCTCAGTGTGGTGGCTTTGAGCCCTGCCTCGGACTCTGTGCTCAGTAGGGAGTTGGCTTGGCCCTCTCCCTCCTCCTCGGCCCCTCTCTGCACTCTTGCACATACGTGCATGTTCTCCTTCTCTCACAAATAAATGAATGAATTAAATCTTTTTTAAAATTAAAAAAATAAAATTGAGACACCCCCCCCCCAAATGACCAAGGCACCAATGTTTGTACTTTTTAGACAAAGAGGCAATAAATTGGTGAGGAATTAACAGGATGTTGTAAACATAAGTTTGGGAGCATCGATGAGTAAGGAATCGTAAGCATAATTTGGGCTGGGGGGAATAAAGTAGTAAAAAAGTAACACGGGTTGTTTATAAAGTCTCTAGGCCTGAATTCCCTCTCTCCAGTGGTTTTGGATGTCTCCTTCCCTCCTGGTACAGGGAGGGTACCTTTCAAATGGGAGATTTATTTCCAGTTTTCAGGGGGACAGAGGAGGGTCTGAGTGTCCTTCATGCACAGGCTATCTCTTAAGTGATTTTTATTTAAAATAATCAGTACACTAAAGTGGCTGTGCTTTGGAGCAGACTGTCCTTGGCCTCTACGCTGACATCTGCCCTCAGCCTATACCTTTGTGTTTTCTTCTTCCAACAGTTCTAATTCTTGATATTATGGGAAGAGATGCTCCCATGGCCTGTAGGAAATGTGGTCTCTCAGGCGGTCCCAGGCCCACTTGCTGGGAGACTTTGTTTTCTGTCCCCCTGACCCTGCCTTATCAGGGTGTTGTCATTCACTTTAAAGTATCCTTTTGGCCAATGACATTCACATTTGAAACAAACAAGAAAGCCCTTTGAGAGGTTTTTGAAAGTTTTTCCTACAATTGACCACGCAATTATTTAAAAATGCACATTAATTGAAAATAGGGAGAAACAAATAGCTGGTGAACAAGAAGAGTTCAGGGAAGCTCATGAAGACGCTCCTGGGGGCAGCCCAGGCTTGCGAGCTACCAATTTGCTTCTCGGACCCTAGCATCATCCTTCTAATAAGGGGATGAGGATTCTCCTGCAGTGCTATGGGAGTAAACCCATTCACAATGTGCTTTTCGTCCCGTTCTCCACCCAGATAATTCACAGCATATCTTCGATCTGGAATCCATATCTGACCCTGGAGATAAGATTGTTATATAAACCGAAGAGTGAGCCCTCTGTTTAGAAAGGATTTTGGAGGAATAGTGCGGTAGCCTGGGTCTAGTGGGCGGTGGCAGGGCAGTTGTTGGGGTGCAGAGGAGTGGTGTTTACGCTCCATGAGATCTTCAGTCTGTTCAAGAAGGCATAAATGATTGAGTTGTGTCACCGACAAACACTCAATTACACAAACTAATTTATATATTGAATAGTCCGTGGCATGAGCAGGTGTATCTTCCTACCTCGTTTTGCCAAACTGAGTTTTGAGAACTTACCAGTAGTGAATTTGCCATATTCAGGGAGGCCAATTGGTATGCTTGTGGTGACTGGTTTGAATTGTAATTCATCTTATGCACACATCCAATTACATCTAATAGAAAGAGTTCAGAAAAGTTCCCAACCTACCAAAGCAAAGTCTTGACTTGAGAAAATATGCATACTTCGGTGTTTTTCAACTTTTTTCTTACTAAAATGAAAGAAAAAGTAAAGTCCAGCCATTCGGTAACAGTGTCGTGTTTCTTCAAACTGGAATGGCATTAGAAATTGAAGATTTGGGCAGCCCAGGTGGCTCAGTGGTTTAGCCCTGCCTTCAGCCCAGAGCATGATCCTGGAGACCTGGGATCGAGTCCCACGTCGGGCTCCCTGCATGGGACCTGCTTCTCCCTCTGCCTGTGTCTCTGCCTCTCTCTGTGTGTCTCTTACAAACAAATAAATAAAATATTAAAAAAAAAAAAAAGAAATTGAAGATTTGTTCTAAGGCACTGTCCACAATTAATATAATTTCTCCCAAATTTGTGAACGTTGTCTCAAACGTTAAGAAAATACTGGGTAATGCTAACTAGGATAACTCTCCTCCTTGCAAGACATTGAGTTACCGTAGAAGTGAACTGGAGTGTAGATCAGGTTAGATATCTGGGATATAGTAAAGATTTAGTGTGAACCAGTCAGAGGTTATGTCAGGAAACTGTGAAGAATGAATTGCAATTTATTGGTAACTGAGAAAATGGGATTCAGGTCACAGCAATGTAGTATAGATTGGTTCAGAGGTTGGCACTCTATTTAGTTCTGAATGACTACAGCAAAGTGAGGTAGAAAATAGGAAAAAGAAAACAAACATCAACAGGAGGTTTGGGGAGGGAAAGAGACCAGTGAGAGGAGATTAGAAGGAGAAACATGGGATGGGAGAGGCTCTAGGGGTTGTATAGCAGGTATGACTTGTGGATCGTGAACCGATTCAGGTTTTTAGGGTCAGTGTGTACCCGTGGGAGCTGATCTCAAACTCTGTGGATTCCTTACCTTCTTGTACCTAGTTATTACTGCAGGCAAAAAAAAAAAGAGTTTGACTTGTCAAATTCACAAAATCTGAACCCCAGACATAGGTGACAGGTTAGTGGCACCCAACACCTGGCATTGCCTGGGCGTCTAACACTGTGGGTGCTGGCCACAAATCCAAGTCGGATAGAAGATGATACGATTGCTTCCTGAAATACTTCCACCGAGGTTTTTTCAGGCATATGCTATGACCATGATAAATTCTGCCCTCCCTGAAGGCAAACGATAGCTTGGGAAATCAACCTGTCTTAGAACAATGGAGCTGAGATTAAATCAATGTCCTGGAAATATAAGTGATAATATGAATATTTCAGGTTTCTGCAATATTCCTGAATGATGAAAGGAGGCAATTATACCAAATTGAAGAAACACTCAAAAGCAATTAAAACTGAACCAGGGTAAAATTGTGAAGTCTGGCAGTCTTTGCACCAATTCTGTTTCATTTTCCCTCAGAGTGACATCCTGTATTCCTGAGACTTCCTGGTCGTATGCGCTAATTCTATACAGTGGAAACTTTCTGTTCCTTCTACGGTATAATTGGCTAACAATCTATTAAAGCACTCTCTCCCCTAAAGATATTCTCTTTTGCAAGCGAGAATCAAAGCAGTAATCTAAAGAAGAGTCATGGATACATATGGGGCTACTTTGTCTCTTTGATCATGGCAGACTTATAAAATATGGGATTCTTTCCCACTGAGACCAGAGGAAGCCACAGAATCTTTCTCAACGCTCATGTTCCAAGTAGGCACAAAGAACTCAATAAAGTGGAAAAAAAAAAAAAAAAGAACTCAATAAAGTGAACAAGCAACACAAAAACTTATTTATATAATTCAGGAACTATGTCATGAAGCTCTAATTTTACATTTTTTTTTAAAGATTTTATTTATTCATGAGAGACAGAGAGAGATAGAGAGAGAGAGGCAGAGACACAGGCAGAGGGAGAAGCAGGCTCCATGCAGGGAGCCCGACGTGGAACTCGATCCTGGGACTCCAGGATCACGCCCTGGGCCAAAGGCAGGCACTAAACCACTGAGCCACCCAGGGATCCCCTAATTTTACATTTTAAGTATCAGTCAAGATGTGTGAATATGGAGAAAATATGAGGTGAACAGAAGGATGAAAGCATTGGAAGGGAGAGATGACCTAGATCATCATAAATCTAGTCCTACTATTGCGTATGATATAGAAGGAACATGTTAAATCAATAGCTAATGTCAGAACTCATGATAGGCTATCATAAACCCAAATAGCTGAGAACTGCAAAACATAAAGAGGTCACATTCAGGATCATAGGTATAGGTTGTTGAGCAAAGATTGAAGCACGGTTTGATATCTTTTATTCAAATCTTGGTTGTTGGTGTTACAGGATGGATGGTGACTATTTTTCACACTCTTCATATGTTTCTACTCTTCAAGAAACAAAGCAGAAATTAAGATCCAAATTACTATATCCTATTCAAAGTAGCTGCCCTGATAGGATATACAATTATTCCAGTGGTGCTATCGTCACTTAAAACAGTTTTAGAGCTCCTCTTGAAATTGCTTTCAGAGCCTGAAGCTAATTTCTTTGACTATCTTCAATAGTGGCAGATCTTCAATAGTGGCAGATCTTCATCCTTTGATGAGGGATTTGATTTTTTAGAGATTACCAAAAGTCAAGACTAGTGAATAAAGGAGTTGGTTAAATTGGATTATACTGTTTGGGGTTTCAGAAATAAGGTGAGCTAAAGTTATGAGCCTAGTTTTCTCATATAGCTCATAAACCACTGTAGAAGGCAATTATGAAAGGGAATTTTCTAACGTAGATTATTAGTCTCCCCCTTTGTGAAATGAGTGGGTACCACTAGCTGATTTCTAAATTCCCTTCCAGCTTTATGATCCTGAAATTCAATAATTCATTTATTTCAACACCTTGAAAGATTTGGCACTATTTTAAAGAAAAATAAAACGAATTATCAATGTAATCAAAAGCATTTTTTTTCTTTAAAAAGATATGGGGGCGCCTGGGTGGCTCAGAGATTGAGCGTCTGCCTTCCACTCAGAGGTTGTGATCCCAGGGTCCTGGGATTGAGTTCTGCATCAGGCTTCCCGCAAGGAGTCTGCTTCTCCCTATGCCTATATCTATGCCTTTCTCTGTGTCTCTCATGAATAGATAAAACAAACAAACAAATAAATATAAAAAGATATGTTAAAAGAACATATTTTATGTGATCAGTGATCATTTTTCTCTGCTGTGAAATGAGGGAGGGTATTGAACAGACGACTCTCCAGCTATATAATGATATGCTATTGTATTAGTTATCTACTGTTTTGTAACAAATTACTCCAAAATTTAGTGGCTTAAGACAATAATTATTATTTCATAGTTACTATTAGGAAGCTAGGCACTTCTTCCTGATGTCCTCTGTTCCAGGATGTCTCACAGGCTACAATAAAGGTTTCATCTGGGGATCCCTGGGTGGCGCAGCGGTTTGGCGCCTGCCTTTGGCCCAGGGCGCGATCCTGGAGACCCGGGATCGAATCCCACATCGGGCTCTCGGTGCATGGAGCCTGCTTCTCCCTCTGCCTGTGTCTCTGCCTCTCTCTCTCTCATTCTATGTGACTATCATAAATAAATAAAAATTAAAATAAATAAATAAATAAAATAAATAAATAAAGGTATCATCTGTTTTGCAGTCATCTCAAGATCATCTGGGGAAAGTTTTGCTTCAAGTTCACTCACATGAGTGTTGGCACTACTCAAGTCTTCATGGGCTTCAATCCTTGCTGGCCATTGGTTGAAGGCTGCTTTTGGTCCCTTTTCACATAAGCTTCTGTATATGACATCTCATGACATGGCAACTTGCTTTATCAGAGCAAGCAAGCGAAGGTTGAGAGAAAGAGAAAGTGCAAGCAAGATGGAAGTCATGATCTTTATAATCTCAACTCAGAAGTGACATCCCATCATTTTTGCTACATCCTATCCTGTAGAAGTGGGTAATTAAATCCAATCCATACTCAAGGGGAAGGGATTACACAAGGGATAGAAGGTGGGGTGACAAAGAGCCATTTTACAAGCAGCCTACCACTATGCCACTATTCCCTCGGAGCCCTGTTGATTCTCATCCCTCCCACATGAAAAGTGTACTCACAATTTCTCAGGTCCCTATACAACTCAACCTATTGTAGCACCAGATCAACTTCTAGTATCACCTCCTCTAATTCATGTTCAAGTGTAGGTGAGTCTTCTTGAATGTAATTCCTTAAGTGCAGCTCCAGGAGTATAGTTTTTTTTTATATCTGTGGACTTGTGAAACCCCAAGTTTATGGTTTGTGATTCTCCTATTGTCATTAACTTCACAGAATCCCTACCACGGGTACCCCTATACCACAAGTCTGCTACATCTGGACCTACTGCACAGACTATCTACTGTGGGTTCCCCTCAAAGCCGGCAGAGCAATATTCCCAAGTGTGCAACAAACTGACTTAGGAGTCCCCAAAAAGCCACCAGGCATTGTGTTTCTTCTAGTGAGGGTAAATATGAAGACACAATAATTTATCCTTTTTTTGGAGGGGATGTCTTAGGATACCTCAAATCAATGAATATATGAAAATTTAACTGATATAGCAGGTTCTTGAACCTTTGTAGTGCTTATCTCCTACTCTCTGGAGCATGTGTCTCATCTAGGTTTCCAGCGTACTTGCCTTGCCACTTTTTTGCTCATCTGGTCCAATTAATATGTCATCAATATAATGGACCAAACTGATGATATATAGATATCTGAACATCCAGGTGCCTCCAGAGGTTATGAAAATTAACCTAGGAATGGGGCAAGATCATAAGTGTTTACCCACATGTAGTGTAAACTATTTCTGATCCTTCTTTCTGACAGAGATAAGGAAAAAGAGGTTAAATTAGTCAAAGTAAAGACTACATGCCACGTACCTGTGGCTATGTTAATCTGCTCTAACAAAGATACCTCTCTTGGAAAAGCAAGTTAGTGCTACTGTTTGGTTGAGTTTGTAGAAGTCTACTCTCATCTTCCAGAATCTATCTGGGTTTTTCAGGGAGCCAGAATAGTGAATTAAATTGAGATATGATGGGACCATGGTCTCTGCACCTTTTAGAGCTTCCACTATTCCCCCAGGATTGTTTTTGTTTGTTTTACTTAATATGTTTCACAGGTGAGTGTGTGTGCAGAGGAGATTTTTGGAAATTTCCACTTGACCTTCCCAGTAGAATAATTCTTATTCCAAAATCTAATGAACCATTAGATTCAACCAAGTATCTCCATTCCAATTATATATCCTGAGACCAAGAAAACAATCATTTTGTGAGTCAGTGAACCCGGTGAACCAACTACTATGAACTGGACCTATGCTAGAATCCCATTAATTATCTGACCTCCATATGCCTTCAGTTTAATGTAGAGTTAATGATGATGCTCTGTGTCTCTGGTTATCAGTACCAACTCAGACCTGACACCTAACATTCCTCAAAGTATCTGTTATTCCCATCACCCCAGAATTTTGTTATGTGAGTAAGTGGCTATCATTCCTGTTGAGGGATCATCTGTCATTCCCCTCCAGGGTCCCTCCTTCTTCAGTTGATAAGTTTAGGGTCAGAAGCTGACTCAGATGCAGAAAGTAGATGTAAATTTGTAACTTTTTACTAAGTTGGCTGTCTTCAGTCTCTTGGTCATCCATCCTTGATTTATATTAATTATATAGTCTGAGCAATGCCCTTGGCTGCTCATCCCCCACTGCCTTCAGGCCAACTGTATGCATACTGTAAATTTGCAGTGTGGTAGACATTCTCCAGTGAATCATGTCCTTGAGCAATCCCCTCCCCTTGAGTGACTTGCTTCAGATCAAGATAATATTACAAACATGGTGGATGTTACTCTTTTGATTTGGTTTTACTTTATGGAAAAAGTAATGGGATATAACTCCCATGATTATGTTACCTTATATAATTCTATCTAAGCAGACTAAAAACAAGGGAGTCTTCTGCTGGCCCTGGGGAAGTAAGCTGCTGTGATATGAACTGCCCATAGACACGGCCACATAACAGAGAACCGATGGTGTCCTCTAATCGCTGAAAGCCTCAGTCCCGCAATCACAAGGAATTTGGAGCAAATAAAAAGCATAAAATGATACTAGTTCATGTTCAGACATAGACAGAAGTAGTGACCATATAGATATGGTTGTAAATGTAGATAGATAGATAGATGATAGATAGATAATTTACTGAATGGCAAGGGAACACATAACTTATTCTGGTGTGTACCATAAGCTTCTTCTCAGTAAAGGTTGTTAAAGCATGCTTAGGCCTAAAATCCATATGTAATAAGTTTTGGTGAATTATGTAAGCTAGAAGCTATAGTTATTTTTTTTTCAAAGATGGATATCTGATTTATAGGCCTAAATTTAAAATTCTGACAATACCAAGTTCTGACAAAAATGTGGAGCCACTAAAACTCTAAGATACTACTCCTGGGGGCAGAAATTAATACAATCATCTTGGAGACACTTTCATCAGTATTTACTGAAGTTGAACATAGTCATACTCATGACCCGCAAAGTTCACTGCTAGGTTATGTATCTTCCAGAAATGTACACATAGCTGCACTAAAGTACATGGACATGAATGTTTATAGTAGCATTGTTCTTAATTGCAAAAAAAATTACAGTACTTATAATGAACAAATGAATCATATATTTCTTTTTTAAAAGATTTTATTTGTGGGGATCCCTGGGTGGCTCAGCGGTTTAGCACCTGCCTTTGGCCTGGGGAGTGGTCCTGGAGTCCCGGGATCGAGTCCCATGTCGGGCTCCCTGCATGGAGCCTGCTTCTCCCTCTGCCTGTGTTTCTGCCCACCCCCCTTCAATCTATGTGTCTCTCATGAATAAATAAAATCTTTTTAAAAAATAAAATAAAAAATATTTTATTTTATTTTATTTTGAGAGAGAGG